>NW_028136205.1:0-662000 GCF_964662115.1 Mustela nivalis | reverse complement strand
GGGTCCTGTCTGGTTCAATCTTCTTCTCTGGTGATATCCATCTATGGAATGAGTGGAGGGAGATGCTCACCTGGTGTCACACCGCCCTTGGTTTGTCCCTGGAGACCTACACTATTGGGATGGCCTCGGGGACTTTGGAGAGTTTTCTTAATTGTGAGATTTTGGCCAATGGAATGGGCAGAATTCCCATGGATTGGGTAGGCACAGTCCTAATGTGTGGCTCCAGGTGCCCAGCCTGGAGGGTGTGCGGCCCAGGACTTTGAGGACAGAAGTCTGAAAACACAAACTCAGCTAAGGTTTTGGGACGTAGGTATGGGAGGCCCAATCTACAAACCATGAGAAGTACCCTCAGGATATGAAGAAAGAGCGAGTCTGAGGCACTTGCTCAGGCTTTTGTATCAAAAATGGCTGTAGAATGTGGGGAGGCCTCATGGGATATGGACGAATCTTCCTCTCTGTGGATTTGGGCGGTCCCAATAGTTTTTCTTCAATTGTCGGATGGGAGGTCTCCTTCAGGTTTATTACCTCAGGTGTCCGAACAAAATAGGAATTCCAAAGCAGAGCCTGGGGAAGAGTGAAGGGACAACCCAAACTATGGTTAAAAATTGGGGCTAGGTGCATGGCAGGCCCAATATGCTGTCTCTTCATCCAGCCACTGAGAGGCCTTACTTGAGGACTGGGCTCATGCGGAGGGTCACAATGTGTGTTTGTGACCAATGTGGCCCGCGAGCATGGGCGGGGCCTCATGGGCCACACTGGTATCAACTACACTGGACTTTGGACAACCTGCAAACACAAGGTCTCTGGCCATGGGGAATGTGTTCTGATATCTGCATCATTTTCAACCCTGGGCAGTGGTTGGAGATAAGGTCTAGGTTCTGAAGCCTGAAAAACCGAAGATGGAAGAGATGACGACCTAAGGCCATGGCGGGTCTGATATGCTCAGTGTGCGGTCAGCTGCCTGGGTGTTGGTCAGGAGGTTCGGGCTCAGGTTGTGTCAGTCAGTGCATTAGTCCCAGGTTAGACTATATGATTTGGGTACAGTCGAGTGCCGTATAGGTTTATCCTCATTTGAGGTGCCTGGGGAGCTCAATAGGCAAGATATTTTTTTCTAGAGGGCAGGCAGAGTGCTGCACTTTGGTTCCAGAATTGCCAAACTTGAGGGCTTCTGGGCCAGGAGTGTGAGGACAGAAGTCTGAGAACACAAGCTAGACTTGGGCTTCAGGCCGAGGGCACGGCAGGTACCTCCTGCAGATCTGAACCAATATTTCATGCATCTGAAGTCACAGCGAGGATTAGACGTTGGCTCGGGTTGGAGTTTCTGTGCATGACTGCCCCTTCATAAACGGAGCGGAATCTCAAGGCCATGGAGGTTTTCCCACGTTGGGAGTTGTGGGATGCCCCCTTCAAGGATTCCTTCTGCGGGACAATTGAGACCTGTTGGTCAGCTCCAGGACATCCCATATGGAATAACTCCAGAGCACCGTTCAAGGATCGATGCCAGGGAATCCCGCCTCGCATTCCAATTTTCTCCTAGCAACAAGACAGTTGAGTTTTGATGGCTCTGCGGGAGCAATCGGGGCGGCTGTGTTGAAATGGACTTTCCCGAGGTTGGGGCCTAATGTGTGTTTGTGTCCATGAGGGCCTTGGAATGGGGCGGTGACACCGGGACCCTGAAGTATTCTCCTAAGCTTTTGACATAGGTCCCATGCACAAGTTTCCTTGTGGAAACGAGATTTGTTCTGATGGGTGCCTCAGGAAACCCCCTATGCTGGTCTTGGAATCCAGGCTTTTGAGGAGACATGGCTGTAAACCAAACAATGGATCCGAATATGGCCTAGGGTCCTGTCTGGTTCCATCTTCTTCTCTGGGGATATCCATCTATGGAATGAGTGGAGGTAGATGCTCACCTGTTGTCAGACCACCCTTGTTTGTCCCCGGATTCCTACACTATTGGGATGGCCCCTGGGTCTTTGGAGAGTTCTCCTAATTTGTACGATTTTGGACAATGGAATGGGCAGAATTCCCATGGATTGGGTAGGCACAGTCCTAATGTGTGGCTCCAGGGGCCCAGCCTGTAGGGTGTGTGGCCCAGGAATCTGAGGACAGAAGTCTGAAAACACAAACTCAGCTTAGGTTGGGAACGTAGGTATGGCAGGGCCAATCTACAAACCATGAGAAGGACTCTTCAGGATATGAAGAAAGAGCGAGTCTGAGGCGCTTGCTCAGGCTTTTGTCTCTGGATTTTGTATCAAAGATGGGCGTGGAACGTGGGGAGGCCTCATGGGCCATGGACAAATCGTCCTCTCTGTGGATTTGGCCCGGTCCCAATTTCTTTCCGTCAATCTGTGGGATGGGAAGTGTCCTCTCAGGTTTGTTACCTCAGGTGTCCCAACCAAAGAGGAATTCCAAAGCAGAGACCTGGGGAAGAGTGAAGGGATAACCCAAACGATGGGTATAAATTGGGGCCTAGGGGCATGGCAGACCCAATATGCTGTCTCTTCATCCAGCCACTGAGTGGCCTTACTTAAAGACTGGGCACAGGCTGAAGGTCAGCATGTATGTTTGTAAACAATGTGGCCCGCGAGCATGGGCGGGGCTCATGGGCCACACTGGTTTCAACTACACTGAATTTTGGATAACATGCCAATCACAAGGTCTCTTGCCATGGGGAAGGAGCTCTGATTTCTGCATCATTTTCAACCCTGGGCAGTGTTTGGAGATAAGGTCTACGTTCTGAAGCCTGAAAACCGCAGTTGGGAAGAGATGACGACCTAAGGCCATGGCGGGTCTCATGTGCTCAGTGTGCGGTCAGCTGCCTGGGTGTTGGTCCGGAGGTTCGGGTTCAGGTTGTGTCAGACAGTGAATTAGTACCCAGGTTAGACTATATAATTCAGGTACAGTCGAGAGCCGTGTAGGTTTATCCTCATTTGAGGTGCCTGGGCTACTCATTAGGCAATATATTTTTTCTAGAGGCAGGCAGAGTGCTGCATTGTGGGTCCGGTATTGCCAAACATGAGGGATTCTGGACCAGGAGTGTGAGGACAAGTCTGAGAACAGAAGCTAGACTTGGGCTTCAGGCCGAGGGCACGGCTGGTACCCCCTGCAGATCTGAACGAATATCTCATGCTTCTGAAGTCACGGCGAGGATCAGACGTTGGCTCGGGTTGGAGTTTCTGTGCATGACTGCCCCTTCCCGAACGGAGCGGAATCTCAAGGCCATGGAGGTTTTCCCACGTCGGGAGTTGTGGGATGCCCCCTTCAAGGATTCCTTCTGCGGGACAATTGAGACCTGTTGGGCAGCTCCAGGATATCCCATATGGAAGGACTCCAGAGCACCATTCGGGGTGGATGCCTGGGAAGCGGGCCTCGCATTCCAAATGTCTCCTAGCAACAAGACAGTTGAGATCGGATAGCTCTGCGGGAGCAACCGGCGTGGCTGAGTTGAAATGGACTTTTAGGTTCGGGCCCATTTTGTGTTTGTGTCCATGAGGGCCTTGGAATGGGGCGTTGGCACCGGGACCCTGAAGTATTCTCCTAAGCTTTTGACCTACCTCCCATGCACAAGTTTCCTTGTGGAGATGAGATTTGTTCTGAGGGGTGCCTCAGGAAACCCCCTATGCTGGTATTGGAATCCAGGCTTCTGAGGAGACATGCCTGTAAACCAAAACAATGGATCCGATTATGGCCTAGGGTCCTGTCTGGTTCAATCATCTTCTCTGGTGATATCCATCTATGGAATGAGTGGAGGGAGATGCTCACCTGGTGTCACACCGCCCTTGTTTGTCCCTGGAGACCTACACTATTGGGATGGCCTCGGGGACTTTGGAGAGTTTTCTTAATTGGTGAGATTTTGGCCAATGGAATGGGCAGAATTCCCATGGATTGGGTAGGCACAGTCCTAATGTGTGGCTCCAGGGGCCCCAGCCTGGAGGGTGTGCGGCCCAGGACTTTGAGGACAGAAGTCTGAAAACACAAACTCAGCTAAGGTTTTGGGACGTAGGTATGGGAGGCCCAATCTACAAACCATGAGAAGTACCCCTCAGGATATGAAGAAAAAGCGAGTCTGAGGCACTTGCTCAGGCTTTTGTCTCTGGATTTTGTATCAACAATGGCTGTAGAATGTGGGGAGGCCTCATGGGATATGGACGAATCTTCCTCTGTGGATTTGGCCCGGTCCCAATAGTTTTTCTTCAATTGTCGGATAGGAGGTCTCCTTTCAGGTTTATTACCTCAGGTGTCCGAACAAAATAGGAATTCCAAAGCAGAGCCCTGGGGAAGAGTGAAGGGACAACCCAAACTATGGTTAAAAATTGGGGCCTAGGTGCTTGGCAGGCCCAATATGCTGTCTCTTCATCCAGCAACTGAGAGGCCTTACTTGAGGACTGTGATCATGCTGAGGGTCACAATGTGTGTTTGTGACCAATGTGGCCCGCGAGCATGGGCGGGGCCTCATGGGCCACACTGGTTTCAACTACACAGGACTTTGGACAACCTGCCAAACACAAGGTCTCTGGCCATGGGGAATGTGTTCTGATATCTGCATCATTTTCAACCCTGGGCAGTGGTTGGAGATAAGGTCTAGGTTCTGAAGCCTGAAAAACCGAAGTTGGGAAGAGATGACGACCTAAGGCCATGGCGGGTCTGATATGCTCAGTGTGCGGTCAGCTGCCTGGGTGTTGGTCAGGAGGTTCGGGCTCAGGTTGTGTCAGTCAGTGCATTAGTCCCCGGTTAGACTATATGATTTGGGTACAGTCGAGTGCCGTATAGGTTTATCCTCATTTGAGGTGCCTGGGGAGCTCATTAGGCAAGATATTTTTTCTAGAGGGCAGGCAGAGTGCTGCACTTTGGTTCCAGAATTGCCAAACTTGAGGGCTTCTGGCCAGGAGTGTGAGGACAGAAGTCTGAGAACACAAGCTAGACTTGGGCTTCAGGCCGAGGGCACGGCAGGTACCTCCTGCAGATCTGAACCAATATTTCATGCATCTGAAGTCACGGCGAGGATCAGACGTTGGCTCGGGTTGGAGTTTCTGTGCATGACTGCCCCTTCATGAACGGAGCGGAATCTCAAGGCCATGGAGGTTTTCCCACGTTGGGAGTTGTGGGATGCCCCCTTCAAGGATTCCTTCTGCGGGACAATTGAGACCTGTTGGTCAGCTCCAGGACATCCCATATGGAATGACTCCAGAGCACCGTTCGAGGATCGATGCCAGGGAATCCCGCCTCGCATTCCAATTTTCTCCCAGCAACAAGACAGTTGAGTTTTGATGGCTCTGTGGGAGCAATCGGGGCGGCTGTGTTGAAATGGACTTTCCCGAGGTTGGGGCCTAATGTGTGTTTGTGTCCATGAGGGCCTTGGAATGGGGCGGTGACACCGGGACACTGAAGTATTCTCCTAAGCTTTTGACATAGGTCCCATGCACAAGTTTCCTTGTGGAAACGAGATTTGTTCTGAGGGGTGCCTCAGGAAACCCCCTATGCTGGTCTTGGAATCCAGGCTTTTGAGGAGACATGTCTGTAAACCAAAGCAATGGATCCGAATATGGCCTAGGGTCCTGTCTGGTTCCATCTTCTTCTCTGGGGATATCCATCTATGGAATGAGTGGAGGTAGATGCTCACCTGTTGTCAGACCACCCTTGTTTGTCCCCGGAGTCCTACACTATTGGGATGGCCCCTGGGACTTTGGAGAGTTCTCCTAATTTGTACGATTTGGACAATGGAATGGGCAGAATTCCCATGGATTGGGTAGGCACAGTCCTAATGTGTGGCTCCAGGGGCCCCAGCCTGTAGGGTGTGTGGCCCAGGAATCTGAGGACAGAAGTCTGAAAACACAAACTCAGCTTAGGTTGGGAACGTAGGTATGGCAGGGCCAATCTACAAACCATGAGAAGGACTCTTCAGGATATGAAGAAAGAGCGAGTCTGAGGCGCTTGCTCAGGCTTTTGTCTCTGGATTTTGTATCAAAGATGGGCGTGGAACGTGGGGAGGCCTCATGGGCCATGGACGAATCTTCCTCTCTGTGGATTTGGCCCGGTCCCAATTTCTTTCCGTCAATCTGTGGGATGGGAGGTCTCCTCTCAGGTTTGTTACCTCAGGTGTCCCAACCAAAGAGGAATTCCAAAGCAGAGCCCTGGGGAAGAGTGAAGGGACAACCCAAACGATGGTTATAAATTGGGGCCTAGGGCCATGGCAGACCCAATATGCTGTCTCTTCATCCAGCCACTGAGTGGCCTTACTTAAAGACTGGGCACAGGCTGAGGGTCAGCATGTGTGTTTGTGAACAATGTGGCCCGCGAGCATGGGCGGGGCCTCATGGGCCACACTGGTTTCAACTACACTGAACTTTGGATAACATGCCAATCACAAGGTCTCTTGCCATGGGGAAGGAGCTCTGATTTCTGCATCATTTTCAACCCTGGGCAGTGTTTGGAGATAAGGTCTACGTTCTGAAGCCTTAAAACCGCAGTTGGGAAGAGATGACGACCTAAGGCCATGGCGGGTCTGATGTGCTCAGTGTGCGGTCAGCTGCCTGGGTGTTGGTGCGGAGGTTCGGGTTCAGGTTGTGTCAGACAGTGAATTAGTACCCAGGTTAGACTATATAATTCAGGTACAGTCGAGAGCCGTGTGGGTTTATCCTCATTTGAGGTGCCTGGGCTACTCATTAGGCAATATATTTTTTCTAGAGGCAGGCAGAGTGCTGCATTGTGGGTCCGGTATTGCCAAACATGAGGGATTCTGGACCAGGAGTGTGAGGACAAGTCTGAGAACAGAAGCTAGACTTGGGCTTCAGGCCGAGGGTACGGCTGGTACCCCCTGCAGATCTGAACGAATATCTCATGCTTCTGAAGTCACGGCGAGGATCAGACGTTGGCTCGGGTTGGAGTTTTTGTGCATGACTGCCCCTTCATGAACGGAGCGGAATGCAAGGCCATGGAGGTTTTCCCACGTTGGGAGTTGTGGGATGCCCCCTTCAAGGATTCCTTCTGCGGGACAATTGAGACCTGTTGGGCAGCTCCAGGATATCCCATATGGAAGGACTCCAGAGCACCGTTCGGGGTGGATGCCTGGGAAGCGGGCCTCGCATTCCAAATGTCTCCTAGCAACAAGACAGTTGAGATCGGATGGCTCTGCGGAAGCAACCGGCGTGGCTGAGTTGAAACGGACTTTTAGGGTCGGGCCCATTGTGTGTTTGTGTCCATGAGGGCCTTGGAATGGGGCGTTGGCACCGGGACCCTGAAGTATTCTCCTAAGCTTTTGACCTACCTCCCATGCACAAGTTTCCTTGTGGAGATGAGATTGTTCTGAGGGGTGCCTCAGGAAACCCCCTATGCTGGTATTGGAATCCAGGCTTTTGAGGAGACATGCCTGTAAACCAAAACAATGGATCCGATTATGGCCTAGGGTCCTGTCTGGTTCAATCTTCTTCTCTGGTGATATCCATCTATGGAATGAGTGGAGGGAGATGCTCACCTGGTGTCACACCGCCCTTGTTTGTCCCTGGAGACCTACACTATTGGGATGGCCTCGGCGACTTTGGAGAGTTTTCTTAATTGGTGAGATTTTGGCCAATGGAATGGGCAGAATTCCCATGGTTTGGGTAGGCACAGTCCTAATGTGTGGCTCCAGGGGCCCCAGCCTGGAGGGTGTGCGGCCCAGGACTTTGAGGACAGAAGTCTGAAAACACAAACTCAGCTAAGGTTTTGGGACGTAGGTATGGGAGGCCCAATCTACAAACCATGAGAAGTACCCCTCAGGATATGAAGAAAGAGCGAGTCTGAGGCACTTGCTCAGGCTTTTGTCTCTGGATTTTGTATCAACAATGGCTGTAGAATGTGGGGAGGCCTCATGGGATATGGACGAATCTTCCTCTGTGGATTTGGCCTGGTCCCAATAGTTTTTCTTCAATTGTCGGATGGGAGGTCTCCTTTCTGGTTTATTACCTCAGGTGTCCGAACAAAATAGGAATTCCAAAGCAGAGCCCTGGGGAAGAGTGAAGGGACAACCCAAACTATGGTTAAAAATTGGGGCCTAGGTGCATGGCAGGCCCAATATGCTGTCTCTTCATCCAGCCACTGAGAGGCCTTACTTGAGGACTGGGCTCATGCTGAGGGTCACAATGTGTGTTTGTGACCAATGTGGCCCGCGAGCATGGGCGGGGCCTCATGGGCCACACTGGTTTCAACTACACTGGACTTTGGACAACCTGCCAAACACAAGGTCTCTGGCCATGGGGAATGTGTTCTGATATCTGCATCATTTTCAACCCTGGGCAGTGGTAGGAGATAAGGTCTAGGTTCTGAAGCCTGAAAAACCGAAGTTGGGAAGAGATGACGACCTAAGGCCATGGCGGGTCTGATATGCTCAGTGTGCGGTTAGCTGCCTGGGTGTTGGTCAGGAGGTTCGGGCTCAGGTTGTGTCAGTCAGTGCATTAGTCCCAGGTTAGACTATATGATTTGGGTACAGTCGAGTGCCGTATAGGTTTATCCTCATTTGAGGTGCCTGGGGAGCTCAATAGGCAAGATATTTTTTCTAGAGGGCAGGCAGAGTGCTGCACTTTGGTTCCAGAATTGCCAAACTTGAGGGCTTCTGGGCCAGGAGTGTGAGGACAGAAGTCTGAGAACACAAGCTAGACTTGGGCTTCAGGCCGAGGGCACGGCAGGTACCTCCTGCAGATCTGAACCAATATTTCATGCATCTGAAGTCACGGCGAGGATCAGACGTTGGCTCGGGTTGGAGTTTCTGTGCATGACTGCCCCTTCATGAACGGAGCGGAATCTCAAGGCCATGGAGGTTTTCCCACGTTGGGAGTTGTGGGATGCCCCCTTCAAGGATTCCTTCTGCGGGACAATTGAGACCTGTTGGTCAGCTCCAGGACATCCCATATGGAATGACTCCAGAGCACCGTTCGAGGATCGATGCCAGGGAATCCCGCCTCGCATTCCAATTTTCTCCCAGCAACAAGACAGTTGAGTTTTGATGGCTCTGCGGGAGCAATCGGGGCGGCTGTGTTGAAATGGACTTTCCCGAGGTTGGGGCCTAATGTGTGTTTGTGTCCATGAGGGCCTTGGAATGGGGCGGTGACACCGGGACACTGAAGTATTCTCCTAAGCTTTTGACATAGGTCCCATGCACAAGTTTCCTTGTGGAAACGAGATTTGTTCTGAGGGGTGCCTCAGGAAACCCCCTATGCTGGTCTTGGAATCCAGGCTTTTGAGGAGACATGTCTGTAAACCAAAGCAATGGATCCGAATATGGCCTAGGGTCCTGTCTGGTTCCATCTTCTTCTCTGGGGATATCCATCTATGGAATGAGTGGAGGTAGATGCTCACCTGTTGTCAGACCACCCTTGTTTGTCCCCGGAGTCCTACACTATTGGGATGGCCCCTGGGACTTTGGAGAGTTCTCCTAATTTGTACGATTTTGGACAATGGAATGGGTAGAATTCCCATGGATTGGGTAGGCACAGTCCTAATGTGTGGCTCCAGAGGCCCCAGCCTGGAGGGTGTGTGGCCCAGGAATCTGAGGACAGAAGTCTGAAAACACAAACTCAGCTTAGGTTGGGAACGTAGGTATGGCAGGGCCAATCTACAAACCATGAGAAGGACTCTTCAGGATATGAAGAAAGAGCGAGTCTGAGGCGCTTGCTCAGGCTTTTGTCTCTGGATTTTGTATCAAAGATGGGCGTGGAACGTGGGGAGGCCTCATGGGCCATGGACGAATCTTCCTCTCTGTGGATTTGGCCCGGTCCCAATTTCTTTCCGTCAATCTGTGGGATGGGAGGTCTCCTCTCAGGTTTGTTACCTCAGGTGTCCCAACCAAAGAGGAATTCCAAAGCAGAGACCTGGGGAAGAGTGAAGGGATAACCCAAACGATGGGTATAAATTGGGGCCTAGGGGCATGGCAGACCCAATATGCTGTCTCTTCATCCAGCCACTGAGTGGCCTTACTTAAAGACTGGGCACAGGCTGAGGGTCAGCATGTATGTTTGTAAACAATGTGGCCCGCGAGCATGGGCGGGGCCTCATGGGCCACACTGGTTTCAACTACACTGAACTTTGGATAACATGCCAATCACAAGGTCTCTTGCCATGGGGAAGGAGCTCTGATTTCTGCATCATTTTCAACCCTGGGCAGTGTTTGGAGATAAGGTCTACGTTCTGAAGCCTGAAAACCGCAGTTGGGAAGAGATGACGACCTAAGGCCATGGCGGGTCTGATGTGCTCAGTGTGCGGTCAGCTGCCTGGGTGTTGGTCCGGAGGTTCGGGTTCAGGTTGTGTCAGACAGTGAATTAGTACCCAGGTTAGACTATATAATTCAGGTACAGTCGAGAGCCGTGTAGGTTTATCCTCATTTGAGGTGCCTGGGCTACTCATTAGGCAATATATTTTTTCTCGAGGCAGGCAGAGTGCTGCATTGTGGTTCCGGTATTGCCAAACATGAGGGATTCTGGACCAGGAGTGTGAGGACAAGTCTGAGAACAGAAGCTAGACTTGGGCTTCAGGCCGAGGGCACGGCTGGTACCCCCTGCAGATCTGAACGAATATCTCATGCTTCTGAAGTCACGGCGAGGATCAGACGTTGGCTCGGGTTGGAGTTTCTGTGCATGACTGCCCCTTCCCGAACAGAGCGGAATCTCAAGGCCATGGAGGTTTTCCCACGTCGGGAGTTGTGGGATGCCCCCTTCAAGGATTCCTTCTGCGGGACAATTGAGACCTGTTGGGAAGCTCCAGGATATCCCATATGGAAGGACTCCAGAGCACCATTCGGGGTGGATGCCTGGGAAGCGGGCCTCGCATTCCAAATGTCTCCTAGCAACAAGACAGTTGAGATCGGATAGCTCTGCGGGAGCAACCGGCGTGGCTGAGTTGAAATGGACTTTTAGGGTCGGGCCCATTTTGTGTTTGTGTCCATGAGGGCCTTGGAATGGGGCGTTGGCACCGGGACCCTGAAGTATTCTCCTAAGCTTTTGACCTACCTCCCATGCACAAGTTTCCTTGTGGAGATGAGATTTGTTCTGAGGGGTGCCTCAGGAAACCCCCTATGCTGGTATTGGAATCCAGGCTTCTGAGGAGACATGCCTGTAAACCAAAACAATGGATCCGATTATGGCCTAGGGTCCTGTCTGGTTCAATCTTCTTCTCTGGTGATATCCATCTATGGAATGAGTGGAGGGAGATGCTCACCTGGTGTCACACCGCCCTTGTTTGTCCCTGGAGACCTACACTATTGGGATGGCCTCGGGGACTTTGGAGAGTTTTCTTAATTGGTGAGATTTTGGCCAATGGAATGGGCAGAATTCCCATGGATTGGGTAGGCACAGTCCTAATGTGTGGCTCCAGGGGCCCCAGCCTGGAGGGTGTGCGGCCCAGGACTTTGAGGACAGAAGTCTGAAAACACAAACTCAGCTAAGATTTTGGGACGTAGGTATGGGAGGCCGAATCTACAAACCATGATAAGTACCCCTCAGGATATGAAGAAAGAGCGAGTCTGAGGCACTTGCTCAGGCTTTTGTCTCTGGGTTTTGTATCAACAATGGCTGTAGAATGTGGGGAGGCCTCATGGGATATGGACGAATCTTCCTCTCTGTGGATTTGGCCCGGTCCCAATAGTTCTTCTTCAATTGTCGGATAGGAGGTCTCCTTTCAGGTTTATTACCTCAGGTGTCCGAACAAAATAGGAATTCCAAAGCAGAGCCCTGGGGAAGAGTGAAGGGACAACCCAAACTATGGTTAAAAATTGGGGCCTAGGTGCTTGGCAGGCCCAATATGCTGTCTCTTCATCCAGCCACTGAGAGGCCTTACTTGAGGACTGGGCTCATGCTGAGGGTCACAATGTGTGTTTGTGACCAATGTGGCCCGCGAGCATGGGCGGGGCCTCATGGGCCACACTGGTTTCAACTACACTGGACTTTGGACAACCTGCCAAACACAAGGTCTCTGGCCATGGGGAATGGTTTCTGATATCTGCATCATTTTCAACCCTGGGCAGTGGTTGGAGATAAGGTCTAGGTTCTGAAGCCTGAAAAACCGAAGTTGGGAAGAGATGACGACCTAAGGCCATGGCGGGTCTGATATGCTCAGTGTGCGGTCAGCTGCCTGGGTGTTGGTCAGGAGGTTCGGGCTCAGGTTGTGTCAGTCAGTGCATTAGTCCCCGGTTAGACTATATGATTTGGGTACAGTCGAGTGCCGTATAGGTTTATCCTCATTTGAGGTGCCTGGGGAGCTCAATAGGCAAGATATTTTTTCTAGAGGGCAGGCAGAGTGCTGCACTTTGGTTCCAGAATTGCCAAACTTGAGGGCTTCTGGGCCAGGAGTGTGAGGACAGAAGTCTGAGAACACAAGCTAGACTTGGGCTTCAGGCCGAGAGCACGGCAGGTACCTCCTGCAGATCTGAACCAATATTTCATGCATCTGAAGTCACGGCGAGGATCAGACGTTGGCTCGGGTTGGAGTTTCTGTGCATGACTGCCCCTTCATGAACGGAGCGGAATCTCAAGGCCATGGAGGTTTTCCCACGTTGGGAGTTGTGGGATGCCCCCTTCAAGGATTCCTTCTGCGGGACAATTGAGACCTGTTGGTCAGCTCCAGGACATCCCATATGGAATGACTCCAGAGCACCGTTCGAGGATTGATGCCAGGGAATCCCGCCTCGCATTCCAATTTTCTCCCAGCAACAAGACAGTTGAGTTTTGATGGCTCTGCGGGAGCAATCGGGGCGGCTGTGTTGAAATGGACTTTCCCGAGGTTGGGGCCTAATGTGTGTTTGTGTCCATGAGGGCCTTGGAATGGGGCGGTGACACCGGGACACTGAAGTATTCTCCTAAGCTTTTGACATAGGTCCCATGCACAAGTTTCCTTGTGGAAACGAGATTTGTTCTGAGGGGTGCCTCAGGAAACCCCCTATGCTGGTCTTGGAATCCAGGCTTTTGAGGAGACATGTCTGTAAACCAAAGCAATGGATCCGAATATGGCCTAGGGTCCTGTCTGGTTCCATCTTCTTCTCTGGGGATATCCATCTATGGAATGAGTGGAGGTAGATGCTCACCTGTTGTCAGACCACCCTTGTTTGTCCCCGGAGTCCTACACTATTGGGATGGCCCCTGGGACTTTGGAGAGTTCTCCTAATTTGTACGATTTTGGACAATGGAATGGGCAGAATTCCCATGGATTGGGTAGGCACAGTCCTAATGTGTGGCTCCAGGGGCCCCAGCCTGTAGGGTGTGTGGCCCAGGAATCTGAGGACAGAAGTCTGAAAACACAAACTCAGCTTAGGTTGGGAACGTAGGTATGGCAGGGCCAATCTACAAACCATGAGAAGGACTCTTCAGGATATGAAGAAAGAGCGAGTCTGAGGCGCTTGCTCAGGCTTTTGTCTCTGGATTTTGTATCAAAGATGGGCGTGGAACGTGGGGAGGCCTCATGGGCCATGGACGAATCTTCCTCTCTGTGGATTTGGCCCGGTCCCAATTTCTTTCCGTCAATCTGTGGGATGGGAGGTCTCCTCTCAGGTTTGTTACCTCAGGTGTCCCAACCAAAGAGGAATTCCAAAGCAGAGCCCTGGGGAAGAGTGAAGGGACAACCCAAACAATGGTTATAAATTGGGGCCTAGGGCCATGGCAGACCCAATATGCTGTCTCTTCATCCAGCCACTGAGTGGCCTTACTTAAAGACTGGGCACAGGCTGAGGGTCAGCATGTGTGTTTGTGAACAATGTGGCCCGCGAGCATGGGCGGGGCCTCATGGGCCACACTGGTTTCAACTACACTGAACTTTGGATAACATGCCAATCACAAGGTCTCTTGCCATGGGGAAGGAGCTCTGATTTCTGCATCATTTTCAACCCTGGGCAGTGTTTGGAGATAAGGTCTACGTTCTGAAGCCTTAAAACCGCAGTTGGGAAGAGATGACGACCTAAGGCCATGGCGGGTCTGATGTGCTCAGTGTGCGGTCAGCTGCCTGGGTGTTGGTGCGGAGGTTCGGGTTCAGGTTGTGTCAGACAGTGAATTAGTACCCAGGTTAGACTATATAATTCAGGTACAGTCGAGAGCCGTGTGGGTTTATCCTCATTTGAGGTGCCTGGGCTACTCATTAGGCAATATATTTTTTCTCGAGGCAGGCAGAGTGCTGCATTGTGGGTCCGGTATTGCCAAACATGAGGGATTCTGGACCAGGAGTGTGAGGACAAGTCTGAGAACAGAAGCTAGACTTGGGCTTCAGGCCGAGGGTACGGCTGGTACCCCCTGCAGATCTGAACGAATATCTCATGCTTCTGAAGTCACGGCGAGGATCAGACGTTGGCTCGGGTTGGAGTTTTTGTGCATGACTGCCCCTTCATGAACGGAGCGGAATGCAAGGCCATGGAGGTTTTCCCACGTTGGGAGTTGTGGGATGCCCCCTTCAAGGATTCCTTCTGCGGGACAATTGAGACCTGTTGGGCAGCTCCAGGATATCCCATATGGAAGGACTCCAGAGCACCCTTCGGGGTGGATGCCTGGGAAGCGGGCCTCGCATTCCAAATGTCTCCTAGCAACAAGACAGTTGAGATCGGATGGCTCTGCGGAAGCAACCGGCGTGGCTGAGTTGAAACGGACTTTTAGGGTCGGGCCCATTGTGTGTTTGTGTCCATGAGGGCCTTGGAATGGGGCGTTGGCACCGGGACCCTGAAGTATTCTCCTAAGCTTTTGACCTACCTCCCATGCACAAGTTTCCTTGTGGAGATGAGATTTGTTCTGAGGGGTGCCTCAGGAAACCCCCTATGCTGGTATTGGAAACCAGGCTTTTGAGGAGACATGCCTGTAAACCAAAACAATGGATCCGATTATGGCCTAGGGTCCTGTCTGGTTCAATCTTCTTCTCTGGTGATATCCATCTATGGAATGAGTGGAGGGAGATGCTCACCTGGTGTCACACCGCCCTTGTTTGTCCCTGGAGTCCTACACTATTGGGATGGCCTCGGGGACTTTGGAGAGTTTTCTTAATTGGTGAGATTTTGGCCAATGGAATGGGCAGAATTCCCATGGATTGGGTAGGCACAGTCCTAATGTGTGGCTCCAGGGGCCCCAGCCTGGAGGGTGTGCGGCCCAGGACTTTGAGGACAGAAGTCTGAAAACACAAACTCAGCTAAGGTTTTGGGACGTAGGTATGGGAGGCCCAATCTACAAACCATGAGAAGTACCCCTCAGGATATGAAGAAAGAGCGAGTCTGAGGCACTTGCTCAGGCTTTTGTCTCTGGATTTTGTATCAACAATGGCTGTAGAATGTGGGGAGGCCTCATGGGATATGGACGAATCTTCCTCTCTGTGGATTTGGCCTGGTCCCAATAGTTTTTCTTCAATTGTCGGATGGGAGGTCTCCTTTCTGGTTTATTACCTCAGGTGTCCGAACAAAATAGGAATTCCAAAGCAGAGCCCTGGGGAAGAGTGAAGGGACAACCCAAACTATGGTTAAAAATTGGGGCCTAGGTGCATGGCAGGCCCAATATGCTGTCTCTTCATCCAGCCACTGAGAGGCCTTACTTGAGGACTGGGCTCATGCTGAGGGTCACAATGTGTGTTTGTGACCAATGTGGCCCGCGAGCATGGGCGGGGCCTCATGGGCCACACTGGTTTCAACTACACTGGACTTTGGACAACCTGCCAAACACAAGGTCTCTGGCCATGGGGAATGTGTTCTGATATCTGCATCATTTTCAACCCTGGGCAGTGGTTGGAGATAAGGTCTAGGTTCTGAAGCCTGAAAAACCGAAGTTGGGAAGAGATGACGACCTAAGGCCATGGCGGGTCTGATATGCTCAGTGTGCGGTCAGCTGCCTGGGTGTTGGTCAGGAGGTTCGGGCTCAGGTTGTGTCAGTCAGTGCATTAGTCCCAGGTTAGACTATATGATTTGGGTACAGTCGAGTGCCGTATAGGTTTATCCTCATTTGAGGTGCCTGGGGAGCTCAATAGGCAAGATATTTTTTCTAGAGGGCAGGCAGAGTGCTGCACTTTGGTTCCAGAATTGCCAAACTTGAGGGCTTCTGGGCCAGGAGTGTGAGGACAGAAGTCTGAGAACACAAGCTAGACTTGGGCTTCAGGCCGAGGGCACGGCAGGTACCTCCTGCAGATCTGAACCAATATTTCATGCATCTGAAGTCACGGCGAGGATCAGACGTTGGCTCGGGTTGGAGTTTCTGTGCATGACTGCCCCTTCATGAACGGAGCGGAATCTCAAGGCCATGGAGGTTTTCCCACGTTGGGAGTTGTGGGATGCCCCCTTCAAGGATTCCTTCTGCGGGACAATTGAGACCTGTTGGTCAGCTCCAGGACATCCCATATGGAATGACTCCAGAGCACCGTTCGAGGATCGATGCCAGGGAATCCCGCCTCGCATTCCAATTTTCTCCCAGCAACAAGACAGTTGAGTTTTGATGGCTCTGCGGGAGCAATCGGGGCGGCTGTGTTGAAATGGACTTTCCCGAGGTTGGGGCCTAATGTGTGTTTGTGTCCATGAGGGCCTTGGAATGGGGCGGTGACACCGGGACCCTGAAGTATTCTCCTAAGCTTTTGACATAGGTCCCATGCACAAGTTTCCTTGTGGAAACGAGATTTGTTCTGAGGGGTGCCTCAGGAAACCCCCTATGCTGGTCTTGGAATCCAGGCTTTTGAGGAGACATGTCTGTAAACCAAAGCAATGGATCCGAATATGGCCTAGGGTCCTGTCTGGTTCCATCTTCTTCTCTGGGGATATCCATCTATGGAATGAGTGGAGGTAGATGCTCACCTGTTGTCAGACCACCCTTGTTTGTCCCCGGAGTCCTACACTATTGGGATGGCCCCTGGGACTTTGGAGAGTTCTCCTAATTTGTACGATTTTGGACAATGGAATGGGTAGAATTCCCATGGATTGGGTAGGCACAGTCCTAATGTGTGGCTCCAGAGGCCCCAGCCTGGAGGGTGTGTGGCCCAGGAATCTGAGGACAGAAGTCTGAAAACACAAACTCAGCTTAGGTTGGGAACGTAGGTATGGCAGGGCCAATCTACAAACCATGAGAAGGACTCTTCAGGATATGAAGAAAGAGCGAGTCTGAGGCGCTTGCTCAGGCTTTTGTCTCTGGATTTTGTATCAAAGATGGGCGTGGAACGTGGGGAGGCCTCATGGGCCATGGACGAATCTTCCTCTCTGTGGATTTGGCCCGGTCCCAATTTCTTTCCGTCAATCTGTGGGATGGGAGGTCTCCTCTCAGGTTTGTTACCTCAGGTGTCCCAACCAAAGAGGAATTCCAAAGCAGAGACCTGGGGAAGAGTGAAGGGATAACCCAAACGATGGGTATAAATTGGGGCCTAGGGGCATGGCAGACCCAATATGCTGTCTCTTCATCCAGCCACTGAGTGGCCTTACTTAAAGACTGGGCACAGGCTGAGGGTCAGCATGTATGTTTGTAAACAATGTGGCCCGCGAGCATGGGCGGGGCCTCATGGGCCACACTGGTTTCAACTACACTGAACTTTGGATAACATGCCAATCACAAGGTCTCTTGCCATGGGGAAGGAGCTCTGATTTCTGCATCATTTTCAACCCTGGGCAGTGTTTGGAGATAAGGTCTACGTTCTGAAGCCTGAAAACCGCAGTTGGGAAGAGATGACGACCTAAGGCCATGGCGGGTCTGATGTGCTCAGTGTGCGGTCAGCTGCCTGGGTGTTGGTCCGGAGGTTCGGGTTCAGGTTGTGTCAGACAGTGAATTAGTACCCAGGTTAGACTATATAATTCAGGTACAGTCGAGAGCCGTGTAGGTTTATCCTCATTTGAGGTGCCTGGGCTACTCATTAGGCAATATATTTTTTCTCGAGGCAGGCAGAGTGCTGCATTGTGGTTCCGGTATTGCCAAACATGAGGGATTCTGGACCAGGAGTGTGAGGACAAGTCTGAGAACAGAAGCTAGACTTGGGCTTCAGGCCGAGGGCACGGCTGGTACCCCCTGCAGATCTGAACGAATATCTCATGCTTCTGAAGTCACGGCGAGGATCAGACGTTGGCTCGGGTTGGAGTTTCTGTGCATGACTGCCCCTTCCCGAACAGAGCGGAATCTCAAGGCCATGGAGGTTTTCCCACGTCGGGAGTTGTGGGATGCCCCCTTCAAGGATTCCTTCTGCGGGACAATTGAGACCTGTTGGGAAGCTCCAGGATATCCCATATGGAAGGACTCCAGAGCACCATTCGGGGTGGATGCCTGGGAAGCGGGCCTCGCATTCCAAATGTCTCCTAGCAACAAGACAGTTGAGATCGGATAGCTCTGCGGGAGCAACCGGCGTGGCTGAGTTGAAATGGACTTTTAGGGTCGGGCCCATTTTGTGTTTGTGTCCATGAGGGCCTTGGAATGGGGCGTTGGCACCGGGACCCTGAAGTATTCTCCTAAGCTTTTGACCTACCTCCCATGCACAAGTTTCCTTGTGGAGATGAGATTTGTTCTGAGGGGTGCCTCAGGAAACCCCCTATGCTGGTATTGGAATCCAGGCTTCTGAGGAGACATGCCTGTAAACCAAAACAATGGATCCGATTATGGCCTAGGGTCCTGTCTGGTTCAATCTTCTTCTCTGGTGATATCCATCTATGGAATGAGTGGAGGGAGATGCTCACCTGGTGTCACACCGCCCTTGTTTGTCCCTGGAGACCTACACTATTGGGATGGCCTCGGGGACTTTGGAGAGTTTTCTTAATTGGTGAGATTTTGGCCAATGGAATGGGCAGAATTCCCATGGATTGGGTAGGCACAGTCCTAATGTGTGGCTCCAGGGGCCCCAGCCTGGAGGGTGTGCGGCCCAGGACTTTGAGGACAGAAGTCTGAAAACACAAACTCAGCTAAGATTTTGGGACGTAGGTATGGGAGGCCGAATCTACAAACCATGATAAGTACCCCTCAGGATATGAAGAAAGAGCGAGTCTGAGGCACTTGCTCAGGCTTTTGTCTCTGGGTTTTGTATCAACAATGGCTGTAGAATGTGGGGAGGCCTCATGGGATATGGACGAATCTTCCTCTCTGTGGATTTGGCCCGGTCCCAATAGTTCTTCTTCAATTGTCGGATAGGAGGTCTCCTTTCAGGTTTATTACCTCAGGTGTCCGAACAAAATAGGAATTCCAAAGCAGAGCCCTGGGGAAGAGTGAAGGGACAACCCAAACTATGGTTAAAAATTGGGGCCTAGGTGCTTGGCAGGCCCAATATGCTGTCTCTTCATCCAGCCACTGAGAGGCCTTACTTGAGGACTGGGATCATGCTGAGGGTCACAATGTGTGTTTGTGACCAATGTGGCCCGCGAGCATGGGCGGGGCCTCATGGGCCACACTGGTTTCAACTACACTGGACTTTGGACAACCTGCCAAACACAAGGTCTCTGGCCATGGGGAATGGTTTCTGATATCTGCATCATTTTCAACCCTGGGCAGTGGTTGGAGATAAGGTCTAGGTTCTGAAGCCTGAAAAACCGAAGTTGGGAAGAGATGACGACCTAAGGCCATGGCGGGTCTGATATGCTCAGTGTGCGGTCAGCTGCCTGGGTGTTGGTCAGGAGGTTCGGGCTCAGGTTGTGTCAGTCAGTGCATTAGTCCCAGGTTAGACTATATGATTTGGGTACAGTCGAGTGCCGTATAGGTTTATCCTCATTTGTGGTGCCTGGGGAGCTCATTAGGCAAGATATTTTTTCTAGAGGGCAGGCAGAGTGCTGCACTTTGGTTCCAGAATTGCCAAACTTGAGGGCTTCTGGGCCAGGAGTGTGAGGACAGAAGTCTGAGAACACAAGCTAGACTTGGGCTTCAGGCCGAGGGCACGGCAGGTACCTCCTGCAGATCTGAACCAATATTTCATGCATCTGAAGTCACGGCGAGGATCAGACGTTGGCTCGGGTTGGAGTTTTTGTGCATGACTGCCCCTTCATGAACGGAGCGGAATGCAAGGCCATGGAGGTTTTCCCACGTTGGGAGTTGTGGGATGCCCCCTTCAAGGATTCCTTCTGCGGGACAATTGAGACCTGTTGGGAAGCTCCAGGATATCCCATATGGAAGGACTCCAGAGCACCATTCGGGGTGGATGCCTGGGAAGCGGGCCTCGCATTCCAAATGTCTCCTAGCAACAAGACAGTTGAGATCGGATAGCTCTGCGGGAGCAACCGGCGTGGCTGAGTTGAAATGGACTTTTAGGGTCGGGCCCATTTTGTGTTTGTGTCCATGAGGGCCTTGGAATGGGGCGTTGGCACCGGGACCCTGAAGTATTCTCCTAAGCTTTTGACCTACCTCCCATGCACAAGTTTCCTTGTGGAGATGAGATTTGTTCTGAGGGGTGCCTCAGGAAACCCCCTATGCTGGTATTGGAATCCAGGCTTCTGAGGAGACATGCCTGTAAACCAAAACAATGGATCCGATTATGGCCTAGGGTCCTGTCTGGTTCAATCTTCTTCTCTGGTGATATCCATCTATGGAATGAGTGGAGGGAGATGCTCACCTGGTGTCACACCGCCCTTGTTTGTCCCTGGAGACCTACACTATTGGGATGGCCTCGGGGACTTTGGAGAGTTTTCTTAATTGGTGAGATTTTGGCCAATGGAATGGGCAGAATTCCCATGGATTGGGTAGGCACAGTCCTAATGTGTGGCTCCAGGGGCCCCAGCCTGGAGGGTGTGCGGCCCAGGACTTTGAGGACAGAAGTCTGAAAACACAAACTCAGCTAAGATTTTGGGACGTAGGTATGGGAGGCCGAATCTACAAACCATGATAAGTACCCCTCAGGATATGAAGAAAGAGCGAGTCTGAGGCACTTGCTCAGGCTTTTGTCTCTGGGTTTTGTATCAACAATGGCTGTAGAATGTGGGGAGGCCTCATGGGATATGGACGAATCTTCCTCTCTGTGGATTTGGCCCGGTCCCAATAGTTCTTCTTCAATTGTCGGATAGGAGGTCTCCTTTCTGGTTTATTACCTCAGGTGTCCGAACAAAATAGGAATTCCAAAGCAGAGCCCTGGGGAAGAGTGAAGGGACAACCCAAACTATGGTTAAAAATTGGGGCCTAGGTGCTTGGCAGGCCCAATATGCTGTCTCTTCATCCAGCCACTGAGAGGCCTTACTTGAGGACTGGGATCATGCTGAGGGTCACAATGTGTGTTTGTGACCAATGTGGCCCGCGAGCATGGGCGGGGCCTCATGGGCCACACTGGTTTCAACTACACTGGACTTTGGACAACCTGCCAAACACAAGGTCTCTGGCCATGGGGAATGTGTTCTGATATCTGCATCATTTTCAACCCTGGGCAGTGGTTGGAGATAAGGTCTAGGTTCTGAAGCCTGAAAAACCGAAGTTGGGAAGAGATGACGACCTAAGGCCATGGCGGGTCTGATATGCTCAGTGTGCGGTCAGCTGCCTGGGTGTTGGTCAGGAGGTTCGGGCTCAGGTTGTGTCAGTCAGTGCATTAGTCCCAGGTTAGACTATATGATTTGGGTACAGTCGAGTGCCGTATAGGTTTATCCTCATTTGTGGTGCCTGGGGAGCTCATTAGGCAAGATATTTTTTCTAGAGGGCAGGCAGAGTGCTGCACTTTGGTTCCAGAATTGCCAAACTTGAGGGCTTCTGGGCCAGGAGTGTGAGGACAGAAGTCTGAGAACACAAGCTAGACTTGGGCTTCAGGCCGAGGGCACGGCAGGTACCTCCTGCAGATCTGAACCAATATTTCATGCATCTGAAGTCACGGCGAGGATCAGACGTTGGCTCGGGTTGGAGTTTCTGTGCATGACTGCCCCTTCATGAACGGAGCGGAATCTCAAGGCCATGGAGGTTTTCCCACGTTGGGAGTTGTGGGATGCCCCCTTCAAGGATTCCTTCTGCGGGACAATTGAGACCTGTTGGTCAGCTCCAGGACATCCCATATGGAATGACTCCAGAGCACCGTTCGAGGATCGATGCCAGGGAATCCCGCCTCGCATTCCAATTTTCTCCCAGCAACAAGACAGTTGAGTTTTGATGGCTCTGCGGGAGCAATCGGGGCGGCTGTGTTGAAATGGACTTTCCCGAGGTTGGGGCCTAATGTGTGTTTGTGTCCATGAGGGCCTTGGAATGGGGCGGTGACACCGGGACACTGAAGTATTCTCCTAAGCTTTTGACATAGGTCCCATGCACAAGTTTCCTTGTGGAAACGAGATTTGTTCTGAGGGGTGCCTCAGGAAACCCCCTATGCTGGTCTTGGAATCCAGGCTTTTGAGGAGACATGTCTGTAAACCAAAGCAATGGATCCGAATATGGCCTAGGGTCCTGTCTGGTTCCATCTTCTTCTCTGGGGATATCCATCTATGGAATGAGTGGAGGTAGATGCTCACCTGTTGTCAGACCACCCTTGTTTGTCCCCGGAGTCCTACACTATTGGGATGGCCCCTGGGACTTTGGAGAGTTCTCCTAATTTGTACGATTTTGGACAATGGAATGGGCAGAATTCCCATGGATTGGGTAGGCACAGTCCTAATGTGTGGCTCCAGGGGCCCCAGCCTGTAGGGTGTGTGGCCCAGGAATCTGAGGACAGAAGTCTGAAAACACAAACTCAGCTTAGGTTGGGAACGTAGGTATGGCAGGGCCAATCTACAAACCATGAGAAGGACTCTTCAGGATATGAAGAAAGAGCGAGTCTGAGGCGCTTGCTCAGGCTTTTGTCTCTGGATTTTGTATCAAAGATGGGCGTGGAACGTGGGGAGGCCTCATGGGCCATGGACGAATCTTCCTCTCTGTGGATTTGGCCCGGTCCCAATTTCTTTCCGTCAATCTGTGGGATGGAAGGTCTCCTCTCAGGTTTGTTACCTCAGGTGTCCCAACCAAAGAGGAATTCCAAAGCAGAGCCCTGGGGAAGAGTGAAGGGACAACCCAAACGATGGTTATAAATTGGGGCCTAGGGCCATGGCAGACCCAATATGCTGTCTCTTCATCCAGCCACTGAGTGGCCTTACTTAAAGACTGGGCACAGGCTGTGGGTCAGCATGTGTGTTTGTGAACAATGTGGCCCGCGAGCATGGGCGGGGCCTCATGGGCCACACTGGTTTCAACTACACTGAACTTTGGATAACATGCCAATCACAAGGTCTCTTGCCATGGGGAAGGAGCTCTGATTTCTGCATCATTTTCAACCCTGGGCAGTGTTTGGAGATAAGGTCTACGTTCTGAAGCCTTAAAACCGCAGTTGGGAAGAGATGACGACCTAAGGCCATGGCGGGTCTGATGTGCTCAGTGTGCGGTCAGCTGCCTGGGTGTTGGTGCGGAGGTTCGGGTTCAGGTTGTGTCAGACAGTGAATTAGTACCCAGGTTAGACTATATAATTCAGGTACAGTCGAGAGCCGTGTGGGTTTATCCTCATTTGAGGTGCCTGGGCTACTCATTAGGCAATATATTTTTTCTAGAGGCAGGCAGAGTGCTGCATTGTGGGTCCGGTATTGCCAAACATGAGGGATTCTGGACCAGGAGTGTGAGGACAAGTCTGAGAACAGAAGCTAGACTTGGGCTTCAGGCCGAGGGTACGGCTGGTACCCCCTGCAGATCTGAACGAATATCTCATGCTTCTGAAGTCACGGCGAGGATCAGACGTTGGCTCGGGTTGGAGTTTTTGTGCATGACTGCCCCTTCATGAACGGAGCGGAATGCAAGGCCATGGAGGTTTTCCCACGTTGGGAGTTGTGGGATGCCCCCTTCAAGGATTCCTTCTGCGGGACAATTGAGACCTGTTGGGCAGCTCCAGGATATCCCATATGGAAGGACTCCAGAGCACCGTTCGGGGTGGATGCCTGGGAAGCGGGCCTCGCATTCCAAATGTCTCCTAGCAACAAGACAGTTGAGATCGGATGGCTCTGCGGAAGCAACCGGCGTGGCTGAGTTGAAACGGACTTTTAGGGTCGGGCCCATTGTGTGTTTGTGTCCATGAGGGCCTTGGAATGGGGCGTTGGCACCGGGACCCTGAAGTATTCTCCTAAGCTTTTGACCTACCTCCCATGCACAAGTTTCCTTGTGGAGATGAGATTTGTTCTGAGGGGTGCCTCAGGAAACCCCCTATGCTGGTATTGGAAACCAGGCTTTTGAGGAGACATGCCTGTAAACCAAAACAATGGATCCGATTATGGCCTAGGGTCCTGTCTGGTTCAATCTTCTTCTCTGGTGATATCCATCTATGGAATGAGTGGAGGGAGATGCTCACCTGGTGTCACACCGCCCTTGTTTGTCCCTGGAGACCTACACTATTGGGATGGCCTCGGGGACTTTGGAGAGTTTTCTTAATTGGTGAGATTTTGGCCAATGGAATGGGCAGAATTCCCATGGATTGGGTAGGCACAGTCCTAATGTGTGGCTCCAGGGGCCCCAGCCTGGAGGGTGTGCGGCCCAGGACTTTGAGGACAGAAGTCTGAAAACACAAACTCAGCTAAGATTTTGGGACGTAGGTATGGGAGGCCGAATCTACAAACCATGATAAGTACCCCTCAGGATATGAAGAAAGAGCGAGTCTGAGGCACTTGCTCAGGCTTTTGTCTCTGGGTTTTGTATCAACAATGGCTGTAGAATGTGGGGAGGCCTCATGGGATATGGACGAATCTTCCTCTCTGTGGATTTGGCCCGGACCCAATAGTTCTTCTTCAATTGTCGGATAGGAGGTCTCCTTTCAGGTTTATTACCTCAGGTGTCCGAACAAAATAGGAATTCCAAAGCAGAGCCCTGGGGAAGAGTGAAGGGACAACCCAAACTATGGTTAAAAATTGGGGCCTAGGTGCTTGGCAGGCCCAATATGCTGTCTCTTCATCCAGCCACTGAGAGGCCTTACTTGAGGACTGGGATCATGCTGAGGGTCACAATGTGTGTTTGTGACCAATGTGGCCCGCGAGCATGGGCGGGGCCTCATGGGCCACACTGGTTTCAACTACACTGGACTTTGGACAACCTGCCAAACACAAGGTCTCTGGCCATGGGGAATGGTTTCTGATATCTGCATCATTTTCAACCCTGGGCAGTGGTTGGAGATAAGGTCTAGGTTCTGAAGCCTGAAAAACCGAAGTTGGGAAGAGATGACGACCTAAGGCCATGGCGGGTCTGATATGCTCAGTGTGCGGTCAGCTGCCTGGGTGTTGGTCAGGAGGTTCGGGCTCAGGTTGTGTCAGTCAGTGCATTAGTCCCAGGTTAGACTATATGATTTGGGTACAGTCGAGTGCCGTATAGGTTTATCCTCATTTGTGGTGCCTGGGGAGCTCATTAGGCAAGATATTTTTTCTAGAGGGCAGGCAGAGTGCTGCACTTTGGTTCCAGAATTGCCAAACTTGAGGGCTTCTGGGCCAGGAGTGTGAGGACAGAAGTCTGAGAACACAAGCTAGACTTGGGCTTCAGGCCGAGGGCACGGCAGGTACCTCCTGCAGATCTGAACCAATATTTCATGCATCTGAAGTCACGGCGAGGATCAGACGTTGGCTCGGTTTGGAGTTTCTGTGCATGACTGCCCCTTCATGAACGGAGCGGAATCTCAAGGCCATGGAGGTTTTCCCACGTTGGGAGTTGTGGGATGCCCCCTTCAAGGATTCCTTCTGCGGGACAATTGAGACCTGTTGGTCAGCTCCAGGACATCCCATATGGAATGACTCCAGAGCACCGTTCGAGGATCGATGCCAGGGAATCCCGCCTCGCATTCCAATTTTCTCCCAGCAACAAGACAGTTGAGTTTTGATGGCTCTGCGGGAGCAATCGGGGCGGCTGTGTTGAAATGGACTTTCCCGAGGTTGGGGCCTAATGTGTGTTTGTGTCCATGAGGGCCTTGGAATGGGGCGGTGACACCAGGACACTGAAGTATTCTCCTAAGCTTTTGACATAGGTCCCATGCACAAGTTTCCTTGTGGAAACGAGATTTGTTCTGAGGGGTGCCTCAGGAAACCCCCTATGCTGGTCTTGGAATCCAGGCTTTTGAGGAGACATGTCTGTAAACCAAAGCAATGGATCCGAATATGGCCTAGGGTCCTGTCTGGTTCCATCTTCTTCTCTGGGGATATCCATCTATGGAATGAGTGGAGGTAGATGCTCACCTGTTGTCAGACCACCCTTGTTTGTCCCCGGAGTCCTACACTATTGGGATGGCCCCTGGGACTTTGGAGAGTTCTCCTAATTTGTACGATTTTGGACAATGGAATGGGCAGAATTCCCATGGATTGGGTAGGCACAGTCCTAATGTGTGGCTCCAGGGGCCCCAGCCTGTAGGGTGTGTGGCCCAGGAATCTGAGGACAGAAGTCTGAAAACACAAACTCAGCTTAGGTTGGGAACGTAGGTATGGCAGGGCCAATCTACAAACCATGAGAAGGACTCTTCAGGATATGAAGAAAGAGCGAGTCTGAGGCGCTTGCTCAGGCTTTTGTCTCTGGATTTTGTATCAAAGATGGGCGTGGAACGTGGGGAGGCCTCATGGGCCATGGACGAATCTTCCTCTCTGTGGATTTGGCCCGGTCCCAATTTCTTTCCGTCAATCTGTGGGATGGGAGGTCTCCTCTCAGGTTTGTTACCTCAGGTGTCCCAACCAAAGAGGAATTCCAAAGCAGAGCCCTGGGGAAGAGTGAAGGGACAACCCAAACGATGGTTATAAATTGGGGCCTAGGGCCATGGCAGACCCAATATGCTGTCTCTTCATCCAGCCACTGAGTGGCCTTACTTAAAGACTGGGCACAGGCTGTGGGTCAGCATGTGTGTTTGTGAACAATGTGGCCCGCGAGCATGGGCGGGGCCTCATGGGCCACACTGGTTTCAACTACACTGAACTTTGGATAACATGCCAATCACAAGGTCTCTTGCCATGGGGAAGGAGCTCTGATTTCTGCATCATTTTCAACCCTGGGCAGTGTTTGGAGATAAGGTCTACGTTCTGAAGCCTTAAAACCGCAGTTGGGAAGAGATGACGACCTAAGGCCATGGCGGGTCTGATGTGCTCAGTGTGCGGTCAGCTGCCTGGGTGTTGGTGCGGAGGTTCGGGTTCAGGTTGTGTCAGACAGTGAATTAGTACCCAGGTTAGACTATATAATTCAGGTACAGTCGAGAGCCGTGTGGGTTTATCCTCATTTGAGGTGCCTGGGCTACTCATTAGGCAATATATTTTTTCTAGAGGCAGGCAGAGTGCTGCATTGTGGGTCCGGTATTGCCAAACATGAGGGATTCTGGACCAGGAGTGTGAGGACAAGTCTGAGAACAGAAGCTAGACTTGGGCTTCAGGCCGAGGGTACGGCTGGTACCCCCTGCAGATCTGAACGAATATCTCATGCTTCTGAAGTCACGGCGAGGATCAGACGTTGGCTCGGGTTGGAGTTTTTGTGCATGACTGCCCCTTCATGAACGGAGCGGAATGCAAGGCCATGGAGGTTTTCCCACGTTGGGAGTTGTGGGATGCCCCCTTCAAGGATTCCTTCTGCGGGACAATTGAGACCTGTTGGGCAGCTCCAGGATATCCCATATGGAAGGACTCCAGAGCACCGTTCGGGGTGGATGCCTGGGAAGCGGGCCTCGCATTCCAAATGTCTCCTAGCAACAAGACAGTTGAGATCGGATGGCTCTGCGGAAGCAACCGGCGTGGCTGAGTTGAAACGGACTTTTAGGGTCGGGCCCATTGTGTGTTTGTGTCCATGAGGGCCTTGGAATGGGGCGTTGGCACCGGGACCCTGAAGTATTCTCCTAAGCTTTTGACCTACCTCCCATGCACAAGTTTCCTTGTGGAGATGGGATTTGTTCTGAGGGGTGCCTCAGGAAACCCCCTATGCTGGTATTGGAAACCAGGCTTTTGAGGAGACATGCCTGTAAACCAAAACAATGGATCCGATTATGGCCTAGGGTCCTGTCTGGTTCAATCTTCTTCTCTGGTGATATCCATCTATGGAATGAGTGGAGGGAGATGCTCACCTGGTGTCACACCGCCCTTGTTTGTCCCTGGAGACCTACACTATTGGGATGGCCTCGGGGACTTTGGAGAGTTTTCTTAATTGGTGAGATTTTGGCCAATGGAATGGGCAGAATTCCCATGGATTGGGTAGGCACAGTCCTAATGTGTGGCTCCAGGGGCCCCAGCCTGGAGGGTGTGCGGCCCAGGACTTTGAGGACAGAAGTCTGAAAACACAAACTCAGCTAAGGTTTTGGGACGTAGGTATGGGAGGCCCAATCTACAAACCATGAGAAGTACCCCTCAGGATATGAAGAAAGAGCGAGTCTGAGGCACTTGCTCAGGCTTTTGTCTCTGGATTTTGTATCAACAATGGCTGTAGAATGTGGGGAGGCCTCATGGGATATGGACGAATCTTCCTCTCTGTGGATTTGGCCTGGTCCCAATAGTTTTTCTTCAATTGTCGGATGGGAGGTCTCCTTTCTGGTTTATTACCTCAGGTGTCCGAACAAAATAGGAATTCCAAAGCAGAGCCCTGGGGAAGAGTGAAGGGACAACCCAAACTATGGTTAAAAATTGGGGCCTAGGTGCTTGGCAGGCCCAATATGCTGTCTCTTCATCCAGCCACTGAGAGGCCTTACTTGAGGACTGGGCTCATGCTGAGGGTCACAATGTGTGTTTGTGACCAATGTGGCCCGCGAGCATGGGCGGGGCCTCATGGGCCACACTGGTTTCAACTACACTGGACTTTGGACAACCTGCCAAACACAAGGTCTCTGGCCATGGGGAATGTGTTCTGATATCTGCATCATTTTCAACCCTGGGCAGTGGTTGGAGATAAGGTCTAGGTTCTGAAGCCTGAAAAACCGAAGTTGGGAAGAGATGACGACCTAAGGCCATGGCGGGTCTGATATGCTCAGTGTGCGGTCAGCTGCCTGGGTGTTGGTCAGGAGGTTCGGGCTCAGGTTGTGTCAGTCAGTGCATTAGTCCCAGGTTAGACTATATGATTTGGGTACAGTCGAGTGCCGTATAGGTTTATCCTCATTTGAGGTGCCTGGGGAGCTCAATAGGCAAGATATTTTTTCTAGAGGGCAGGCAGAGTGCTGCACTTTGGTTCCAGAATTGCCAAACTTGAGGGCTTCTGGGCCAGGAGTGTGAGGACAGAAGTCTGAGAACACAAGCTAGACTTGGGCTTCAGGCCGAGGGCACGGCAGGTACCTCCTGCAGATCTGAACCAATATTTCATGCATCTGAAGTCACGGCGAGGATCAGACGTTGGCTCGGGTTGGAGTTTCTGTGCATGACTGCCCCTTCATGAACAGAGCAGAATCTCAAGGCCATGGAGGTTTTCCCACGTTGGGAGTTGTGGGATGCCCCCTTCAAGGATTCCTTCTGCGGGACAATTGAGACCTGTTGGTCAGCTCCAGGACATCCCATATGGAATGACTCCAGAGCACCGTTCGAGGATCGATGCCAGGGAATCCCGCCTCGCATTCCAATTTTCTCCCAGCAACAAGACAGTTGAGTTTTGATGGCTCTGCGGGAGCAATCGGGGCGGCTGTGTTGAAATGGACTTTCCCGAGGTTGGGGCCTAATGTGTGTTTGTGTCCATGAGGGCCTTGGAATGGGGCGGTGACACCGGGACACTGAAGTATTCTCCTAAGCTTTTGACATAGGTCCCATGCACAAGTTTCCTTGTGGAAACGAGATTTGTTCTGAGGGGTGCCTCAGGAAACCCCCTATGCTGGTCTTGGAATCCAGGCTTTTGAGGAGACATGTCTGTAAACCAAAGCAATGGATCCGAATATGGCCTAGGGTCCTGTCTGGTTCCATCTTCTTCTCTGGGGATATCCATCTATGGAATGAGTGGAGGTAGATGCTCACCTGTTGTCAGACCACCCTTGTTTGTCCCCGGAGTCCTACACTTTTGGAATGGCCCCTGGGACTTTGGAGAGTTCTCCTAATTTGTACGATTTTGGACAATGGAATGGGTAGAATTCCCATGGATTGGGTAGGCACAGTCCTAATGTGTGGCTCCAGGGGCCCCAGCCTGTAGGGTTTGTGGCCCAGGAATCTGAGGACAGAAGTCTGAAAACACAAACTCAGCTTAGGTTGGGAACGTAGGTATGGCAGGGCCAATCTACAAACCATGAGAAGGACTCTTCAGGATATGAAGAAAGAGCGAGTCTGAGGCGCTTGCTCAGGCTTTTGTCTCTGGATTTTGTATCAAAGATGGGCGTGGAACGTGGGGAGGCCTCATGGGCCATGGACGAATCTTCCTCTCTGTGGATTTGGCCCGGTCCCAATTTCTTTCCGTCAATCTGTGGGATGGGAGGTCTCCTCTCAGGTTTGTTACCTCAGGTGTCCCAACCAAAGAGGAATTCCAAAATAGAGACCTGGGGAAGAGTGAAGGGATAACCCAAACGATGGGTATAAATTGGGGCCTAGGGGCATGGCAGACCCAATATGCTGTCTCTTCATCCAGCCACTGAGTGGCCTTACTTAAAGACTGGGCACAGGCTGAGGGTCAGCATGTATGTTTGTAAACAATGTGGCCAGCGAGCATGGGCGGGGCCTCATGGGCCACACTGGTTTCAACTACACTGAACTTTGGATAACATGCCAATCACAAGGTCTCTTGCCATGGGGAAGGAGCTCTGATTTCTGCATCATTTTCAACCCTGGGCAGTGTTTGGAGATAAGGTCTACGTTCTGAAGCCTTAAAACCGCAGTTGGGAAGAGATGACGACCTAAGGCCATGGCGGGTCTGATGTGCTCAGTGTGCGGTCAGCTGCCTGGGTGTTGGTCCGGAGGTTCGGGTTCAGGTTGTGTCAGACAGTGAATTAGTACCCAGGTTAGACTATATAATTCAGGTACAGTCGAGAGCCGTGTAGGTTTATCCTCATTTGAGGTGCCTGGGCTACTCATTAGGCAATATATTTTTTCTAGAGGCAGGCAGAGTGCTGCATTGTGGGTCCGGTATTGCCAAACATGAGGGATTCTGGACCAGGAGTGTGAGGACAAGTCTGAGAACAGAAGCTAGACTTGGGCTTCAGGCCGAGGGCACGGCTGGTACCCCCTGCAGATCTGAACGAATATCTCATGCTTCTGAAGTCACGGCGAGGATCAGACGTTGGCTCGGGTTGGAGTTTCTGTGCATGACTGCCCCTTCCCGAACAGAGCGGAATCTCAAGGCCATGGAGGTTTTCCCACGTCGGGAGTTGTGGGATGCCCCCTTCAAGGATTCCTTCTGCGGGACAATTGAGACCTGTTGGGAAGCTCCAGGATATCCCATATGGAAGGACTCCAGAGCACCATTCGGGGTGGATGCTGGGAAGCGGGCCTCGCATTCCAAATGTCTCCTAGCAACAAGACAGTTGAGATCGGATAGCTCTGCGGGAGCAACCGGCGTGGCTGAGTTGAAATGGACTTTTAGGGTCGGGCCCATTTTGTGTTTGTGTCCATGAGGGCCTTGGAATGGGGCGTTGGCACCGGGACCCTGAAGTATTCTCCTAAGCTTTTGACCTACCTCCCATGCACAAGTTTCCTTGTGGAGATGAGATTTGTTCTGAGGGGTGCCTCAGGAAACCCCCTATGCTGGTATTGGAATCCAGGCTTCTGAGGAGACATGCCTGTAAACCAAAACAATGGATCCGATTATGGCCTAGGGTCCTGTCTGGTTCAATCTTCTTCTCTGGTGATATCCATCTATGGAATGAGTGGAGGGAGATGCTCACCTGGTGTCACACCGCCCTTGTTTGTCCCTGGAGACCTACACTATTGGGATGGCCTCGGGGACTTTGGAGAGTTTTCTTAATTGGTGAGATTTTGGCCAATGGAATGGGCAGAATTCCCATGGATTGGGTAGGCACAGTCCTAATGTGTGGCTCCAGGGGCCCCAGCCTGGAGGGTGTGCGGCCCAGGACTTTGAGGACAGAAGTCTGAAAACACAAACTCAGCTAAGGTTTTGGGACGTAGGTATGGGAGGCCGAATCTACAAACCATGATAAGTACCCCTCAGGATATGAAGAAAGAACGAGTCTGAGGCACTTGCTCAGGCTTTTGTCTCTGGGTATTGTATCAACAATGGCTGTAGAATGTGGGGAGGCCTCATGGGATATGGACGAATCTTCCTCTCTGTGGATTTGGCCCGGTCCCAATAGTTCTTCTTCAATTGTCGGATAGGAGGTCTCCTTTCAGGTTTATTACCTCAGGTGTCCGAACAAAATAGGAATTCCAAAGCAGAGCCCTGGGGAAGAGTGAAGGGACAACCCAAACTATGGTTAAAAATTGGGGCCTAGGTGCTTGGCAGGCCCAATATGCTGTCTCTTCATCCAGCCACTGAGAGGCCTTACTTGAGGACTGGGATCATGCTGAGGGTCACAATGTGTGTTTGTGACCAATGTGGCCCGCGAGCATGGGCGGGGCCTCATGGGCCACACTGGTTTCAACTACACTGGACTTTGGACAACCTGCCAAACACAAGGTCTCTGGCCATGGGGAATGGTTTCTGATATCTGCATCATTTTCAACCCTGGGCAGTGGTTGGAGATAAGGTCTAGGTTCTGAAGCCTGAAAAACCGAAGTTGGGAAGAGATGACGACCTAAGGCCATGGCGGGTCTGATATGCTCAGTGTGCGGTCAGCTGCCTGGGTGTTGGTCAGGAGGTTCGGGCTCAGGTTGTGTCAGTCAGTGCATTAGTCCCAGGTTAGACTATATGATTTGGGTACAGTCGAGTGCCGTATAGGTTTATCCTCATTTGAGGTGCCTGGGGAGCTCAATAGGCAAGATATTTTTTCTAGAGGGCAGGCAGAGTGCTGCACTTTGGTTCCAGAATTGCCAAACTTGAGGGCTTCTGGGCCAGGAGTGTGAGGACAGAAGTCTGAGAACACAAGCTAGACTTGGGCTTCAGGCCGAGGGCACGGCAGGTACCTCCTGCAGATCTGAACCAATATTTCATGCATCTGAAGTCACGGCGAGGATCAGACGTTGGCTCGGGTTGGAGTTTCTGTGCATGACTGCCCCTTCATGAACGGAGCGGAATCTCAAGGCCATGGAGGTTTTCCCACGTTGGGAGTTGTGGGATGCCCCCTTCAAGGATTCCTTCTGCGGGACAATTGAGACCTGTTGGTCAGCTCCAGGACATCCCATATGGAATGACTCCAGAGCACCGTTCGAGGATCGATCCCAGGGAATCCCGCCTCGCATTCCAATTTTCTCCCAGCAACAAGACAGTTGAGTTTTGATGGCTCTGCGGGAGCAATCGGGGCGGCTGTGTTGAAATGGACTTTCCCGAGGTTGGGGCCTAATGTGTGTTTGTGTCCATGAGGGCCTTGGAATGGGGCGGTGACACCGGGACCCTGAAGTATTCTCCTAAGCTTTTGACATAGGTCCCATGCACAAGTTTCCTTGTGGAAACGAGATTTGTTCTGAGGGGTGCCTCAGGAAACCCCCTATGCTGGTCTTGGAATCCAGGCTTTTGAGGAGACATGTCTGTAAACCAAAGCAATGGATCCGAATATGGCCTAGGGTCCTGTCTGGTTCCATCTTCTTCTCTGGGGATATCCATCTATGGAATGAGTGGAGGTAGATGCTCACCTGTTGTTAGACCACCCTTGTTTGTCCCCGGAGTCCTACACTATTGGGATGGCCCCTGGTACTTTGGAGAGTTCTCCTAATTTGTACGATTTTGGACAATGGAATGGGCAGAATTCCCATGGATTGGGTAGGCACAGTCCTAATGTGTGGCTCCAGGGGCCCCAGCCTGTAGGGTGTGTGGCCCAGGAATCTGAGGACAGAAGTCTGAAAACACAAACTCAGCTTAGGTTGGGAACGTAGGTATGGCAGGGCCAATCTACAAACCATGAGAAGGACTCTTCAGGATATGAAGAAAGAGCGAGTCTGAGGCGCTTGCTCAGGCTTTTGTCTCTGGATTTTGTATCAAAGATGGGCGTGGAACGTGGGGAGGCCTCATGGGCCATGGACGAATCTTCCTCTCTGTGGATTTGGCCCGGTCCCAATTTCTTTCCGTCAATCTGTGGGATGGGAGGTCTCCTCTCAGGTTTGTTACCTCAGGTGTCCCAACCAAAGAGGAATTCCAAAATAGAGACCTGGGGAAGAGTGAAGGGATAACCCAAACGATGGGTATAAATTGGGGCCTAGGGGCATGGCAGACCCAATATGCTGTCTCTTCATCCAGCCACTGAGTGGCCTTACTTAAAGACTGGGCACAGGCTGAGGGTCAGCATGTATGTTTGTAAACAATGTGGCCAGCGAGCATGGGCGGGGCCTCATGGGCCACACTGGTTTCAACTACACTGAACTTTGGATAACATGCCAATCACAAGGTCTCTTGCCATGGGGAAGGAGCTCTGATTTCTGCATCATTTTCAACCCTGGGCAGTGTTTGGAGATAAGGTCTACGTTCTGAAGCCTTAAAACCGCAGTTGGGAAGAGATGACGACCTAAGGCCATGGCGGGTCTGATGTGCTCAGTGTGCGGTCAGCTGCCTGGGTGTTGGTCCGGAGGTTCGGGTTCAGGTTGTGTCAGACAGTGAATTAGTACCCAGGTTAGACTATATAATTCAGGTACAGTCGAGAGCCGTGTAGGTTTATCCTCATTTGAGGTGCCTGGGCTACTCATTAGGCAATATATTTTTTCTAGAGGCAGGCAGAGTGCTGCATTGTGGGTCCGGTATTGCCAAACATGAGGGATTCTGGACCAGGAGTGTGAGGACAAGTCTGAGAACAGAAGCTAGACTTGGGCTTCAGGCCGAGGGCACGGCTGGTACCCCCTGCAGATCTGAACGAATATCTCATGCTTCTGAAGTCACGGCGAGGATCAGACGTTGGCTCGGGTTGGAGTTTCTGTGCATGACTGCCCCTTCCCGAACAGAGCGGAATCTCAAGGCCATGGAGGTTTTCCCACGTCGGGAGTTGTGGGATGCCCCCTTCAAGGATTCCTTCTGCGGGACAATTGAGACCTGTTGGGAAGCTCCAGGATATCCCATATGGAAGGACTCCAGAGCACCATTCGGGGTGGATGCTGGGAAGCGGGCCTCGCATTCCAAATGTCTCCTAGCAACAAGACAGTTGAGATCGGATAGCTCTGCGGGAGCAACCGGCGTGGCTGAGTTGAAATGGACTTTTAGGGTCGGGCCCATTTTGTGTTTGTGTCCATGAGGGCCTTGGAATGGGGCGTTGGCACCGGGACCCTGAAGTATTCTCCTAAGCTTTTGACCTACCTCCCATGCACAAGTTTCCTTGTGGAGATGAGATTTGTTCTGAGGGGTGCCTCAGGAAACCCCCTATGCTGGTATTGGAATCCAGGCTTCTGAGGAGACATGCCTGTAAACCAAAACAATGGATCCGATTATGGCCTACGGTCCTGTCTGGTTCAATCTTCTTCTCTGGTGATATCCATCTATGGAATGAGTGGAGGGAGATGCTCACCTGGTGTCACACCGCCCTTGTTTGTCCCTGGAGACCTACACTATTGGGATGGCCTCGGGGACTTTGGAGAGTTTTCTTAATTGGTGAGATTTTGGCCAATGGAATGGGCAGAATTCCCATGGATTGGGTAGGCACAGTCCTAATGTGTGGCTCCAGGGGCCCCAGCCTGGAGGGTGTGCGGCCCAGGACTTTGAGGACAGAAGTCTGAAAACACAAACTCAGCTAAGGTTTTGGGACGTAGGTATGGGAGGCCGAATCTACAAACCATGATAAGTACCCCTCAGGATATGAAGAAAGAACGAGTCTGAGGCACTTGCTCAGGCTTTTGTCTCTGGGTATTGTATCAACAATGGCTGTAGAATGTGGGGAGGCCTCATGGGATATGGACGAATCTTCCTCTCTGTGGATTTGGCCCGGTCCCAATAGTTCTTCTTCAATTGTCGGATAGGAGGTCTCCTTTCAGGTTTATTACCTCAGGTGTCCGAACAAAATAGGAATTCCAAAGCAGAGCCCTGGGGAAGAGTGAAGGGACAACCCAAACTATGGTTAAAAATTGGGGCCTAGGTGCTTGGCAGGCCCAATATGCTGTCTCTTCATCCAGCCACTGAGAGGCCTTACTTGAGGACTGGGATCATGCTGAGGGTCACAATGTGTGTTTGTGACCAATGTGGCCCGCGAGCATGGGCGGGGCCTCATGGGCCACACTGGTTTCAACTACACTGGACTTTGGACAACCTGCCAAACACAAGGTCTCTGGCCATGGGGAATGGTTTCTGATATCTGCATCATTTTCAACCCTGGGCAGTGGTTGGAGATAAGGTCTAGGTTCTGAAGCCTGAAAAACCGAAGTTGGGAAGAGATGACGACCTAAGGCCATGGCGGGTCTGATATGCTCAGTGTGCGGTCAGCTGCCTGGGTGTTGGTCAGGAGGTTCGGGCTCAGGTTGTGTCAGTCAGTGCATTAGTCCCAGGTTAGACTATATGATTTGGGTACAGTCGAGTGCCGTATAGGTTTATCCTCATTTGAGGTGCCTGGGGAGCTCAATAGGCAAGATATTTTTTCTAGAGGGCAGGCAGAGTGCTGCACTTTGGTTCCAGAATTGCCAAACTTGAGGGCTTCTGGGCCAGGAGTGTGAGGACAGAAGTCTGAGAACACAAGCTAGACTTGGGCTTCAGGCCGAGGGCACGGCAGGTACCTCCTGCAGATCTGAACCAATATTTCATGCATCTGAAGTCACGGCGAGGATCAGACGTTGGCTCGGGTTGGAGTTTCTGTGCATGACTGCCCCTTCATGAACGGAGCGGAATCTCAAGGCCATGGAGGTTTTCCCACGTTGGGAGTTGTGGGATGCCCCCTTCAAGGATTCCTTCTGCGGGACAATTGAGACCTGTTGGTCAGCTCCAGGACATCCCATATGGAATGACTCCAGAGCACCGTTCGAGGATCGATCCCAGGGAATCCCGCCTCGCATTCCAATTTTCTCCCAGCAACAAGACAGTTGAGTTTTGATGGCTCTGCGGGAGCAATCGGGGCGGCTGTGTTGAAATGGACTTTCCCGAGGTTGGGGCCTAATGTGTGTTTGTGTCCATGAGGGCCTTGGAATGGGGCGGTGACACCGGGACCCTGAAGTATTCTCCTAAGCTTTTGACATAGGTCCCATGCACAAGTTTCCTTGTGGAAACGAGATTTGTTCTGAGGGGTGCCTCAGGAAACCCCCTATGCTGGTCTTGGAATCCAGGCTTTTGAGGAGACATGTCTGTAAACCAAAGCAATGGATCCGAATATGGCCTAGGGTCCTGTCTGGTTCCATCTTCTTCTCTGGGGATATCCATCTATGGAATGAGTGGAGGTAGATGCTCACCTGTTGTTAGACCACCCTTGTTTGTCCCCGGAGTCCTACACTATTGGGATGGCCCCTGGGACTTTGGAGAGTTCTCCTAATTTGTACGATTTTGGACAATGGAATGGGCAGAATTCCCATGGATTGGGTAGGCACAGTCCTAATGTGTGGCTCCAGGGGCCCCAGCCTGTAGGGTGTGTGGCCCAGGAATCTGAGGACAGAAGTCTGAAAACACAAACTCAGCTTAGGTTGGGAACGTAGGTATGGCAGGGCCAATCTACAAACCATGAGAAGGACTCTTCAGGATATGAAGAAAGAGCGAGTCTGAGGCGCTTGCTCAGGCTTTTGTCTCTGGATTTTGTATCAAAGATGGGCGTGGAACGTGGGGAGGCCTCATGGGCCATGGACGAATCTTCCTCTCTGTGGATTTGGCCCGGTCCCAATTTCTTTCCGTCAATCTGTGGGATGGGAGGTCTCCTCTCAGGTTTGTTACCTCAGGTGTCCCAACCAAAGAGGAATTCCAAAGCAGAGCCCTGGGGAAGAGTGAAGGGACAACCCAAACGATGGGTATAAATTGGGGCCTAGGGGCATGGCAGACCCAATATGCTGTCTCTTCATCCAGCCACTGAGTGGCCTTACTTAAAGACTGGGCACAGGCTGAGGGTCAGCATGTGTGTTTGTGAACAATGTGGCCCGCGAGCATGGGCGGGGCCTCATGGGCCACACTGGTTTCAACTACACTGAACTTTGGATAACATGCCAATCACAAGGTCTCTTGCCATGGGGAAGGAGCTCTGATTTCTGCATCATTTTCAACCCTGGGCCGTGGTTGGAGATAAGGTCTAGGTTCTGAAGCCTGAAAACCACAGTTGGGAAGTGATGACGATCTAAGGCCATGTCGGGGCTCATGGGCTCAGTGTGCGGTCAGCTGCCTGGGTGTTGGTCCAGAGTTTCGGGTTCAGGTTGTGTCAGACAGTGAATTAGTACCCAGGTTAGACTATATAATTCAGGTACAGTCGAGAGCCGTGTAGGTTTATCCTCATTTGAGGTGCCTGGGCTACTCATTAGGCAATATATTTTTTCTAGAGGCAGGCAGAGTGCTGCATTGTGGGTCCGGTATTGCCAAACATGAGGGATTCTGGACCAGGAGTGTGAGGACAAGTCTGAGAACAGAAGCTAGACTTGGGCTTCAGGCCGAGGGTACGGCTGGTACCCCCTGCAGATCTGAACGAATATCTCATGCTTCTGAAGTCACGGCGAGGATCAGACGTTGGCTCGGGTTGGAGTTTCTGTGCATGACTGCCCCTTCATGAACGGAGCGGAATCTCAAGGCCATGGAGGTTTTCCCACTTTGGGAGTTGTGGGATGCCCCCTTCAAGGATTCCTTCTGCGGGACAATTGAGACCTGTTGGGCAGCTCCAGGATATCCCATATGGAAGGACTCCAGAGCACCGTTCGGGGTGGATGCCTGGGAAGCGGGCCTCGCATTCCAAATGTCTCCTAGCAACAAGACAGTTGAGATCGGATGGCTCTGCGGAAGCAACCGGCGTGGCTGAGTTGAAACGGACTTTTAGGGTCGGGCCCATTGTGTGTTTGTGTCCATGAGGGCCTTGGAATGGGGCGTTGGCACCGGGACCCTGAAGTATTCTCCTAAGCTTTTGACCTACCTCCCATGCACAAGTTTCCTTGTGGAGATGAGATTTGTTCTGAGGGGTGCCTCAGGAAACCCCCTATGCTGGTATTGGAATCCAGGCTTTTGAGGAGACATGCCTGTAAACCAAAACAATGGATCCGATTATGGCCTAGGGTCCTGTCTGGTTCAATCTTCTTCTCTGGTGATATCCATCTATGGAATGAGTGGAGGGAGATGCTCACCTGGTGTCACACCGCCCTTGTTTGTCCCTGGAGACCTACACTATTGGGATGGCCTCGGGGACTTTGGAGAGTTTTCTTAATTGGTGAGATTTTGGCCAATGGAATGGGCAGAATTCCCATGGATTGGGTAGGCACAGTCCTAATGTGTGGCTCCAGGGGCCCCAGCCTGGAGGGTGTGCGGCCCAGGACTTTGAGGACAGAAGTCTGAAAACACAAACTCAGCTAAGGTTTTGGGACGTAGGTATGGGAGGCCCAATCTACAAACCATGAGAAGTACCCCTCAGGATATGAAGAAAAAGCGAGTCTGAGGCACTTGCTCAGGCTTTTGTCTCTGGATTTTGTATCAACAATGGCTGTAGAATGTGGGGAGGCCTCATGGGATATGGACGAATCTTCCTCTCTGTGGATTTGGCCTGGTCCCAATAGTTTTTCTTCAATTGTCGGATGGGAGGTCTCCTTTCTGGTTTATTACCTCAGGTGTCCGAACAAAATAGGAATTCCAAAGCAGAGCCCTGGGGAAGAGTGAAGGGACAACCCAAACTATGGTTAAAAATTGGGGCCTAGGTGCATGGCAGGCCCAATATGCTGTCTCTTCATCCAGCCACTGAGAGGCCTTACTTGAGGACTGGGCTCATGCTGAGGGTCACAATGTGTGTTTGTGACCAATGTGGCCCGCGAGCATGGGCGGGGCCTCATGGGCCACACTGGTTTCAACTACACTGGACTTTGGACAACCTGCCAAACACAAGGTCTCTGGCCATGGGGAATGTGTTCTGATATCTGCATCATTTTCAACCCTGGGCAGTGGTTGGAGATAAGGTCTAGGTTCTGAAGCCTGAAAAACCGAAGTTGGGAAGAGATGACGACCTAAGGCCATGGCGGGTCTGATATGCTCAGTGTGCGGTCAGCTGCCTGGGTGTTGGTCAGGAGGTTCGGGCTCAGGTTGTGTCAGTCAGTGCATTAGTCCCAGGTTAGACTATATGATTTGGGTACAGTCGAGTGCCGTATAGGTTTATCCTCATTTGAGGTGCCTGGGGAGCTCAATAGGCAAGATATTTTTTCTAGAGGGCAGGCAGAGTGCTGCACTTTGGTTCCAGAATTGCCAAACTTGAGGGCTTCTGGGCCAGGAGTGTGAGGACAGAAGTCTGAGAACACAAGCTAGACTTGGGCTTCAGGCCGAGGGCACGGCAGGTACCTCCTGCAGATCTGAACCAATATTTCATGCATCTGAAGTCACGGCGAGGATCAGACGTTGGCTCGGGTTGGAGTTTCTGTGCATGACTGCCCCTTCATGAACAGAGCAGAATCTCAAGGCCATGGAGGTTTTCCCACGTTGGGAGTTGTGGGATGCCCCCTTCAAGGATTCCTTCTGCGGGACAATTGAGACCTGTTGGGCAGCTCCATGACATCCCATATGGAATGACTCCAGAGCACCGTTCGAGGATCGATGCCAGGGAATCCCGCCTCGCATTCCAATTTTCTCCCAGCAACAAGACAGTTGAGTTTTGATGGCTCTGCGGGAGCAATCGGGGCGGCTGTGTTGAAATGGACTTTCCCGAGGTTGGGGCCTAATGTGTGTTTGTGTCCATGAGGGCCTTGGAATGGGGCGGTGACACCGGGACACTGAAGTATTCTCCTAAGCTTTTGACATAGGTCCCATGCACAAGTTTCCTTGTGGAAACGAGATTTGTTCTGAGGGGTGCCTCAGGAAACCCCCTATGCTGGTCTTGGAATCCAGGCTTTTGAGGAGACATGTCTGTAAACCAAAGCAATGGATCCGAATATGGCCTAGGGTCCTGTCTGGTTCCATCTTCTTCTCTGGGGATATCCATCTATGGAATGAGTGGAGGTAGATGCTCACCTGTTGTCAGACCACCCTTGTTTGTCCCCGGAGTCCTACACTTTTGGGATGGCCCCTGGGACTTTGGAGAGTTCTCCTAATTTGTACGATTTTGGACAATGGAATGGGTAGAATTCCCATGGATTGGGTAGGCACAGTCCTAATGTGTGGCTCCAGGGGCCCCAGCCTGTAGGGTTTGTGGCCCAGGAATCTGAGGACAGAAGTCTGAAAACACAAACTCAGCTTAGGTTGGGAACGTAGGTATGGCAGGGCCAATCTACAAACCATGAGAAGGACTCTTCAGGATATGAAGAAAGAGCGAGTCTGAGGCGCTTGCTCAGGCTTTTGTCTCTGGATTTTGTATCAAAGATGGGCGTGGAACGTGGGGAGGCCTCATGGGCCATGGACGAATCTTCCTCTCTGTGGATTTGGCCCGGTCCCAATTTCTTTCCGTCAATCTGTGGGATGGGAGGTCTCCTCTCAGGTTTGTTACCTCAGGTGTCCCAACCAAAGAGGAATTCCAAAGCAGAGACCTGGGGAAGAGTGAAGGGATAACCCAAACGATGGGTATAAATTGGGGCCTAGGGGCATGGCAGACCCAATATGCTGTCTCTTCATCCAGCCACTGAGTGGCCTTACTTAAAGACTGGGCACAGGCTGAGGGTCAGCATGTATGTTTGTAAACAATGTGGCCAGCGAGCATGGGCGGGGCCTCATGGGCCACACTGGTTTCAACTACACTGAACTTTGGATAACATGCCAATCACAAGGTCTCTTGCCATGGGGAAGGAGCTCTGATTTCTGCATCATTTTCAACCCTGGGCAGTGTTTGGAGATAAGGTCTACGTTCTGAAGCCTGAAAACCGCAGTTGGGAAGAGATGACGACCTAAGGCCATGGCGGGTCTGATGTGCTCAGTGTGCGGTCAGCTGCCTGGGTGTTGGTCCGGAGGTTCGGGTTCAGGTTGTGTCAGACAGTGAATTAGTACCCAGGTTAGACTATATAATTCAGGTACAGTCGAGAGCCGTGTAGGTTTATCCTCATTTGAGGTGCCTGGGCTACTCATTAGGCAATATATTTTTTCTAGAGGCAGGCAGAGTGCTGCATTGTGGGTCCGGTATTGCCAAACATGAGGGATTCTGGACCAGGAGTGTGAGGACAAGTCTGAGAACAGAAGCTAGACTTGGGCTTCAGGCCGAGGGCACGGCTGGTACCCCCTGCAGATCTGAACGAATATCTCATGCTTCTGAAGTCACGGCGAGGATCAGACGTTGGCTCGGGTTGGAGTTTCTGTGCATGACTGCCCCTTCCCGAACAGAGCGGAATCTCAAGGCCATGGAGGTTTTCCCACGTCGGGAGTTGTGGGATGCCCCCTTCAAGGATTCCTTCTGCGGGACAATTGAGACCTGTTGGGAAGCTCCAGGATATCCCATATGGAAGGACTCCAGAGCACCATTCGGGGTGGATGCTGGGAAGCGGGCCTCGCATTCCAAATGTCTCCTAGCAACAAGACAGTTGAGATCGGATAGCTCTGCGGGAGCAACCGGCGTGGCTGAGTTGAAATGGACTTTTAGGGTCGGGCCCATTTTGTGTTTGTGTCCATGAGGGCCTTGGAATGGGGCGTTGGCACCGGGACCCTGAAGTATTCTCCTAAGCTTTTGACCTACCTCCCATGCACAAGTTTCCTTGTGGAGATGAGATTTGTTCTGAGGGGTGCCTCAGGAAACCCCCTATGCTGGTATTGGAATCCAGGCTTCTGAGGAGACATGCCTGTAAACCAAAACAATGGATCCGATTATGGCCTAGGGTCCTGTCTGGTTCAATCTTCTTCTCTGGTGATATCCATCTATGGAATGAGTGGAGGGAGATGCTCACCTGGTGTCACACCGCCCTTGTTTGTCCCTGGAGACCTACACTATTGGGATGGCCTCGGGGACTTTGGAGAGTTTTCTTAATTGGTGAGATTTTGGCCAATGGAATGGGCAGAATTCCCATGGATTGGGTAGGCACAGTCCTAATGTGTGGCTCCAGGGGCCCCAGCCTGGAGGGTGTGCGGCCCAGGACTTTGAGGACCGAAGTCTGAAAACACAAACTCAGCTAAGGTTTTGGGACGTAGGTATGGGAGGCCGAATCTACAAACCATGATAAGTACCCCTCAGGATATGAAGAAAGAACGAGTCTGAGGCACTTGCTCATGCTTTTGTCTCTGGGTATTGTATCAACAATGGCTGTAGAATGTGGGGAGGCCTCATGGGATATGGACGAATCTTCCTCTCTGTGGATTTGGCCCGGTCCCAATAGTTCTTCTTCAATTGTCGGATAGGAGGTCTCCTTTCAGGTTTATTACCTCAGGTGTCCGAACAAAATAGGAATTCCAAAGCAGAGCCCTGGGGAAGAGTGAAGGGACAACCCAAACTATGGTTAAAAATTGGGGCCTAGGTGCTTGGCAGGCCCAATATGCTGTCTCTTCATCCAGCCACTGAGAGGCCTTACTTGAGGACTGGGATCATGCTGAGGGTCACAATGTGTGTTTGTGACCAATGTGGCCCGCGAGCATGGGCGGGGCCTCATGGGCCACACTGGTTTCAACTACACTGGACTTTGGACAACCTGCCAAACACAAGGTCTCTGGCCATGGGGAATGGTTTCTGATATCTGCATCATTTTCAACCCTGGGCAGTGGTTGGAGATAAGGTCTAGGTTCTGAAGCCTGAAAAACCGAAGTTGGGAAGAGATGACGACCTAAGGCCATGGCGGGTCTGATATGCTCAGTGTGCGGTCAGCTGCCTGGGTGTTGGTCAGGAGGTTCGGGCTCAGGTTGTGTCAGTCAGTGCATTAGTCCCAGGTTAGACTATATGATTTGGGTACAGTCGAGTGCCGTATAGGTTTATCCTCATTTGAGGTGCCTGGGGAGCTCAATAGGCAAGATATTTTTTCTAGAGGGCAGGCAGAGTGCTGCACTTTGGTTCCAGAATTGCCAAACTTGAGGGCTTCTGGGCCAGGAGTGTGAGGACAGAAGTCTGAGAACACAAGCTAGACTTGGGCTTCAGGCCGAGGGCACGGCAGGTACCTCCTGCAGATCTGAACCAATATTTCATGCATCTGAAGTCACGGCGAGGATCAGACGTTGGCTCGGGTTGGAGTTTCTGTGCATGACTGCCCCTTCATGAACGGAGCGGAATCTCAAGGCCATGGAGGTTTTCCCACGTTGGGAGTTGTGGGATGCCCCCTTCAAGGATTCCTTCTGCGGGACAATTGAGACCTGTTGGTCAGCTCCAGGACATCCCATATGGAATGACTCCAGAGCACCGTTCGAGGATCGATCCCAGGGAATCCCGCCTCGCATTCCAATTTTCTCCCAGCAACAAGACAGTTGAGTTTTGATGGCTCTGCGGGAGCAATCGGGGCGGCTGTGTTGAAATGGACTTTCCCGAGGTTGGGGCCTAATGTGTGTTTGTGTCCATGAGGGCCTTGGAATGGGGCGGTGACACCGGGACACTGAAGTATTCTCCTAAGCTTTTGACATAGGTCCCATGCACAAGTTTCCTTGTGGAAACGAGATTTGTTCTGAGGGGTGCCTCAGGAAACCCCCTATGCTGGTCTTGGAATCCAGGCTTTTGAGGAGACATGTCTGTAAACCAAAGCAATGGATCCGAATATGGCCTAGGGTCCTGTCTGGTTCCATCTTCTTCTCTGGGGATATCCATCTATGGAATGAGTGGAGGTAGATGCTCACCTGTTGTTAGACCACCCTTGTTTGTCCCCGGAGTCCTACACTATTGGGATGGCCCCTGGGACTTTGGAGAGTTCTCCTAATTTGTACGATTTTGGACAATGGAATGGGCAGAATTCCCATGGATTGGGTAGGCACAGTCCTAATGTGTGGCTCCAGGGGCCACAGCCTGTAGGGTGTGTGGCCCAGGAATCTGAGGACAGAAGTCTGAAAACACAAACTCAGCTTAGGTTGGGAACGTAGGTATGGCAGGGCCAATCTACAAACCATGAGAAGGACTCTTCAGGATATGAAGAAAGAGCGAGTCTGAGGCGCTTGCTCAGGCTTTTGTCTCTGGATTTTGTATCAAAGATGGGCGTGGAACGTGGGGAGGCCTCATGGGCCATGGACGAATCTTCCTCTCTGTGGATTTGGCCCGGTCCCAATTTCTTTCCGTCAATCTGTGGGATGGGAGGTCTCCTCTCAGGTTTGTTACCTCAGGTGTCCCAACCAAAGAGGAATTCCAAAGCAGAGCCCTGGGGAAGAGTGAAGGGACAACCCAAACGATGGTTATAAATTGGGGCCTAGGGCCATGGCAGACCCAATATGCTGTCTCTTCATCCAGCCACTGAGTGGCCTTACTTAAAGACTGGGCACAGGCTGAGGGTCAGCATGTGTGTTTGTGAACAATGTGGCCCGCGAGCATGGGCGGGGCCTCATGGGCCACACTGGTTTCAACTACACTGAACTTTGGATAACATGCCAATCACAAGGTCTCTTGCCATGGGGAAGGAGCTCTGATTTCTGCATCATTTTCAACCCTGGGCAGTGTTTGGAGATAAGGTCTACGTTCTGAAGCTTTAAAACCGCAGTTGGGAAGAGATGACGACCTAAGGCCATGGCGGGTCTGATGTGCTCAGTGTGTGGTCAGCTGCCTGGGTGTTGGTCCGGAGGTTCGGGTTCAGGTTGTGTCAGACAGTGAATTAGTACCCAGGTTAGACTATATAATTCAGGTACCGTCGAGAGCCGTGTAGGTTTATCCTCATTTGAGGTGCCTGGGCTACTCATTAGGCAATATATTTTTTCTAGAGGCAGGCAGAGTGCTGCATTGTGGGTCCGGTATTGCCAAACATGAGGGATTCTGGACCAGGAGTGTGAGGACAAGTCTGAGAACAGAAGCTAGACTTGGGCTTCAGGCCGAGGGTACGGCTGGTACCCCCTGCAGATCTGAACGAATATCTCATGCTTCTGAAGTCACGGCGAGGATCAGACGTTGGCTCGGGTTGGAGTTTCTGTGCATGACTGCCCCTTCATGAACGGAGCGGAATCTCAAGGCCATGGAGGTTTTCCCACTTTGGGAGTTGTGGGATGCCCCCTTCAAGGATTCCTTCTGCGGGACAATTGAGACCTGTTGGGCAGCTCCAGGATATCCCATATGGAAGGACTCCAGAGCACCGTTCGGGGTGGATGCCTGGGAAGCGGGCCTCGCATTCCAAATGTCTCCTAGCAACAAGACAGTTGAGATCGGATGGCTCTGCGGAAGCAACCGGCGTGGCTGAGTTGAAACGGACTTTTAGGGTCGGGCCCATTGTGTGTTTGTGTCCATGAGGGCCTTGGAATGGGGCGTTGGCACCGGGACCCTGAAGTATTCTCCTAAGCTTTTGACATACCTCCCATGCACAAGTTTCCTTGTGGAGATGGGATTTGTTCTGAGGGGTGCCTCAGGAAACCCCCTATGCTGGTATTGGAAACCAGGCTTTTGAGGAGACATGCCTGTAAACCAAAACAATGGATCCGATTATGGCCTAGGGTCCTGTCTGGTTCAATCTTCTTCTCTGGTGATATCCATCTATGGAATGAGTGGAGGGAGATGCTCACCTGGTGTCACACCGCCCTTGTTTGTCCCTGGAGACCTACACTATTGGGATGGCCTCGGGGACTTTGGAGAGTTTTCTTAATTGGTGGCATTTTGGCCAATGGAATGGGCAGAATTCCCATGGATTGGGTAGGCACAGTCCTAATGTGTGGCTCCAGGGGCCCCAGCCTGGAGGGTGTGCGGCCCAGGAGTTTGAGGACAGAAGTCTGAAAACACAAACTCAGCTAAGGTTTTGGGACGTAGGTATGGGAGGCCCAATCTACAAACCATGAGAAGTACCCCTCAGGATATGAAGAAAGAGCGAATCTGAGGCACTTGCTCAGGCTTTTGTCTCTGGATTTTGTATCAACAATGGCTGTAGAATGTGGGGAGGCCTCATGGGATATGGACGAATCTTCCTCTCTGTGGATTTGGCCCGGTCCCAATAGTTTTTCTTCAATTGTCGGATGGGAGGTCTCCTTTCAGGTTTATTACCTCAGGTGTCCGAACAAAATAGGAATTCCAAAGCAGAGCCCTGGGGAAGAGTGAAGGGACAACCCAAACTATGGTTAAAAATTGGGGCCTAGGTGCATGGCAGGCCCAATATGCTGTCTCTTCATCCAGCCACTGAGAGGCCTTACTTGAGGACTGGGCTCATGCTGAGGGTCACAATGTGTGTTTGTGACCAATGTGGCCCGCGAGCATGGGCGGGGCCTCATGGGCCACACTGGTTTCAACTACACTGGACTTTGGACAACCTGCCAAACACAAGGTCTCTGGCCATGGGGAATGTGTTCTGATATCTGCATCATTTTCAACCCTGGGCAGTGGTTGGAGATAAGGTCTAGGTTCTGAAGCCTGAAAAACCGAAGTTGGGAAGAGATGACAACCTAAGGCCATGGCGGGTCTGATATGCTCAGTGTGCGGTCAGCTGCCTGGGTGTTGGTGAGGAGGTTCGGGCTCAGGTTGTGTCAGTCAGTGCATTAGTCCCAGGTTAGACTATATGATTTGGGTACAGTCGAGTGCCGTATAGGTTTATCCTCATTTGAGGTGCCTGGGGAGCTCAATAGGCAAGATATTTTTTCTAGAGGGCAGGCAGAGTGCTGCACTTTGGTTCCAGAATTGCCAAACTTGAGGGCTTCTGGGCCAGGAGTGTGAGGACAGAAGTCTGAGAACACAAGCTAGACATGGGCTTCAGGCCGAGGGCACGTTAGGTACCTCCTGCAGATCTGAACCAATATTTCATGCATCTGAAGTCACGGCGAGGATCAGACGTTGGCTCGGGTTGGAGTTTCTGTGCATGACTGCCCCTTCATGAACGGAGCGGAATCTCAAGGCCATGGAGGTTTTCCCACGTTGGGAGTTGTGGGATGCCCCCTTCAAGGATTCCTTCTGCGGGACAATTGAGACCTGTTGGTCAGCTCCAGGACATCCCATATGGAATGACTCCAGAGCACCGTTCGAGGATCGATGCCAGGGAATCCCGCCTCGCATTCCAATTTTCTCCCAGCAACAAGACAGTTGAGTTTTGATGGCTCTGCGGGAGCAATCGGGGCGGCTGTGTTGAAATGGACTTTCCCGAGGTTGGGGCCTAATGTGTGTTTGTGTCCATGAGGGCCTTGGAATGGGGCGGTGACACCGGGACACTGAAGTATTCTCCTAAGCTTTTGACATAGGTCCCATGCACAAGTTTCCTTGTGGAAACGAGATTTGTTCTGAGGGGTGCCTCAGGAAACCCCCTATGCTGGTCTTGGAATCCAGGCTTTTGAGGAGACATGTCTGTAAACCAAAGCAATGGATCCGAATATGGCCTAGGGTCCTGTCTGGATCCATATTCTTCTCTGGGGATATCCATCTATGGAATGAGTAAAGGTAGATGCTCACCTGTTGTCAGACCACCCTTGTTTGTCCCCGGAGTCCTACACTATTGGGATGGCCCCTTGGACTTTGGAGAGTTCTCCTAATTTGTACGATTTTGGACAATGGAATGGGCAGAATTCCCATGGATTGGGTAGGCACAGTCCTAATGTGTGGCTCCAGGGGCCCCAGCCTGTAGGGTGTGTGGCCCAGGAATCTGAGGACAGAAGTCTGAAAACACAAACTCAGCTTAGGTTGGGAACGTAGGTATGGCAGGGCCAATCTACAAACCATGAGAAGGACTCTTCAGGATATGAAGAAAGAGCGAGTCTGAGGCGCTTGCTCAGGCTTTTGTCTCTGGATTTTGTATCAAAGATGGGCGTGGAACGTGGGGAGGCCTCATGGGCCATGGACGAATCTTCCTCTCTGTGGATTTGGCCCGGTCCCAATTTCTTTCCGTCAATATGTGGGATGGGAGGTCTCCTCTCAGGTTTGTTACCTCAGGTGTCCCAACCAAAGAGGAATTCCAAAGCAGAGCCCTGGGGAAGAGTGAAGGGACAACCCAAACGATGGTTATAAATTGGGGCCTAGGGCCATGGCAGACCCAATATGCTGTCTCTTCATCCAGCCACTGAGTGGCCTTACTTAAAGACTGGGCACAGGCTGAGGGTCAGCATGTGTGTTTGTGAACAATGTGGCCCGCGAGCATGGGCGGGGCCTCATGGGCCACACTGGTTTCAACTACACTGAACTTTGGATAACATGCCAATCACAAGGTCTCTTGCCATGGGGAAGGAGCTCTGATTTCTGCATCATTTTCAACCCTGGGCAGTGTTTGGAGATAAGGTCTAGGTTCTGAAGCCTGAAAACCGCAGTTGGGAAGAGATGACGACCTAAGGCCATGGCGGGTCTGATGTGCTCAGTGTGCGGTCAGCTGCCTGGGTGTTGGTCCGGAGGTTCGGGTTCAGGTTGTGTCAGACAGTGAAGTAGTACCCAGGTTAGACTATATAATTCAGGTACAGTCGATAGCCATGTAGGTTTATCCTCATTTGAGGTGCCTGGGCTACTCATTAGGCAATATATTTTTTCTAGAGGCAGGCAGAGTGCTGCATTGTGGGTCCGGAATTGCCAAACATGAGGGATTCTGGACCAGGAGTGTGAGGACAAGTCTGAGAACAGAAGCTAGACTTGGGCTTCAGGCCGAGGGCACGGCTGGTACCCCCTGCAGATCTGAACGAATATCTCATGCTTCTGAAGTCACGGCGAGGATCAGACGTTGGCTCGGGTTGGAGTTTCTGTGCATGACTGCCCCTTCATGAACGGAGCGGAATCTCAAGGCCATGGAGGTTTTCCCACTTTGGGAGTTGTGGGATGCCCCCTTCAAGGATTCCTTCTGCGGGACAATTGAGACCTGTTGGGCAGCTCCAGGATATCCCATATGGAAGGACTCCAGAGCACCGTTCGGGGTGGATGCCTGGGAAGCGGGCCTCGCATTCCAAATGTCTCCTAGCAACAAGACAGTTGAGATCGGATAGCTCTGCGGGAGCAACCGGTGTGGCTGAGTTGAAATGGACTTTTAGGATCGGGCCCATTGTGTGTTTGTGTCCATGAGGGCCTTGGAATGGGGCGTTGGCACCGGAACCCTGAAGTATTCTCCTAAGCTTTTGACATACCTCTCATGCACAAGTTTCCTTGTGGAGATGAGATTTGTTCTGAGGGGTGCCTCAGGAAACCCCCTATGCTGGTATTGGAATCCAGGCTTTTGAGGAGACATGCCTGTAAACCAAAACAATGGATCCGATTATGGCCTAGGGTCCTGTCTGGTTCAATCTTCTTCTCTGGTGATATCCATCTATGGAATGAGTGGAGGGAGATGCTCACCTTGTGTCACACCGCCCTTGTTTGTCCCTGGAGACCTACACTATTGGGATGGCCTCGGGGACTTTGGAGAGTTTTCTTAATTGGTGAGATTTTGGCCAATGGAATGGGAAGAATTCCCATGGATTGGGTAGGCACAGTCCTAATGTGTGGCTCCAGGGGCCCCAGCCTGGAGGGTGTGCGGGCCAGGACTTTGAGGACAGAAGTCTGAAAACACAAACTCAGCTAAGGTTTTGGGACGTAGGTATGGGAGGCCCAATCTACAAACCATGAGAAGTACCCCTCAGGATATGAAGAAAGAGCGAATCTGAGGCACTTGCTCAGGCTTTTGTCTCTGGATTTTGTATCAACAATGGCTGTAGAATGTGGGGAGGCCTCATGGGATATGGACGAATATTCCTCTCTGTGGATTTGGCCCGGTCCCAATAGTTTTTCTTCAATTGTCGGATGGGAGGTCTCCTTTCAGGTTTATTACCTCAGGTGTCCAAACAAAATAGGAATTCCAAAGCAGAGCCCTGGGGAAGAGTGAAGGGACAACCCAAACTATGGTTAAAAATTGGGGCCTAGGTGCATGGCAGGCCCAATATGCTGTCTCTTCATCCAGCCACTGAGAGGCCTTACTTGAGGACTGGGCTCATGCTGAGGGTCACAATGTGTGTTTGTGACCAATGTGGCCCGCGAGCATGGGCGGGGCCTCATGGGCCACACTGGTTTCAACTACACTGGACTTTGGACAACCTGCCAAACACAAGGTCTCTGGCCATGGGGAATGTGTTCTGATATCTGCATCATTTTCAACCCTGGGCAGTGGTTGGAGATAAGGTCTAGGTTCTGAAGCCTGAAAAACCGAAGTTGGGAAGAGATGACAACCTAAGGCCATGGCGGGTCTGATATGCTCAGTGTGCGGTCAGCTGCCTGGGTGTTGGTGAGGAGGTTCGGGCTCAGGTTGTGTCAGTCAGTGCATTAGTCCCAGGTTAGACTATATGATTTGGGTACAGTCGAGTGCCGTATAGGTTTATCCTCATTTGAGGTGCCTGGGGAGCTCAATAGGCAAGATATTTTTTCTAGAGGGCAGGCAGAGTGCTGCACTTTGATTCCAGAATTGCCAAACTTGAGGGCTTCTGGGCCAGGAGTGTGAGGACAGAAGTCTGAGAACACAAGCTAGACTTGGGCTTCAGGCCGAGGGCACGGCAGGTACCTCCTGCAGATCTGAACCAATATTTCATGCATCTGAAGTCACGGCGAGGATCAGACGTTGGCTCGGGTTGGAGTTTCTGTGCATGACTGCCCCTTCATGAACGGAGCGGAATCTCAAGGCCATGGAGGTTTTCCCACGTTGGGAGTTGTGGGATGCCCCCTTCAAGGATTCCTTCTGCGGGACAATTGAGACCTGTTGGTCAGCTCCAGGACATCCCATATGGAATGACTCCAGAGCACCGTTCGAGGATCGATGCCAGGGAATCCCGCCTCGCATTCCAATTTTCTCCCAGCAACAAGACAGTTGAGTTTTGATGGCTCTGCGGGAGCAATCGGGGCGGCTGTGTTGAAATGGACTTTCCCGAGGTTGGGGCCTAATGTGTGTTTGTGTCCATGAGGGCCTTGGAATGGGGCGGTGACACCGGGACCCTGAAGTATTCTCCTAAGCTTTTGACATAGGTCCCATGCACAAGTTTCCTTGTGGAAACGAGATTTGTTCTGAGGGGTGCCTCAGGAAACCCCCTATGCTGGTCTTGGAATCCAGGCATTTGAGGAGACATGTCTGTAAACCAAAGCAATGGATCCGAATATGGCCTAGGGTCCTGTCTGGATCCATATTCTTCTCTGGGGATATCCATCTATGGAATGAGTAAAGGTAGATGCTCACCTGTTGTCAGACCACCCTTGTTTGTCCCCGGAGTCCTACACTATTGGGATGGCCCCTGGGACTTTGGAGAGTTCTCCTAATTTGTACGATTTTGGACAATGGAATGGGCAGAATTCCCATGGATTGGGTAGGCACAGTCCTAATGTGTGGCTCCAGGGGCCCCAGCCTGTAGGGTGTGTGGCCCAGGAATCTGAGGACAGAAGTCTGAAAACACAAACTCAGCTTAGGTTGGGAACGTAGGTATGGCAGGGCCAATCTACAAACCATGAGAAGGACTCTTCAGGATATGAAGAAAGAGCGAGTCTGAGGCGCTTGCTCAGGCTTTTGTCTCTGGATTTTGTATCAAAGATGGGCGTGGAACGTGGGGAGGCCTCATGGGCCATGGACGAATCTTCCTCTCTGTGGATTTGGCCCGGTCCCAATTTCTTTCCGTCAATATGTGGGATGGGAGGTCTCCTCTCAGGTTTGTTACCTCAGGTGTCCCAACCAAAGAGGAATTCCAAAGCAGAGCCCTGGGGAAGAGTGAAGGGACAACCCAAACGATGGTTATAAATTGGGGCCTAGGGCCATGGCAGACCCAATATGCTGTCTCTTCATCCAGCCACTGAGTGGCCTTACTTAAAGACTGGGCACAGGCTGAGGGTCAGCATGTGTGTTTGTGAACAATGTGGCCCGCGAGCATGGGCGGGGCCTCATGGGCCACACTGGTTTCAACTACACTGAACTTTGGATAACATGCCAATCACAAGGTCTCTTGCCATGGGGAAGGAGCTCTGATTTCTGCATCATTTTCAACCCTGGGCAGTGTTTGGAGATAAGGTCTAGGTTCTGAAGCCTGAAAACCGCAGTTGGGAAGAGATGACGACCTAAGGCCATGGCGGGTCTGATGTGCTCAGTGTGCGGTCAGCTGCCTGGGTGTTGGTCCGGAGGTTCGGGTTCAGGTTGTGTCAGACAGTGAAGTAGTACCCAGGTTAGACTATATAATTCAGGTACAGTCGATAGCCATGTAGGTTTATCCTCATTTGAGGTGCCTGGGCTACTCATTAGGCAATATATTTTTTCTAGAGGCAGGCAGAGTGCTGCATTGTGGGTCCGGAATTGCCAAACATGAGGGATTCTGGACCAGGAGTGTGAGGACAAGTCTGAGAACAGAAGCTAGACTTGGGCTTCAGGCCGAGGGCACGGCTGGTACCCCCTGCAGATCTGAACGAATATCTCATGCTTCTGAAGTCACGGCGAGGATCAGACGTTGGCTCGGGTTGGAGTTTCTGTGCATGACTGCCCCTTCATGAACGGAGCGGAATCTCAAGGCCATGGAGGTTTTCCCACGTTGGGAGTTGTGGGATGCCCCCTTCAAGGATTCCTTCTGTGGGACAATTGAGACCTGTTGGGCAGCTCCAGGATATCCCATATGGAAGGACTCCAGAGCACCGTTCGGGGTGGATGCCTGGGAAGCGGGCCTCGCATTCCAAATGTCTCCTAGCAACAAGACAGTTGAGTTCGGATAGCTCTGCGGGAGCAACAGGCGTGGCTGAGTTGAAATGGACTTTTAGGATCGGGCCCATTGTGTGTTTGTGTCCATGAGGGCCTTGGAATGGGGCGTTGGCACCGGAACCCTGAAGTATTCTCCTAAGCTTTTGACATACCTCCCATGCACAAGTTTCCTTGTGGAGATGAGATTTGTTCTGAGGGGTGCCTCAGGAAACCCCCTATGCTGGTATTGGAAACCAGGCTTTTGAGGAGACATGCCTGTAAACCAAAACAATGGATCCGATTATGGCCTAGGGTCCTGTCTGGTTCAATCTTCTTCTCTGGTGATATCCATCTATGGAATGAGTGGAGGGAGATGCTCACCTGGTGTCACACCGCCCTTGTTTGTCCCTGGAGACCTACACTATTGGGATGGCCTCGGGGACTTTGGAGAGTTTTCTTAATTGGTGAGATTTTGGCCAATGGAATGGGCAGAATTCCCATGGATTGGGTAGGCACAGTCCTAATGTGTGGCTCCAGGGGCCCCAGCCTGGAGGGTGTGCGGCCCAGGACTTTGAGGACAGAAGTCTGAAAACACAAACTCAGCTAAGGTTTTGGGACGTAGGTATGGGAGGCCGAATCTACAAACCATGAGAAGTACCCCTCAGGATATGAAGAAAGAGCGATTCTGAGGCACTTGCTCAGGCTTTTGTATCAACAATGGCTGTAGAATGTGGGGAGGCCTCATGGGATATGGACGAATCTTCCTCTCTGTGGATTTGGCCCGGTCCCAATAGTTTTTCTTCAATTGTCGGATGGGAGGTCTCCTTTCAGGTTTATTACCTCAGGTGTCCGAACAAAATAGGAATTCCAAAGCAGAGCCCTGGGGAAGAGTGAAGGGACAACCCAAACTATGGTTAAAAATTGGGGCCTAGGTGCATGGCAGGCCCAATATGCTGTCTCTTCATCCAGCTACTGAGAGGCCTTACTTGAGGACTGGGCTCATGCTGAGGGTCACAATGTGTGTTTGTGACCAATGTGGCCCGCGAGCATGGGCGGGGCCTCATGGGCCACACTGGTTTCAACTACACTGGACTTTGGACAACCTGCCAAACACAAGGTCTCTGGCCATGGGGAATGTGTTCTGATATCTGCATCATTTTCAACCCTGGGCAGTGGTTGGAGATAAGGTCTAGGTTCTGAAGCCTGAAAAACCGAAGTTGGGAAGAGATGACGACCTAAGGCCATGGCGGGTCTGATATGCTCAGTGTGCGGTCAGCTGCCTGGGTGTTGGTCAGGAGGTTCGGGCTAAGGTTGTGTCAGTCAGTGCATTAGTCCCAGGTTAGACTATATGATTTGGGTACAGTCGAGTGCCGTATAGGTTTATCCTCATTTGAGGTGCCTGGGGAGCTCAATAGGCAAGATATTTTTTCTAGAGGGCAAGCAGAGTGCTGCACTTTGGGTCCAGAATTGCCAAACTTGAGGGCTTCTGGGCCAGGAGTGTGAGGACAGAAGTCTGAGAACACAAGCTAGACTTGGGCTTCAGGCCGAGGGCACGGCAGGTACCTCCTGCAGATCTGAACCTATATTTCATGCATCTGAAGTCACGGCGAGGATCAGACGTTGGCTCGGGTTGGAGTTTCTGTGCATGACTGCCCCTTCATGAACGGAGCGGAATCTCAAGGCCATGGAGGTTTTCCCACGTTGGGAGTTGTGGGATGCCCCCTTCAAGGATTCCTTCTGCGGGACAATTGAGACCTGTTGGTCAGCTCCAGGACATCCCATATGGAATGACTCCAGAGCACCTTTCGAGGATCGATGCCAGGGAATCCCGCCTCGCATTCCAATTTTCTCCCAGCAACAAGACAGTTGAGTTTTGATGGCTCTGCGGGAGCAATCGGGGCGGCTGTGTTGAAATGGACTTTCCCGAGGTTGGGGCCTAATGTGTGTTTGTGTCCATGAGGGCCTTGGAATGGGGCGGTGACACCGGAACCCTGAAGTATTCTCCTAAGCTTTTGACATAGGTCCCATGCACAAGTTTCCTTGTGGAAACAAGATTTGTTCTGATCGGTGCCTCAGGAAACCCCCTATGCTGGTCTTGGAATCCAGGCTTTTGAGGAGACATGTCTGTAAACCAAAGCAATGGATCCGAATATGGCCTAGGGTCCTGTCTGGTTCCATCTTCTTTCTGGGGACATCCATTTATGATATGAGTGGAGGTGGATGCTCAGCTGGTGTCAGACCGCCCTTGTTTGTCCCCGGAGACCTACAATATTGGGATGGCCTCGGGGACTTTGGAGAGTTCTCCTAATTTGTACGATTTTGGATAATGAAATGGGCAGAATGCCCATGGATTGGATAGGCACAGTCCTAATGTGTGGCTCCAGGGGCCCCAGCCTGGAGGGTGTGTGGCCCAGGAATCTGAGGACAGAAGTCTGAAAACACAAACTCAGCTTAGGTTGGGAACGTAGGTATGGCAGGGCCAATCTACAAACCATGAGAAGGACTCTTCAGGATATGAAGAAAGAGCGAGTCTGAGGCGCTTGCTCAGGGTTTTGTCTCTGGATTTTGTATCAAAGATGGGCGTGGAACGTGGGGAGGCCTCATGGGCCATGGACGAATCTTCCTCTCTGTGGATTTGACCCGGTCCCAATTTCGTTCCGTCAATCTGTGGGATGGGAGGTCTCCTCTCAGGTTTGTTACCTCAGGTGTCCCTACCAACGAGGAATTCCAAAGCAGAGCCCTGGGGAAGAGTGAAGGGACAACCCAAACGATGGTTATAAATTGGGGCCTAGGGGCATGGCAGACCCAATATGCTGTCTCTTCATCCAGCCACTGAGAGGCCTTACTTGAGGACTGGGCACAGGCTGAGGGTCACAATGTGTCTTTGTGACCAATGTGGCCCGCGAGCATGGGCGGGGCCTCATGGGCCACACTGGTTTCAACTACACTGGACTTTGGACAACATGCTAATCACAAGGTCTCTTGCCATGAGGAAGGTGTTCTGATGTCTGCATCATTTTCAACCCTGGGCAGTTGTTGGAGATAAGGTCTAGGTTCTGAAGCCTGAAAAACCGAAGTTGGGAAGAGATGACGACATAAGGCCATGGCGTGTCTGATATGATCAGTGGGTGGTCAGCTGCCTGGGTGTTGGTCAGGAGGTTCGGGCTCAGGTTGTGTCAGACAGTGCATTAGTGCCCAGGTTTGACTATATGATTTGGGTACAGTCGAGTGCCGTGTAGGTTTATCCTCATTTGATGTGCCTGGGCTGCTCTTAGGCAAGTTATTTTTTATAGATGGCAGGCAGAGTGCTGCATTGTGAGTTCGGAATCCAAACTTGAGGGCTTCTGGGCCAGGAGTGTGAGTACAGAAGTCTGAGAACACAAGCTAAACTTGGGCTTCAGGCAGAGGGCACAGCATGTACCCCCTGCAGAGTGAATCAGTATCTCAAGCATCTGAAGTCACGGTGAGGATCAGACGTTGGCTCAGGTTGGAGTTTCTGTGCATGACTGCCCCTTCATGAACGGAGCGGAATCTCAAGGCTATGGAGGTTTTCCCACGTTGGGAGTTGTGGGATGCCCCCTTCAAGGATTCCTTCTGCAGGACAATTGAGACCTGTTGGGCAGCTCCAGGAAATCCCATATGGAATGACTCCAGAGCACCGTTGAAAGATGAATGCCAGGGAAGCCCGCCTCGCATTCCAATTGTCTCCTAGCAACAAGACAGTTGAGGCCGGATGGCTCTGGGAGAACAACCGGGGTGGCTGAGTTGAAATGGACTTTCCCGAGGATGGGGCCTAATGTGTGTTTGTGTCCATGAGGGCCTTAAAATGGGGGGGTGGCACCGGGACCCTGAAGTTTCTCCTAAGCTTTTGACATAGCTCCCATGCACAAGTTTCCCTGTGGAGACGAGATTTGTTCTGATAGGTGCCTCAGGAAATCACTTATGCTGGTATTGGAATCCAGGCTTTTGAGGAGACACTCCTGTACCAAAGCAATGGATCCGATTATGGCCTAGGGTCCTGTCTGGTTCCATCTTCTTCTCTGGAGATATCCATCTGTGGAAATAGTGGGGGTAGATGCTCACGTGGTGTTAGACCGCCCTTGTTTGTCCCCGGAGATCTACACTATTGGGATGGCCTCGGGGACTTTGGAGGGTTCTCCTAATTTGTACGATTTTGGACAATGGAATGGGCAGAATTCTCATGCATTGGGTAGGCAGAGTCCTAATGTGTGGCTCCAGGGGCCCCAGCCAGTAGTGTGTGTTGCCCAGGACTTTGAGGACAGATCTAAAAATACAAACTCAGCTCAGGTTTTGGGACGTAGGTATGGCAGGCCCAATCTACAGACCATGAGGAGAACTCTTCAGGATATGAAGAAAGAGCGAGTCTGAGGCACTTGCTCAGGCTTTTGTCTCTGGATTGTGAATCAACGATGGCCATGGATGTGGGGAGGCCTCATGGGCCATGGACGAATCTTCCTCTCTGTGGATTTGTCCCAGTCCCAATTCTTTTTCGTCAATCTGTGGAATGGGAGGTCGCCTTTCACATTTGTTACCTCAGGTGACCCAACCAAAGAGTAATTACAAAGCACAGCCCTGGGGAAGAGTGAAGGGACAACCCAAACTATCGTTAAAAATTGGGGCCTAGGGGCATGGCAGGCCCAATATGCTGTCTCTTCATCCAGCCACTGAGAGGCCATACTTGAGGACTGGGCTCAGGCTGAGGGTCACAATGTGTGTTAGTGACCAATGTGGCCTGCGAGCAAGAGCGGGGCCACATGGGCCACACTGGTTTCAACTACACTGACTTTGTACAACATGCCAATCACAAGGTCTCTTGCCATGGGGAAGGTGTTCTGATGTCTGCATCATTTTCAACCCTGGGCAGTGGTTGAAGATAAGGTCCTGGTCTGAAGCCTGAAAAACCGAAGTTGGGAAGAGATGACGACCTAAGGCCATGGCGGGTCTGATATGCTCAGTGTGCGGTCAGCTGCCTGGGTGTTGGTCAGGAGGTTCTGGCTCAGGTTGTGTCAGACAGTGCATTAGTGCCCAGGTTAGACTATATAATTTGGGTGGCCTCAGGGGCCTTGGAGCTTTTCCCTAATGTGTAGGGTTGTGGTGAATGGATTGGGCACACTTTCCTAGGAGAGGCAGGCACAATCTATCGCTGTGGCTAGAGGCCCTAGCCTGGAGGTTGTGTGGGTCCAGGCTGTGGGCACAGAAGTCTGAAAACACAAACTCAGCTTATGAGTGGTGCCTAGGGTATGGCAGGCCGGATGTACAGCCCGAGAGGGAGCTGCTCGTCCTCTGAAACAGGGCGAGTGGAGGGCGTTCCCTCAGGCTTTTGTCTCTGGATGTTGTGTCCGGGATAGCCGTGGATTGGAGGGGTGGCCTCAGGGACTGTGGACGAGTATCCCTCTATGGGGATTTGTCCCAGCTCCCAAGAGTTTGGGGTCATTTTGTGGGAAGGGTGGAGTCCTGCTGTTTGGCTCATGTGTCTCTCCAAGAAAGGGATTCCAGAGCAGAGCCCCAGGTACGGGTGGGGCGACTGGAAAACTCAAACACTGGTGAGGATTGGGTGCCTAGGGGCTTGGCAAGCCCCATATGCGGGCTCCTGGCCCTGGCCTTGACAGGCCTTTCTTTGACATGGGGCTCATGCTGAGGGTCACAGTGTGAATTTGTGCCCAAGCAGCACTCAAGTTAGGGCGTGGCATCAGGGGCATGAAGGTTTCTCCCACCCTGAAGGTGTGACTCCATGCCAAGAGCAAGCTTTATAGCCATGGGAAAGGAGGAGTTCTGTTTTATGCTTGCGATACCCAGCTGTGTGGAGTATTGATATAATATCTAGGTTCAGATATCTGAAAACCAAGATTAGGAAGAGGTGACGGCATAAGACCATGGCGTGTCCGAAGTGCTGGGTGTGCGGCCACCTTTCTCCTTGTCTGTCTGGACGTCTGGCTTCAGGCTGTGTCAGACAGAACATGAGTGCCCAGAGCAGCCTATCCAGTTCGGGTACCGTCGAGGCCCGAACAGGTTGATCCTCATCTGGGTTTTCTGGAGAGCCCCACAGGGAAACGATTTTCTTCCGTTGGGCAGACCCTGGGCTGTGTTGTGGTTCTGGAGATCCTAGTCCGGAGGGCTTGTTTGCCAGGAGTGTGAGGAAGGAAGTCTGAAAACACAAGCTAGCGTGATGTTTGGGACCGAGGGCACGGCAGTCCCACTCTGCAGAGGCTGAATTGAGATCTACTGCACTGAGGTCATGTCAACTATGAGACGTGCCTCAGGCTAGAGTTTTTGTCCAGCATGGCCTCTTCCTGAAGGGTGTGGCTGCTTCATGAGGCCAGGGGTGTTTGCCTACGATGGGATTTGTGAACTACTCCAAACCTCAAGTTTTCCTTCTGCACGACAGTCGAGTCCTATTGGATGGTTCCTGAGGCCCCATACGGAAAGACTCGAGAACAGGTGTCTAAGCATGGATGCCTGGGAATGCCACCTCATATTCCCACTCTTTAGTCAGGAAAAGGCAGGCTCAATCTGCAGGCTCCAGGGTGAGCTACCTAGAGGGGAGAGTTAAAATGGACTCTCCTGAAGATGAGTCCTACTGTGGGTTGGTTTACTGGGAGACCTTGGAATGTGGAGGTGGCTCAGGGACTCTGCAGGATTCTCCAACCTGAGGTGTTTGACACGGCCCCAACAAGGAAGCTTCCCATGTGGTGACGAGAGGAGTTCTGTTCAGTGCCTCAGGAAAGCCCCATATCTTGTTCTTCGAACCAAAGCCTCTGAGGAGTGACACCTGGAAACCAAAGCAAGAGTTGAGATTAGGGTCTAAGTGCCTGTCCGCCTCAACCTTCTATCTCTGTTGACATCTGTGTGCATGCCTTCGTGGAGGTAGCAGCTCAGCTTGTGTCCAAATACCCCTGTGTGTCCAGGGAGGCTCCCAGTAGTGGGATGTCCTCGGGGGACTTGAGGTTTCTCATATTCTGGAGGTGTGTGGCCAAAGGAATGGACAGAGTTTCCCAGGAGAGAGCAGGCATGGTCCTGTGGTATGGCTCCAGAGGACCCAGCCTAGAGGCTGTGTTTGCCAGCGCTGTGGGGACAGATGTCTGAAAAAGCAAACTTGTCTCAGGTAGGGGCCAAGGTAATGGCAGGCCTGATCTCCAGTCCGTGAGGGGAGATCCTCTGGATATCAAATGAGGGCAAGTGGCAGGCAGTCGCTCAGGCTTTTGTCTCTGGGTGTTGCGTTCACAGTGGCCGTTCAGGGTAGGGGTTGCTTCAGGGGCCGAGGAAGAGCCTTCCTCTCGGGGGATTGTCCAAGCTCCCAAGTGTTTGGGTTCATTCTGTGTGAAGGGAAGAGTACTGTTTTCTGCCACAGGGGACCCCCAGGAGAGGGACTCTAGAGCACAACAGCGGGTTCCCTCAACTGGAATACACACCATCTAGTTAGCCCTGCGTGACTATGGGCATGGCAAGCCACATATGCGGGCTCTTGGTCCAATCACTGAGAGGCGTTACTTGAATAAGGTACTCAGGCTGAGGGTCACAATGTGTGTTTGTGCCCAAGGCGGCCCTCACACATGGGCGTGGCCTCATGGGCCATGCCGTTTTCTCCTACACTGAAGGTTTGTATCACTGCCAGCAGCAAGGTTTCTTGCCATGGGGAAGGAAGGGTTCTGACTTGTGCATCAGGTTCCCCCCTGTGCAGGGATTGGAGATAAGGTCTAGGTTCTGATGACTGAAAACCCAGGTTGGGAATGGATGGTGGCCTAAGGCAGTGGCGGGTCCAATGTGCTGGGTGTGCAGCCAGCAGTTTCGGTGTCTGTTGGAAGGTCTGGGCTCAGGCTATTTGCGACAGAGCATCAGTGTTTAAGGTAGCCTATTCAATTGGGGTGTTGCCGAGGGCCAAGCAGTTTGATCCTCATTGGGGTTTCTGGGCAGCACCATAGACAAAGTTTTTCTCCTGGGAGGCAAGCGGAGTGCTTCATTGTGGCCCCAGAATTCCCAGTAGGGAGGGTTTGTGGGCCAGGAGTGTGAGGACGGAAGTCTAGGAACACAAGCTAAAGTGAGGATTGGAGCCAAGGGCAGAGCAGGCCCACTAGGCAGAGGCTGAATCAAAATCTCCTCCATCTGAAGTCAGGCTGAGGATCAGACTTTGGCTGAGGCTGGAGTATTTGTCCATGATGGCACCTTCATGAAGCGGGGGCCTAATGAGGCCAAGGAAGTTTTCCCACGCTGAGTTTGGAGGTTGCCCCAAACCACCAGGTTTCCTTCTGTGGGACATTTGAGTCCTGTTGCATGGCTCCAGGACATATCATACGGAAGGACTGGAGAGCACGGTTCGAAGGATGGATCCCTGTACAGCATGCCTCGCATTCCCATTGGCCATTAGCCACAAGATATGTTTGATCTGCTGCCTCTGGGGCACGCTAACCAGGGGGCTGAGTTGAAATGGCCTCTCCTGAGGATGCATCATAATGTGCGTTTGGGTCCATGGAAACCTTGGAATGTGCTGGTTGTTCAGTGGCCCTGCGGAACTCTCCTACCTGAAGGGTTTGATACATCCCCAGAAAGTAAGCTCCCCATTTGGAGACGAGAGAGTTTTGGTTTGGTGCCTCAGAAAAGCCCCGTGTGCTGGTCTATGAAAACAGACCTCTGAGGACGGACACATGGAAACCAAAGCTAAGGTTCAGATTAGGGCCTGGGGGCCTGTCCATTTCAACCTTCTGTCTCTGGGGACACTGTCTGAGAGTCTAAGTGGAGATAGTTGCTCCGCTGGTGTCAGAGAGCCCCTCTTAGTCCAGGGTGGCCTACACTATTGATGGCCTCAGGTACCTTGGAGCTTTTCCCTAACATGTAGGGTTGTGGTCAATGGATTCGGCACAATTTCCTTGGAGAGGGCAGGCACAATCTTTCGCTGTGGCTCCAGAGGCCCTTGCCTGGCGGTTGTGTGGGTCCAGGCTGTGGGCACAGAAGTCTGAAAACACAAACGCAGCTTATGAGTGGCGCCAAGGGTATGGCAGCCCAGATGTACAGCCCGAAAGGGAGCTCCTGGGCCTCTGAAACAAGGGCGAGTGGGAGGCGTTCCTTCAGGCTTTTGTCTCTGGATGTTGTGTCCGAGATAGCCGTGGATTGGAGGGGTGGACTCAGGGACTGTGGACGAGTATCCCTCTCTGGGGATTTGTCCCAGCTCCCAAGAGTTTGGGGTCATTTTGTGGGAACGGTGGAGTCGTGTTGTCTGGCTCATGTGTCTCTCCAAGAAAAGGATTCCAGAGCAGAGCCCCAGGTACGGGCGGGGCGACTAAAAACTCAAACACTGGTGAGGATTGGGTGCATAGGGTCTGGGCAAGCCCCATATGCGGGCTCTTGGTCCAGGCCCTGACAGGCCTTTCTTTGACATGGGGCTCATGCTGAGGGTCACATTGTGAATTTGTGCCCAAGCAGCACTAAAGTTTGGGCGTGGCATCAGGGGCCATGAAGGTTTCTCCCACCCTGAAGGTGTGACTCCATGCCAAGAGCAAGCTTTACAGCCACGGGGAAGCAGGAGTTCTGTGTTGTGCTTGCGATACCCAGCTGTGTGGAGAATTGATATAATGTCTAGGTTCAGATATCTGAAAACCAAGGTTAGGAAGAGGTGACGGCATAAGACCATTGGGTACCGAAGTGCTGGGTGTGCGGCCAGCTGTCTCCTTGTCTGTCTGGACGTCTGGCTTCAGGCTGTGTCAGACAGAGCATGAGTGCCCAGAGCAGCCTATCCAGTTCGGGTACCGTCGAGGCCCTAGCAGGTTGATCCTCATCTGGGTTTTCTGGAGAGAGCCCCACAGGGAAACGTTTTTCTTCCCTTGGGCAGACTCTGGGCTGGGTTGTGGTTCTGGAGTTCCTAGTTCGGAGGGCTTGTTTGCCAGGAGTGTGAGGAAGGAAGTCTGAAAACACAAGCTAGCGTGAGGTTTGGGACCGATGGCACGGCAGGCCCACTCTGAGAGGCTGAATCGAGATCTCCTGCACTGAGGTCATGTCAACTATGAGACGTGCCTCAGGCTAGAGTTTTCGTCCAGCATGGCCTCTTCCTTAAGGGTGTGGGGGCTTCATGAGGCCAGGGAGGTTTGCCTACGATGGGATTTGTGAACTACTCCAAACCTCAAGGTTTCCTTCTGCACGAAAGTTGAGTGCTATTGGATGGTTCCAGGAGGCCGCATACGGAAAGACCCGAGAGCAGGTGTCTAAACATGGATGACTGGGAACGCCACCTCATATTCCCACTCTTTAGTCAGGACAAGGCAGGCACAATCTGTGGGATCCTGGGTGAGCTACCCAGAGGGGAGAGTTGAAATGGACTCTCCTGAAGATGAGTCCTACTGTGGCTTGGTGGCCTGGGAGACCTTGGAATGTGGAGGTGGCTCAGGGACTCTGCAGGATTCTCCAACCTGAGGTGTTTGACACGGCTCCAACAAGGAAGCTTCCCATGTGGAGACGAGAGAAGTTCTGTTCAGTGCCTCAGGAAAGCCCCATATCCTGTTCTTCGAACCAAAGCCTCTGAGGAGTGACACCTGGACACCAAAGCAAGAGTTGAGATTAGGGCCTAAGTGCCTGTCCGGCTCAACCTTCTATCTCTGTTGACATCTGTGTGCATGCCTTCATGGAGGTAGCAGCTCAGCTTGTGTCCGAAGGCCCCTGTGTGTGCAAGAAGGCTACCGGTAATGGTATGTCCTCGGGCGCCTTGAGGTTTCTCATATTTTGGAGGTGTGTGGCCAAAGGAATGGACAGAGTTTCCCAGGAGAGAGCAGGCAGGGTCCTGTGGTATGGCTCCAGAGGACCCAGCCTAGAGGCTGTGTTTGCCAGGGCTGTGGGGACAGATGTCTGAAAAAGCAAACTTGGCTCAGGTAGGGGCCAAGGTAATGGCAGGCCTGATCTCCAGTCCGAGAGGGGAGATCCTCTGGATATCAAAGGAGGGCAAGTGGGAGGCAGTCACTCAGGCTTTTGTCTCTGGGTGTTGCGTTCACAGTGGCCGTTCACGGTAGGGGTTGCTTCAGGGGCCGAGGAAGAGCCTTCCTCTTGGGGGATTGTCCAAGCTCCCAAGTGTTTGGGTTCATTCTGTGGTAAGGGAAGAGTACTGTTTTCTGCCACAGGGGACCCCCCAGGAGAGGGACTTAGAGCACAGCTGTGGGTTTCCTCAACTGGAATACACACCATCTAGTTAGTCCTGGGTGCCTATGGGCATGGCAAGCCACATATGCGGGCTCTTGGTCCAATCACTAGAGGCGTTACTTGAATAAGGTACTCAGGCTGAGGGTCACAATGTGTGTTTGTGCCCAAGGCGGCCCTCACACATGGGCGTGGCCTCATGGGCCATGCCGTTTTCTCCTACACTGAAGGTTTGACTCACTGCCAGCAGCAAGGATTCTTGCCATGGGGAAGGAAGGGTTCTGACTAGTGCATCAGGTTCCCCCCTGTGCAGGGATTGGAGATAAGGTCTAGGTTCTGATGACTGAAAACCCAGGTTGGGAATGGATGGTGGCCTAAGGCAGTGGCGGTTTCAATGTGCTGGGTGTGCAGCCAGCTGTGTCGGTGTCTGTTGGAAGGTCTGGGCTCAGGCTATTTGCGACAGAGCATCAGTGTTTAAGGTAGCCTATGCAATTGGGGTGTTGCCGAGGGCCAAGCAGTTTGATCCTCATTTGGGGTTTCTGGGCAGCACCATAGACAAAGTTTTTCTCCTGGGAGGCACGCGGAGTGCTTCATTGTGGCCCCAGAATTCCCAGTAGAAAGGGGTTGTGGGCCAGGAGTGTGAGGACAGAAGTCTAGGAACACAAGCTAAAGTGAGGATTGGAGCCAAGGGCAGAGTAGGCCCACTCTGCAGTGGCTGAATCAAAATCTCCTGCATCTGAAGTCAGGCTGAGGATCAGACGTTGGCTGAGGCTGGAGTATGTGTCCATGATGGCACCTTCATGAAGCGGGGCCCTCATGAGGCCAAGGATATTTTCCCACCCTGAGTTTGGAGGTTGCCCCAAACCACCAGGTTTCCTTCTGTGGGACATTCGAGTCCTGTTGCATGGCTCCAGGACATACCATACGGAAGGACTGGAGAGCACGGTTCGAAGGATGGATCCCTGTACAGCATGCCTCGCATTCCCATTGGCCATTAGCCACAAGATATGTTTGATCTGCTGCCTCTGGCGCACGCTAACCAGGGGGCTGAGTTGAAATGGTCTCTCCTGAGGATGCGTCATAATGTGCGTTTGGGTCCATGGAAACCTTGGAATGTGCTGGTTGTTCAGTGGCCCTGCGGAACTCTCCTACCTGAAGGGTTTGATACATCCCCAGTAAGTAAGCTTTCCATGTGGAGGCGAGAGAGGTTTGGTTTGGTGCCTCAGAAAACCCCGTGTGCTGGTCTACGAAAACAGAACTCTGAGGACGGACACATGGAAACCAAAGCTAAGGTTCAGATTAGGGCCTGGGGGCCTGTCCATTTCAACCTTCTGTCTCTGGGGACACTGTCTGAGAGTCTAAGTGGAGATAGTTGCTCCGCTGGTGTCAGAGAGCCCCTCTTAGTCCAGGGTGGCCTACACTATTGATGGCCTCAGGGGCCTTGGAGCTTTTCCCTAACCTGTAGGGTTGTGGTCAATGGATTGGGCACAATTTCCTTGGAGAGGGCAGGCACAATCTTTCGCTGTGGCTCCAGAGGCCCTAGCCTGACGGTTGTGTGGGTCCAGGCTGAGGGCACAGAAGTCTGAAAACACAAACTCAGCTTATGAGTGGCGCCTAGGGTATGGCAGGCCGGATGTACAGCCCGAGAGGGAGCTCCTGGGCCTCTGAAACTAGGGCGAGTGGGAGGCGTTCCTTCAGGCTTTTGTCTCTGGATGTTGTGTCCGAGATAGCCGTGGATTGGAGGGGTGGCCTCAGGGACTGTGGACGAGTATCCCTCTCTTGGGATTGTCCCAGCTCCCAAGAGTTTGGGGTCATTTTGTGGGAAGGGTGGAGTCGTGTTTCTGGCTCATGTGTCTCTCAAGATAGGAATTCAAGAGCAGAGCCCCAGGTACGGGCGGGGCGACTGGAAAACTCAAACACTGGTGAGGATTGGGTGCATAGGGGCTTGGCAAGCCCCATATGCGGGCTCTTGGCCCAGGCCCTGACAGGCCTTCCTTTGACATGGGGCTCATGCCGAGGGTCAGAGTGTGAATTTGTGCCCAAGCAGCACTCAAGTTTGGGCGTGTCATCAGGGACCAGGAAGTTTCCTCCCACCCTGAAGGTGTGACTCCATGCCAAGAGCAAGCTTTACAGCCACGGGGAAGGAGGAGTTCTGTGTTGTGCTTGCGATACCCAGCTGTGTGGAGAATTGATATAATGTCTAGGTTCAGATATCTGAAAACCAAGGTTAGGAAGAGGTGACAGCATAAGACCATGACGTGTCCGAAGTGCTGGGTGTGCGGCCAGCTGTCTCCTTGTCTGTCTGGACGTCTGGCTTCAGGCTGTGTCAGACAGAGCTTGAGTGCCCAGTGCAGCCTATCCAGTTCGCTACTGTCGAGGCCCGAACAGGTTGATCCTCATCTGGGTTTTCTGGAGAGAGCCCCACAGGGAAACGTTTTTCTTCCCTTGGGCAGACCCTGGGCTGGGTTGTGGTTCTGGAGTTCCTAGTTCCGGAGGGCTTGTTTGCCAGGAGTGTGAGGAAGGAAGTCTGAAAATACAAGCTAGCGTGAGGTTTGGGACCGATGGCACGGCAGGCCCACTCTGAGAGGCTGAATCGAGATCTCCTGCACTGAGGTCATTTCAACTCTGAGACGTGCCTCAGATTAGAGTTTTTGTCCAGCATGGCCTCTTCCTGAATGGTGTGGGGGCCTCATGAGGCCAGGAAGTTTTGCCTACGATGGGATTTGTGAACTACTCCAACCTCAAGGTTTCCTTCTGCACGAAAGTCGAGTGCTATTGGATGGTTCCAGGAGGCCCCATACGGAAAGACTCGAGAGCAGGTGTCTAAGCATGGATGCCTGGGAACGCCACCTCATATTCCCACTCTTTAGTCAGGAAAAGGCAGGCTCAATCTGCGGGCTCCTAGGTGAGCTACCCAGAGGGGAGAGGTGAAATGGACTCTCCTGAAGATGAGTCCTACTGTGGTTTGGTGGCCTGGGAGACCTTGCAATGTGGAGGTGGCTCAGGGACTCTGCAGGATTCTCCAACCTGAGGTGTTTGACACGGCTCCAACAAGGAAGCTTCCCATGTGGAGACGAGAGAAGTTCTGTTCAGTGCCTCAGGAAAGCCCCATATCCTGTTCTTCGAACCAAAGCCTCTGAGGAGTGACCCCTGGAAAACAAAGCAAGAGTTGAGATTAGGGCCTGAGTGCCTGTCCGGCTCAACCTTCTATCTCTGTTGACATCTGTGTGCATGCCTTCATGGAGGTAGCAGCTCAGCTTGTGTCTGAATGCCCCTGTGTGTGCAGGGAGGCTCCCGGTAATGGTATGTCCTCAGGGGCCTTGAGGTTTCTCATATTCTGGAGGTGTGTGGCCAAAGGAATGGACAGAGTTTCCCAGGAGAGAGCAGGCATGGTCCTGTGGTATGGCTCCAGAGGACCCAGCCTAGAGGCTGTGTTTGCCAGGGCTGTGGGGACAGATGTCTGAAAAAGCAAACTTGGCTCAGGTAGGGGCCAAGGTAATGGCAGGCCTGATCTCCAGTCCAAGAGGGGAGATCCTCTGGATATCAAAGGAGGGCAAGTGGGAGGCAGTCGCTCAGGCTTTTGTCTCTGGGTGTTGCGTTCACAGTGGCCGTTCAGGGTAGGGGTTGCTTCAGGGGCCGAGGAAGAGCCTTCCTCTCGGGGGATTGTCCAAGCTCCCAAGTGTTTGGGTTCATTCTGTGGGAAGGGAAGAGTACTGTTTTCTGCCACAGGGGACCCCCCAGGAGAGGGACTCTAGAGCACAGCAGTGGGTTCCCTCAACTGGAATACACACCATCTAGTTAGTCCTGGGTGCCTATGGGCATGGCAAGCCACATATGCGGGCTCTTGGTCCAATCACTGAGAGGCGTTACTTGAATAAGGTACTCACGCTGAGGGTCACAATGTGTGTTTGTGCCCAAGGCGGCCCTCACACATGGGCGTGGCCTCATGGGCCATGCCGTTTTCTCCTACACTGAAGGTTTGACTGACTGCCAGCAGCAAGGTTTCTTGCCATGGGGAAGGAGGGTTTCTGACTTGTGCATCAGGTTCCCCCGTGTGCAGGGATTGGAGATAAGGTCTAGGTTCTGATGACTGAAAACCCAGGTTGGGAATGGATGGTGGCCTAAGGCAGTGGCGGGTCCAATGTGCTGGGTGTGCAGCCAGCTGTGTCGGTGTCTGTTGGAAGGTCTGGGCTCAGGCTATTTGCGACAGAGCATCAGTGTTTAAGGTAGCCTATGCAATTGGGGTGTTGCCGAGGGCCAAGCAGTTTGATCCTCATTTGGGGTTTCTGGGCAGCACCATAGACAAAGTTTTTCTCCTGGGAGGCAGGCGGAGTGCTTCATTGTGGCCCCAGAATTCCCAGAAGGGAGGGTTTGTGGGCCAGGAGTGTGAGGACGGAAGTCTAGGAACACAAGCTAAAGTGAGGATTGGACCAAGGGCAGAGCAAGCCCACTAGGCAGAGGCTGAATCAAAATCTCCTGCATCTGAAGTCAGGCTGAGGATCAGACGTTGGCTGAGGCTGGAGTATGTGTCCATGATGGCACCTTCATGAAGCGGGGGCCTCATGAGGCCAAGGAAGTTTTCCCACGCTGAGTTTGGAGGTTGCCCCAAACCACCAGGATTACTTCTGTGGGACATTTGAGTCCTGTTGCATGGCTCCAGGACATACCATACGGAAGGACTGGAGAGCACGGTTCGAAGGATGGATCCCTGTACAGCATGCCTCGCATTCCCATTGGCCATTAGCCACAAGATATGTTTGATCTGCTGCCTCTGGGGCACGCTAACCAGGGGGCTGAGTTGAAATGGCCTCTCCTGAGGATGCGTCATAATGTGCGTTTGGGTCCATGGAAACCTTGTAATGTGCTGGTTGTTCAGTGGCCCTGCGGAACTTTCCTACCTGAAGGGTTTGATACATCCCCAGTAAGTAATCTCCCCATGTGGAGACGGGAGAGGTTTGGTTTGGTGCCTCAGAAAAGCCCCGTGTGCTGGTCTACGAAAACAGACCCCTGAGGACGGACACATGGAAACCAAAGCTAAGGTTCAAATTAGGACCTGGGGGCCTGTCCATTTCAACCTTTTGTCTCCGAGGACTCTGTCTGAGAGTCTAAGTGGAGATAGTTGCTCTGCTGGTGTCAGAGATTCCCTCTTAGTCCAGGGTGGCCTACACTATTGATGGCCTCAGGGGCCTTGGAACTTTTCCCTAACCTGTAGGGTTGTGGTCAATGGATTGGGCACAATTTCCTTGGAGAGGGCAGGCACAATCTTTCGCTGTGGCTCCAGAGGCCCTAGCCTGGCGGTTGTGTGGGTCCAGGCTGAGGGCACAGAAGTCTGAAAACACAAATTCAGCTTAAGAGTGGCGCCTAGGGTATGGCAGGCTGGATGTACAGCCCGAGAGGGAGCTCCTGGGCCTCTGAAACAAGGGCGAGTGGGAGGCGTTCCTTCAGGCTTTTGTCTCTGGATGTTGTGTCCGAGATAGCCGTGGATTGGAGGGGTGGCCTCAGGGACTGTGGACGAGTATCCCTCTCTGGGGATTGTCCCAGCTCCCAAGAGTTTGGGGTCATTTTGTGGGAAGGGTGGAGTCGTGTTGTCTGGCTCATGTGTCTCTCCAAGAAAGGGATTCCAGAGCAGAGCCCCAGGTACGGGCGGGGCGACTGGAAAACTCAAACACTCGTGAGGATTGGGTGCATAGGGGCTTGGCAAGCCCCATATGCGGGCTCTTGGCCCAGGCCCTGACAGGCCTTTCGTTGACATGGGGCTCATGCTGAGGGTCAGAGTGTGAATTTGTGCCCAAGAAGCACTCAAGTTTGGGCGTGGCATCAGGAACCATGAAGGTTTCTCCCACCCTGAAGGTGTGACTCCATGCCAAGAGCAAGCTTTACAGCCACGGGGAGGGAGGAGTTCTGTGTTGTGCTTGCGATACCCAGCTGTGTGGAGAATTGATATAATGTCTAGGTTCAGATATCTGAAAACCAAGGTTAGGAAGAGGTGACGGCATAAGACCATGACGTGTCCGAAGTGCTGGGTGTGCGGCCAGCTGTCTCCTTGTCTGTCTGGACGTCTGGCTTCAGGCTGTGTCAGACAGAGCATGAGTGCCCAGAGCAGCCTATCCAGTTCGGGTACCGTCGAGGCCCGAGCAGGTTGATCCTCATCTGGGTTTTCTGGAGAGAGCCCCACAGGGAAACGTTTTTCTTCCCTTGGGCAGACCCTGGGCTGGGTTGTGGTTCTGGAGTTCCTAGTTCGGAGGGCTTGTTTGCCAGGAGTGTGAGGAAGGAAGTCTGAAAACACAAGCTAGCGTGAGGTTTGGGACCGATGGCACGGCAGGCCCACTCTGAGAGGCTGAATCGAGATCTCCTGCACTGAGGTCATTTCAACTATGAGACGTGCCTCAGGCTAGAGTTTTTGTCCAGCATGGCCTCTTCCTGAATGGTGTGGGGGCCTCATGAGGCCAGGAAGGTTTGCCTACGATGGGATTTGTGAACTACTCCAAACCTCAAGGTTTCCTTCTGCACGAAAGTCGAGCGCTATTGGATGGTTCCAGGAGGCCCCATACGGAAAGCCTCGAGAGCAGGTGTCTAAGCATGGATGCCTGGGAACGCCACCTCATATTCCCACTCTTTAGTCAGGACAATGCAGGCTCAATCTGCGGGCTCCTGGGTGAGCTACCCAGAGGGGAGAGTTGAAATGGACTCTCCTGAAGATGAGTCCTACTGTGGCTTGGTGGCCTGGGAGACCTTGGAATGTGGAGGTGGCTCAGGGACTCTGCAGGATTCTCCAACCTGAGGTGTTTGACACGGCTCCAACAAGGAAGCTTCCCATGTGGAGACGAGAGAAGTTCTGTTCAGTGCCTCAGGAAAGCCCCATATCCTGTTCTTCGAACCAAAGCCTCTGAGGAGTGACACCTGGAAAACAAAGCAAGAGTTGAGATTAGAGCCTAATGGCCTGTCCGGCTCAACCTTCTATCTTTGTTGACATCTGTGTGCATGGCTTCATGGAGGTAGCAGCTCAGCTTGTGTCCGAAGGCCGTGTGTGTTCAGGGAGGCTCCCGGTAATGGTATTTCCTCGGGGGCCTTGAGGTTTCTTATATTCTGGAGGTGTGTGGCCAAAGGAATGGACAGAGTTTCCCAGGAGAGAGCAGGCATGGTCCTGTGGTATGGCTCCAGGGGACCCAGCCTAGAGGCTGTGTTTGCCAGGGCTGTGCGGACAGATGTCTGAGAAAGCAAACTTGGCTCAGGTAGGGGCCAAGGTAATGGCAGGCCTGATCTCCAGTCCGAGAGGGGAGATCCTCTGGATAACAAAGGAGGGCAAGTGGGAGGCAGTCGCTCATGCTTTTGTCTCTGGGTGTTGCGTTCACAGTGGCCGTTCAGGGTAGGGGTTGCTTCAGGGGCAGAGGAAGAGCCTTCCTCTCGGGGGATTGTCCAAGCTCCCAAGTGTTTGGGTTCATTCTGTGTGAAGGGAAGAGTACTGTTTTCTGCCACAGGGGCCCCCAGGAGAGGGACTCTAGAGCACAGCAGTGGGTTCCCTCAACTGGAATACACACCATCTAGTTAGTCCTGCGTGCCTATGGGCATGGCAAGCCACATATGCGGGCTCTTGGTCCAATCACTGAGAGGCGTTACTTGAATAAGGTACTCACGCTGAGGGTCACAATGTGTGTTTGTGCCCAAGGCGGCCCTCACACATGGACGTGGCCTCATGGGCCATGCCATTTTCTCCTACACTGAAGGTTTGACTCACTGCCAGCAGCAAGGTTTCTTGCCATGGGGAAGGAGGGGTTCTGACTTGTGCATCAGGTTCCCCCCTGTGCAGGGATTGGAGATAAGGTCTAGGTTCTGATGACTGAAAACCCAGGTTGGGAATGGATGGTGGCCTAAGGCAGTGGCGGGTCCAATGTGCTGGGTGTGCAGCCAGCTGTGTCGGTGTCTGTTGGAAGGTCTGGGCTCAGGCTATTTGCGACAGAGCATCAGTGTTTAAGGTAGCCTATGCAATTGGGGTGTTGCCGAGGGCCAAGCAGTTTGATCCTCATTTGGGGTTTCTGGGCAGCACCATAGACAAAGTTTTTCTCCTGGGAGGCAGGCGGAGTGCTTCATTGTGGCCCCAGAATTCCCAGAAGGGAGGGTTTGTGGGCCAGGAGTGTGAGGACGGAAGTCTAGGAACACAAGCTAAAGTGAGGATTGGATCCAAGGGCAGAGCAGGCCCACTAGGCAGAGGCTGAATCAAAATCTCCTGCATCTGAAGTCAGGCTGAGGATCAGACGTTGGCTGAGGCTGGAGTATGTGTCCATGATGGCACCTTCATGAAGCGGGGGCCTCATGAGGCCAAGGAAGTTTGGAGGTTGCCCCAAACCACCAGGTTTCCTTCTGTGGGACATTCGAGTCCTGTTGTATGGCTCCAGGACATACCATACGGAAGGACTGGAGAGCATGGTTCGAAGGATGGATCCCTGTACAGCATGCCTCGCATTCCCATTGGCCATTAGCCACAAGATATGTTTGATCTGTTGCCTCTGGGGCACGCTAACCAGGGGGCTGAGTTGAAATGGCCTCTCCTGAGGATGCATCATAATGTGCGTTTGGGTCCATGGAAACCTTGTAATGTGCTGGTTGTTCAGTGGCCCTGCGGAACTCTCCTACCTGAAGGGTTTGATACATCCCCAGTAAGTAAGCTTTCCATGTGGAGGCGAGAGAGGTTTGGTTTGGTGCCTCAGAAAACCCCGTGTGCTGGTCTACGAAAACAGAACTCTGAGGACGGACACATGGAAACCAAAGCTAAGGTTCAGATTAGGGCCTGGGGGCCTGTCCATTTCAACCTTCTGTCTCTGGGGACACTGTCTGAGAGTCTAAGTGGAGATAGTTGCTCCACTGGTGTCAGAGAGCCCCTCTTAGTCCAGGGTGGCCTACACTATTGATGGCCTCAGGGGCCTTGGAGCTTTTCCCTAACCTGTAGGGTTGTGGTCAATGGATTGGGCACAATTTCCTTGGAGAGGGCAGGCACAATCTTTCGCTGTGGCTCCAGAGGCCCTAGCCTGACGGTTGTGTGGGTCCAGGCTGAGGGCACAGAAGTCTGAAAACACAAACTCAGCATATGAGTGGCGCCTAGGGTATGGCAGGCCGGATGTACAGCCCGAGAGGGAGCTCCTGGGCCTCTGAAACTAGGGCGAGTGGGAGGCGTTCCTTCAGGCTTTTGTCTCTGGATGTTGTGTCCGAGATAGCCGTGGATTGGAGGGGTGGCCTCAGGGACTGTGGACGAGTATCCCTCTCTGGGGATTGTCCCAGCTCCCAAGAGTTTGGGGTCATTTTGTGGGAAGGGTGGAGTCGTGTTTCTGGCTCATGTGTCTCTCAAGATAGGAATTCAAGAGCAGAGCCCCAGGTACGGGCGGGGCGACTGGAAAACTCAAACACTGGTGAGGATTGGGTGCATAGGGGCTTGGCAAGCCCCATATGCGGGCTCTTGGCCCAGGCCCTGACAGGCCTTCCTTTGACATGGGGCTCATGCCGAGGGTCAGAGTGTGAATTTGTGCCCAAGCAGCACTCAAGTTTGGGCGTGTCATCAGGGACCAGGAAGGTTCCTCCCACCCTGAAGGTGTGACTCCATGCCAAGAGCAAGCTTTACAGCCACGGGGAAGGAGGAGTTCTGTGTTGTGCTTGCGATACCCAGCTGTGTGGAGAATTGATATAATGTCTAGGTTCAGATATCTGAAAACCAAGGTTAGGAAGAGGTGACGGCATAAGACCATGACATGTCCGAAGTGCTGGGTGTGCGGCCAGCTGTCTCCTTGTCTGTCTGGACGTCTGGCTTCAGGCTGTGTCAGACAGAGCATGAGTGCCCAGAGCAGCCTATCCAGTTCGGGTACCATCGAGGCCCGAGCAGGTTGATCCTCATCTGGGTTTTCTGGAGAGAGCCCCACAGGGAAACGTTTTTCTTCCCTTGGGCAGACCCTGGGCTGGGTTGTGGTTCTGGAGTTCCTAGTCCGGAGGGCTTGTTTGCCAGGAGTGTGAGGAAGGAAGTCTGAAAACACAAGCTAGCGTGAGGTTTGGGACCAATGGCACGGCAGGCCCACTCTGAGAGGCTGAATCGAGATCTCCTGCACTGAGGTCATTTCAACTCTGAGACGTGCCTCAGGCTAGAGTTTTTCTCCAGCATGGCCTCTTCCTGAATGGTGTGGGGGCCTCATGAGGCCAGGAAGGTTTGCCTACGATGGGATTTGTGAACTACTCCAAACCTCAAGGTTTCCTTCTGCACGAAAGTCGAGTGCTATTGGATGGTTCCAGGAGGCCCCATACGGAAAGACTCGAGAGCAGGTGTCTAAGCATGGATGCCTGGGAACGCCACCTCATATTCCCACTCTTTAGTCAGGACAAGGCAGGCTCAATCTGCGGGCTCCTGGGTGAGCTACCCAGAGGGGAGAGTTGAAATGGACTCTCCTGAAGATGAGTCCTACTGTGGCTTGGTGGCCTGGGAGAAATTGGAATGTGGAGGTGGCTCAGGGACTCTGCAGGATTCTCCAACCTGAGGTGTTTGACACGGCTCCAACAAGGAAGCTTCCCATGTGGAGACGAGAGAAGTTCTGTTCAGTGCCTCAGGAAAGCCCCATATCCTGTTCTTCGAACCAAAGCCTCTGAGGAGTGACACCTGGAAAACAAAGCAAGAGTTGAGATTAGGGCCTGAGTGCCTGTACGGCTCAACCTTCTATCTCTGTTGATATCTGTGTGCATGCCTTCATGGAGGTAGCAGCTCAGCTTGTGTCTGAAGGCCCCTGTGTGTGCAGGGAGGCTCCCGGTAATGGTATGTCCTCGGGGGCCTTGAGGTTTCTCATATTCTGGAGGTGTGTGGCCAAAGGAATGGACAGAGTTTCCCAGGAGAGAGCAGGCATGGTCCTGTGGTATGGCTCCAGAGGACCCAGCCTAGAGGCTGTGTTTGCCAGGGCTGTGGGGACAGATGTCTGAAAAAGCAAACTTGGCTCAGGTAGGGGCCAAGGTAATGGCAGGCCTGATCTCCAGTCCGAGAGGGGAGATCCTCTGGATATCAAAGGAGGGCAAGTGGGAGGCAGTCGCTCAGGCTTTTGTCTCTGGGTGTTGCGTTCACAGTGGCCGTTCAGGGTAGGGGTTGCTTCAGGGGCCGAGGAAGAGCCTTCCTCTCGGGGGATTGTCCAAGCTCCCAAGTGTTTGGGTTCATTCTGTGGGAAGGGAAGAGTACTGTTTTCTGCCACAGGGGACCCCCCAGGAGAGGGACTCTAGAGCACAGCAGTGGGTTCCCTCAACTGGAATACACACCATCTAGTTAGTCCTGCCTGCCTATGGGCATGGCAAGCCACATATGCGGGCTCTTGGTCCAATCACTGAGAGGCGTTACTTGAATAAGGTACTCACGCTGAGGGTCACAATGTGTGTTTGTGCCCAAGGCGGCCCTCACACATGGGCGTGGCCTCATGGGCCATGCCGTTTTCTCCTACACTGAATGTTTGACACACTGCCAGCAGCAAGGTTTCTTGCCATGGGGAAGGAGGGGTTCTGACTTGTGCATCAGGTTCCCCCCTGTGCAGGGATTGGAGATAAGGTCTAGGTTCTGATGACTGAAAACCCAGGTTGGGAATGGATGGTGGCCTAAGGCAGTGGCGGGTCCAATGTGCTGGGTGTGCAGCCAGCTGTGTCGTTGTCTGTTGGAAAGTCTGGGCTCATGCTATTTGCGACAGAGCATCAGTGTTTAAGGTAGCCTATGCAATTGGGGTGTTGCCGAGGGCCAAGCAGTTTGATCCTCATTTGGGGTTTCTGGGCAGCACCATAGACAAAGTTTTTCTCCTGGGAGGCAGGCGGAGTGCTTCATTGTGGCCCCAGAATTCCCAGAAGGGAGGGTTTGTGGGCCAGGAGTGTGAGGACGGAAGTTTAGGAACACAAGCTAAAGTGAGGATTGGAGCCAAGGGCAGAGCAGGCCCACTAGGCAGAGGCTGAATCAAAATCTCCTGCATCTGAAGTCAGGCTGAGGATCAGACGTTGGCTGAGGCTGGAGTATGTGTCCATGATGGCACCTTCATGAAGCGGGGGCCTCATGAGGACAAGGAAGTTTTCCCACGCTGAGTTTGGAGGTTGCCCCAAACCACCAGGTTTCCTTCTTTGGGACATTCGAGTCCTGTTGTATGGCTCCAGGACATACCATACGGAATGACTGGAGAGCACGGTTCGAAGGATGGATCCCTGTACAGCATGCCTCGCATTCCCATTGGCCATTAGCCACAAGATATGTTTGATCTGCTGCCTCTGGGGCACGCTAACCAGGGGGCTGAGTTGAAATGGCCTCTCCTGAGGATGCGTCATAATGTGCGTTTGGGTCCATGGAAACCTTGGAATGTCCTGGTTGTTCAGTGGCCCTGCGGAATTCTCCTACCTGAAGGGTTTGATACATCCCCAGTAAGTAAGCTCCCCATGTGGAGACGAGAGAGGTTTGGTTTGGTGCCTCAGAAAAGCCCCGTGTGCTGGTCTACGAAAACAGACCTCTGAGGACGGACACATGGAAACCAAAGTAAGGTTCAGATTAGGGCCTGGGGGCCTGTCCATTTCAACCTTCTGTCTCTGGGGACACTGTCTGAGAGTCTAAGTGGAGATAGTTGCTCCGCTGGTGTCAGAGAGCCCCTCTTAGTCCAGGGTGGCCTACACTATTGATGGCCTCAGGGGCCTTGGAGCTTTTCCCTAACCTGTAGGGTTGTGGTCAATGGATTGGGCACAATTTCCTTGGAGAGGGCAGGCACAATCTTTCGCTGTGGCTCCAGAGGCCCTAGCCTGGCGGTTGTGTGGGTCCAGGCTGAGGGCACAGAAATCTGAAAACACAAACTCCGCTTATGAGTGGCGCCTAGGGTATGGCAGGCCGTATGTACAGCCCGAGAGGGGGCTCCTGGGCCTTTGAAACAAGGGCGAGTGGGAGGCGTTCCTTCAGGCTTTTGTCTCTGGATGCTGTGTCCGAGATAGCCGTGGATTGGAGGGGTGGACTCAGGGACTGTGGACGAGTATCCCTCTCTGGGGATTGTCCCAGCTCCCAAGAGTTTGGGGTCATTTTGTGGGAAGGGTGGAGTCGTGTTGTCTGGCTCATGTGTCTCTCCAAGAAAGGGATTCCAGAGCAGAGCCCCAGGTACGGGCGGGGCGACTGGAAAACTCAAACACTGGTGAGGATTGGGTGCATAGGGGCTTGGCAAGCCCCATATGCGGGCTCTTGGCCCAGGCCCTGACAGGCCTTCCTTTGACATGGGGCTCATGCTGAGGGTCAGAGTGTGAATTTGTGCCCAAGCAGCACTCAAGTTTGGGCGTGGCATCAGGGAGCAGGAAGGTTTCTCCCACCCTGAAGGTGTGACTCCATGCCAAGAGCAAGCTTTACAGCCACGGGGAAGGAGGAGTTCTGTGTTGTGCTTGCGATACTCAGCTGTGTGGAGAATTGATATAATGTCTAGGTTCAGATATCTGAAAACCAAGGTTAGGAAGAGGTAACGGCATAAGACCATGGCGTGTCCGAAGTGCTGGGTGTGCGGCCAGCTGTCTCCTTGTCTGTCTGGACGTCTGGCTTCAGGCTGTGTCAGACAGAGCATGAGTGCCCAGAGCAGCCTATCCAGTTCGGGTACCGTTGAGGCCCAAGCAGGTTGATCCTCATCTGGGTTTTCTGGAGAGAGCCCCACAGGGAAACGTCTTTCTTCCCTTGGGCAGACCCTGGGCTGGGTTGTCGTTCTGGAGTTCCTAGTCCGGAGGGCTTGTTTGCCAGGAGTGTGAGGAAGGAAGTCTGAAAACACAAGCTAGCGTGAGGTTTGGGACCGATGGCACGGCAGGCCCACTCTGAGAGGCTGAATCGAGATCTCCTGCACTGAGGTCATTTCAACTCTGAGACGTGCCTCAGGCTAGAGTTTTTGTCCAGCATGGCCTCTTCCTCAATGGTGTGGGGGCCTCATGAGGCCAGGAAGGTTTGCCTACGATGGGATTTGTGAACTACTCCAAACCTCAAGGTTTCCTTCTGCACGAAAGTCGAGTGCTATTGAATGGTTCCAGGAGGCCCCATATGGAAAGACTCGAGAGCAGGTGTCTAAGCATGGATGCCTGGGAACGCCACCTCATATTCCCACTCTTTAGTCAGGACAAGGCAGGCTCAATCTGTGGGCTCCTGGGTGAGTTACCCAGAGGGGAGAGTTGAAATGGACTCTCCTGAAGATGAGTCCTACTGTGGCTTGGTGGCCTGGGAGACCTTGGAATGTGGAGGTGGCTCAGGGAATCTGCAGGATTCTCCAACCTGAGGTGTTTGACACGGCTCCAACAAGGAAGCTTCCCATGTGGAGACGAGAGAAGTTCTGTTCAGTGCCTCAGGAAAGCCCCATATCCTGTTCTTCGAACCAAAGCCTCTGAGGAGTGACACCTGGAAAACAAAGCAAGAGTTGAGATTAGGGCCTGAGTGCCTGTCCGGCTCAACCTTCTATCTCTGTTGACATCTGTGTGCATGCCTTCATGTAGGTAGCAGCTCAGCTTGTGTCTGAAGGCCCCTGTGTGTGCAGGGAGGCTCCCGGTAATGGTATGTCCTCGGGGGCCTTGAGGTTTCTCATATTCTGGAGGTGTGTGGCCAAAGGAATGGACAGAGTTTCCCAGGAGAGAGCAGGCATGGTCCTGTGGTATGGCTCCAGAGGACCCAGCCTAGAGGCTGTGTTTGCCAGGGCTGTGGGGACAGATGTCTGAAAAAGCAAACCTGGCTCAGGTAGGGGCCAAGGTAATGGCAGGCCTGATCTCCAGTCTGAGAGGGGAGATCCTCTGGATATCAAAGGAGGGCAAGTGGGAGGCAGTCGCTCAGGCTTTTGTCTCTGGGTGTTGCGTTCACAGTGGCCGTTCAGGGTAGGGGTTGCTTCAGGGGCCGAGGAAGAGCCTTCATCTCGGGGGATTGTCCAAGCTCCCAAGTGTTTGGGTTCATTCTGTGGGAAGGGAAGAGTACTGTTTTCTGCCACAGGGGACCCCCCAGGAGAGGGACTCTAGAGCACAGCAGTGGGTTCCCTCAACTGGAATACACACCATCTAGTTAGTCCTGGGTGCCTATGGGCATGGCAAGCCACATATGCGGGCTCTTGGTCCAATCACTGAAAGGCGTTACCTGAATAAGGTACTCACGCTGAGGGTCACAATGTGTGTTTGTGCCCAAGGCGGCCCTCACACATGGGCGTGGCCTCATGGGCCATGCCGTTTTCTCCTACACTGAATGTTTGACTCACTGCCAGCAGCAAGGTTTCTTGCCATGGGGAAGGAGGGTTTCTGACTTGTGCATCAGGTTCCCCCGTGTGCAGGGATTGGAGATAAGGTCTAGGTTCTGATGACTGAAAACCCAGGTTGGGAATGGATGGTGGCCTAAGGCAGTGGCGGGTCCAATGTGCTGGGTGTGCAGCCAGCTGTGTCGGTGTCTGTTGGAAGGTCTGGGCTCAGGCTATTTGCGACAGAGCATCAGTGTTTAAGGTAGCCTATGCAATTGGGGTGTTGCCGAGGGCCAAGCAGTTTGATCCTCATTTGGGGTTTCTGGGCAGCACCATAGACAAAGTTTTTCTCCTGGGAGGCAGGCGGAGTGCTTCATTGTGGCCCCAGAATTCCCAGAAGGGAGGGTTTGTGGGCCAGGAGTGTGAGGACGGAAGTCTAGGAACACAAGCTAAAGTGAGGATTGGAGCCAAGGGCAGAGCAGGCCCACTAGGCAGAGGCTGATTCAAAATCTCCTGCATCTGAAGTCAGGCTGAGGATCAGACGTTGGCTGAGGCTGGAGTATGTGTCCATGATGGCACCTTCATGAAGCGGGGGCCTCATGAGGACAAGGAAGTTTTCCCACGCTGAGTTTGGAGGTTGCCCCAAACCACCAGGTTTCCTTCTTTGGGACATTCGAGTCCTGTTGTATGGCTCCAGGACATACCATACGGAATGACTGGAGAGCACGGTTCGAAGGATGGATCCCTGTACAGCATGCCTCGCATTCCCATTGGCCATTAGCCACAAGATATGTTTGATCTGCTGCCTCTGGGGCACGCTAACCAGGGGGCTGAGTTGAAATGGCCTCTCCTGAGGATGCGTCATAATGTGCGTTTGGGTCCATGGAAACCTTGGAATGTCCTGGTTGTTCAGTGGCCCTGCGGAACTCTCCTACCTGAAGGGTTTGATACATCCCCAGTAAGTAAGCTCCCCATGTGGAGACGAGAGAGGTTTGGTTTGGTGCCTCAGAAAAGCCCCGTGTGCTGGTCTACGAAAACAGACCTCTGAGGACGGACACATGGAAACCAAAGCTAAGGTTCAGATTAGGGCCTGGGGGCCTGTCCATTTCAACCTTCTGTCTCTGGGGACACTGTCTGAGAGTCTAAGTGGAGATAGTTGCTCCGCTGGTGTCAGAGAGCCCCTCTTAGTCCAGGGTGGCCTACACTATTGATGGCCTCAGGGGCCTTGGAGCTTTTCCCTAACCTGTAGGGTTGTGGTCAATGGATTGGGCACAATTTCCTTGGAGAGGGCAGGCACAATCTTTCGCTGTGGCTCCAGAGGCCCTAGCCTGGCGGTTGTGTGGGTCCAGGCTGAGGGCACAGAAATCTGAAAACACAAACTCAGCTTATGAGTGGCGCCTAGGGTATGGCAGGCCGTATGTACAGCCCGAGAGGGGGCTCCTGGGCCTTTGAAACAAGGGCGAGTGGGGGGCGTTCCTTCAGGCTTTTGTCTCTGGATGCTGTGTCCGAGATAGCCGTGGATTGGAGGGGTGGACTCAGGGACTGTGGACGAGTATCCCTCTCTGGGGATTTGTCCCAGCTCCCAAGAGTTTGGGGTCATTTTGTGGGAAGGGTGGAGTCGTGTTGTCTGGCTCATGTGTCTCTCCAAGAAAGGGATTCCAGAGCAGAGCCCCAGGTACGGGCGGGGCGACTGGAAAACTCAAACACTGGTGAGGATTGGGTGCATAGGGGCTTGGCAAGCCCCATATGCGGGCTCTTGGCCCAGGCCCTGACAGGCCTTCCTTTGACATGGGGCTCATGCTGAGGGTCAGAGTGTGAATTTGTGCCCAAGCAGCACTCAAGTTTGGGCGTGGCATCAGGGAGCAGGAAGGTTTCTCCCACCCTGAAGGTGTGACTCCATGCCAAGAGCAAGCTTTACAGCCACGGGGAAGGAGGAGTTCTGTGTTGTGCTTGCGATACTCAGCTGTGTGGAGAATTGATATAATGTCTAGGTTCAGATATCTGAAAACCAAGGTTAGGAAGAGGTAACGGCATAAGACCATGGCGTGTCCGAAGTGCTGGGTGTGCGGCCAGCTGTCTCCTTGTCTGTCTGGACGTCTGGCTTCAGGCTGTGTCAGACAGAGCATGAGTGCCCAGAGCAGCCTATCCAGTTCGGGTACCGTTGAGGCCCAAGCAGGTTGATCCTCATCTGGGTTTTCTGGAGAGAGCCCCACAGGGAAACGTCTTTCTTCCCTTGGGCAGACCCTGGGCTGGGTTGTGGTTCTGGAGTTCCTAGTCCGGAGGGCTTGTTTGCCAGGAGTGTGAGGAAGGAAGTCTGAAAACACAAGCTAGCGTGAGGTTTGGGACCGATGGCACGGCAGGCCCACTCTGAGAGGCTGAATCGAGATCTCCTGCACTGAGGTCATTTCAACTCTGAGACGTGCCTCAGGCTAGAGTTTTTGTCCAGCATGGCCTCTTCCTGAATGGTGTGGGGGCCTCATGAGGCCAGGAAGGTTTGCCTACGATGGGATTTGTGAACTACTCCAAACCTCAAGGTTTCCTTCTGCACGACAGTCGAGCGCTATTGGATGGTTCCAGGAGGCCCCATACGGAAAGACTCGAGAGCAGGTGTCTAAGCATGGATGCCTGGGAACGCCACCTCATATTCCCACTCTTTAGTCAGGACAAGGCAGGCTCAATCTGTGGGCTCCTGGGTGAGTTACCCAGAGGGGAGAGTTGAAATGGACTCTCCTGAAGATGAGTCCTACTGTGGCTTGGTGGCCTGGGAGACCTTGGAATGTGGAGGTGGCTCAGGGAATCTGCAGGATTCTCCAACCTGAGGTGTTTGACACGGCTCCAACAAGGAAGCTTCCCATGTGGAGACGAGAGAAGTTCTGTTCAGTGCCTCAGGAAAGCCCCATATCCTGTTCTTCGAACCAAAGCCTCTGAGGAGTGACACCTGGAAAACAAAGCAAGAGTTGAGATTAGGGCCTGAGTGCCTGTCCGGCTCAACCTTCTATCTCTGTTGACATCTGTGTGCATGCCTTCATGTAGGTAGCAGCTCAGCTTGTGTCTGAAGGCCCCTGTGTGTGCAGGGAGGCTCCCGGTAATGGTATGTCCTCGGGGGCCTTGAGGTTTCTCATATTCTGGAGGTGTGTGGCCAAAGGAATGGACAGAGTTTCCCAGGAGAGAGCAGGCATGGTCCTGTGGTATGGCTCCAGAGGACCCAGCCTAGAGGCTGTGTTTGCCAGGGCTGTGGGGACAGATGTCTGAAAAAGCAAACCTGGCACAGGTAGGGGCCAAGGTAATGGCAGGCCTGATCTCCAGTCTGAGAGGGGAGATCCTCTGGATATCAAAGGAGGGCAAGTGGGAGGCAGTCGCTCAGGCTTTTGTCTCTGGGTGTTGCGTTCACAGTGGCCGTTCAGGGTAGGGGTTGCTTCAGGGGCCGAGGAAGAGCCTTCATCTCGGGGGATTGTCCAAGCTCCCAAGTGTTTGGGTTCATTCTGTGGGAAGGGAAGAGTACTGTTTTCTGCCACAGGGGACCCCCCAGGAGAGGGACTCTAGAGCAAAGCAGTGAGTTCCCTCAACTGGAATACACACCATCTAGTTAGTCATGCGTGCCTATGGGCATGGCAAGCACATATGCGGGCTCTTGGTCCAATCACTGAGAGGCGTTACTTGAATAAGGTACTCACGCTGAGGGTCACAATGTGTGTTTGTGCCCAAGGCGGCCCTCACACATGGGCGTGGCCTCATGGGCCATGCCATTTTCTCCTACACTGAAGGTTTGACTCACTGCCAGCAGCAAGGTTTCTTGCCATGGGGAAGGAGGGTTTCTGACTTGTGCATCAGGTTCCCCCCTGTGCAGGGATTGGAGATAAGGTCTAGGTTCTGATGACTGAAAACCCAGGTTGTGAATGGATGGTGGTCTAAGGCAGTGGCGGGTCCAATGTGCTGGGTGTGCAGCCAGCTGTGTCGGTGTCTGTTGGAAGGTCTGGGCTCAGGCTATTTGCGACAGAGAATCAGTGTTTAAGGTTGCCTATGCAATTGGGGTGTTGCCGAGGGCCAAGCAGTTTGATCCTCATTTGGGGTTTCTGGGCAGCACCATAGACAAAGTTTTTCTCCTGGGAGGCAGGCGGAGTGCTTCATTGTGGCCCCAGAATTCCCAGTAGGGAGGGTTTGCGGGCCAGGAGTGTGAGGACAGAAGTCTAGGAACACAAGCTAAAGTGAGGATTGGAGCCAAGGGCAGAGCAGGCCCACTAGGCAGAGGCTGAATCAAAATCTCTGGCATCTGAAGTCAGGCTGAGGATCAGACGTTGGCTGAGGCTGGAGTATGTGTCCATGTTGGCACCTTCATGAAGCGGGGGCCTCATGAGGCCAAGGAAGTTTTCCCACGCTGAGTTTGGAGGTTGCCCCAAACCACCAGGTTTCCTTCTGTGGGACATTCGAGTCCTGTTGTATGGCTCCAGGACATACCATACGGAAGGACTGGAGAGCACGGTTCGAAGGATGGATCCCTGTACAGCATGCCTCGCATTCCCATTGGCCATTAGCCACAAGATATGTTTGATCTGCTGCCTCTGGGGCACGCTAACCAGGGGGCTGAGTTGAAATGGCCTCTCTTGAGGATGCGTCATAATGTGCGTTTGGGTCCATGGAAACCTTGGAATGTGCTGGTTGTTCAGTGGCCCTGCGGAACTCTCCTACCTGAAGGGTTTGATACATCCCCAGTAAGTAAGCTCCCCATGTGGAGACGAGAGAGGTTTGGTTTGGAGCCTCAGAAAAGCCCCGTGTGCTGGTCTACGAAAACAGACCTCTGAGGACGGACACATGGAAACCAAAGCTAAGGTTCAGATTAGGGCCTGGGGGCCTGTCCATTTCAACCTTCTGTCTCTGGGGACACTGTCTGAGAGTCTAAGTGGAGATAGTTGCTCCGCTGGTGTCAGAGAGCCCCTCTTAGTCCAGGGTGGCCTACACTATTGATGGCCTCAGGGGCCTTGGAGCTTTTCCCTAACCTGTAGGGTTGTGGTCAATGGATTGGGCACAATTTCCTTGGAGAGGGCAGGCACAATCTTTCGCTGTGGCTCCAGAGGCCCTAGCCTGGCGGTTGTGTGGGTCCAGGCTGAGGGCACAGAAGTCTGAAAACACAAACTCAGCTTATGAGTGGCGCCTAGGGTATGGCAGGCCGGATGTACAGCCCGAGAGGGAGCTCCTGAACCTCTGAAACAAGGGCGAGTGGGAGGCGTTCCTTCAGGCTTTTGTCTCTGGATGTTGTGTCCGAGATAGCCGTGGATTGGAGGGGTGGCCTCAGGGACTGTGGACGAGTATCCCTCTCTGGGGATTTGTCCCAGCTCCCAAGAGTTTGGGGTCATTTTGTGGGAAGGGTGCAAAAGTGTTGTCTGCTCACGTGTCTCTCCAAGAAAGGGATTCCAGAGCAGAGCCCCAGGTACGGGCGGGGCGACTGGAAAACTCAAACACTGGTGAGGATTGGGTGCATAGGGGCTTGCCAAGCCCCATATGCGGGCTCTTGGCCCAGGCCCTGACAGGCCTTTCTTTGACATGGGGCTCATGCTGAGGGTCAGAGTGTGAATTTGTGCCCAAGCAGCACTCAAGATTGGGCGTGGCATCAGGGACCAGGAAGGTTTCTCCCACCCTGAAGGTGTGACTCCATGCCAAGAGCAAGCTTTACAGCCTCGGGGAAGGAGGAGTTCTGTGTTGTGCTTGCGATACCCAGCTGTGGAGAATTGATATAATGTCTAGGTTCAGATATCTGAAAAGCAAGGTTAGGAAGAGGTGACGGCATAAGACCATGGCGTGTCCGAAGTGCTGGGTGTGCGGCCAGCTGTCTCCTTGTCTGTCTGGACGTCTGGCTTCAGGCTGTGTCAGACAGAGCATGAGTGCCCAGAGCAGCCTATCCAGTTCGGGTACCGTCGAGGCCCAAGCAGGTTGATCCTCATCTGGGTTTTCTGGAGAGAGCCCCACAGGGAAACGTTTTTCTTCCCTTGGGCAGACCCTGGGCTGGGTTGTGGTTCTGGAGTTCCTAGTCCAGAGGGCTTGTTTGCGAGGAGTGTGAGGAAGGCAGTCTGAAAACACAAGCTAGCGTGAGGTTTGGGACCGATGGCACGGCAGGCCCACTCTGAGAGGCTGAATCGAGATCTCCTGCACTGAGGTCATTTCAACTCTGAGACGTGCCTCAGGCTAGAGTTTTTGTCCAGCATGGCCTCTTTCTGAATGGTGTGGGGGCCTCATGAGGCCAGGAAGGTTTGCCTACGATGGGATTTGTGAACTACTCCAAACCTCAAGGTTTCCTTCTGCACGAAAGTCGAGTGCTATTGGATGGTTCCAGGAGGCCCCATACGGAAAGACTCGAGAGCAGGTGTCTAAGCATGGATGCCTGGGAACGCCACCTCATATTCCCACTCTTTAGTCATGACAAGGCAGGCTCAATCTGCGGGCTCCTGGGTGAGCTACCCAGAGGGGAGAGTTGAAATGGACTCTCCTGAAGATGAGTCCTACTGTGGCTTGGTGGCCTGGGAGACCTTGGAATGCGGAGGTGGCTCAGGGACTCTGCAGGATTCTCCAACCTGAGGTGTTTGACACGGCTCCAACAAGGAAGCTTCCCATGTGGAGACGAGAGAAGTTCTGTTCAGTGCCTCAGTAAAGCCCAATATCCTGTTCTTCGAACCAAAGCCTCTGAGGAGTGACACCTGGAAAACAAAGCAAGAGTTGAGATTAGGGCCTAAGGGCCTGTGTGGCTCAACCTTCTATCTCTGTTGTCATCTGTGTGCATGCCTTCATGGAGGTAGCAGCTCAGCTTGTGTCCGAAGGCCCCTGTGTGTGCAGGGAGGCTCCCGGTAATGGTATGTCCTCGGGGGCCTTGAGGTTTCTCATATTCTGGAGGTGTGTGGCCAAAGGAATGGACAGAGTTTCCCAGGAGAGAGCAGGCATGGTCCTGTGGTATGGCTCCAGAGGACCCAGCCTAGAGGCTGTGTTTGCCAGGGCTGTGGGGACAGATGTCTGAAAAAGCAAACTTGGCTCAGGTAGGGGCCAAGGTAATGGCAGGCCTGATCTCCAGTCCGAGAGGGGAGATCCTCTGGATATCAAAGGAGGGCAAGTGGGAGGCAGTCGCTCAGGCTTTTGTCTCTGGGTGTTGCGTTCACAGTGGCCGTTCAGGGTAGGGGTTGCTTCAGGGGCCGAGGAAGAGCCTTCCTCTCGGGGGATTGTCCAAGCTCCCAAGTGTTTGGGTTCATTCTGTGGGAAGGGAAGAGTACTGTTTTCTGCCACAGGGGACCCCCCAGGAGAGGGACTCTAGAGCACAGCAGTGGGTTCCCTCAACTGGAATACACACCATCTATTTAGTCCTGCGTGCCTATGGGCATGGCAAGCCACATATGCGGGCTCTTGGTCCAATCACTGAGAGGCGTTACTTGAATAAGGTACTCACGCTGAGGGTCACAATGTGTGTTTGTGCCCAAGGCGGCCCTCACACATGGGCGTGGCCTCATGGGCCATGCCGTTTTCTCCTACACTGAAGGTTTGACTCACTGCCAGCAGCAAGGTTTCTTGCCATGGGGAAGGATGGGTTCTGACTTGTGCATCAGGTTCCCCCCTGTGCAGGGATTGGAGATAAGGTCTAGGTTCTGATGACTGAAAACCCAGGTTGGGAATGGATGGTGGCCTAAGGCAGTGGCGGGTCCAATGTGCTGGGTGTGCAGCCAGCTGTGTCGGTGTCTGTTGGAAGGTCTGGGCTCAGGCTATTTGCGACAGAGCATCAGTGTTTAAGGTAGCCTATGCAATTGGGGTGCACCCTTCAAAGATTCCTTCTGCGGGACAATTGAGACCTGTTGGTCAGCTCTAAGACATCACATATGGAATGACTCCAGAGCACCGTTCGACGAAGGATGCTAGAAAGCCAGCCTCGCATTCCAGTTTTCTCCTAGCAACAAGATACTTGAGATCTGATGGCTCTGCGGGAGCAATCGGGGCGGCTGTGTTGAAAGGGACTTTCCCGAGGATGGGGCCTAATGTGTGTTTGTCTCCATGAAGGCCTTAGTATGGGGCGGTGGCACCGGGACCATGAAGTATTCTCCTAAGCTTTTGACATAACTCCCATGCACAAGTTTCCTTGTGGAGACGAGATTTGTTTTGATGGGTGCCTCAGGAAACCCCCTATGCTGGTCTTGGAATCCAGGCTTTTGAGGAGACATGCCTGTAAACCAAAGCAATGGATCCGATTATGGCCAAGATCCTGTCTGGTTCCATCTTCTTCTCTGGGGACATCCATCCATGGTGTGAGTGGAGGTAGATGCTCAGGTGGTGTCAGACCGCCCTTGTTTGTCCCGGGAGACCTACACTATTGGGATGGCCTCGGGGATTTGGAGGGTTCTCCTAATTTGTACGATTTGGAAGAATGGAATGGGCAGAATTCCCATGGATTGGGTAGGCACAGTCCTAATGTGTGGCTCCAGGGGCCCCAGCCTGGAGGGTGTGTGGCCCAGGACTTTGAGGACAGAAGTCTGAAAACACAAACTCAGCTTAGGGTTGTGGACATGGTATGGCAGGCCCTATCTACAAACCATGAAAAGAACTCTTCAGCATATGAAGAAAGAGCGAGTCTGAGGCGCTTCCTCAGGCTCTTGTCTCTGGCTTTTGTATCAACGATGGCCGTGGAATGTGGGGAGGCCTCATGGGCCATGGACGAATCTTCCTCTCTGTGGATTTGGCCGGGTCCCAATTGTTTTTCGTCAATCTGTGGGATGGAAGGTCTCCTTTCAGGTTTGTTACCTCAGGTGTCCCAACCAAAGAGGAATTCCAAAGCAGAGCCCTGGGGAAGAGTGAAGGGACAACCCAAACTATGATTAAAAATTGGTGCCTAGGGGCATGGCAGGCCCAATATGCTGTCTCTTCATCCATCCACTGAGAGGCCTTACTTGAGGACTGGGCTCAGGCTGAGGGTCACAATGTGTTTTTGTGTACAATGTGGCCCGGGGGAGTGGGCGTGGCCTCGTGGGCCACACTGGTTTCAACTACACTGAACTTTGGACAAATGCCAATCACAAGGTCTCTTGCCATGGGCAAGGAGTTCTGATTTCTGCATCATTTTCAATCCGGGGCAGTGGTTGGAGATAAGTTCTAGGTACTGAAGCCTGAAAACCGCAGTATGGAAGAGATGACGACCTAAGGCCATGGCGGGTCTGATGTGCTCAGTGTGCGGTCAGCTGCCTGGATTTTGGTCAGGAGGTTCGGGCTCATGTGGTGTCAGACAGTGCATTAGTGCCCAGGTTACACTCTATAATTTGGGTACAGTCGAGTGCCGTGTAGGTTTATCCTCTTTTGAGGTGCCTGGGCAGCTCAGTAGGCAAGATATATTTGCTAAAGGGCAGGCAGAGTGCTGCATTGTGGGTCCGGAATTGCCAAACTTGAGGGCTTCTGGGCGAGGAGTGTGAGGACAGAAGTCTGAGAACACGATCTAGACTTGGGTTCAGGCCGAGGCTACGGCAGGTACCCCCTGCAGATCTGAACCAATCTCTCATGCATCTGAAGTCACGGCGAGGATCAGACGTTGGCTCAGGTTTGAGTTTCTGTGCATGACTGCCCCTTCATGAACGGACCGGAATCTCAAGGCCATGGAGGTTTTCCCACGATGGGAGTTGTGGGATGCACCCTTCAAGAATTTCTTCTGCGGTACAATTGAGACCTGTTGGGCAGCTCCAGGATATCCCATATGGAAGGACTCCAGAGCACCGTTCGGGGATGGATGCCAGGGAAGCCGGCCTCGCATCCAAATTGTCTCCTAGCAACAAGACAATTGAGATCTGATGGCTCTGCCGGAGCTACCGGGGTGTCTGAGATGAAATGGAATTTCCCGAGGATGGGGCCCAATATGTGTTTGTGTTTCTAATGACCCTGGAAAAGGGCAGTGGCATCGGGACCCTGAAGTATTCTCCTAAGCTTTTGACATAGGTCCCATGCACAAGTTTCCTTGTGGAGACGAGATTTGTTCTGATGGGTGCCTCAGGAAACCCCCTATGCTGGTCTTGGAATCCAGGCTTTTGAGGAGACATGCCTGTAAACCAAAGCAATGGATCCGATTATGGCTAGGGTTCTGTCTGGTTCCATCTCCTTCTCTGGGGACATCCATCTATGGTATGAGTGGAAGTAGATGCTCAGCTGGTGTCAGACCGCCCTTGTTTGTCCACGGAGTCCTATACTATTGGGATGGCCTCGGGGACTTTGGAGGGTTCTACTAATTTGTACAATTTGGAACAATGGAATGGGCAGAATTCCCATGGATTGGGTAGGCACAGTCCTAATGTGTGGCTCCAGGGGCCCCAGCCTGGAGGGTGTGTGGCCCAGGAATTTGAGGACAGAAGTCTGAAAACACAAACTCAGCTTAGGTTAGGGGACGTAGGTATGGCAGGTCCATTCTACAAACCATGAGAAGAACTCTTCAGCATATGAAGAAAGAGCGAGTCTGAGGCACTTGCTCTGGCTTTTGTCTCTGGACTTTGTATCAACGATGGCCGTGGATGTGGGGAGGCCTCATGGGCCATGGACGAATCTTCCTCTCTTTGGATTTGGTCCGGTCCCAATTGTTTTTCGTCAATCTGTGGATGGAAGGTCTCCTTTCAGGTTTGTTACCTCAGGTGTCCCAACCAAAGAGGAATTCCAAAGCAGAGACCTAGGGAAGAGTGAAGGGACAACCCAAACTATGGTTAAAAATTGGCGCCTAGGGGCATGGCAGGCCCAATATGCTGTCTCTTCATCCATCCACTGAGAGGCCTTACTTGAGGACTGGGCTCAGGCTGAAGGTCACAATGTGTGTTTGTGTCCAATGTGGCCCGGGAGAGTGGGCGTGGCCTCATGGGCCACACTGGTTTCAACTACACTAAACTTTGGACAACTTGCCAATCACAAGGTCTCTTGCCATGGGGAAGGAGTTCTGATTTCTGCATCATTTTCAATCCTGGGCAATGGTTGGAGATAAGTTCTAGGTACTGAAGCATGAAAACAGCTGTTTGGAAGAGATGACGGCCTAAGGCCATGGCGGGTCTGTTGTGCTCAGTGTGCGTTCAGCTGCCTGGGTGTTGGTCAGGAGGTTCGGTCTCATGTGGTGTCAGACAGTGCATTAGTGCCCAAGTTACACTCTATAATTTGGGGACAGTTGAGTGCCGTGTAGGTTTATCCTCATTTGAGGTGCCAGGGCAGCTCATTAGGCAATATATTTTTGCTAGAGGGCAGGCAGAGTGCTGCATTGTGGGTCCGGAATTGCCAAACTTCTGGACTCTTGGACCAGGAGTGTGAGGACAGAAGTCTGAGAACACGATCTAGACTTGGGCTTCAGGCCGAGGGCACGGCAGGTACCCCCTGCAGATCTGAACCAATCTCTCATGCATCTGAAGTCACGGCGAGGTTCAGACGTTGGCTCAGGTTGGAGTTTCTGTGCATGACTGCCCCTTCATGAACGGACCGGAATCTCAAGGCCATGGAGTTTTTCCCACGTTGAGAGTTGTGGGATGCCCCTTTCAAGGATTTCTTCTGCGGGAAAATTGAGACCTTTTGGGGCAGCTCCATGATATCCCATATGGAATGACTCCAAAGCACTTTCGGGGATGATGCCAGGGTAGCCGGCCCCGCATACCAATTGTCTCCTAGCAACAAGACAGTTGAGATCTGATGGCTCTGCGGGAGCAACCGATGTGGCTGAGTTGAAATGGACTTTCCCGAGGATGGGGCCTAATATGTGTTTGTGTCCATTAAAGCCTTGGAATGGGGCGGTGGCACCGGGACCCTGAAGTATTCTCCTAAGCTTTTGACATAGGTCCGAAACTGAAGTTTTCTTGTGGAGACGAGATTTGTTCTGATGGGTGCCTCAGGAAACCCCCTATGCTGGTATTGGAATCCAGGCTTTTGAGGAGACATGCCTTTAAACCAAAGCAATGGATCCGATTATGGCCTAGGGTCCTGTCTGATTCCATCTTCTTCTCTGGGGACATCCATCTATAGTATGAGAGGAGGTAGATGCTCAGCTGGTGTCAGACCTCCCTTGTTTGTCCACGGACTCCTACATTATTGGGATGGCCTCGGGAACTTTGGAGGGTTCTCCTAATTTGTACGATTTTGGGCAATGGAATGGGCAGAATTCCCATGGATTTGGTAGGCACAGGCCTAATGTGTGGCTCCAGAGGCCCCAGCCTGGAGTGTGTGTGGCCCAGGAATTTGAAGACAGAAGTCTGAAAACACAAAGTCAGCTTAGGTTAGGGGACGTAGGTATGGCAGGTCCAATCTACAACCATGAGAAGAACTCTTCAGGATATGAAAAAAGAGCGATTCTGAGGTGCTTCCTCAGGCATTTGTCTGTGGATTTTGTATCAAAGATGGGTGTCAAATGTGGGAAGACCTCATGGGCCATGGACGAATCTTCCTCTCTGTGGATTTGGCCCGGTCCCAATTTCTTTCCGTGAATCTGTGGGATGGGAGGTCTCCTCTCAGGTTTGTTACCTCAGGTGTACAACCAAAGAGGAATTCCTAAGGAGAGCCCTGGGGAAGAGTGAAGGGACAACCCAAATTATGGTTAAAAAATGGGGCCTAGGGCCATGGCAAGCCCAATATGCTGTCTCTTCTTCCAGCCACTGAGTGGCCTTACTTGAGGACGGGGTTCAGGCTGAGGGTCACAATGTGTGTTTGTGACTAATGTGGCCTGCGAACAGGGGAGGGGCCTCATGTGCCACACTGGTTTCATCTACTTTGAATTTTGGACAACATGCTAATCACAAGGTCTCTTGCCATGTTGAAGGAGCTCTGATTTCTGCATAATTTTCAACCCTGGGCAGTGTTTGGAGATAAGGTCTAGGTTCTGAAGCCTGGAAACCGCAGTTGGGAAGAGATGACGAACTAAGGCCATGGCGGGTCTGATGTGCTCAGTGTGCGGTCAGCTGCCTGGGTGTTGGTCCGGAGGTTCTCTTTCAGGTTGTGTCAGACAGTGCATTAGTGCCCAGGTTAGATATATAATTTAGGTACATTCTAGTGCCGTGTAGGTTTATCATCATTTGAGGTGCCTGGGCAACACATTAGGCAATATATTTTTTCTAGAGGGCAAGCAGAGTGCTGCATTGTGGGTCCGGTATTGCCGAACATGAGGGATTCTGGACCAGGAGTGTGAGGACAAGTCTGAGAACAGAAGCTAGACTTGGGCTTCAGGCCGAGGGCATGGCTGGTACCCCTTGCAGATCTGAACGAATATCTCATGCTTCTGAAGTTACGGCGAGGTTCAGACGTTGACTCAAGTTGGAGTTTCTGTGCTGACTGCCCCTTCATGAACGGAGCGGAATCTCAAGGCCATGGAGGTTTTTCCACGTTGGGAGTTGTGGGATGCCCCCTTCAATGATTCCTTCTGCGGGACAATTGAGACCTGGTGGGCAGCTCCAGGATATCCGATATGGAATGACACCAGAGCACCGTTCGGGGATGGATGCCAGGGAAGCCGGCCTCGCATTCTAATTGTCTCCTAGCAACAAGACAGTTGAGATCTGAAGGCCATGCCGGAGCAACGGGGGTGGCTGAGTTGAAATGGACTTTCCCGAGGATGTGGCCTAATATGTGTTTGTGTCCATGAGAACTTGGAATGGGGCGGTGGCACCGGGACCCTGAAGTATTCTCCTAAGCTTTTGACATAGGTCCCATGCACAAGTTTCCTTGTGGAGACGAGATTTGTTCTGATGGGTGCCTCAGGAAGCCCCCTATGCTGGTCTTGGAATCCAGGCTTTTGAGGAGACATGCCTGTAAACAAAAGCAATGGATCCGATTATGGCCTAGGGTACTGTCTGGTTCCATCTTCTTCTCTGGGGACATCAATCTATGGTATGAGTGTAGGTAAATGCTCAGCTGGTGTCAGACCGCCCTTGTTTGTCCCGGGAGATCTACACTATTGGGATGGCCTCGGGAACTTTGGAGGATTCTCCTAATTTGTACGATTTTGGACAATGGAATGGGCCGAATTCCCATGGATTGGGTAGACACAGTCCTAATGTGTGGCTCCAGGGGCCCCAGGTTGGAGGGTGTGTGGCCCAGGAATTTGAGGACTTAGGTCTGAGAACACAAACTCAGCTTAGGTTTGGGGACGTAGGTATGGCAGGTCCAATCTACAAATCATGTGAAGAACTCTTCAGGATATGAAGAAAGAGCGAGTCTGAGGCGCTTGCTCAGGCTTTTGTCTCTGGATTTTGTATCAAATATGGGGGTGGAATGTGGGGAGGCCTCATGGGCCATGGAGGAATCTTCCTCTGTGGATTTGGCCCGATCCCAATTTCTTTCTTTCAATCTGTGGGATGGGAGGTCTCCTCTCAGGTTTGTTACCTCAGGTGTCCCAACCAAAGAGGAATTCCAAAGCAGAGACCTGGGGAAGAGTGAAGGGACAACCCAAACTATGGTTAAAAAATGGGGCTTGGGGAAAGGCAGGCCCCATATGCTGTCTCTTCATACAGCCACTGAGTGGCCTTACTTAAGGACTGGGCACAGGCTGTGGGTCACAATGTGTGTTTGTGACCAATGTGGCCCACGAGCATGAGTGGGACCTCATAGGCCACACTGTTTCAACTAAACTGAACTTTGGACAACATGCCAATCACAAGGTCTCTTGCCATGGGGAAGGAGCTCTGATTTCTGCATCATTTTCAACCCTGGGCAGTGTTTGGAGTTAAGGTCTAGGTTCTGAGGCCTGAAAACCGCAGTTGTGAAGAGATGACGACCTAAGGCCATGGCGGTTCTGATGTGCTCAGTGTGCGGTCAGCTGCCTGGGTGTTGGTCCGGAGGTTCGGGTTCAGGTTTTGTCAGCCAGTGCATTAGTGCCCGGATTAGACTATATAATTTAGGTACAGTCGAGTGCCGTGTACGTTTATACTCATTTGAGGTGCCTGGGCTACTCATTAGGCACGATATTTTTTAAGAGGGCTGGCAGAGTGCTGCATTGTGGGTCCAGAATTGCCAAAATTGAGGGCTTCTGGGCCAGGAGTAGGAGGACAGAAGTCTGAGAACACAAGCTAGACCTGGGCTTCAGGCCGAGGGCACGCCAGGTACCGCCTGCAGATCTGAACCAATATCTCATGCATCTGAAGTCACAGCGAGGATCAGATGTTGGCTCAGGTTGGAGTTTCTGTGCATGACTGCCCCTTCATGAACGGAACGGAAACTCAAGGCCATGGAGGTTTTCCCACGTTGGAAGTTGTGGGATGTTTCCTTGAAGGATTCCTTCTGCGGGACAATTGGGACCTGTTGTCAGCTCCAGGACATCCCATATGGAATGACACCAGAGCACCGTTCGAGGATGGATGCTAGGGAAGCCCGCCTCGCATTCCAATTGTCTGCTAGCAACAAGACAGTTGAGATCTGATGGCTCAGGGGGAGCAATTGGGGCGGCTGTGTTGAAATGGACTTTCCCGAGGATGGGGCCTAATGTGTGTTTATGTCCATTAAGACCTTGGATTTGGGCGGTGGCACCGGGACCCTGAAGTATTCTCCTAAGCTTTTGACATAGGTCCCATGCACAAGTTCCTTGTGGAGACGAGATTTATTTTGATGGGTGCCTCAGGAAACCCCCTATGCTGGTCTAGGAATCCAGGCTTTGAGGAGACATGCCTGTAAACCAAAGCAATGGATCCGATTATGGCCTAGGGTCCTGTCTGGTTCCATTTCTTCTCTGGGGATGTCCATCTATGGTATGAGTGGAGGTACATGCTCAGGTGGTGTCAGACGGCCCTTGTTTGTCCCGGGAGACCTACACTATTGGGATGGTCTAGGGGACTTCGGAGGGTTCTTCTAATTTGTACGATTTTGAACAATGGAATGGGCAGAATTCCCATGGATTGGTTAGGCACAGTCCTATGTGTGGCCCAGGGGTCCCAGCTTGGAGGGTGAGTGGCCCAGGAATTTGAAGACAGATGTCTGAAAACACAAACTCAGCTTAGGTTTGGGGACGTAGGTATGGCAGGTCCAATCTACAAACCATGAGAAGAACTCTTCAGGATATGAAGAAAGAGCGAGTCTGAGGCACTTGCTCAGGCTTTTGTCTCTGGATTTTTTATCAAAGATGGGCGTGGAATGTGGGGAGGCCTCATGGGCCATGGACGAAACTTCCTATCTGTGGATTTGGCCCGGTCCCAATTTCTTTCCGTCAATCTGTGGGATGGGAGGTCTCCTCTCAGGTTTGTTACCTCAGGTGTCCCAACCAAAGAGGAATTCCTAAGCAGAGCCCTGGGGAAGAGTGAAGGGACAACCCAAATTATCGTTAAAAAATGGGGCTTAGGGGCATGGCAGGCCAAATATGCTGTCTCTTCTTCCAGCCACTGAGTGGCCTTACGTGAGGAAGGGGTTCAGGCTGAGGGTCACAATGTGTGTTTGTGACTAATGTTGCCCGCCAGCAGGGGCGGGGCCTCATGTGCCACACTGTTTTCATCTACACTGAACTTTGGACAACATGCCAATCACAAGGTCTCTTGGCATGGGGAAGGAGCTCTGATTTCTGCATCATTTTCAACCCTGGGCAGTGGTTGGAGATAATGTCTAGTTTCTGAAGCCTGGAAACCGCAGTTGGGAAGAGATGACGACCTAAGGCCATGGCGGGTCTGATGTGCTCAGTTTGCGGGCAGCTGCCTGGGTGTTGGTCCGGAGTTTCGGGTTCAGGTTGTGTCAGACTGTGCATTAGTGCCCAGGTTAGATATATAATTTAGGTACATTCTAGTGCCGTGTAGGTTTATCCTCATTTGATGTGCCTGGGAATCTCATTAGGCAATATATTTTTTTCTAGAGGGCAAGCAAAGTGCTGCATTGTGGGTCCGGTATTGCCGAACATGAGGGATTCTGGACCAGGAGTGTGAGGACAAGTCTGAGAACAGAAGCTAGACTTGGGCTTCAGGCCGAGGGCATGGCTGGTACCCCTTGCTGATCTGAACGAATATCTCATGCTTCTGAAGTTATGGCGAGGTTCAGAAGTTGGCTCAGGCTGGAGTTTCTGTGCTGACTGCCCCTTCATGAATGGAGCGGAATCTCAAGGCCATGGAGGTTTTCCCACGTTCGGAGTTTTGGAATGCCCCCTTCAAGGATTCCTTCTGCGGGCCAATTGAGACCTGTTGGGCAGCTCCATGATATCCCATATGGAATGAGTCTAGAGCACCGTTTGGGGATGGATGCCAGGGAAGCCGGCCTCGCATTCTAATTTTCTCCTAGCAACAAGACAGTTGAGATCTGAAGGCTCTGCGGGAGCAACCAGGGTGGCTGAGTTGAAATGGACTTTCCCGAGGATGGGGCCTAATATGTGTTTGTGTCCATGAGGGCCTTGGAATGGGGCGGTGGCACCGGGACTCTGAAGTTTTCTCCTAAGCTTTTGACATAGGTCCCATGCACAAGTTTCCTTGTGGAGACGAGATTTGTTCTGATGGGTGCCTCAGGAAACCCGCTTTGCTGGTCTTGGAATCCAGGCTTTTGAGGAGACATGCCTGTAAACCATAGCAATGGATCTGATTATGGCCTAGGGTCCTGTCTGGTTCCATCTTCTTCTCTGGGGACATCCATCTATGGTATGACTGTAGGTAGATGCTCAGGTGGTGTCAGACCGCCCTTGTTTGTCCCGGGAGTCCTACACTATTGGGATGGCCTCGGGAACTTTGGAGGGTTCTCCTAATTTGTACGATTTTGGACAATGGAATGGGCTGAATTCCCATGGATTGGGTAGGCACATTCCTAATGTGTGGGTCCAGGGGCCCCAGGTTGGAGGGTGTGTGGCACAGGAATTTGAGGACAGATGTCTGAAAACACAAACTCAGCTTAGGTTGGGGACGAAGGTATGGCAGGTCCAATCTACAAATCATGTGAAGAACTCTTCAGGATATGAAGAAAGAGCGAGTCTGAGGCACGTGCTCAGGCTTTTGTCTCTGGATTTTGTATCAAAGATGGGCATGGGATGTGGGGAGGCCTCATGGTCCATGGACGAATCTTCCTCTCTGTGGATTTGGCTCGGTGCCAATTTCTTTCCGTCAATCTGTGGGATGGGAGGTCTCCTCTCAGGTTTGTTACCTCAGGTGTCCCAACCAAAGAGGAATTCCAAAGCAGAGACCTGGGGAAGAGTGAAGGGACAACCCAAACTATGGTTAAAAAATGGGGCTTGCGGCATGGCAGGCCCAAGATGCTGTCTCTTCATCCAGCCAATGAGTGGCCTTACTTAAGGACTGGGCACAGGCTTTGGGTCACAATGTGTTTTTGTGACCAATGTGCGCCGCGAGCATGGGCGGGACCTCATAGGCCACACTGTTTCAACTACACTGAACTTTGGACAACATGCCAATCACAAGGTCTCTTGCCATGGGGAAGGAGCTCTGATTTCTGCATCATTTTCAACCCTGGGCAGTGTTTGGAGATAAGGTCTAGGTTCTGAAGCCTGAAAACCGCAGTTGGGAAGAGATGACGAACTAAGGCCATGGCGGGTCTGATGTGCTCAGTGTGCGGTCAGCTGCCTTGGTGTTGGTCCGGAGGTTCGGGTTCAGGTTGTGTCAGACAGTGAATTAGTACCCAGGTTAGACTATATAATTCAGGTACAGTCGAGAGCCGTGTAGGTTTATCTTCATTTGAGGTGCCTGGGCTACTCATTAGGCAATATATTTTATCTAGAGGCAAGCAGAGTGCTGCATTGTGGGTCCGGTATTGCCAAACATGAGGGATTCTGGACCAGGAGTGTGAGGACAAGTCTGAGAACAGAAGCTAGACTTGGGCTTCAGGCCGAGGGCACGGCTGGTACCCCCTGCAGATCTGAACGAATATCTCATGCTTCTGAAGTCACGGCGAGGATCAGACGTTGGCTCGGGTTGGAGTTTCTGTGCATGACTGCCCCTTCATGAACGGAGCAGAATCTCAAGGCCATGGAGGTTTTCCCACGTCGGGAGTTGTGGGATGCCCCCTTCAAGGATTCCTTCTGCGGGACAATTGAGACCTGCTGGGCAGCTCCAGGATATCCCATATGGAAGGACTCCAGAGCACCGTTCGGGGTGGATGCCTGGGAAGCGGGCCTCGCATTCCAAATGTCTCCTAGCAACAAGACAGTTGAGATCGGATAGCTCTGCGGGAGCAAAAGGCGTGGCTGAGTTGAAATGGACTTTTAGGGTCGGGCCCATTGTGTGTTTGTGTCCATGAGGGCCTTGGAATGGGGCGGTGACACCGGGACACTGAAGTATTCTCCTAAGCTTTTGACATAGGTCCCATGCACAAGTTTCCTTGTGGAGATGAGATTTGTTCTGAGGGGTGCCTCAGGAAACCCCCTATGCTGTTCTTGGAATCCAGGCTTTTGAGGAGACATGTCTGTAAACCAAAGCAATGGATCCGAATATGGCCTAGGGTCCTGTCTGGTTCCATCTTCTTCTCTGGGGATATCCATCTATGGAATGAGTGGAGGTAGATGCTCACCTGTTGTCAGACCACCCTTGTTTGTCCCCGGAGTCCTACACTATTGGGATTGCCCCTGGGACTTTGGAGAGTTCTCCTAATTTGTACGATTTTGGACAATGGAATGGGCAGAATTCCCATGGATTGGGTAGGCACAGTCCTAATGTGTGGCTCCAGGGGCCACAGCCTGTAGGGTGTGTGGCCCAGGAATCTGAGGACCGAAGTCTGAAAACACAAACTCAGCTTAGGTTGGGAACGTAGGTATGGCAGGTCCAATCTACAAACCATGAGAAGGACTCTTCAGGATATGAAGAAAGAGCGAGTCTGAGGCGCTTGCTCAGGCTTTTGTCTCTGGATTTTGTATCAAAGATGGGCGTGGAACGTGGGGAGGCCTCATGGGCCATGGACGAATCTTCCTCTCTGTGGATTTGGCCCGGTCCCAATTTCTTTCCGTCAATCTGTGGGATGGGAGTTCTCCTCTCAGGTTTGTTACCTCAGGTGTCCCAACCAAAGAGGAATTCCAAAGCAGAGCCCTGGGGAAGAGTGAAGGGACAACCCAAACGATGGTTATAAATTGGGGCCTAGGGGCATGGCAGATCCAATATGCTGTCTCTTCATCCAGGCACTGAGTGGCCTTACTTAAAGACTGGGCACAGGCTGAGGGTCAGCATGTGTGTTTGTGACCAATGTGGCCCGCGAGCATGGGCGGGGCCTCATGGGCCACACTGGTTTCAACTACACTGAACTTTGGATAACATGCCAATCACAAGGTCTCTTGCCATGGGGAAGGAGCTCTGATTTCTGCATCATTTTCAACCCTGGGCAGTGTTTGGAGATAAGGTCTACGTTCTGAAGCCTGAAAACCGCAGTTGGGAAGAGATGACGACCTAAGGCCATGGCGGGTCTGATGTGCTCAGTGTGCGGTCAGCTGCCTGGGTGTTGGTCCGGAGGTTCGGGTTCAGGTTGTGTCAGACAGTGAAGTAGTACCCAGGTTAGACTATATAATTCAGGTACAGTCGAGAGCCGTGTAGGTTTATCCTCATTTGAGGTGCCTGGGCTACTCATTAGGCAATATATTTTTTCTAGAGGCAGGCAGAGTGCTGCATTGTGGGTCCGGTATTGCCAAACATGAGGGATTCTGGACCAGGAGTGTGAGGACAAGTCTGAGAACAGAAGCTAGACTTGGGCTTCAGGCCGAGGGTACGGCTGGTACCCCCTGCAGATCTGAACGAATATCTCATGCTTCTGAAGTCACGGCGAGGATCAGACGTTGGCTCGGGTTGGAGTTTCTGTGCATGACTGCCCCTTCATGAACGGAGCGGAATCTCAAGGCCATGGAGGTTTTCCCACGTTGGGAGTTGTGGGATGCCCCCTTCAAGGATTCCTTCTGCGGGACAATTGAGACCTGTTGGGCAGCTCCAGGATATCCCATATGGAAGGACTCCAGAGCACCGTTCAGGGTGGATGCCTGGGAAGCGGGCCTCGCATTCCAAATGTCTCCTAGCAACAAGACAGTTGAGATCGGATGGCTCTGCGGGAGCAACCGGCGTGGCTGAGTTAAAATGGACTTTTAGGGTCGGGCCCATTGTGTTTTTGTGTCCATGAGGGCCTTGGAATGGGGCGTTGGCACCGGGACCCTGAAGTATTCTCCTAAGCTTTTGACATACCTCCCATGCACAAGTTTCCTTGTGGAGATGAGATTTGTTCTGAGGGGTGCCTCAGGAAACCCCCTATGCTGGTATTGGAAACCAGGCTTTTGAGGAGACATGCCTGTAAACCAAAACAATGGATCCGATTATGGCCTAGGGTCCTGTCTGGTTCAATCTTCTTCTCTGGTGATATCCATCTATGGAATGAGTGGAGGGAGATGCTCACCTGGTGTCACACCGCCCTTGTTTGTCCCTGGAGACCTACACTATTGGGATGGCCTCGGGGACTTTGGAGAGTTTTCTTAATTGGTGAGATTTTGGACAATAGAATGGGCAGAATTCCCATGGATTGGGTAGGCACAGTCCTAATGTGTGGCTCCAGGGGCCCCAGCCTGGAGGGTGTGCGGCCCAGGACTTTGAGGACAGAAGTCTGAAAACACAAACTCAGCTAAGGTTTTGGGACGTAGGTATGGGAGGCCCAATCTACAAACCATGAGAAGTACCCCTCAGGATATGAAGAAAGAGCGAGTCTGAGGCACTTGCTCAGGCTTTTGTCTCTGGATTTTGTATCAACAATGGCTGTAGAATGTGGGGAGGCCTCATGGGATATGGACGAATCTTCCTCTCTGTGGATTTGGCCCGGTCCCAATAGTTTTTCTTCAATTGTCGGATAGGAGGTCTCCTTTCAGGTTTATTACCTCAGGTGTCCGAACAAAATAGGAATTCCAAAGCAGAGCCCTGGGGAAGAGTGAAGGGACAACCCAAACTATGGTTAAAAATTGGGGCCTAGGTGCATGGCAGGCCCAATATGCTGTCTCTTCATCCAGCCACTGAGAGGCCTTACTTGAGGACTGGGCTCATGCTGAGGGTCACAATGTGTGTTTGTGACCAATGTGGCCCGCGAGCATGGGCGGGGCCTCATGGGCCACACTGGTTTCAACTACACTGGACTTTGGACAACCTGCCAAACACAAGGTCTCTGGCCATGGGGAATGTGTTCTGATATCTGCATCATTTTCAACCCTGGGCAGTGGTTGGAGATAAGGTCTAGGTTCTGAAGCCTGAAAAACCGAAGTTGGGAAGAGATGACGACCTAAGGCCATGGCGGGTCTGATATGCTCAGTGTGCGGTCAGCTGCCTGGGTGTTGGTCAGGAGGTTCGGGCTCAGGTTGTGTCAGTCAGTGCATTAGTCCCAGGTTAGACTATATGATTTGGGTACAGTCGAGTGCCGTATAGGTTTATCCTCATTTGAGGTGCCTGGGGAGCTCAATAGACAAGATATTTTTTCTAGAGGGCAGGCAGAGTGCTGCACTTTGGTTCCAGAATTGCCAAACTTGAGGGCTTCTGGGCCAGGAGTGTGAGGACAGAAGTCTGAGAACACAAGCTAGACTTGGGCTTCAGGCCGAGGGCACGGCAGGTACCTCCTGCAGATCTGAACCAATATTTCATGCATCTGAAGTCACGGCGAGAATCAGACGTTGGCTCGGGTTGGAGTTTCTGTGCATGACTGCCCCTTCATGAACGGAGTGGAATCTCAAGGCCATGGAGGTTTTCCCACGTTGGGAGTTGTGGGATACCCCCTTCAAGGATTCCTTCTGCGGGACAATTGAGACCTGTTGGTCAGCTCCAGGACATCCCATATGGAATGACTCCAGAGCACCGTTCGAGGATCGATGCCAGGGAATCCCGCCTCGCATTCCAATTTTCTCCCAGCAACAAGACAGTTGAGTTTTGATGGCTCTGCGGGAGCAATCGGGGTGGCTGTGTTGAAATGGACTTTCCCGAGGTTGGGGCCTAATGTGTGTTTGTGTCCATGAGGGCCTTGGAATGGGGCGGTGACACCGGGACCCTGAAGTATTCTCCTAAGCTTTTGACATAGGTCCCATGCACAAGTTTCCTTGTGGAAACGAGTTTTATTCTGATGGGTGCCTCAGGAAACCCCCTATGCTGGTCTTGGAATCCAGGCTTTTGAGGAGACATGTCTGTAACCAAAGCAATGGATCCGAATATGGCCTAGGGTCCTGTCTGGTTCCATCTTCTCCTCTGGGGACATCCATTTATGATATGAGTGGAGGTAGATGCTCAGCTGGTGTCAGACCGCCCTTGTTTGTCCCCGGAGACCTACACTATTGGGATGGCCTCGGGGACTTTGGAGAGTTCTCCTAATTTGTACGATTTTGGATAATGAAATGGGCAGAATTCCCATGGATAGGGTAGGCACAGTCCTAATGTGTGGCTCCAGGGGCCCCAGCCTGGAGGGTGTGTGGCCCAGGAATCTGAGGACAGAAGTCTGAAAACACAAACTCAGCTTAGGTTGGGAACGTAGGTATGGCAGGTCCAATCTACAAACCATGAGAAGGACTCTTCAGGATATGAAGAAAGAGCGAGTCTGAGGCGCTTGCTCAGGCTTTTGTCTCTGGATTTTGTATCAAAGATGGGCGTGGAACGTGGGGAGGCCTCATGGGCCATGGACGAATCTTCCTCTCTGTGGATTTGGCCCGGTCCCAATTTCTTTCCGTCAATCGGTGGGATGGGAGGTCTCCTCTCAGGTTTGTTACCTCAGGTGTCCCAACCAAAGAGGAATTCCAAAGCAGAGCCCTGGGGAAGAGTGAAGGGACAACCCAAACGATGGTTATAAATTGGGGCCTAGGGGCATGGCAGACCCAATATGCTGTCTCTTCATCCAGCCACTGAGTGGCCTTACTTAAAGACTGGGCACAGGCTGAGAGTCAGCATGTGTGTTTGTGACCAATGTGGCCCGCGAGCATGGGCGGGGCCTCATGGGCCACACTGGTTTCAACTACACTGAACTTTGGATAACATGCCAATCACAAGGTCTCTTGCCATGGGGAAGGAGCTCTGATTTCTGCATCATTTTCAACCCTGGGCAGTGTTTGGAGATAAGGTCTACGTTCTGAAGCCTGAAAACCGCAGTTGGGAAGAGATGACGACCTAAGGCCATGGCGGGTCTGATGTGCTCAGTGTGCGGTCAGCTGCCTGGGTGTTGGTCCGGAGGTTCGGGTTCAGGTTGTGTCAGACAGTGAAGTAGTACCCAGGTTAGACTATATAATTCAGGTACAGTTGATAGCCATGTAGGTTTATCCTCATTTGAGGTGCCTGGGCTACTCATTAGGCAATATATTTTTTCTAGAGGCAGGCAGAGTGCTGCATTGTGGGTCCGGTATTGCCAAACATGAGGGATTCTGGACCAGGAGTGTGAGGACAAGTCTGAGAACAGAAGCTAGACTTGGGCTTCAGGCCGAGGGCACGGCTGGTACCCCCTGCAGATCTGAACGAATATCTCATGCTTCTGAAGTCACGGCGAGGATCAGACGTTGGCTCGGGTTGGAGTTTCTGTGCATGACTGCCCCTTCATGAACGGAGCGGAATCTCAAGGCCATGGAGGTTTTCCCAGGTTGGGAGTTGTGGGATGCCCCCTTCAAGGATTCCTTCTGCGGGACAATTGAGACCTGTTGGGCAGCTCCAGGATATCCCATATGGAAGGACTGCAGAGCACCGTTCGGGGTGGATGCCTGGAAAGCGGGCCTGGCATTCCAAATGTCTCCTAGCAACAAGACAGTTGAGATCGGATAGCTCTGCGGGAGCAACCGGCGTGGCTGAGTTGAAATGGACTTTTAGGTTCGGGCCCATTGTGTGTTTGTGTCCATGAGGGCCTTGGAATGGGGCGTTGGCACCGGAACCCTGAAGTATTCTCCTAAGCTTTTGACATACCTCTCATGCACAAGTTTCCTTGTGGAGATGAGATTTGTTCTGAGGGGTGCCTCAGGAAACCCCCTATGCTGGTATTGGAATCCAGGCTTTTGAGGAGACATGCCTGTAAACCAAAACAATGGATCCGATTATGGCCTAGGGTCCTGTCTGGTTCAATCTTCTTCTATGGTGATATCCATCTATGGAATGAGTGGAGGGAGATGCTCACCTGGTGTCACACCGTCCTTGTTTATCCCTGGAGACCTACACTATTGGGATGGCCTCGGGGACTTTGGAGAGTTTTCTTAATTGTTGAGATTTTGGACAATAGAATGGGCAGAATTCCCATGGATTGGGTAGGCACAGTCCTAATGTGTGGCTCCAGGTGCCCCAGCCTGGAGGGTGTGCGGCCCAGGACTTTGAGGACAGAAGTCTGAAAACACAAACTCAGCTAAGGTTTTGGGACGTAGGTATGGGAGGCCCAATCTACAAACCATGAGAAGTACCCCTCAGGATATGAAGAAAGAGCGAGTCTGAGGCACTTGCTCAGGCTTTTGTATCAACAATGGCTGTAGAATGTGGGGAGGTCTCATGGGATATGGACGAATCTTCCTCTCTGTGGATTTGGCCCGGTCCCAATAGTTTTTCTTCAATTGTCGGATGGGAGGTCTCCTTTCAGGTTTATTACCTCAGGTGTCCGAACAAAATAGGAATTCCAAAGCAGAGCCCTGGGGAAGAGTGAAGGGACAACCCAAACTATGGTTAAAAATTGGGGCCTAGGTGCATGGCAGGCCCAATATGCTGTCTCTTCATCCAGCCACTGAGAGGCCTTACTTGAGGACTGGGCTCATGCTGAGGGTCACAATGTGTGTTTGTGACCAATGTGGCCCGCGAGCATGGGCGGGGCCTCATGGGCCACACTGGTTTCAACTACACTGGACTTTGGACAACCTGCCAAACACAAGGTCTCTGGCCATGGGGAATGTGTTCTGATATCTGCATCATTTTCAACCCTGGGCAGTGGTGGGAGATAAGGTCTAGGTTCTGAAGCCTGAAAAACCGAAGATGGGAAGAGATGACGACCTAAGGCGATGGCGGGTCTGATATGCTCAGTGTGTGGTCAGCTGCCTGGGTGTTGGTCAGGAGGTTCGGGCTCAGGTTGTGTCAGTCAGTGCATTAGTCCCAGGTTAGACTATATGATTTGGGTACAGTCGGTGCCGTATAGGTTTATCCTCATTTGAGGTGCCTGGGGAGCTCAATAGGCAAGATATTTTTTCTAGAGGGCAGGCAGAGTGCTGCACTTTGGTTCCAGAATTGCCAAACTTGAGGGCTTCTGGGCCAGGAGTGTGAGGACAGAAGTCTGAGAACACAAGCTAGACTTGGGCTTCAGGCCGAGGGCACGGCAGGTACCTCCTGCAGATCTGAACCAATATTTCATGCATCTGAAGTCACGGCGAGGATTAGACGTTGGCTCGGGTTGGAGTTTCTGTGCATGACTGCCCCTTCATGAACAGAGCGGAATCTCAAGTCCATGGAGGTTTTCCCACGTTGGGAGTTGTGGAATGCCCCCTTTAAGGATTCCTTCTGCGGGACAATTGAGACCTGTTGGTCAGCACCAGGACATCCCATATGGAATGACTCCAGAGCACCGTTCGAGGATCGATGCCAGGGAATCCCGCCTCGCTTTCCAATTTTCTCCTAGCAACAAGACAGTTGAGTTTTGATGGCTCTGCGGGAGCAATCGGGGCGGCTGTGTTGAAATGGACTTTCCCGAGGTTGGGGCCTAATGTGTGTTTGTGTCCATGAGGGCCTTGGAATGGGGCGGTGACACCGGGACCCTGAAGTATTCTCCTAAGCTTTTGACATAGGTCCCATGCACAAGTTTCCTTGTGGAAACGAGATTTGTTCTGATGGGTGCCTCAGGAAACCCCCTATGCTGGTCTTGGAATCCAGGCTTTTGAGGAGACATGTCTGTAAACCAAAGCAATGGATCCGAATATGGCCTCGGGTCCTGTCTGGTTCCATCTTCTTCTCTGGGGACATCCATTTATGATATGAGTGGAGGTAGATGCTCAGCTGGTGTCAGACCGCCCTTGTTTGTCCCCGGAGACCTACACTATTGGGATGGCCTCGGGGACTTTGGAGAGTTCTCCTAATTTGTACGATTTTGGATAATGGAATGGGCAGAATTCCCATGGATTGGGTAGGCACAGTCCTAATGTGTGGCTCCAGGGGCCCCAGCATGTAGGGTGTGTGGCCCAGGAATCTGAGGACAGAAGTCTGAAAACACAAACTCAGCTTAGGTTGGGAACGTAGGTATGGCAGGGCCAATCTAAAAACCATGAGAAGGACTCTTCAGGATATGAAGAAAGAGCGAGTCTGAGGCGCTTGCTCAGGCTTTTGTCTCTGGATTTTGTATCAAAGATGGGCGTGGAACGTGGGGAGGCCTCATGGGCCATGGACAAATCTTCCTCTCTGTGGATTTGGCCCGGTCCCAATTTCTTTACGTCAATCTGTGGGTTGGGAAGTGTCCTCTCAGGTTTGTTACCTCAGGTGTCCCAACCAAAGAGGAATTCCAAAGCAGAGCCCTGGGGAAGAGTGAAGGGATAACCCAAACGATGGGTATAAATTGGGGCCTAGGGGCATGGCAGACCCAATATGCTGTCTCTTCATCCAGCCACTGAGTGGCCTTACTTAAAGACTGGGCACAGGCTGAGGCTCAGCATGTGTGTTTGTGAACAATGTGGCCCGCGAGCATGGGCGGGGCCTCATGGGCCACACTGGTTTCAACTACACTGAACTTTGGATAACATGCCAATCACAAGGTCTCTTGCCATGGGGAAGGAGCTCTGATTTCTGCATCATTTTCAACCCTGGGCCGTGGTTGGAGATAAGGTCTAGGTTCTGAAGCCTGAAAACCGCAGTTGGGAAGAGATGACGACCTAAGGCCATGGCGGGTCTGATGTGCTTAGTGTGCGGTCAGCTGCCTGGGTGTTGGTCCGGAGGTTCGGGTTCAGGTTGTCTCAGACAGTGAAGTAGTACCCAGGTTAGACTATATAATTCAGGTACAGTCGAGAGCCGTGTAGGTTTATCCTCATTTGAGGTGCCTGGGCTACTCATTAGGCAATATATTTTTTCTAGAGGCAGGCAGAGTGCTGCATTGTGGGTCCGGTATTGCCAAACATGAGGGATTCTGGACCAGGAGTGTGAGGACAAGTCTGAGAACAGAAGCTAGACTTGGGCTTTAGGCCGTGGGCACGGCTGGTACCCCCTGCAGATCTGAACGAATATCTCATGCTTCTGAAGTCACGGCGAGGATCAGACGTTGGCTCGGGTTGGAGTTTCTGTGCATGACTGCCCCTTCATGAACGGAGCGGAATCTCAAGGCCATGGAGGTTTTCCCACGTCGGGGGTTGTGGGATGCCCCCTGCAAGGATTCCTTCTGCGGGACAATTGAGAACTGTTGGGCAGCTCCAGGATATCCCATATGGAAGGACTCCAGAGCACCGTTCGGGGTGGATGCCTGGGAAGCGGGCCTCGCATTCCAAATGTCTCCTAGCAACAAGACAGTTGAGATCGGATAGCTCTGCGGGAGCCACCGGCGTGGCTGAGTTGAAATGGACTTTTAGGGTCGGGCCCATTGTGTGTTTGTGTCCATGAGGGCCTTGGAATGGGGCGTTGGCACCGGGACCCTGAAGTATTCTCCTAGGCTTTTGACATACCTCCCATGCACAAGTTTCCTTGTGGAGATGAGATTTGTTCTGAGGGGTGCCTCAGGAAACCCCCTATGCTGGTATTGGAATCCAGGCTTTTGAGGAGACATGCCTGTAAACCAAAACAATGGATCCGATTATGGCCTAGGGTCCTGTCTGGTACAATCTTCTTCTCTGGTGATATCCATCTATGGAATGAGTGGAGGTAGATGCTCACCTGGTGTTACACCGCCCTTGTTTGTCCCTGGAGACCTACACTATTGGGATGGCCTCGGGGACTTTGGAGAGTTTTCTTAATTGGTGAGATTTTGGACAATGGAATGGGCAGAATTCCCATGGATTGGGTAGGCACAGTCCTAATGTGTGGCTCCAGGTGCCCCAGCCTGGAGGGTGTGCGGCCCAGGACTTTGAGGACAGAAGTCTGAAAACACAAACTCAGCTAAGGTTTTGGGACGTAGGTATGGGAGGCCCAATCTACAAACCATGAGACGTACCCCTCAGGATATGAAGAAAGAACGAGTCTGAGGCACTTGCTCAGGCTTTTGTATCAACAATGGCTGTAGAATATGGGGAGGCCTAATGGGATATGGACGAATCTTCCTCTCTGTGGATTTGGGCGGTCCCAATAGTTTTTCTTCAATTGTCGGATGGGAGGTCTCCTTTCAGGTTTATTACCTAAGGTGTCCGAACAAAATAGGAATTCCAAAGCAGAGCCCTGGGGAAGAGTGAAGGGACAACCCAAACTATGGTTAAAAATTGGGGCCTAGGTGCATGGCAGGCCCAATATGCTGTCTCTTCATCCAGCCACTGAGAGGCCTTACTTGAGGACTGGGCTCATGCTGAGGGTCACAATGTGTGTTTGTGACCAATGTGGCCCGCGAGCATGGGCGGGGCCTCATGGGCCACACTGGTTTCAACTACACTGGACTTTGGACAACCTGCCAAACACAAGGTCTCTGGCCATGGGGAATGTGTTCTGATATCTGCATCATTTTCAACCCTGGGCAGTGGTGGGAGATAAGGTCTAGGTTCTGAAGCCTGAAAAACCGAAGTTGGGAAGAGATGACGACCTAAGGCCATGGCGGGTCTGATATGCTCAGTGTGCGGTCAGCTGCCTGGGTGTTGGTCAGGAGTTTCGGGCTCAGGTTGTGTCAGTCAGTGCATTAGTCCCAGGTTAGACTATATGATTTGGGTACAGTCGAGTGCCGTATAGGTTTATCCTCATTTGAGGTGCCTGGGGAGCTCAATAGGCAAGATATTTTTTCTAGAGGGCAGGCAGAGTGCTGCACTTTGGTTCCAGAATTGCCAAACTTGAGGGCTTCTGGGCCAGGAGTGTGAGGACAGAAGTCTGAGAACACAAGCTAGACTTGGGCTTCAGGCCGAGGGCACGGCAGGTACCTCCTGCAGATCTGAACCAATATTTCATGCATCTGAAGTCACGGCGAGGATTAGACGTTGGCTCGGGTTGGAGTTTCTGTGCATGACTGCCCCTTCATGAACGGAGCGGAATCTCAAGGCCATGGAGGTTTTCCCACGTTGGGAGTTGTGGGATGCCCCCTTCAAGGATTCCTTCTGTGGGACAATTGAGACCTGTTGGTCAGCTCCAGGACATCCCATATGGAATGACTCCAGAGCACCGTTCGAGGATCGATGCCAGGGAATCCCGTCTCGCATTCCAATTTTCTCCTAGCAACAAGACAGTTGAGTTTTGATGGCTCTGCGGGAGCAATCGGGGCGGCTGTGTTGAAATGGACTTTCCCGAGGTTGGGGCCTAATGTGTGTTTGTGTCCATGAGGGCCTTGGAATGGGGCGGTGACACCGGGACCCTGAAGTATTCTCCTAAGCTTTTGACATAGGTCCCATGCACAAGTTTCCTTGTGGAAACGAGATTTGTTCTGATTGGTGCCTCAGGAAACCCCCTATGCTGGTCTTGGAATCCAGGCTTTTGAGGAGACATGGCTGTAAACCAAAGCAATGGATCCGAATATGGCCTAGAGTCCTGTCTGGTTCCATCTTCTTCTCTGGGGACATCCATTTATGATATGAGTGGAGGTAGATGCTCAGCTGGTGTCAGACCGCCCTTGTTTGTCCCCGGAGACCTACACTATTGGGATGGCCTCGGGGACTTTGGAGAGTTCTCCTAATTTGTACGATTTTGGATAATGGAATGGGCAGAATTCCCATGGATTGGGTAGGCACAGTCCTAATGTGTGGCTCCAGGGGCCCCAGCCTGTAGGGTGTGTGGCCCAGGAATCTGAGGACAGAAGTCTGAAAACACAAACTCAGTTTAGGTTGGGAACGTAGGTATGGCAGGGCCAATCTAAAAACCATGAGAAGGACTCTTCAGGATATGAAGAAAGAGCGAGTCTGAGGCGCTTGCTCAGGCTTTTGTCTCTGGATTTTGTATCAAAGATGGGCGTGGAACGTGGGGAGGCCTCATGGGCCATGGACAAATCTTCCTCTCTGTGGATTTGGCCCGGTCCCAATTTCTTTACGTCAATCTGTGGGTTGGGAAGTGTCCTCTCAGGTTTGTTACCTCAGGTGTCCCAACCAAAGAGGAATTCCAAAGCAGAGCCCTGGGGAAGAGTGAAGGGATAAACCAAACGATGGGTATAAATTGGGGCCTAGGGGCATGGCAGACCCAATATGCTGTCTCTTTATCCAGCCACTGAGTGGCCTTACTTAAAGACTGGGCACAGGCTGAGGGTCAGCATGTGTGTTTGTGAACAATGTGGCCCGCGAGCATGGGCAGGGCCTCATGGGCCACACTGGTTTCAACTACACTGAACTTTGGATAACATGCCAATCACAAGGTCTCTTGCCATGGGGAAGGAGCTCTGATTTCTGCATCATTTTCAACCCTGGGCAGTGTTTGGAGATAAGGTCTACGTTCTGAAGCCTTAAAACCGCAGTTGGGAAGAGATGACGACCTAAGGCCATGGCGGGTCTGATATGCTCAGTGTGCGGTCAGCTGCCTGGGTGTTGGTCAGGAGTTTCGGGCTCAGGTTGTGTCAGTCAGTGCATTAGTCCCAGTTTAGACTATATGATTTGGGTACAGTCGAGTGCCGTATAGGTTTATCCTCATTTGAGGTGCCTGGGGAGCTCAATAGGCAAGATATTTTTTCTAGAGGGCAGGCAGAGTGCTGCACTTTGGTTCCAGAATTGCCAAACTTGAGGGCTTCTGGGCCAGGAGTGTGAGGACAGAAGTCTGAGAACACAAGCTAGACTTGGGCTTCAGGCCGAGGGCACGGCAGGTACCTCCTGCAGATCTGAACCAATATTTCATGCATCTGAAGTCACGGCGAGGATCAGACGTTGGCTCGGGTTGGAGTTTCTGTGCATGACTGCCCCTTCATGAACGGAGCGGAATCTCAAGGCCATGGAGGTTTTCCCACGTTGGGAGTTGTGGGATGCCCCCTTCAAGGATTCCTTCTGCGGGACAATTGAGACCTGTTGGTCAGCTCCAGGACATCCCATATGGAATGACTCCAGAGCACCGTTCGAGGATCGATGCCAGGGAATCCCGCCTCGCATTCCAATTTTCTCCTAGCAACAAGACAGTTGAGTTTTGATGGCTCTGCGGGAGCAATCGGGGCGGCTGTGTTGAAATGGACTTTCCCGAGGTTGGGGCCTAATGTGTGTTTGTGTCCATGAGGGCCTTGGAATGGCGCGGTGACACCGGAACCCTGAAGTATTCTCCTAAGCTTTTGACATAGGTCCCATGCACAAGTTTCCTTGTGGAAATGAGATTTGTTCTGATGGGTGCCTCAGGAAACCCCCTATGCTGGTCTTGGAATCCAGGCTTTTGAGGAGACATGTCTGTAAACCAAAGCAATGGATCCGAATATGGCCTAGGGTCCTGTCTGGTTCCATCTTCTTTCTGGGGACATCCATTTATGATATGAGTGGAGGTAGATGCTCAGCTGGTGTCAGACCGCCCTTGTTTGTCCCCGGAGACCTACAATATTGGGATGGCCTCGGGGACTTTGGAGAGTTCTCCTAATTTGTACGATTTTGGATAATGGAATGGGCAGAATTCCCATGGATTGGGTAGGCACAGTCCTAATGTGTGGCTCCAGGGGCCCCAGCCTGTAGGGTGTGTGGCCCAGGAATCTGAGGACAGAAGTCTGAAAACACAAACTCAGCTTAGGTTGGGAACGTAGGTATGGCAGGGCCAATCTACAAACCATGAGAAGGACTCTTCAGGATATGAAGAAAGAGCGAGTCTGAGGCGCTTGCTCAGCCTTTTGTCTCTGGATTTTGTATCAAAGATGGGCGTGGAACGTGGGGAGGCCTCATGGGCCATGGACGAATCTTCCTCTCTGTGGATTTGGCCCGGTCCCAATTTCTTTACGTCAATCTGTGGGTTGGGAAGTGTCCTCTCAGATTTGTTACCTCAGGTGTCCCAACCAAAGAGGAATTCCAAAGCAGAGCCCTGGGGAAGAGTGAAGGGATAACCCAAACGATGGGTATAAATTGGGGCCTAGGGGCATGGCAGACCCAATATGCTGTCTCTTCATCCAGCCACTGAGTGGCCTTACTTAAAGACTGGGCACAGGCTGAGGGTCAGCATGTGTGTTTGTGAACAATGTGGCCCGCGAGCATGGGCGGGGCCTCATGGGCCACACTGGTTTCAACTACACTGAACTTTGGATAACATGCCAATCACAAGGTCTCTTGCCATGGGGAAGGAGCTCTGATTTCTGCATCATTTTCAACCCTGGGCCGTGGTTGGAGATAAGGTCTAGGTTCTGAAGCCTGAAAACCACAGTTGGGAAGTGATGACGATCTAAGGCCATGTTGGGGCTCATGTGCTCAGTGTGCGGTCAGCTGCCTGGGTGTTCGTCCAGAGATTCGGGTTCAGGTTGTGTCAGACAGTGCATTAGTGCCCAGGTTAGACTATATAATTTAGGTACAGTCGAGTGCCGTGTAAGTTTATCCTCATTTGAGGTGCCTGGGAAAATCATTAGGCAATATATTTTTCCCAGAGGGCAGGCATATTGCTGCATTGAGGGTCCGGAATTGCCAAACTTGAGGGCTTCTGGGCCAAGAGTGTGAGGACAGAAGTTTCAGAACACAAGCTAGACTTGGGCTTCAGGCCTTGGGTAGGGCAATGGGTATGGCAAATACCCCCTGCAGATCTGAACCAATATCTCATGTATCTGAAGTCACGGCGAGGATCAGAAGTTGGCTCGGTTTGGAGTTTCTGTGCTTGTCTGCCCCTCCATGAACGGAGCGGAATCTCAAGGCCATGGAGGTTTTCCAACGTTGGGAGTGTGGGATCCCCCTTCAAGGATTCCTTCTGCGGGACAATTGAGCACTGTTGGTCAGCTCCAGGACAATCCATATGGAATGACTGCAGTGCACCGTTCGAGGACTGATGCCAGGGAAGTCAGCCTCGCATTCCAATTGTCTCCTAGCAACAAGACAGCTGAGTTCTATGGCTCTGACTGAGCAATCGGGGCGGCTGTGTTGAAATGGACTTTCCCGAGGTTGGGGCCTAATGTGTGTTTGTGTCCATGAGGACCGTGGAATGGAGCGGTGGCACTGGGACCCTGAAGTATTCTCCTAAGCTTTTGACATAGGTCCCATGCACAAGTTTCCTCGTGGAGACGAGTTTTGTTCTGATGGGTGCCTCAGGAAACCCCCTATGCTGGTCTTGGAATCCAGGCTCTTGAGGAGATATGCCTGTAAACCAAAGCAATGGATCTGTTTATGGTCTAGGGTCCTGTCTGGTTCCATCTTCTTCTCTGGGGACTTCCATTTATGGTATGAGTGGATGTAGAAGCTCAGCTGGTGTCAGACCGCCCTTGTTTGTCCCGGGAGACCTACACTATTGGGATGGCCTTGGGTCTTTGGAGGGTTCTTCTAATTTGTACGATTTTGAACAATGAAATGGGCAGAATTCCCATGGATTGGGTAGGCACAGTCCTAATGTGTGGCTCCAGGGGCTTCAGCCTGGAGGGTGTGTGGCCCAGAAATTTGAGGACAGAAGTCTGAAAACACAAACTCAGCTTAGGTTGGGGACGTAGGTATGGCAGGTCCAATCTACAAACCATGAGAAGAACTCTTCAGGATATGAAGAAAGAGCGAGTCTGAGGCGCTTGCTCAGGCTTTTGTCTCTGGATTTTGTATCAAAGATGGGCGTGGAATGTGGGGAGGCCTCATGGGCCATGGATGAATCTTCCTCTCTGTGGATTTGGCCCGATCCCAATTTCTTTCCATCAATCTGTGGAATGGGAGGTATCCTCTCAGGTTTGTTACCTCAGGTGTCCCAATTAAAGAGGAATTCCAAAGCAGAGCCCTGGGGAAGAGTGAAGGGACAACCCAAACGATGGTTAAAAATTGGGGCCTAGGGGCATGGCAGGCCCAATATGCTGTCTCTTCATCCAGCCACTGAGTGGCCTTACTTAAGGACTGGGCACAGCCTGAGAGTCACAATGTGTGTTTGTGACCAATGTGGCCGCGAGCATGGGCGGGGCCTCATGGGCCATACTGGTTTCAACTACACTGAACTTAGGACAATATGCCAATCACAAGGTCTCTTGCCATGGGGAAGGAGCTCTGATTTCTGCATCATTTTCAACCCTGGGCAGTGGTTGGATATAAGGTCTAGGATGTGAAGTCTGAAAACCGCAGTTGGGAAGAGATAACTACCTAAAGCCATGGAGGGTCTGATGTGCTCAGTGTGCGGTCAGCTGCCTGGGTGTTGGTCCGGAGTTTCGGGTTCAGGTTGTGTCAGACAGTGCATTAGTGCCCAGGTTAGACTATATAATTTAGGTACAGTCGAGTGCCGTTTAAGTTTATCCTCAATTGTAGTGCCTGGGCAAATCATTAGGCAAGATATTTTTTCTAGAGTGGAGGCAGGGTGCTGCATTGTGGGTCCGGAATTGCCAAACTTGAGGGCTTCTGGGCCAGGAGTATGAGGACAGAAGTCTGAGAACATAAGCTAGACTTGGGCTTCAGGCCGAGGGCACGGCAGGTACCGCCTGCAGATCTGAAACAATATTTCTTGCATCTGAAGTCACGGCGAGGATCAGACTCTGCCTCGGGTTGGAGTTTCTGTGCATGACTGCCCCTTCATGAACGGAGCGGAATTTCAAGGCCATGGAGGTTTTCCCACGTTGGGAGTTGTGGGATGCCTCCTTCAAGGATTCCTTCTGCGGGACAATTGAGACCTGTTGGGCAGCTCCAGGATATCCCATATGGAAGTACTCCAGAGCACCGTTCGGTGATGGATGCCAGGGAAGTGGGCCTCGCATTAGAATTGTCTCCTAGCAACAAGACAGTTGAGATCTGAAGACTCTGCGGTAGCAACCGGGTTGGCTAGTTGAAATGGACTTTCCCGAGAATGGGGCCTGATATGTGTTTGTTTCCATGAGGGCATTGGAATGGGGCGGTGGCACCGGGACCCTGAAGTATTCTCCTAAGCTTTTGACATAGGTCCCATGCACAAGTTTCCTTGTCGAGACGAGATTTGTTCTGATGGGTGCCTCAGGAAATCCCCTATGCTGGTCTGGAATCCAGGCTTTTGAGGAGACATGCCTGTAAACCAAAGCAATGGATCCGATTATGGCCTAGGGTCCTGTATGGTTCCATCTTCTTCTCTGGGGACATCCATCTATGGTATGAGTGGAGGTTGATGCTCAGCTGGTGTCAGACCGCCCTTGTTTATACCGGGAAACCTACACTATTGTGATGGCCTCGGGAAATTTGGAGGGTTCTCCTAATTTGTACGATTTTGGACAATGGAATGGGCAGTGTTCCCATGGATTGGGTAGGCATAGTCCTAATGTGTGGCTCCAGGGGCCCCAGCCCGGAGGGAGAGTGGCCCAGGAATTTGAGGACAGAAGTCTGAAAACACAAACTCAGCTTACGTTTGGGGAAGTACGTATGGCAGGTCCAATCTACAAACCATGAGAAGAACTCTTCAGGATATGAAGAAAGATCGAGTCTGAGGCACTTGCTCAGGCTTTTGTCTCTGGATTTTGTATCAAATATGGGCGTGGAACGTGGGGAGGCCTCATGGGCCATGGACGAATCTTCCTCTCTGTGGATTTGTCCCAGTCCCAATTTCTTTCCGTCAATCTGTGGGATGGGAGTTCTCCTCTCAAGTTTGTTACCTCAGGTGTCCCAACCAAAGAGGAATTCCAAAGCAGAGCTCTGGGGAAGAGTGAAGGGACAACCCAAACTATGTTTAAAAATTGGGACCTAGGGGCATGGCAGGCCCAATATGCTGTCTCTTCATCCAACCACTGAGAGGCCTTACTTGAGGACTGGACACAGGCTGAGGGTCACAATGTGTGTTTGTGACCAATGTGGCCCGCGAGCATGGGCGGGGCCTCATGGGCCACACTGGTTTCAACTACACTGGACTTTGGACAACATGCCAATCACAAGGTCTCTTGCCATGAGGAAGGTGTTCTGATGTCTGCATCATTTTCAACCCTGGGAAGTGGTTGGAGATAAGGTCTAGGTTCTGAAGCCTGAAAAACCGAAGTTGGGAAGAGATGACGACCTAAGGCCATGGCGGGTCTGATATGCTCAGTGTGCGGTCAGCTGCCTGGGTGTTGGTCAGGAGGTTCGGGCTCAGGTTGTGTCAGTCAGTGCATTAGTCCCAGGTTAGACTATATGATTTGGGTACAGTCGAGTGCCATATAGGTTTATCCTCATTTGAGGTGCCTGGGGAGCTCAATAGGCAAGATATTTTTTCTAGAGGGCAGGCAGAGTGCTGCACTTTGGTTCCAGAATTGCCAAACTTGAGGGCTTCTGGGCCAGGAGTGTGAGGACAGAAGTCTGAGAACACAAGCTAGTCTTGGGCTTCAGGCCGAGGGCACGGCAGGTACCTCCTGCAGATCTGAACCAATATTTCATGCATCTGAAGTCACGGCGAGGATCAGACGTTGGCTCGGGTTGGAGTTTCTGTGCATGACTGCCCCTTCATGAACGGAGCAGAATCTCAAGGCCATGGAGGTTTTCCCACGTTGGGAGTTGTGGGATGCCCCCTTCAAGGATTCCTTCTGCGGGACAATTGAGACCTGTTGGTCAGCTCCAGGACATCCCATATGGAATGACTCCAGAGCACCGTTCGAGGATCGATGCCAGGGAATCCCGCCTCGCATTCCAATTTTCTCCCAGCAACAAGACAGTTGAGTTTTGATTGCTCTGCTGGAGCAATCGGGGCGGCTGTGTTTAAATGGACTTTCCCGAGGTTGGGGCCTAATATGTGTTTGTGTCCATGAGGGCCTTGGAATAGGGCGGTGACACCGGGACCCTGAAGTATTCTCCTAAGCTTTTGACATAGGTCCCATGCACAAGTTTCCTTGTGGAAACGAGATTTGTTCTGATGGGTGCCTCAAAAAACCCCCTATGCTGGTCTTGGAATCCTGGCTTTTGAGGAGACATGTCTGTAAACCAAAGCAATGGATCCGAATATGGCCTAGGGTCCTGTCTGGTTCCATCTCCTTCTCTGGGGACATCCATTTATGATATGAGTGGAGGTAGATGCTCAGCTGGTGTCAGACCGCCCTTGTTTGTCCCCGGAGACCTACACTATTGGAATGGCCTCGGAGACTTTGGAGATTTCTCCTAATTTGTACGATTTTGGATAATGAAATGGGCAGAATGCCCATGGATTGGATAGGCACAGTCCTAATGTGTGGCTCCAGGGGCCCCAGCCTGGAGGGTGTGTGGCCCAGTAATCTGAGGACAGAAGTCTGAAAACACAAACTCAGCTTAGGTTGGGAACGTAGGTATGGCAGGGCCAATCTACAAACCATGAGAAGGACTCTTCAGGATATGAAGAAAGAGCGAGTCTGAGGCGCTTGCTCAGGCTTTTGTCTCTGGATTTTGTATCAAAGATGGGCGTGGAACGTGGGGAGGCCTCATGGGCCATGGACGAATCTTCCTCTCTGTGGATTTGGCCCGGTCCCAATTTCTTTCCGTCAATCTGTGGGATGGGAGGTCTCCTCTCAGGTTTGTTACCTCAGGTGTCCCAACCAAAGAGGAATTTCAAAGCAGAGCCCTGGGGAAGAGTGAAGGGACAACCCAAACGATGGTTATAAATTGGGGCCTAGGGGCATGGCAGACCCAATATGCTGTCTCTTCATCCAGCCACTGAGTGGCCTTACTTAAAGACTGGGCACAGGCTGAGGGTCAGCATGTGTGTTTGTGACCAATGTGGCCCGCGAGCATGGGCGGGGCCTCATGGCTCACACTGGTTTCAACTACACTGAACTTTGGGTAACATGCCAATCACAAGGTCTCTTGCCATGGGGAAGGAGCTCTGATTTCTGCATCATTTTCAACCCTGGGCCGTGGTTGGAGATAAGGTCTAGGTTCTGAAGCCTGAAAACCACAGTTGGGAAGTGATGACGATCTAAGGCCATTTTGGGGCTCATGTGCTCAGTGTGCGGTCAGCTGCCTGGGTGTTGGTCTAGAGTTTCGGGTTCAGGTTGTGTCAGACAGTGCATTAGTGCCCAGGTTAGACTATATAATTTAGGTACAGTCGAGTGCCGTGTAAGTTTATCCTCATTTGAGGTGCCTGGGAAAATCATTAGGCAATATATTTTTCCCAGAGGGCAGGCATATTGCTGCATTGAGGGTCCGGAATTGCCAAACTTGAGGGCTTCTGGGCCAAGAGTGTGAGGACAAGTCTGAGAACAGAAGCTAGACTTGGGCTTCAGGCCGAGGGCACGGCTGGTACCCCCTGCAGATCTGAACGAATATCTCATGCTTCTGAAGTCACGGCGAGGATCAGACGTTGGCTCGGGTTGGATTTTCTGTGCATGACTGCCCCTTCATGAACGGAGCGGAATCTCAAGGCCATGGAGGTTTTCCCACGTTGGGAGTTGTGGGATGCCCCCTTCAAGGATTCCTTCTGCGGGACAATTGAGACCTGTTGGGCAGCTCCAGGATATCCCATATGGAAGGACTCCAGAGCACCGTTCGGGGTGGATGCCTGGGAAGCGGGCCTCGCATTCCAAATGTCTCCTAGCAACAAGACAGTTGAGATCGTTTAGCTCTGCGGGAGCAACCGGCGTGGCTGAGTTGAAATGGACTTTTAGGATCGGGCCCATTGTGTGTTTGTGTCCATGAGGGCCTTGGAATGGGGCGTTGGCACCGGGACCCTGAAGTATTCTCCTAAGCTTTTGACATACCTCCCATGCACAAGTTTCCTTGTGGAGATGAGATTTGTTCTGAGGGGTGCCTCAGGAAACCCCCTATGCTGGTATTGGAATCCAGGCTTTTGAGGAGACATGCCTGTAAACCAAAACAATGGATCCGATTATGGCCTAGGGTCCTGTCTGGTTCAATCTTCTTCTCTGGTGATATCCATCTATGGAATGAGTGGAGGGAGATGCTCACCTGGTGTCACACCGCCCTTGTTTGTCCCTGGAGACCTACACTATTGGGATGGCCTCGGGGACTTTGGAGAGTTTTCTTAATTGCTGAGATTTTGGACAATGGAATGGGTAGAATTCCCATGGATTGGGTAGGCACAGTCCTAATGTGTGGCTCCAGGGGCCCCAGCCTGGAGGGTGTGCGGCCCAGGACTTTGAGGACAGAAGTCTGAAAACACAAACTCAGCTAAGGTTTTGGGACGTAGGTATGGGAGGCCCAATCTACAAACCATGAGAAGTACCCCTCAGGATATGAAGAAAGAGCGAGTCTGAGGCACTTGCTCAGGCTTTTGTCTCTGGATTTTGTATCAACAATGGCTGTAGAATGTGGGGAGGCCTCATGGGATATGGACGAATCTTCCTCTCTGTGGATTTGGCCTGGTCCCAATAGTTTTTCTTCAATTGTCGGATGGGAGGTCTCCTTTCAGGTTTATTACCTCAGGTGTCCGAACAAAATAGGAATTCCAAAGCAGAGCCCTGGGGAAGAGTGAAGGGACAACCCAAACTATGGTTAAAAATTAGGGCCTAGGTGCATGGCAGGCCCAATATGCTGTCTCTTCATCCAGCCACTGAGAGGCCTTACTTGAGGACTGGGCTCATGCTGAGGGTCACAATGTGTGTTTGTGACCAATGTGGCCCGCGAGCATGGGCGGGGCCTCATGGGCCACACTGGTTTCAACTACACTGGACTTTGGACAACCTGCCAAACACAAGGTCTCTGGCCATGGGGAATGTGTTCTGATATCTGCATCATTTTCAACCCTGGGCAGTGGTTGGAGATAAGGTCTAGGTTCTGAAGCCTGAAAAACCGAAGTTGGGAAGAGATGACGACCTAAGGCCATGGCGGGTCTGATATGCTCAGTGTGCGGTCAGCTGCCTGGGTGTTGGTCAGGAGGTTCGGGCTCAGGTTGTGTCAGTCAGTGCATTAGTCCCAGGTTAGACTATATGATTTGGGTACAGTCGAGTGCCATATAGGTTTATCCTCATTTGAGGTGCCTGGGGAGCTCAATAGGCAAGATATTTTTTCTAGAGGGCAGGCAGAGTGCTGCACTTTGGTTCCAGAATTGCCAAACTTGAGGGCTTCTGGGCCAGGAGTGTGAGGACAGAAGTCTGAGAACACAAGCTAGTCTTGGGCTTCAGGCCGAGGGCACGGCAGGTACCTCCTGCAGATCTGAACCAATATTTCATGCATCTGAAGTCACGGCGAGGATCAGACGTTGGCTCGGGTTGGAGTTTCTGTGCATGACTGCCCCTTCATGAACGGAGCAGAATCTCAAGGCCATGGAGGTTTTCCCACGTTGGGAGTTGTGGGATGCCCCCTTCAAGGATTCCTTCTGCGGGACAATTGAGACCTGTTGGTCAGCTCCAGGACATCCCATATGGAATGACTCCAGAGCACCGTTCGAGGATCGATGCCAGGGAATCCCGCCTCGCATTCCAATTTTCTCCTAGCAACAAGACAGTTGAGTTTTGATGGCTCTGCTAGAGCAATCGGGGCAGCTGTGTTGAAATGGACTTTCCCGAGGTTGGGGCTTAATGTGTGTTTGTGTCCATGAGGGCCTTGGAATGGGGCGGTTACACCGGAACCCTGAAGTATTCTCCTAAGCTTTTGACATAGGTCCCATGCACAAGTTTCCTTGTGGAAACGAGATTTGTTCTGAGGGGTGCCTCAGGAAACCCCCTATGCTGGTCTTGGAATCCAGGCATTTGAGGAGACATGTCCTAAACCAAAGCAATGAATCCGAATATGGCCTAGGGTCCTGTCTGGTTCCATCTTCTTCTCTGGAGATATCCATCTATGGAATGAGTGGGGGTTGATGCTCACGTGGTGTTAGACCGTCCTTGTTTGTCCCCGGAGATCTACACTATTGGGATGGCCTCGGGGACTTTAGAGGTTTCTCCTAATTTGTACGATTTTGGACAATGGAATGGGCAGAATTCCCATGGATTGGGTAGGCACAGTCCTAATGTGTGGCTCCAGGGGCCCAAGCCAGGAGGGTGTGTTGCCCAGGACTTTGAGGACAGAAGTCTGAAAATACAAACTCAGCTCAGGTTTTGGGACGTAGGTATGGCAGGCCCAATCTACAGACCATGAGGAGAACTCTTCAGGATATGAAGAAAGAGCGAGTCTGAGGCACTTGCTCAGGCTTTTGTCTCTGGATTGTGAATCAACGATGGCCATGGATGTGGGGAGGCCTCATGGGCCATGGACGAATCTTCCTCTCTGTGGATTTGTCCCAGTCCCAATTCTTTTTCGTCAATCTGTGGAATGGGAGGTCGCCTTTCACATTTGTTACCTCAGGTGACCCAACCAAAGAGTAATTACAAAGCACAGCCCTGGGGAAGAGTGAAGGGACAACCCAAACTATGTTTAAAAATTGGGACCTAGGGGCATGGCAGGCCCAATCTGCTGTCTCTTCATCCAACCACTGAGAGGCCTTACTTGAGGACTGGGCACAGGCTGAGGGTCACAATGTGTGTTTGTGACCAATGTGGCCAGCGAGCATGGGCGGGGCCTCATGGGCCACACTGGTTTCAACTACACTGGACTTTGGACAACATGCTAATCACAAGGTCTCTTGCCATGAGGAAGGTGTTCTGATGTCTGCATCATTTTCAACCCTGGGCAGTTGTTGGAGATAAGGTCTAGGTTCTGAAGCCTGAAAAACCGAAGTTGGGAAGAGATGACGACATAAGGCCATGGCGTGTCTGATATGATCAGTGGGTGGTCAGCTGCCTGGGTGTTGGTCAGGAGGTTCGGGCTCAGGTTGTGTCAGACAGTGCATTAGTGCCCAGGTTTGACTATATGATTTGGGTACAGTCGAGTGCCGTGTAGGTTTATCCTCATTTGATGTGCCTGGGCTGCTCTTAGGCAAGATATTTTTTATAGATGGCAGGCAGAGTGCTGCATTGTGAGTCCGGAATTGCCAAACTTGAGGGCTTCTGGGCCAGGAGTGTGAGTACAGAAGTCTGAGAACACAAGCTAAACTTGGGCTTCAGGCAGAGGGCACAGCATGTACCCCCTGCAGAGTGAATCAGTATCTCAAGCATCTGAAGTCACGGTGAGGATCAGACGTTGGCTCAGGTTGGAGTTTCTGTGCATGACTGCCCCTTCATGAACGGAGCGGAATCTCAAGGCTATGGAGGTTTTCCCACGTTGGGAGTTGTGGGATGCCCCCTTCAAGGATTCCTTCTGCAGGACAATTGAGACCTGTTGGGCAGCTCCAGGAAATCCCATATGGAATGACTCCAGAGCACCGTTGAAAGATGAATGCCAGGGAAGCCCGCCTCGCATTCCAATTGTCTCCTAGCAACAAGACAGTTGAGGCCGGATGGCTCTGGGAGAACAACCGGGGTGGCTGAGTTGAAATGGACTTTCCCGAGGATGGGGCCTAATATGTGTTTGTGTCCATGAGGGCCTTAAAATGGGGGGGTGGCACCGGGACCCTGAAGTTTCTCCTAAGCTTTTGACATAGCTCCCATGCACAAGTTTCCCTGTGGAGACGAGATTAGTTCTGATGGGTGCCTCAGGAAATCACTTATGCTGGTATTGGAATCCAGGCTTTTGAGGAGACACTCCTGTACCAAAGCAATGGATCCGATTATGGCCTAGGGTCCTGTCTGGTTCCATCTTCTTCTCTGGAGATATCCATCTGTGGAATGAGTGGGGGTAGATGCTCACGTGGTGTTAGACCGCCCTTGTTTGTCCCCGGAGATCAACACTATTGGGATGGCCTCGGGGACTTTGGAGGGTTCTCCTAATTTGTACGATTTTGGACAATGGAATGGGCAGAATTCTCATGCATTGGGTAGGCACAGTCCTAATGTGTGGCTCCAGGGGCCCCAGCCAGGAGTGTGTGTTGCCCAGGACTTTGAGGACAGAAGTCTGAAAATACAAACTCAGCTCAGGTTTTGGGACGTAGGTATGGCAGGCCCAATCTACAGACCATGAGGAGAACTCTTCAGGATATGAAGAAAGAGCGAGTCTGAGGCACTTGCTCAGGCTTTTGTCTCTGGATTGTGAATCAACGATGGCCATGGATGTGGGGAGGCCTCATGGGCCATGGACGAATCTTCCTCTCTGTGGATTTGTCCCAGTCCCAATTCTTTTTCGTCAATCTGTGGAATGGGAGGTCGCCTTTCACATTTGTTACCTCAGGTGACCCAACCAAAGAGTAATTACAAAGCACAGCCCTGGGGAAGAGTGAAGGGACAACCCAAACTATCGTTAAAAATTGGGGCCTAGGGGCATGGCAGGCCCAATATGCTGTCTCTTCATCCAGCCACTGAGAGGCCATACTTGAGGACTGGGCTCAGGCTGAGGGTCACAATGTGTGTTAGTGACCAATGTGGCCTGCGAGCAAGAGCGGGGCCACATGGGCCACACTGGTTTCAACTACACTGACTTTGTACAACATGCCAATCACAAGGTCTCTTGCCATGGGGAATGTGTTCTGATGTCTGCATCATTTTCAACCCTGGGCAGTGGTTGAAGATAAGGTCCTGGTCTGAAGCCTGAAAAACCGAAGTTAGGAAGAGATGACAACCTAAGGCCATGGCGGGTCTGATATGCTCAGTGTGCGGTCAGCTGCCTGGGTGTTGGTCAGGAGGTTCTGGCTCAGGTTGTGTCAGACAGTGCATTAGTGCCCAGGTTAGACTATATAATTTGGGTGGCCTCAGGGGCCTTGGAGCTTTTCCCTAATGTGTAGGGTTGTGGTGAATGGATTGGGCACACTTTCCTAGGAGAGGCAGGCACAATCTATCGCTGTGGCTAGAGGCCCTAGCCTCGAGGTTGTGTGGGTCCAGGCTGTGGGCACAGAAGTCTGAAAACACAAACTCAGCTTATGAGTGGTGCCTAGGGTATGGCAGGCCGGATGTACAGCCCGAGAGGGAGCTGCTCGTCCTCTGAAACAGGGCGAGTGGGAGGCGTTCCCTCAGGCTTTTGTCTCTGGATGTTGTGTCCGGGATAGCCGTGGATTGGAGGGGTGGCCTCAGGGACTGTGGACGAGTATCCCTCTATGGGGATTTGTCCCAGCTCCCAAGAGTTTGGGGTCATTTTGTGGGAAGGGTGGAGTCCTGTTGTTTGGCTCATGTGTCTCTCCAAGAAAGGGATTCCAGAGCAGAGCCCCAGGTACGGGTGGGGCGACTGGAAAACTCAAACACTGGTGAGGATTGGGTGCCTAGGGGCTTGGCAAGCCCCATATGCGGGCTCTTGGCCCTGGCCCTGACAGGCCTTTCTTTGACATGGGGCTCATGCTGAGGGTCACAGTGTGAATTTGTGCCCAAGCAGCTCAAGTTAGGGCGTGGCATCAGGGGCATGAAGGTTTCTCCCACCCTGAAGGTGTGACTCCATGCCAAGAGCAAGCTTTATAGCCATGGGAAAGGAGGAGTTCTGTTTTATGCTTGCGATACCCAGCTGTGTGGAGTATTGATATAATATCTAGGTTCAGATATCTGAAAACCAAGATTAGGAAGAGGTGACGGCATAAGACCATGGCGTGTCCGAAGTGCTGGGTGTGCGGCCAGCTGTCTCCTTGTCTGTCTGGACGTCTGGCTTCAGGCTGTGTCAGACAGAACATGAGTGCCCAGAGCAGCCTATCCAGTTCGGGTACCGTTGAGGCCCGAACAGGTTGATCCTCATCTGGGTTTTCTGGAGAGCCCCACAGGGAAACGTTTTTCTTCCCTTGGGCAGACCCTGGGCTGGGTTGTGGTTCTGGAGTTCCTAGTCCGGAGGGCTTGTTTGCCAGGAGTGTGAGGAAGGAAGTCTGAAAACACAAGCTAGCGTGAGGTTTGGGACCGATGGCACGGCAGGCCCACTCTGAGAGGCTGAATCGAGATCTCCTGCACTGAGGTCATTTCAACTCTGAGACGTGCCTCAGGCTAGAGTTTTTGTCCAGCATGGCCTCTTCCTGAATGGTGTGGGGGCCTCATGAGGCCAGGAAGGTTTGCCTACGATGGGATTTGTGAACTACTCCAAACCTCAAGGTTTCCTTCTGCACGACAGTCGAGCGCTACTGGATGGTTCCAGGAGGCCCCATACGGAAAGACTCGAGAGCAGGTGTCTAAGCATGGATGCCTGGGAACGCCACCTCATATTCCCACTCTTTAGTCAGGACAAGGCAGGCTCAATCTGTGGGCTCCTGGGTGAGTTACCCAGAGGGGAGAGTTGAAATGGACTCTCCTGAAGATGAGTCCTACTGTGGCTTAGTGGCCTGGGAGACCTTGGAATGTGGAGGTGGCTCAGGGACCCTGCAGGATTCTCCAACCTGAGGTGTTTGACACGGCTCCAACAAGGAAGCTTCCCATGTGGAGACGAGAGAAGTTCTGTTCAGTGCCTCAGGAAAGCCCCATATCCTGTTCTTCGAACAAAAGCCTCTGAGGAGTGACACCTGGAAAACAAAGCAAGAGTTGAGATTAGGGCCTGAGTGCCTGTCCGGCTCAACCTTCTATCTCTGTTGACATCTGTGTGCATGCCTTCATGTAGGTAGCAGCTCAGCTTGTGTCTGAAGGCCCCTGTGTGTGCAGGGAGGCTCCCGGTAATGGTATGTCCTCGGGGGCCTTGAGGTTTCTCATATTCTGGAGGTGTGTGGCCAAAGGAATGGACAGAATTTCCCAGGAGAGAGCAGGCATGGTCCTGTGGTATGTCTCCAGAGGACCCAGCCTAGAGGCTGTGTTTGCCAGGGCTGTGGGGACAGATGTCTGAAAAAGCAAACTTGGCTCAGGTAGGGGCCAAGGTAATGGCAGGCCTGATCTCCAGTCCGAGAGGGGAGATCCTCTGGATATCAAAGGAGGGCAAGTGGGAGGCAGTCGCTCAGGCTTTTGTCTCTGGGTGTTGCGTTCACAGTGGCCGTTCAGGGTAGGGGTTGCTTCAGGGGCCGAGGAAGAGCCTTCCTCTCCGGGGATTGTCCAAGCTCCCAAGTGTTTGGGTTCATTCTGTGGGAAGGGAAGAGTACTGTTTTCTGCCACAGGGGACCCCCCAGGAGAGGGACTCTAGAGCACAGCAGTGGGTTCCCTCAACTGGAATACACACCATCTAGTTAGTCCTGCGTGCCTATGGGCATGGCAAGCCACATATGCGGGCTCTTGGTCCAATCACTGAGAGGCGTTACTTGAATAAGGTACTCACGCTGAGGGTCACAATGTGTGTTTGTGCCCAAGGCGGCCCTCACACATGGGCGTGGCCTCATGGGCCATGCCGTTTTCTCCTACACTGAAGGTTTGACTCACTGCCAGCAGCAAGGTTTCTTGCCATGGGGAAGGAGGGGTTCTGACTTGTGCATCAGGTTCCCCCCTGTGCAGGGATTGGAGATAAGGTCTAGGTTCTGATGACTGAAAACCCAGGTTGGGAATGGATGGTGGCCTAAGGCAGTGGCGGGTCCAATGTGCTGGGTGTGCAGCCAGCTGTGTCGGTGTCTGTTGGAAGGTCTGGGCTCAGGCTATTTGCGACAGAGCATCAGTGTTTAAGGTAGCCTATGCAATTGGGGTGTTGCCGAGGGCCAAGCAGTTTGATCCTCATTTGGGGTTTCTGGGCAGCACCATAGACAAAGTTTTTCTCCTGGGAGGCAGGCGGAGTGCTTCATTGTGGCCCCAGAATTCCCAGTAGGGAGGGTTTGTGGGCCAGGAGTGTGAGGACGGAAGTCTAGGAACACAAGCTAAAGTGAGGATTGGAGCCAAGGGCAGAGCAGGCCCACTAGGCAGAGGCTGAATCAACATCTCCGGCATCTGAAGTCAGGCTGAGGATCAGACGTTGGCTGGGGCTGGAGTATGTGTCCATGATGGCACCTTTATGAAGCGGGGGCCTCATGAGGCCAAGGAAGTTTTCCCACGCTGAGTTTGGAGGTTGCCCCAAACCACCAGGTTTCCTTCTGTTAGACATTCGTGTCCTGTTGCATGGCTCCAGAACATACCATACGGAAGGACTGGAGAGCACGGTTCGAAGGATGGATCCCTGTACAGCATGCCTCGCATTCCCATTGGCCATTAGCCACAAGATATGTTTGATCTGCTGCCTCTGGGGCACGCTAACCAGGGGGCTGAGTTGAAATGGCCTCTCCTGAGGATGCGTCATAATGTGCGTTTGGGTCCATGGAAACCTTGGAATGTGCTGGTTGTTCAGTGGCCCTGCGGAACTCTCCTACCTGAAGGGTTTGATACATCCCCAGTCAGTAAGCTCCCCATGTGGAGACGAGAGAGGTTTGGTTTGGTGCCTCAGAAAAGCCCCGTGTGCTGGTCTACGAAAACAGACCTCTGAGGACGGACACATGGAAACCAAAGCTAAGGTTCAGATTAGGGCCTGGGGGCCTGTCCATTTCAACATTCTGTCTCTGGGGACACTGTCTGAGAGTCTAAGTGGAGATAGTTGATCCGCTGGTGTCAGAGAGCCCCTCTTAGTCCAGGGTGGCCTACACTATTGATGGCCTCAGGGGCCTTGGAGCTTTTCCCTAAACTGTAGGATTGTGGTCAATGGATTGGGCACAATTTCCTTGGAGAGGGCAGGCACAATCTTTCGCTGTGGCTCCAGAGGCCCTAGCCTGGCGGTTGTGTGGGTCCAGGCTGAGGGCACAGAAGTCTGAAAACACAAATTCAGCTTATGAGTGGCGCCTAGGGTAATGGCAGGCCGGATGTACAGCCCGAGAGGGAGCTCCTGGGCCTCTGAAACAAGGGCGAGTGGGAGGCGTTCCTTCAGGCTTTTGTCTCTGGATGTTGTGTCCGAGATAGCCGTGGATTGGAGGGGTGGCCTCAGGGACTGTGGACGAGTATCACTCTCTGGGGATTTGTCCCAGCTCCCAAGAGTTTGGGGTCATTTTGTGGGAAGGGTGGAGTCGTGTTGTCTGGCTCATGTGTCTCTCCAAGAAAGGGATTCCAGAGCAGAGCCCCAGATACGGTCGGGGCGACTGGAAAACTCAAACACTGGTGAGAATTGGGTGCATAGGGGCTTGGCAAGCCCCATATGCGGGCTCTTGGCCCAGGCCCTGACAGGCCTTTCTTTGACATGGGGCTCATGCTGAGGGTCAGAGTGTGAATTTGTGCCCAAGCAGCACTCAAGTTTGGGCGTGGCATCAGGGAACATGAAGGATTCTCCCACCCTGAAGGTGTGACTCCATGCCAAGAGCAAGCTTTACAGCCACGGGGAGGGAGGAGTTCTGTGTTGTGCTTGCGATACCCAGCTGTGTGGAGAATTGATATAATGTCTAGGTTCAGATATCTGAAAACCAAGGTTAGGAAGAGGTGACGGCATAAGACCATGGCGTGTACGAAGTGCTGGGTCTGCGGCCAGCTGTCTCCATGTCTGTCTGGACGTCTGACTTCAGGCTGTGTCAGACAGAGCATGAGTGCCCAGTGCAGCCTATCCAGTTCGGCTACCGTCGAGGCCCGAGCAGGTTGATCCTCATCTGGGTTTTCTGGAGAGAGCCCCACAGGGAAACGTTTTTCTTCCCTTGGGCAGACCCTGGGCTGGGTTGTGGTTCTGGAGTTCCTAGTCCGGAGGGCTTGTTTGCCAGGAGTGTGAGGAAGGAAGTCTGAAAACACAAGCTAGCGTGAGGTTTGGGACCGATGGCACGGCAGGCCCACTCTGAGAGGCTGAATCGAGATCTCCTGCACTGAGGTCATTTCAACTCTGAGACGTGCCTCAGGCTAGAGTTTTTGTCCAGCATGGCCTCTTCCTGAATGGTGTGGGGGCCTCATGAGGCCAGGAAGGTTTGCCTACGATGGGATTTGTGAACTACTCCAAACCTCAAGGTTTCCTTCTGCACGACAGTCGAGCGCTATTGGATGGTTCCAGGAGGCCCCATACGGAAAGACTCGAGAGCAGGTGTCTAAGCATGGATGCCTGGGAACGCCACCTCATATTCCCACTCTTTAGTCAGGACAAGGCAGGCTCAATCTGTGGGCTCCTGTGTGAGCTACCCAGAGGGGAGAGTTGAAATGGACTCTCCTGAAGATGAGTCCTACTGTGGCTTGGTGGCCTGGGAGACCTTGGAATGTGGAGGTCGCTCAGGGACTCTGCAGGATTCGCCAACCTGAGGTGTTTGACACGGCTCCAACAAGGAAGCTTCCCATGTGGAGACGAGAGAAGTTCTGTTCAGTGCCTCAGGAAAGCCCCATATCCTGTTCTTCGAACCAAAGCCTCTGAGGAGTGACACCTGGAAAACAAAGCAAGGGTTGAAATTAGAGCCTAAGTGCCTGTACGGCTCAACCTTCTATCTTTGTTGACATCTGTGTGCATGCCTTCATGTAGGTAGCAGCTCAGCTTGTGTCCGAAGGCCCCTGTGTGTGCAGGGAGGCTCCCGGTAATGGTATGTCCTCGGGGGCCTTGAGGTTTCTCATATTCTGGAGGTGTGTGGCCAAAGGAATGGACAGAGTTTCCCAGGAAAGAGCAGGCATGGTCCTGTGGTATGGCTCCAGAGGACCCAGCCTAGAGGCTGTGTTTGCCAGGGCTGTGGGGACAGATGTCTGAAAAAGCAAACTTGGCTCAGGTAGGGGCCAAGGTAATGGCAGGCCTGATCTCCAGTCCGAGAGGGGAGATCCTCTGGATATCAAAGGAGGGCAAGTGGGAGGCAGTCGCTCAGGCTTCTGTCTCTGGGTGTTGCGTTCACAGTGGCCGTTCAGGGTAGGGGTTGCTTCAGGGGCCGAGGAAGAGCCTTCCTCTCGGGGGATTGTCCAAGCTCCCAAGTGTTTGGGTTCATTCTGTGGGAAGGGAAGAGTACTGTTTTCTGCCACAGGGGACCCCCCAGGAGAGGGACTCTAGAGCACAGCAGTGGGTTCCCTCAACTGGAATACACACCATCTAGTTAGTCCTGGGTGCCTATGGGCATGGAAAGCCACATATGCGGGCTCTTGGTCCAATCACTGAAAGGCGTTACCTGAATAAGGTACTCACGCTGAGGGTCACAATGTGTGTTTGTGCCCAAGGCTGCCCTCACACATGGGCGTGGCCTCATGGGCCATGCCGTTTTCTCCTACACTGAAGGTTTGACTCACTGCCAGCAGCAAGGTTTCTTGCCATGGGGAAGGAGGGTTTCAGACTTGTGCATCAGGTTCCCCCGTGTGCATGGATTGGAGATAAGGTCTAGGTTCTGATGACTGAAAACCCAGGTTGGGAATGGATGGTGGCCTAAGGCAGTGGCGGGTCCAATGTGCTGGGTGTGCAGCCAGCTGTGTCGGTGTCTGTTGGAAGGTCTGGGCTCAGGCTATTTGCGACAGAGCATCAGTGTTTAAGGTAGCCTATGCAATTGGGGTGTTGCCGAGGGCCAAGCAGTTTGATCCTCATTTGGGGTTTCTGGGCAGCACCATAGACAAAGTTTTTCTCCTGGGAGGCAGGCGGAGTGCTTCACTGTGGCCCCAGAATTCCCAGTAGGGAGGGTTTGTGGGCCAGGAGTGTGAGGACGGAAGTCTAGGAACACAAGCTAAAGTGAGGATTGGAGCCCAGGGCAGAGCAGGCCCACTAGGCAGAGGCTGAATCAAAATCTCCTGCATCTGAAGTCAGGCTGAGGATCAGACGTTGGCTGAGGCTGGAGTATGTGTCCATGATGGCACCTTCATGAAGCGGGGGCCTCATGAGGCCAAGGAAGTTTTCCCACGCTGAGTTTGGAGGTTGCCCCAAAACACCAGGTTTCCTTCTGTGGGACATTCGAGTCCTGTTGTATGGCTCCAGGACATACCATACGGAAGGACTGGAGAGCACGGTTCGAAGGATGGATCCCTGTACAGCATGCCTCGCATTCCCATTGGCATTAGCCACAAGATATGTTTGATTTTCTGCCTCTCGGGCACGCAAACCAGGGGGCTGAGTTGAAATGGCCTCTCCTGAGGATGTGTCATAATGTGCGTTTGGGTCCATGGAAACCTTGGAATGTGCTGGTTGTTCAGTGGCCCTGCGGAACTCTCCTACCTGAAGGGTTTGATACATCCCCAGTAAGCAAGCTGCCCATGTGGAGGCGAGAGAGGTTTGGTTTGGTGCCTCAGAAAACCCCGTGTGCTGGTCTAAGAAAACAGACCTCTGAGGACGGACACATGGAAACCAAAGCTAAGGTTCAGATTAGGGCCTGGGGGCCTGTCCATTTCAACCTTCTGTCTCTGGGGACACTGTCTGAGAGTCTAAGTGGAGATAGTTGCTCCGCTGGTGTCAGAGAGCCCCTCTTAGTCCAGGGTGGCCTACACTATTGATGGCCTCAGGGGCCTTGGAGCTTTTCCCTAACCTGAAGGGTTGTGGTCAATTTATTGTGCACAATTTCCTTGGAGAGTGCAGGCACAATCTTTCGCTGTGGCTCCAGAGGCCCTAGCCTGACGGTTGTGTGGGTCCAGGCTGAGGGCACAGAAGTCTGAAAACACAAACTCAGCTTATGAGTGGCGCCTAGGGTATGGCAGGCCGGATGTACAGCCCGAGAGGGAGCTCCTAGGCCTCTGAAACTAGGGCGAGTGGGGGGCGTTCCTTCAGGCTTTTGTCTCTGGATGTTGTGTCCGAGATAGCCGTGGATTGGAGGGGTGGCCTCAGGGACTGTGGACGAGTATCACTCTCTGGGGATTTGACCCAGCTCCCAAGAGTTTGGGGTCATTTTGTGGGAAGGGTGGAGTCGTGCTTCTGGCTCACGTGTCTCTCAAGATAGGGATTCCAGAGCAGAGCCCCAGGTACGTGCGGGGAGACTGGAAAACTCAAACACTGGTGAGGATTGGGTGCATAGGGGCTTGGCAAGCCCCATATGCGGGCTCTTGGCCCAGGCCCTGACAGGCCTTCCTTTGACATGGGGCTCATGCTGAGGGTCAGAGTGTGAATTTGTGCCCAAGCAGCACTCAAGTTTGGGCGTGTCATCAGGGAACAGGAAGGTTCCTACCACCCTGAAGGTGTGACTCCATGCCAAGAGCAAGCTTTACAGCCACGGGGAAGGAGGAGTTCTGTGTTGTGCTTGCGATACCCAGCTGTGTGGAGAATTGATATAATGTCTAGGTTCAGATATCTGAAAACCAAGGTTAGGAAGAGGTAAAGGCATAAGACCATGGCGTGTCCGAAGTGCTGGGTGTGGGGCCAGCTGTCTCCTTGTCTGTCTGGAAGTCTGGCTTCAGGCTGTGTCAGACAGAGCTTGAGTGCCCAGAGAAGCCTATCCAGTTCGCTACCGTCGAGGCCCGAGCAGGTTGAACCTCATCTGGGTTTTCTGGAGAGAGCCCCACAGGGAAACGTTTTTCTTCCCTTGGGCAGACCCTGGGCTGGGTTGTGGTTCTGGAGTTCCTAGTCCGGAGGGCTTGTTTGCCTGGAGTTTGAGGAAGGAAGTCTGAAAACACAAGCTAGCGTGAGGTTTGGGACCGATGGCACGGCAGGCCCACTCTGAGAGGCTGAATCGAGATCTCCTGCACTGAGGTCATTTCAACTATGAGACGTGCCTCAGGCTAGAGTTTTTGTCCAGCATGGCCTCTTCCTGAATGGTGTGGGGGCCTCATGAGGCCAGGAAGGTTTGCCTACGATGGGATTTGTGAACTACTCCAAACCTCAAGGTTTCCTTCTGCAAGAAAGTCGAGTGCTATTGGATGGTTCCAGGAGGCCCCATACGGAAAGACTCGAGAGCAGGTGTCTAAGCATGGATGCCTGGGAACGCCACCTCATATTCCAACTCTTTAGTCAGGACAAGGCAGGCTCAATCTGCGGGCTCCTGGGTGAGCTACCCAGAGGGGAGAGTTGAAATGGACTCTCCTTAAGATGAGTCCTACTGTGGCTTGGTGGCCTGGGAGACCTTGGAATGTGGAGGTGGCTCAGGGGCTCTGCAGGATTCTCCAACCTGAGGTGTTTGACACGGCTCCAACAAGGAAGCTTCCCATGTGGAGACGAGAGAAGTTCTGTTCAGTGCCTCAGGAAAGCCCCATATCCTGTTCTTCGAACCAAAGCCTCTGAGGAGTGACACCTGGAAAACAAAGCAAGAGTTGAGATTAGGGCCTGAGTGCCTGTCCGGCTCAACCTTCTATCTCTGTTGACATCTGTGTGCATGCTTTCATGGAGGTAGCAGCTCAGCTTGTGTCTGAAGGCCCCTGTGTGTGCAGGGAGGCTCCCGGTAATGGTATGTCCTCGGGGGCCTTGAGGTTTCTCATATTCTGGAGGTGTGTGGCCAAAGGAATGGACACAGTTTCCCAGGAGAGAGCAGGCATGGTCCTGTGGTATGGCTCCAGAGGACCCAGCCTAGAGGCTGTGTTTGCCAGGGCTGTGGGGACAAATGTCTGAAAAAGCAAACTTGGCTCAGGTAGGGGCCAAGGTAATGGCAGGCCTGATCTCCAGTCCGAGAGGGGAGATCCTCTGGATATCAAAGGAGGGCAAGTGGGAGGCAGTCGCTCAGGCTTTTGTCTCTGGGTGTTGCGTTCACAGTGGCCGTTCAGGGTAGGGGTTGCTTCAGGGGCCGAGGAAGAGCCTTCCTCTCGGGGGATTGTCCAAGCTCCCAAGTGTTTGGGTTCATTCTGTGGGAAGGGAAGAGTACTGTTTTCTGCCACAGGGGACCCCCCAGGAGAGGGACTCTAGAGCACAGCAGTGGGTTCCCTCAACTGGAATACACACCATCTAGTTAGTCCTGCATGCCTATGGGCATGGAAAGCCACATATGCGGGCTCTTGGTCCAATCACTGAGAGGCGTTACTTGAATAAGGTACTCACGCTGAGGGTCACAATGTGTGTTTGTGCCCAAGGCGGCCCTCACACATGGGCGTGGCCTCATGGGCCATGCCGTTTTCTCCTACACTGAAGGTTTGACTTACTGCCAGCAGCAAGTTTTCTTGCCATGGGGAAGGAGGGGTTCTGACTTGTGCATCAGGTTCCCCCCTGTGCAGGGATTGGAGATAAGGTCTAGGTTCTGATGACTGAAAACCCAGGTTGGGAATGGATGGTGGACTAAGGCAGTGGCGGGTCCAATGTGCTGGGTGTGCAGCCAGCTGTGTCGGTGTCTGTTGGAAGGTCTGGGCTCAGGCTATTTGCGACAGAGCATCAGTGTTTAAGGTAGCCTATGCAATTGGGGTGTTGCCGAGGGCCAAGTAGTTTGATCCTCATTTGGGGTTTCTGGGCAGCACCATAGACAAAGTTTTTCTCCTGGGAGGCAGGCGGAGTGCTTCATTGTGGCCCCAGAATTCCCAGTAGGGAGGGTTTGCGGGCCAGGAGTGTGAGGACGGAAGTCTAGGAACACAAGCTAAAGTGAGGATTGGAGCCAAGGGCAGAGCAGGCCCACTAGGCAGAGGCTGAATCAAAATCTCCTGCATCTGAAGTCAGGCTGAGGATCAGACGTTGGCTGAGGCTGGAGTATGTGTCCATGATGGCACCTTCATGAAGCGGGGGCCTCATGAGGCCAAGGAAGTTTTCCCACGCTGAGATTGGAGGTTGCCCCAAAACACCAGGTTTCCTTCTGTGGGACATTCGAGTCCTGTTGCATGGCTCCAGGACATACCATACGGAAGGACTGGAGAGCACGGTTCGAAGGATGGATCCCTGTACAGCATGCCTCGCATTCCCATTGGCCATTAGCCACAAGATATGTTTGATCTGCTGCCTCTGGGGCACGCTAACCAGGGGGCTGAGTTGAAATGGCCTCTCCTGAGGATGCGTCATAATGTGCGTTTGGGTCCATGGAAACCTTGGAATGTGCTGGTTGTTCAGTGGCCCTGCAGAACTCTCCTACCTGAAGGGTTTGATACATCCCCAGTAAGTAAGCTCCCCATGTGGAGACGAGAGAGTTTTGGTTTGGTGCCTCAGAAAAGCCCCGTGTGCTGGTCTACGAAAACAGACCTCTGAGGACGGACACATGGAAACCAAAGCTAAGGTTCAGATTAGGGCCTGGGGGCCTGTCCATTTCAACCTTCTGTCTCTGGGGACACTGTCTGAGAGTCTAAGTGGAGATAGTTGCTCTGCTGGTGTCAGAGAGCCCCTCTTAGTCCAGGGTGGCCTACACTATTGATGGCCTCAGGGGCCTTGGAGCTTTTCCCTAACCTGTAGGGTTGTGGTCAATGGATTGGGCACAATTTCCTTGGAGAGGGCAGGCACAATCTTTCGCTGTGGTTCCAGAGGCCCTAGCCTGGCGGTTGTGTGGGTCCAGGCTGAGGGCACAGAAGTCTGAAAACACAAACTCAGCTTATGAGTGGCGCCTAGGGTATGGCAGGCCGGATGTACAGCCCGAGAGGGAGCTCCTGGGCCTCTGAAACAAGGGCGAGTGGGAGGCCTTCCTTCAGGCTTTTGTCTCTGGATGTTGTGTCCGAGATAGCCGTGGATTGGAGGGGTGGCCTCAGGGACTGTGGACGAGTATCCCTCTCTGGGGATTTGTCCCAGCTCCCAAGAGTTTGGCGTCATTTTGTGGGAAGGGTGGAAAAGTGTTGTCTGGCTCATGTGTCTCTCCAAGAAAGGGATTCCAGAGCAGAGCCCCAGGTACGGGCGGGGCGACTGGAAAACTCAAACACTGGTGAGGATTGGGTGCATAGGGGCTTGGCAAGCCCCATATGCGGGCTCTTGGCCCAGGCCCTGACAGGCCTTCCTTTGACATGGGGCTCATGCTGAGGGTCAGAGTGTGAATTTGTGCCCAAGCAGCACTCAAGTTTGGGCGTGGCATCAGGGACCAGGAAGGTTTCTCCCACCCTGAAGGTGTGACTCCATGCCAAGAGCAAACTTTACAGCCACGGGGAAGGAGGAGTTCTGTGTTGTTCTTGCGATACCCAGCTGTGTGGAGAATTGATATAATGTCTAGGTTCAGATATCTGAAAACCAAGGTTAGGAAGAGGTGACGGCATAAGACCATGGCGTGTCCGAAGTGCTGGGTGTGCGGCCAGCTGTCTCCTTGTCTGTCTGGACGACTGGCTTCAGGCTGTGTCAGACAGAGCATGAGTGCCCAGAGCAGCCTATCCAGTTCGGGTACCGTTGAGGCCCGAGCAGGTTGATCCTCATCTGGGTTTTCTGGAGAGAGCCCCACAGGGAAACGTCTTTCTTCCCTTGGGCAGACCCTGGGCTGGGTTGTGGTTCTGGAGTTCCTAGTCCAGAGGGCTTGTTTGCCAGGAGTGTGAGGAAGGAAGTCTGAAAACACAAGCTAGCGTGAGGTTTGGGACCGATGGCACGGCAGGCCCTCTCTGAGAGGCTGAATCGAGATCTCCTGCACTGAGGTCATTTCAACTCTGAGACGTGCCTCAGGCTAGAGTTTTTGTCCAGCATGGCCTCTTCCTGAATGGTGTGGGGGCCTCATGAGGCCAGGAAGGTTTGCCTACGATGGGATTTGTGAACTACTCCAAACCTCAAGGTTTCCTTCTGCACGAAAGTCGAGTGCTATTGGACGGTTCCAGGAGGCCCCATACGGAAAGACTCGAGAGCAGGTGTCTAAGCATGGATGCCTGGGAACGCCACCTCATATTCCCACTCTTTAGTCAGGACAAGGCAGGCTCAATCTGTGGGCTCCTTGGTGAGCTACCCAGAGGGGAGTGTTGAAATGGACTCTCCTTAAGATGAGTCCTACTGTGGCTTGGTGGCCTGGGAGACCTTGGAATGTGGAGGTGGCTCAGGGACTCTGCAGGATTCTCCAACCTGAGGTGTTTGACACGGCTCCAACAAGGAAGCTTCCCATGGGGAGACGAGAGAAGTTCTGTTCAGTGCCTCAGGAAAGCCCCATATCCTGTTCTTCGAACCAAAGCCTCTGAGGAGTGACACCTGGAAAACAAAGCAAGAGTTGAGATTAGGGCCTGAGTGCCTGTCCGGCTCAACCTTCTATCTCTGTTGACATCTGTGTGCATGCCTTCATGGAGGTAGCAGCTCATCTTGTGTCTGAAGGCCCCTGTGTGTGCAGGGAGGCTCCCGGTAATGGTATGTCCTCGGGGGCCTTGAGGTTTCTCATATTCTGGAGGTGTGTGGCCAAAGGAATGGACAGAGTTTCCCAGGAGAGAGCAGGCATGGTCCTGTGGTATGGCTCCAGAGGACCCAGCCTAGAGGCTGTGTTTGCCAGGGCTGTGGGGACAGATGTCTAAAAAAGCAAACTTGGCTCAGGTAGGGGCCAAGGTAATGGCAGGCCTGATCTCCAGTCCGAGAGGGGAGATCCTCTGGATATCAAAGGAGGGCAAGTGGGAGGCAGTCGCTCAGGCTTTTGTCTCTGGGTGTTGCGTTCACAGTGGCCGTTCAGGGTAGGGGTTGCTTCAGGGGCCAAGGAAGAGCCTTCCTCTCGGGGGATTGTCCAAGCTCCCAAGTGTTTGGGTTCATTCTGTGGGAAGGGAAGAGTACTGTTTTCTGCCACAGGGGACCCCCCAGGAGAGGGACTCTAGAGCACAGCAGTGGGTTCCCTCAACTGGAATACACACCATCTAGTTAGTCCTGCGTGCCTATGGGCATGGCAAGCCACATATGCGGGCTCTTGGTCCAATCACTGAGAGGCGTTACTTGAATAAGGTACTCACGCTGAGAGTCACAATGTGTGTTTGTGCCCAAGGCGGCCCTCACACATGGGCGTGGCCTCATGGGCCATGCCGTTTTCTCCTACACTGAAGGTTTGACTCACTGCCAGCAGCAAGGTTTCTTGCCATGGGGAAGGAGGGGTTCTGACTTGTGCATCAGGTTCCCCCCTGTGCAGGGATTGGAGATAAGGTCTAGGTTCTGATGACTGAAAACCCAGGTTGGGAATGGATGGTGGCCTAAGGCAGTGGCGGGTCCAATGTGCTGGGTGTGCAGCCAGCTGTGTCGGTGTCTGTTGGAAGGTCTGGGCTCAGGCTATTTGCGACAGAGCATCAGTGTTTAAGGTAGCCTATGCAATTGGGGTGTTGCCGAGGGCCAAGCAGTTTGATCCTCATTTGGGGTTTCTGGGCAGCACCATAGACAAAGTTTTTCTCCTGGGAGGCAGGCGGAGTGCTTCATTGTGGCCCCAGAATTCCCAGAAGGGAGGGTTTGTGGGCCAGGAGTGTGAGGACGGAAGTCTAGGAACACAAGCTAAAGTGAGGATTGGAGCCAAGGGCAGAGCAGGCCCACTAGGCAGAGGCTGAATCAAAATCTCCTGCATCTGAAGTCAGGCTGAGGATCAGACGTTGGCTGAGGCTGGAGTATGTGTCCATGATGGCACCTTCATGAAGCGGGGGCCTCATGAGGCCAAGGAAGTTTTCCCACGCTGAGTTTGGAGGTTGCCCCAAACCACCAGGTTTCCTTCTGTGGGACATTCGAGTCCTGTTGTATGGCTCCAGGACATACCATACGGAAGTACTGGAGAGCACGGTTCGAAGGATGGATCCCTGTACAGCATGCCTCGCATTCCCATTGGCCATTAGCCACAAGATATGTTTGATCTGCTGCCTCTGGGGCACGCTAACCAGGGGGCTGAGTTGAAATGGCCTCTCCTGAGGATGCGTCATAATGTGCGTTTGGGTCCATGGAAACCTTGGAATGTGCTGGTTGTTCAGTGGCCCTGCGGAACTCTCCTACCTGAAGGGTTTGATACATCCCCAGTAAGTAAGCTCCCCATGTGGAGACGAGAGAGGTTTGGTTTGGTGCCTCAGAAAAGCCCCGTGTGCTGGTCTACGAAAACAGACCTCTGAGGACGGACACATGGAAACCAAAGCTAAGGTTCAGATTAGGGCCTGGGGGCCTGTCCATTTCAACCTTCTGTCTCTGGGGACACTGTCTGAGAGTCTAAGTGGAGATAGTTGCTCCGCTGGTGTCAGAGAGCCCCTCTTAGTCCAGGGTGGCCTTCACTATTGATGGCCTCAGGGGCCTAGGAGCTTTTCCCTAACCTGTAGGGTTGTGGTCAATGGATTGGGCACAATTTCCTTGGAGAGGGCAGGCACAATCTTTCGCTGTGGCTCCAGAGGCCCTAGCCTGGCGGTTGTGTGGGTCCAGGCTGAGGGCACAGAAGTCTGAAAACACAAACTCAGCTTATGAGTGGCGCCTAGGGTATGGCAGGCCGGATGTACAGCCCGAGAGGGAGCTCCTGGGCCTCTGAAACAAGGGCGAGTGGGAGGCGTTCCTTCAGGCTTTTGTCTCTGGATGTTGTGTCCGAGATAGCCGTGGATTGGAGGGGTGGACTCAGGGACTGTGGACGAGTATCCCTCTCTGGGGATTTGTCCCAGCTCCCAAGAGTTTGGGGTCATTTTGTGGGAAGGGTGGAGTCGTGTTGTCTGGCTCATGTGTCTCTCCAAGAAAGGGATTCCAGAGCAGAGCCCCAGGTACGGGCGGGGCGACTGGAAAACTCAAACACTGGTGAGGATTGGGTGCATAGGGGCTTGGCAAGCCCCATATGCGGGCTCTTGGCCCAGGCCCTGACAGGCCTTCCTTTGACATGGGGCTCATGCTGAGGGTCAGAGTGTGAATTTGTGCCCAAGCAACACTCAAGTTTGGGCGTGGCATCAGGGACCAGGAAGGTTTCTCCCACCCTGAAGGTGTGACTCCATGCCAAGAGCAAGCTTTACAGCCACGGGGAAGGAGGAGTTCTGTGTTGTGCTTGCGATACCCAGCTGTGTGGAGAATTGATATAATGTCTAGGTTCAGATATCTGAAAACCAAGGTTAGGAAGAGGTGACGGCATAAGACCATGGCGTGTCCGAAGTGCTGGGTGTGCGGCCAGCTGTCTCCTTGTCTGTCTGGACGTCTGGCTTCAGGCTGTGTCAGACAGAGCATGAGTGCCCAGAGCAGCCTATCCAGTTCGGGTACCGTCGAGGCCCGAGCAGGTTGATCCTCATCTGGGTTTTCTGGAGAGAGCCCCACAGGGAAACGTTTTTCTTCCCTTGGGCAGACCCTGGGCTGGGTTGTGGTTCTGGAGTTCCTAGTCCGGAGGGCTTGTTTGCCAGGAGTGTGAGGAAGGAAGTCTGAAAACACAAGCTAGCGTGAGGTTTGGGACCGATGGCACGGCAGGCCCACTCTGAGAGGCTGAATCGAGATCTCCTGCACTGAGGTCATTTCAACTCTGAGACGTGCCTCAGGCTAGAGTTTTTGTCCAGCATGGCCTCTTCCTGAATGGTGTGGGGGCCTCATGAGGCCAGGAAGGTTTGCCTACGATGGGATTAGTGAACTACTCCAAACCTCAAGGTTTCCTTCTGCACGAAAGTCGAGTGCTATTGGATGGTTCCAGGAGGCCCCATACGGAAAGACTCGAGAGCAGGTGTCTAAGCATGGATGCCTGGGAACGCCACCTCATATTCCCACTCTTTAGTCAGGACAAGGCAGGCTCAATCTGTGGGCTCCTGGGTGAGCTACCCAGAGGGGAGTGTTGAAATGGACTCTCCTGAAGATGAGTCCTACTGTGGCTTGGTGGCATGGGTGACCTTGGAATGTGGAGGTGGCTCAGGGACTCTGCAGGATTCTCCGACCTGAGGTGTTTGACACGGCTCCAACAAGGAAGCTTCCCATGGGGAGACGAGAGAAGTTCTGTTCAGTGCCTCAGGAAAGCCCCATATCCTGTTCTTCGAACCAAAGCCTCTGAGGAGTGACACCTGGAAAACAAAGCAAGAGTTGAGATTAGGGCCTGAGTGCCTGTCCGGCTCAACCTTCTATCTCTGTTGACATCTGTGTGCATGCCTTCATGGAGGTAGCAGCTCATCTTGTGTCTGAAGGCCCCTGTGTGTGCAGGGAGGCTCCCGGTAATGGTATGTCCTCGGGGGCCTTGAGGTTTCTCATATTCTGGAGGTGTGTGGCCAAAGGAATGGACAGAGTTTCCCAGGAGAGAGCAGGCATGGTCCTGTGGTATGGCTCCAGAGGACCCAGCCTAGAGGCTGTGTTTGCCAGGGCTGTGGGGACAGATGTCTGAAAAAGCAAACTTGGCTCAGGTAGGGGCCAAGGTAATGGCAGGCCTGATCTCCAGTCCGAGAGGGGAGATCCTCTGGATATCAAAGGAGGGCAAGTGGGAGGCAGTCGCTCAGGCTTTTGTCTCTGGGTGTTGCGTTCACAGTGGCCGTTCAGGGTAGGGGTTGCTTCAGGGGCCAAGGAAGAGCCTTCCTCTCGGGGGATTGTCCAAGCTCCCAAGTGTTTGGGTTCATTCTGTGGGAAGGGAAGAGTACTGTTTTCTGCCACAGGGGACCCCCCAGGAGAGGGACTCTAGAGCACAGCAGTGGGTTCCCTCAACTGGAATACACACCATCTAGTTAGTCCTGCGTGCCTATGGGCATGGCAAGCCACATATGCGGGCTCTTGGTCCAATCACTGAGAGGCGTTACTTGAATAAGGTACTCACGCTGAGAGTCACAATGTGTGTTTGTGCCCAAGGCGGCCCTCACACATGGGCGTGGCCTCATGGGCCATGCCGTTTTCTCCTACACTGAAGGTTTGACTCACTGCCAGCAGCAAGGTTTCTTGCCATGGGGAAGGAGGGGTTCTGACTTGTGCATCAGGTTCCCCCCTGTGCAGGGATTGGAGATAAGGTCTAGGTTCTGATGACTGAAAACCCAGGTTGGGAATGGATGGTGGCCTAAGGCAGTGGCGGGTCCAATGTGCTGGGTGTGCAGCCAGCTGTGTCGGTGTCTGTTGGAAGGTCTGGGCTCAGGCTATTTGCGACAGAGCATCAGTGTTTAAGGTAGCCTATGCAATTGGGGTGTTGCCGAGGGCCAAGCAGTTTGATCCTCATTTGGGGTTTCTGGGCAGCACCATAGACAAAGTTTTTCTCCTGGGAGGCAGGCGGAGTGCTTCATTGTGGCCCCAGAATTCCCAGAAGGGAGGGTTTGCGGGCCAGGAGTGTGAGGACGGAAGTCTAGGAACACAAGCTAAAGTGAGGATTGGAGCCAAGGGCAGAGCAGGCCCACTAGGCAGAGGCTGAATCAAAATCTCCTGCATCTGAAGTCAGGCTGAGGATCAGACGTTGGCTGAGGCTGGAGTATGTGTCCATGATGGCACCTTCATGAAGCGGGGGCCTCATGAGGCCAAGGAAGTTTTCCCACGCTGAGTTTGGAGGTTGCCCCAAACCACCAGGTTTCCTTCTGTGGGACATTCGAGTCCTGTTGCATGGCTCCAGGACATACCATACGGAAGTACTGGAGAGCACGGTTCGAAGGATGGATCCCTGTACAGCATGCCTCGCATTCCCATTGGCCATTAGCCACAAGATATGTTTGATCTGCTGCCTCTGGGGCACGCTAACCAGGGGGCTGAGTTGAAATGGCCTCTCCTGAGGATGCGTCATAATGTGCGTTTGGGTCCATGGAAACCTTGGAATGTGCTGGTTGTTCAGTGGCCCTGCGGAACTCTCCTACCTGAAGGGTTTGATACATCCCCAGTAAGTAAGCTCCCCATGTGGAGACGAGAGAGGTTTGGTTTGGTGCCTCAGAAAAGCCCCGTGTGCTGGTCTACGAAAACAGACCTCTGAGGACGGACACATGGAAACCAAAGCTAAGGTTCAGATTAGGGCCTGGGGGCCTGTCCATTTCAACCTTCTGTCTCTGGGGACACTGTCTGAGAGTCTAAGTGGAGATAGTTGCTCCGCTGGTGTCAGAGAGCCCCTCTTAGTCCAGGGTGGCCTTCACTATTGATGGCCTCAGGGTCCTTGGAGCTTTTCCCTAACCTGTAGTGTTGTGGTCAATGGATTGGGCACAATTTCCTTGGAGAGGGCAGGCACAATCTTTCGCTGTGGCTCCAGAGGCCCTAGCCTGGCGGTTGTGTGGGTCCAGGCTGAGGGCACAGAAGTCTGAAAACACAAACTCAGCTTATGAGTGGCGCCTAGGGTATGGCAGGCCGGATGTACAGCCCGAGAGGGAGCTCCTGGGCCTCTGAAACAAGGGCGAGTGGGAGGCGTTCCTTCAGGCTTTTGTCTCTGGATGTTGTGTCCGAGATTGCCGTGGATTGGAGGGGTGGACTCAGGGACTGTGGACGAGTATCCCTCTCTGGGGATTTGTCCCAGCTCCCAAGAGTTTGGGGTCATTTTGTGGGAAGGGTGGAGTCGTGTTGTCTGGCTCATGTGTCTCTCCAAGAAAGGGATTCCAGAGCAGAGCCCCAGGTACTGGCGGGGCGACTGGAAAACTCAAACACTGGTGAGGATTGGGTGCATAGGGGCTTGGCAAGCCCCATATGCGGGCTCTTGGCCCAGGCCCTGACAGGCCTTCCTTTGACATGGGGCTCATGCTGAGGGTCAGAGTGTGAATTTGTGCCCAAGCAGCACTCAAGTTTGGGCGTGGCATCAGGGACCAGGAAGGTTTCTCCCACCCTGAAGGTGTGACTCCATGCCAAGAGCAAGCTTTACAGCCACGGGGAAGGAGGAGTTCTGTGTTGTGCTTGCGATACCCAGCTGTGTGGAGAATTGATATAATGTCTAGGTTCAGATATCTGAAAACCAAGGTTAGGAAGAGGTGACGGCATAAGACCATGGCGTGTCCGAAGTGCTGGGTGTGCGGCCAGCTGTCTCCTTGTCTGTCTGGACGTCTGGCTTCAGGCTGTGTCAGACAGAGCATGAGTGCCCAGAGCAGCCTATCCAGATCGGGTACCGTCGAGGCCCGAGCAGGTTGATCCTCATCTGGGTTTTCTGGAGAGAGCCCCACAGGGAAACGTTTTTCTTCCCTTGGGCAGACCCTGGGCTGGGTTGTGGTTCTGGAGTTCCTAGTCCGGAGGGCTTGTTTGCCAGGAGTGTGAGGAAGGAAGTCTGAAAACACAAGCTAGCGTGAGGTTTGGGACCGATGGCACGGCAGGCCCACTCTGAGAGGCTGAATCGAGATCTCCTGCACTGAGGTCATTTCAACTCTGAGACGTGCCTCAGGCTAGAGTTTTTGTCCAGCATGGCCTCTTCCTGAATGGTGTGGGGGCCTCATGAGGCCAGGAAGGTTTGCCTACGATGGGATTTGTGAACTACTCCAAACCTCAAGGTGTCCTTCTGCACGAAAGTCGAGTGCTATTGGATGGTTCCAGGAGGCCCCATACGGAAAGACTTGAGAGCAGGTGTCTAAGCATGGATGCCTGGGAACGCCACCTCATATTCCCACTCTTTAGTCAGGACAAGGCAGGCTCAATCTGTGGGCTCCTGGGTGAGCTACCCAGAGGGGAGAGTTGAAATGGACTCTCCTGAAGATGAGTCCTACTGTGGCTTGGTGGCCTGGGAGACCTTGGAATGTGGAGGTGGCTCAGGGACTCTGCAGGATTCTCCAACCTGAGGTGTTTGACACGGCTCCAACAAGGAAGCTTCCCATGTGGAGACGAGAGAAGTTCTGTTCAGTGCCTCAGGAAAGCCCCATATCCTGTTCTTCGAACCAAAGCCTCTGAGGAGTGACACCTGGAAAACAAAGCAAGAGTTGAGATTAGGGCCTGAGTGCCTGTCCGGCTCAACCTTCTATCTCTGTTGACATCTGTGTGCATGCCTTCATGTAGGTAGCAGCTCAGCTTGTGTCTGAAGGCCCCTGTGTGTGCAGGGAGGCTCCCGGTAATGGTATGTCCTCGGGGGCCTTGAGGTTTCTCATATTCTGGAGGTGTGTGGCCAAAGGAATGGACAGAGTTTCCCTGGAGAGAGCAGGCATGGTCCTGTGGTATGGCTCCAGAGGACCCAGCCTAGAGGCTGTGTTTGCCAGGGCTGTGGGGACAGATGTCTGAAAAAGCAAACTTGGCTCAGGTAGGGGCCAAGGTAATGGCAGGCCTGATCTCCAGTCCGAGAGGGGAGATCCTCTGGATATCAAAGGAGGGCAAGTGGGAGGCAGTCGCACAGGCTTTTGTCTCTGGGTGTTGCGTTCACAGTGGCCGTTCAGGGTAGGGGTTGCTTCAGGGGCCGAGGAAGAGCCTTCCTCTCGGGGGATTGTCCAAGCTCCCAAGTGTTTGGGTTCATTCTGTGGGAAGGGAAGAGTACTGTTTTCTGCCACAGGGGACCACCCAGGAGAGGGACTCTAGAGCACAGCAGTGGGTTCCCTCAAATGGAATACACACCATCTAGTTAGTCCTGCGTGCCTATGGGCATGGCAAGCCACATATGCGGGCTCTTGGTCCAATCACTGAGAGGCGTTACTTGAATAAGGTACTCACGCTGAGGGTCACAATGTGTGTTTGTGCCCAAGGCGGCCCTCACACATGGGCGTGGCCTCATGGGCCATGCCGTTTTCTCCTACACTGAAGGTTTGACTCACTGCCAGCAGCAAGGTTTCTTGCCATGGGGAAGGAGGGGTTCTGACTTGTGCATCAGGTTCCCCCCTGTGCAGGGATTGGAGATAAGGTCTAGGTTCTGATGACTGAAAACCCCGGTTGGGAATGGATGGTGGCCTAAGGCAGTGGCGGGTCCAATGTGCTGGGTGTGCAGCCAGCTGTGTCGGTGTCTGTTGGAAGGTCTGGGCTCAGGCTATTTGCGACAGAGCATCAGTGTTTAAGGTAGCCTATGCAATTGGGGTGTTGCCGAGGGCCAAGCAGTTTGATCCTCATTTGGGGTTTCTGGGCAGCACCATAGACAAAGTTTTTCTCCTGGGAGGCAGGCGGAGTGCTTCATTGTGGCCCCAGAATTCCCAGAAGGGAGGGTTTGTGGGCCAGGAGTGTGAGGACGGAAGTCTAGGAACACAAGCTAAAGTGAGGATTGGAGCCAAGGGCAGAGCAGGCCCACTAGGCAGAGGCTGAATCAAAATCTCCTGCATCTGAAGTCAGGCTGAGGATCAGACGTTGGCTGAGGCTGGAGTATGTGTCCATGTTGGCACCTTCATGAAGCGGGGGCCTCATGAGGCCAAGGAAGTTTTCCCACGCTGAGTTTGGAGGTTGCCCCAAACCACCAGGTTTCCTTCTGTGGGACATTCGAGTCCTGTTGCATGGCTCCAGGACATACCGTACGGAAGGACTGGAGAGCACGGTTCGAAGGATGGATCCCTGTACAGCATGCCTCGCATTCCCATTGGCCATTAGCCACAAGATATGTTTGATCTGCTGCCTCTGGGGCACGCTAACCAGGGGGCTGAGTTGAAATGGCCTCTCCTGAGGATGCGTCATAATGTGCGTTTGGGTCCATGGAAACCTTGGAATGTGCTGGTTGTTCAGTGGCCCTGCGGAACTCTCCTACCTGAAGGGTTTGATACATCCCCAGTCAGTAAGCTCCCCATGTGGAGACGAGAGAGGTTTGGTTTGGAGCCTCAGAAAAGCCCCGTGTGCTGGTCTACGAAAACAGACCTCTGTGGACGGACACATGGAAACCAAAGCTAAGGTTCAGATTAGGGCCTGGGGGCCTGTCCATTTCAACCTTCTGTCTCTGGGGACACTGTCTGAGAGTCTAAGTGGAGATAGTTGCTCCGCTGGTGTCAGAGAGCCCCTCTTAGTCCAGGGTGGCCTACACTATTGATGGCCTCAGGGGCCTTGGAGCTTTTCCCTAACCTGTAGGGTTGTGGTCAATGGATTGGGCACAATTTCCTTGGAGAGGGCAGGCACAATCTTTCGCTGTGGCTCCAGAGGCCCTAGCCTGGCGGTTGTGTGGGTCCACGCTGAGGGCACAGAAGTCTGAAAACACAAACTCAGCTTATGAGTGGCGCCTAGGGTATGGCAGGCCGGATGTACAGCCCGAGAGGGAGCTCCTGGGCCTCTGAAACAAGGGCGAGTGGGAGGCCTTCCTTCAGGCTTTTGTCTCTGGATGTTGTGTCCGAGATAGCCGTGGATTGGAGGGGTGGCCTCAGGGACTGTGGACGAGTATCCCTCTCTGGGGATTTGTCCCAGCTCCCAAGAGTTTGGGGTCATTTTGTGGGAAGGGTGGAAAAGTGTTGTCTGGCTCACGTGTCTCTCCAAGAAAGGGATTCCAGAGCAGAGCCCCAGGTACGGGCGGGGCGACTGGAAAACTCAAACACTGGTGAGGATTGGGTGCATAGGGGCTTGGCAAGCCCCATATGCGGGCTCTTGGCCCAGGCCCTGACAGGCCTTTCTTTGACATGGGGCTCATGCTGAGGGTCAGAGTGTGAATTTGTGCCCAAGCAGCACTCAAGTTGGGCGTGGCATCAGGGACCAGGAAGGTTTCTCCCACCCTGAAGGTGTGACTCCATGCCAAGAGCAAGCTTTACAGCCTCGGGGAAGGAGGAGTTCTGTGTTGTGCTTGCGATACCCAGCTGTGTGGAGAATTGATATAATGTCTAGGTTCAGATATCTGAAAACCATGGTTAGGAAGAGGTGACGGCATAAGACCATGGCGTGTCCGAAGTGCTGGGTGTGCGGCCAGCTGTCTCCTTGTCTGTCTGGACGTCTGGCTTCAGGCTGTGTCAGACAGAGCATGAGTGCCCAGAGCAGCCTATCCAGTTCGGGTACCGTCGAGGCCCGAGCAGGTTGATCCTCATCTGGGTTTTCTGGAGAGAGCCCCACAGGGAAACGTTTTTCTTCCCTTGGGCAGACCCTGGGCTGGGTTGTGGTTCTGGAGTTCCTAGTCCGGAGGGCTTGTTTGCCAGGAGTGTGAGGAAGGAAGTCTGAAAACACAAGCTAGCGTGAGGTTTGGGACCGATGGCACGGCAGGCCCACTCTGAGAGGCTGAATCGAGATCTCCTGCACTGAGGTCATTTCAACTCTGAGACGTGCCTCAGGCTAGAGTTTTTGTCCAGCATGGCCTCTGCCTGAATGGTGTGGGGGCCTCATGAGGCCAGGAAGGTTTGCCTGCGATGGGATTTGTGAACTACTCCAAACCTCAAGGTTTCCTTCTGCACGAAAGTCGAGTGCTATTGGATGGTTCCAGGAGGCCCCATACGGAAAGACTCGAGAGCAGGTGTCTAAGCATGGATGCCTGGGAACGCCACCTCATATTCCCACTCTTTAGTCAGGACAAGGCAGGCTCAATCTGCGGGCTCCTGGGTGAGCTACCCAGAGGGGAGAGTTGAAATGGACTCTCCTGAAGATGAGTCCTACTGTGGCTTGGTGGCCTTGGAGACCTTGGAATGTGGAGGTGGCTCAGGGGCTCTGCAGGATTCTCCAACCTGAGGTGTTTGACACGGCTCCAACAAGGAAGCTTCCCATGTGGAGACGAGAGAAGTTCTGTTCAGTGCCTCAGGAAAGCCCCATATCCTGTTCTTCGAACCAAAGCCTCTGAGGAGTGACACCTGGAAAACAAAGCAAGAGTTGAGATTAGGGCCTAAGGGCCTGTCCGGCTCAACCTTCTATCTCTGTTGACATCTGTGTGCATGCCTTCATGGAGGTAGCAGCTCAGCTTGTGTCCGAAGGCCCCTGTGTGTGCAGGGAGGCTCCCGGTAATGGTATGTCCTCGGGGGCCTTGAGGTTTCTCATATTCTGGAAGTGTGTGGCCAAAGGAATGGACAGAGTTTCCCAGGAGAGAGCAGGCATGGTCCTGTGGTATGGCTCCAGAGGACCCAGCCTAGAGGCTGTGTTTGCCAGGGCTGTGGGGACAGATGTCTGAAAAAGCAAACTTGGCTCAGGTAGGGGCCAAGGTAATGGCAGGCCTGATCTCCAGTCCGAGAGGGGAGATCCTCTGGATATCAAAGGAGGGCAAGTGGGAGGCAGTCACTCAGGCTTTTGTCTCTGGGTGTTGCGTTCACAGTGGCCGTTCAGGGTAGGGGTTGCTTCAGGGGCCGAGGAAGAGCCTTCCTCTCCGGGGATTGTCCAAGCTCCCAAGTGTTTGGGTTCATTCTGTGCGAAGGGAAGAGTACTGTTTTCTGCCACAGGGGACCCCCCAGGAGAGGGACTCTAGAGCACAGCAGTGGGTTCCCTCAACTGGAATACACACCATCTAGTTAGTCCTGCGTGCCTATGGGCATGGCAAGCCACATATGCGGGCTCTTGGTCCAATCACTGAGAGGCGTTACTTGAATAAGGTACTCACGCTGAGGGTCACAATGTGTGTTTGTGCCCAAGGCGGCCCTCACACATGGGCGTGGCCTCATGGGCCATGCCGTTTTCTCCTACACTGAAGGTTTGACTCACTGCCAGCAGCAAGGTTTCTTGCCATGGGGAAGGAGGGGTTCTGACTTGTGCATCAGGTTCCCCCCTGTGCAGGGATTGGAGATAAGGTCTAGGTTCTGATGACTGAAAACCCAGGTTGGGAATGGATGGTGGCCTAAGGCAGTGGCGGGTCCAATGTGCTGGGTGTGCAGCCAGCTGTGTCGGTGTCTGTTGGAAGGTCTGGGCTCAGGCTATTTGCGACAGAGCATCAGTGTTTAAGGTAGCCTATGCAATTGGGGTGTTGCCGAGGGCCAAGCAGTTTGATCCTCATTTGGGGTTTCTGGGCAGCACCATAGACAAAGTTTTTCTCCTGGGAGGCAGGCGGAGTGCTTCATTGTGGCCCCAGAATTCCCAGTAGGGAGGGTTTGTGGGCCAGGAGTGTGAGGACGGAAGTCTAGGAACACAAGCTAAAGTGAGGATTGGAGCCAAGGGCAGAGCAGGCCCACTAGGCAGAGGCTGAATCAAAATCTCCTGCATCTGAAGTCAGGCTGAGGATCAGACGTTGGCTGAGGCTGGAGTATGTGTCCATGTTGGCACCTTCATGAAGCGGGGGCCTCATGAGGCCAAGGAAGTTTTCCCACGCTGAGTTTGGAGGTTGCCCCAAACCACCAGGTTTCCTTCTGTGGGACATTCGAGTCCTGTTGCATGGCTCCAGGACATACCATACGGAAGGACTGGAGAGCACGGTTCGAAGGATGGATCCCTGTACAGCATGCCTCGCATTCCCATTGGCCATTAGCCACAAGATATGTTTGATCTGCTGCCTCTGGGGCACGCTAACCAGGGGGCTGAGTTGAAATGGCCTCTCCTGAGGATGCGTCATAATGTGCGTTTGGGTCTATGGAAACCTTGGAATGTGCTGGTTGTTCAGTGGCCCTGCGGAACTCTCCTACCTGAAGGGTTTGATACATCCCCAGTAAGTAAGCTCCCCATGTGGAGACGAGAGAGGTTTGGTTTGGAGCCTCAGAAAAGCCCCGTGTGCTGGTCTACGAAAACAGACCTCTGAGGACGGACACATGGAAACCAAAGCTAAGGTTCAGATTAGGGCCTGGGGGCCTGTCCATTTCAACCTTCTGTCTCTGGGGACACTGTCTGAGAGTCTAAGTGGACATAGTTGCTCCGCTGGTGTCAGAGAGCCCCTCTTAGTCCAGGGTGGCCTACACTATTGATGGCCTCAGGGGCCTTGGAGCTTTTCCCTAACCTGTAGGGTTGTGGTCAATGGATTGGGCACAATTTCCTTGGAGAAGGCAGGCACAATCTTTCGCTGTGGCTCCAGAGGCCCTAGCCTGGCGGTTGTGTGGGTCCAGGCTGAGGGCACAGAAGTCTGAAAACACAAACTCAGCTTATGAGTGGCGCCTAGGGTATGGCAGGCCGGATGTACAGCCCGAGAGGGAGCTCCTGGGCCTCTGAAACAAGGGCGAGTGGGAGGCCTTCCTTCAGGCTTTTGTCTCTGGATGTTGTGTCCGAGATAGCCGTGGATTGGAGGGGTGGCCTCAGGGACTGTGGACGAGTATCCCTCTCTGGGGATTTGTCCCAGCTCCCAAGAGTTTGGGGTCATTTTGTGGGAAGGGTGGAAAAGTGTTGTCTGGCTCACGTGTCTCTCCAAGAAAGGGATTCCAGAGCAGAGCCCCAGGTACGGGCGGGGCGACTGGAAAACTCAAACACTGGTGAGGATTGGGTGCATAGGGGCTTGGCAAGCCCCATATGCGGGCTCTTGGCCCAGGCCCTGACAGGCCTTTCTTTGACATGGGGCTCATGCTGAGGGTCAGAGTGTGAATTTGTGCCCAAGCAGCACTCAAGTTTGGGCGTGGCATCAGGGACCAGGAAGGTTTCTCCCACCCTGAAGGTGTGACTCCATGCCAAGAGCAAGCTTTACAGCCTCGGGGAAGGAGGAGTTCTGTGTTGTGCTTGCGATACCCAGCTGTGTGGAGAATTGATATAATGTCTAGGTTCAGATATCTGAAAACCAAGGTTAGGAAGAGGTGACGGCATAAGACCATGGCGTGTCCGAAGTGCTGGGTGTCCGGCCAGCTGTCTCCTTGTCTGTCTGGACGTCTGGCTTCAGGCTGTGTCAGACAGAGCATGAGTGCCCAGAGCAGCCTATCCAGTTCGGGTACCGTCGAGGCCCGAGCAGGTTGATCCTCATCTGGGTTTTCTGGAGAGAGCCCCACAGGGAAACGTTTTTCTTCCCTTGGGCAGACCCTGGGCTGGGTTGTGGTTCTGGAGTTCCTAGTCCGGAGGGCTTGTTTGCCAGGAGTGTGAGGAAGGAAGTCTGAAAGCACAAGCTAGCGTGAGGTTTGGGACCAATGGCACGGAAGGCCCACTCTGAGAGGCTGAATCGAGATCTCCTGCACTGAGGTCATTTCAACTCTGAGACGTGCCTCAGGCTAGAGTTTTTGTCCAGCATGGCCTCTGCCTGAATGGTGTGGGGGCCTCATGAGGCCAGGAAGGTTTGCCTGCGATGGGATTAGTGAACTACTCCAAACCTCAAGGTTTCCTTCTGCACGAAAGTCGAGTGCTATTGGATGGTTCCAGGAGGCCCCATACGGAAAGACTCGAGAGCAGGTGTCTAGGCATGGATGCCTGGGAACGCCACCTCATATTCCCACTCTTTAGTCAGGACAAGGCAGGCTCAATCTGCGGGCTCCTGGGTGAGCTACCCAGAGGGGAGAGTTGAAATGGACTCTCCTGAAGATGAGTCCTACTGTGGCTTGGTGGCCTGGGAGACCTTGGAATGTGGAGGTGGCTCAGGGACTCTGCAGGATTCTCCAACCTGAGGTGTTTGACACGGCTCCAACAAGGAAGCTTCCCATGTGGAGACGAGAGAAGTTCTGTTCAGTGCCTCAGGAAAGCCCCATATCCTGTTCTTCGAACAAAAGCCTCTGAGGAGTGACACCTGGAAAACAAAGCAAGAGTTGAGATTAGGGCCTAAGGGCCTGTCCGGCTCAACCTTCTATCTCTGTTGACATCTGTGTGCATGCCTTCATGGAGGTAGCAGCTCAGCTTGTGTCCGAAGGCCCCTGTGTGTGCAGGGAGGCTCCCGGTAATGGTATGTCCTCGGGGGCCTTGAGGTTTCTCATATTCTGGAAGTGTGTGGCCAAAGGAATGGACAGAGTTTCCCAGGAGAGAGCAGGCATGGTCCTGTGGTATGGCTCCAGAGGACCCAGCCTAGAGGCTGTGTTTGCCAGGGCTGTGGGGACAGATGTCTGAAAAAGCAAACTTGGCTCAGGTAGGGGCCAAGGTAATGGCAGGCCTGATCTCCAGTCCGAGAGGGGAGATCCTCTGGATATCAAAGGAGGGCAAGTGGGAGGCAGTCACTCAGGCTTTTGTCTCTGGGTGTTGCGTTCACAGTGGCCGTTTAGGGTAGGGGTTGCTTCAGGGGCCGAGTAAGAGCCTTCCTCTCAGGGGATTGTCCAAGCTCCCAAGTGTTTGGGTTCATTCTGTGGGAAGGGAAGAGTACTGTTTTCTGCCACAGGGGACCCCCCAGGAGAGGGACTCTAGAGCACAGCAGTGGGTTCCCTCAACTGGAATACACACCATCTAGTTAGTCCTGCGTGCCTATGGGCATGGCAAGCCACATATGCGGGCTCTTGGTCCAATCACTGAGAGGCGTTACTTGAATAAGGTACTCACGCTGAGGGTCACAATGTGTGTTTGTGCCCAAGGCGGCCCTCACACATGGGCGTGGCCTCATGGGCCATGCCGTTTTCTCCTACACTGAAGGTTTGACTCACTGCCAGCAGCAAGGTTTCTTGCCATGGGGAAGGAGGGGTTCTGACTTGTGCATCAGGTTCCCCCCTGTGCAGGGATTGGAGATAAGGTCTAGGTTCTGATGACTGAAAACCCAGGTTGGGAATGGATGGTGGCCTAAGGCAGTGGCGGGTCCAATGTGCTGGGTGTGCAGCCAGCTGTGTCGGTGTCTGTTGGAAGGTCTGGGCTCAGGCTATTTGCGACAGAGCATCAGTGTTTAAGGTAGCCTATGCAATTGGGGTGTTGCTGAGGGCCAAGCAGTTTGATCCTCATTTGGGGTTTCTGGGCAGCACCATAGACAAAGTTTTTCTCCTGGGAGGCAGGCGGAGTGCTTCATTGTGGCCCCAGAATTCCCAGTAGGGAGGGTTTGCGGGCCAGGAGTGTGAGGACGGAAGTCTAGGAGCACAAGCTAAAGTGAGGATTGGAGCCAAGGGCAGAGCAGGCCCACTAGGCAGAGGCTGAATCAAAATCTCCTGCATCTGAAGTCAGGCTGAGGATCAGACGTTGGCTGAGGCTGGAGTATGTGTCCATGTTGGCACCTTCATGAAGCGGGGGCCTCATGAGGCCAAGGAAGTTTTCCCACGCTGAGTTTGGAGGTTGCCCCAAACCACCAGGTTTCCTTCTGTGGGACATTCGAGTCCTGTTGCATGGCTCCAGGACATACCATACGGAAGGACTGGAGAGCACGGTTCGAAGGATGGATCCCTGTACAGCATGCCTCGCATTCCCATTGGCCATTAGCCACAAGATATGTTTGATCTGCTGCCTCTGGGGCACGCTAACCAGGGGGCTGAGTTGAAATGGCCTCTCCTGAGGATGCGTCATAATGTGCGTTTGGGTCCATGGAACCCTGGAATGTGCTGGTTGTTCAGTGGCCCTGCGGAACTCTCCTACCTGAAGGGTTTGATACATCCCCAGTAAGTAAGCTCCCCATGTGGAGACGAGAGAGGTTTGGTTTGGAGCCTCAGAAAAGCCCCGTGTGCTGGTCTACGAAAACAGACCTCTGAGGACGGACACATGGAAACCAAAGCTAAGGTTCAGATTAGGGCCTGGGGGCCTGTCCATTTCAACCTTCTGTCTCTGGGGACACTGTCTGAGAGTCTAAGTGGAGATAGTTGCTCCGCTGGTGTCAGAGAGCCCCTCTTAGTCCAGGGTGGCCTACACTATTGATGGCCTCAGGGGCCTTGGAGCTTTTCCCTAACCTGTAGGGTTGTGGTCAATGGATTGGGCACAATTTCCTTGGAGAGGGCAGGCACAATCTTTCGCTGTGGCTCCAGCGGCCCTAGCCTGGCGGTTGTGTGGGTCCACGCTGAGGTCACAGAAGTCTGAAAACACAAACTCAGCTTATGAGTGGCGCCTAGGGTATGGCAGGCCGGATGTACAGCCCGAGAGGGAGCTCCTGGGCCTCTGAAACAAGGGCGAGTGGGAGGCGTTCCTTCAGGCTTTTGTCTCTGGATGTTGTGTCCGAGATAGCCGTGGATTGGAGGGGTGGACTCAGGGACTGTGGACGAGTATCCCTCTCTGGGGATTTGTCCCAGCTCCCAAGAGTTTGGGGTCATTTTGTGGGAAGGGTGGAAAAGTGTTGTCTGGCTCACGTGTCTCTCCAAGAAAGGGATTCCAGAGCAGAGCCCCAGGTACGGGCGGGGCGACTGGAAAACTCAAACACTGGTGAGGATTGGGTGCATAGGGGCTTGGCAAGCCCCATATGCGGGCTCTTGGCCCAAGCCCTGACAGGCCTTTCTTTGACATGCGGCTCATGCTGAGGGTCAGAGTGTGAATTTGTGCCCAAGCAGCACTCAAGTTTGGGCGTGGCATCAGGGACCAGGAAGGTTTCTCCCACCCTGAAGGTGTGACTCCATGCCAAGAGCAAGCTTTACAGCCACGGGGAAGGAGGAGTTCTGTGTTGTGCTTGCGATACCCAGCTGTGTGGAGAATTGATATAATGTCTAGGTTCAGATATCTGAAAACCAAGGTTAGGAAGAGGTGACGGCATAAGACCATGGCGTGTCCGAAGTGCTGGGTGTGCGGCCAGCTGTCTCCTTGTCTGTCTGGACGTCTGGCTTCAGGCTGTGTCAGACAGAGCATGAGTGCCCAGAGCAGCCTATCCAGTTCGGGTACCGTCGAGGCCCGAGCAGGTTGATCCTCATCTGGGTTTTCTGGAGAGAGCCCCACAGGGAAACGTTTTTCTTCCCTTGGGCAGACCCTGGGCTGGGTTGTGGTTCTGGAGTTCCTAGTCCGGAGGGCTTGTTTGCCAGGAGTGTGAGGAAGGAAGTCTGAAAACACAAGCTAGCGTGAGGTTTGGGACCAATGGCACGGAAGGCCCACGCTGAGAGGCTGAATCGAGATCTCCTGCACTGAGGTCATTTCAACTCTGAGACGTGCCTCAGGCTAGAGTTTTTGTCCAGCATGGCCTCTGCCTGAATGGTGTGGGGGCCTCATGAGGCCAGGAAGGTTTGCCTGCGATGGGATTTGTGAACTACTCCAAACCTCAAGGTTTCCTTCTGCACGAAAGTCGAGTGCTATTGGATGGTTCCAGGAGGCCCCATACGGAAAGACTCGAGAGCAGGTGTCTAGGCATGGATGCCTGGGAACGCCACCTCATATTCCCACTCTTTAGTCAGGACAAGGCAGGCTCAATCTGCGGGCTCCTGGGTGAGCTACCCAGAGGGGAGAGTTGAAATGGACTCTCCTGAAGATGAGTCCTACTGTGGCTTGGTGGCCTGGGAGACCTTGGAATGTGGAGGTGGCTCAGGGACTCTGCAGGATTCTCCAACCTGAGGTGTTTGACACGGCTCCAACAAGGAAGCTTCCCATGTGGAGACGAGAGAAGTTCTGTTCAGTGCCTCAGGAAAGCCCCATATCCTGTTCTTCGAACAAAAGCCTCTGAGGAGTGACACCTGGAAAACAAAGCAAGAGTTGAGATTAGGGCCTAAGGGCCTGTCCGGCTCAACCTTCTATCTCTGTTGACATCTGTGTGCATGCCTTCATGGAGGTAGCAGCTCAGCTTGTGTCCGAAGGCCCCTGTGTGTGCAGGGAGGCTCCCGGTAATGGTATGTCCTCGGGGGCCTTGAGGTTTCTCATATTCTGGAAGTGTGTGGCCAAAGGAATGGACAGAGTTTCCCAGGAGAGAGCAGGCATGGTCCTGTGGTATGGCTCCAGAGGACCCAGCCTAGAGGCTGTGTTTGCCAGGGCTGTGGGGACAGATGTCTGAAAAAGCAAACTTGGCTCAGGTAGGGGCCAAGGTAATGGCAGGCCTGATCTCCAGTCCGAGAGGGGAGATCCTCTGGATATCAAAGGAGGGCAAGTGGGAGGCAGTCACTCAGGCTTTTGTCTCTGGGTGTTGCGTTCACAGTGGCCGTTTAGGGTAGGGGTTGCTTCAGGGGCCGAGTAAGAGCCTTCCTCTCAGGGGATTGTCCAAGCTCCCAAGTGTTTGGGTTCATTCTGTGGGAAGGGAAGAGTACTGTTTTCTGCCACAGGGGACCCCCCAGGAGAGGGACTCTAGAGCACAGCAGTGGGTTCCCTCAACTGGAATACACACCATCTAGTTAGTCCTGCGTGCCTATGGGCATGGCAAGCCACATATGCGGGCTCTTGGTCCAATCACTGAGAGGCGTTACTTGAATAAGGTACTCACGCTGAGGGTCACAATGTGTGTTTGTGCCCAAGGCGGCCCTCACACATGGGCGTGGCCTCATGGGCCATGCCGTTTTCTCCTACACTGAAGGTTTGACTCACTGCCAGCAGCAAGGTTTCTTGCCATGGGGAAGGAGGGGTTCTGACTTGTGCATCAGGTTCCCCCCTGTGCAGGGATTGGAGATAAGGTCTAGGTTCTGATGACTGAAAACCCAGGTTGGGAATGGATGGTGGCCTAAGGCAGTGGCGGGTCCAATGTGCTGGGTGTGCAGCCAGCTGTGTCGGTGTCTGTTGGAAGGTCTGGGCTCAGGCTATTTGCGACAGAGCATCAGTGTTTAAGGTAGCCTATGCAATTGGGGTGTTGCTGAGGGCCAAGCAGTTTGATCCTCATTTGGGGTTTCTGGGCAGCACCATAGACAAAGTTTTTCTCCTGGGAGGCAGGCGGAGTGCTTCATTGTGGCCCCAGAATTCCCAGAAGGGAGGGTTTGTGGGCCAGGAGTGTGAGGACGGAAGTCTAGGAACACAAGCTAAAGTGAGGATTGGAGCCAAGGGCAGAGCAGGCCCACTAGGCAGAGGCTGAATCAAAATCTCCTGCATCTGAAGTCAGGCTGAGGATCAGACGTTGGCTGAGGCTGGAGTATGTGTCCATGTTGGCACCTTCATGAAGCGGGGGCCTCATGAGGCCAAGGAAGTTTTCCCACGCTGAGTTTGGAGGTTGCCCCAAACCACCAGGTTTCCTTCTGTGGGACATTCGAGTCCTGTTGCATGGCTCCAGGACATACCATACGGAAGGACTGGAGAGCACGGTTCGAAGGATGGATCCCTGTACAGCATGCCTCGCATTCCCATTGGCCATTAGCCACAAGATATGTTTGATCTGCTGCCTCTGGGGCACGCTAACCAGGGGGCTGAGTTGAAATGGCCTCTCCTGAGGATGCGTCATAATGTGCGTTTGGGTCCATGGAACCCTGGAATGTGCTGGTTGTTCAGTGGCCCTGCGGAACTCTCCTACCTGAAGGGTTTGATACATCCCCAGTAAGTAAGCTCCCCATGTGGAGACGAGAGAGGTTTGGTTTGGAGCCTCAGAAAAGCCCCGTGTGCTGGTCTACGAAAACAGACCTCTGAGGACGGACACATGGAAACCAAAGCTAAGGTTCAGATTAGGGCCTGGGGGCCTGTCCATTTCAACCTTCTGTCTCTGGGGACACTGTCTGAGAGTCTAAGTGGACATAGTTGCTCCGCTGGTGTCAGAGAGCCCCTCTTAGTCCAGGGTGGCCTACACTATTGATGGCCTCAGGGGCCTTGGAGCTTTTCCCTAACCTGTAGGGTTGTGGTCAATGGATTGGGCACAATTTCCTTGGAGAGGGCAGGCACAATCTTTCGCTGTGGCTCCAGCGGCCCTAGCCTGGCGGTTGTGTGGGTCCACGCTGAGGTCACAGAAGTCTGAAAACACAAACTCAGCTTATGAGTGGCGCCTAGGGTATGGCAGGCCGGATGTACAGCCCGAGAGGGAGCTCCTGGGCCTCTGAAACAAGGGCGAGTGGGAGGCGTTCCTTCAGGCTTTTGTCTCTGGATGTTGTGTCCGAGATAGCCGTGGATTGGAGGGGTGGACTCAGGGACTGTGGACGAGTATCCCTCTCTGGGGATTTGTCCCAGCTCCCAAGAGTTTGGGGTCATTTTGTGGGAAGGGTGGAAAAGTGTTGTCTGGCTCACGTGTCTCTCCAAGAAAGGGATTCCAGAGCAGAGCCCCAGGTACGGGCGGGGCGACTGGAAAACTCAAACACTGGTGAGGATTGGGTGCATAGGGGCTTGGCAAGCCCCATATGCGGGCTCTTGGCCCAAGCCCTGACAGGCCTTTCTTTGACATGCGGCTCATGCTGAGGGTCAGAGTGTGAATTTGTGCCCAAGCAGCACTCAAGTTTGGGCGTGGCATCAGGGACCAGGAAGGTTTCTCCCACCCTGAAGGTGTGACTCCATGCCAAGAGCAAGCTTTACAGCCACGGGGAAGGAGGAGTTCTGTGTTGTGCTTGCGATACCCAGCTGTGTGGAGAATTGATATAATGTCTAGGTTCAGATATCTGAAAACCAAGGTTAGGAAGAGGTGACGGCATAAGACCATGGCGTGTCCGAAGTGCTGGGTGTGCGGCCAGCTGTCTCCTTGTCTGTCTGGACGTCTGGCTTCAGGCTGTGTCAGACAGAGCATGTGTGCCCAGAGCAGCCTATCCAGTTCGGGTACCGTCGAGGCCCGAGCAGGTTGATCCTCATCTGGGTTTTCTGGAGAGAGCCCCACAGGGAAACGTTTTTCTTCCCTTGGGCAGACCCTGGGCTGGGTTGTGGTTCTGGAGTTCCTAGTCCGGAGGGCTTGTTTGCCAGGAGTGTGAGGAAGGAAGTCTGAAAACACAAGCTAGCGTGAGGTTTGGGACCGATGGCACGGCAGGCCCACTCTGAGAGGCTGAATCGAGATCTCCTGCACTGAGGTCATTTCAACTCTGAGACGTGCCTCAGGCTAGAGTTTTTGTCCAGCATGGCCTCTTCCTGAATGGTGTGGGGGCCTCATGAGGCCAGGAAGGTTTGCCTACGATGGGATTTGTGAACTACTCCAAACCTCAAGGTTTCCTTCTGCACGAAAGTCGAGTGGTATTGGATGGTTCCAGGAGGCCCCATACGGAAAGACTCGAGAGCAGGTGTCTAAGCATGGATGCCTGGGAACGCCACCTCATATTCCCACTCTTTAGTCAGGACAAGGCAGGCTCAATCTGCGGGCTCCTGGGTGAGCTACCCAGAGGGGAGAGTTGAAATGGACTCTCCTGAAGATGAGTCCTACTGTGGCTTGTTGGCCTGGGAGACCTTGGAATGTGGAGGTGGCTCAGGGACTCTGCAGGATTCTCCAACCTGAGGTGTTTGACACGGCTCCAACAAGGAAGCTTCCCATGTGGAGACGAGAGAAGTTCTGTTCAGTGCCTCAGGAAAGCCCCATATCCTGTTCTTCGAACCAAAGCCTCTGAGGAGTGACACCTGGAAAACAAAGCAAGAGTTGAGATTAGGGCCTAAGGGCCTGTCCGGCTCAACCTTCTATCTCTGTTGACATCTGTGTGCATGCCTTCATGGAGGTAGCAGCTCAGCTTGTGTCCGAAGGCCCCTGTGTGTGCAGGGAGGCTCCCGGTAATGGTATGTCCTCGGAGGCCTTGAGGTTTCTCGTATTCTGGAAGTGTGTGGCCAAAGGAATGGATAGAGTTTCCCAGGAGAGAGCAGGCATGGTCCTGTGGTATGGCTCCAGAGGACCCAGCCTAGAGGCTGTGTTTGCCAGGGCTGTGGGGACAGATGTCTGAAAAAGCAAACTTGGCTCAGGTAGGGGCCAAGGTAATGGCAGGCCTGATCTCCAGTCCGAGAGGGGAGATCCTCTGGATATCAAAGGAGGGCAAGTGGGAGGCAGTCACTCAGGCTTTTGTCTCTGGGTGTTGCGTTCACAGTGGCCGTTCAGGGTAGGGGTTGCTTCAGGGGCCGAGGAAGAGCCTTCCTCTCGGGGGATTGTCCAAGCTCCCAAGTGTTTGGGTTCATTCTGTGGGAAGGGAAGAGTACTGTTTTCTGCCACAGGGGACCCCCCAGGAGAGGGACTCTAGAGCACAGCAGTGGGTTCCCTCAACTGGAATACACACCATCTAGTTAGTCCTGCGTGCCTATGGGCATGGCAAGCCACATATGCGGGCTCTTGGTCCAATCACTGAGAGGCCTTACTTGAATAAGGTACTCACGCTGAGGGTCACAATGTGTGTTTGTGCCCAAGGCGGCCCTCACACATGGGCGTGGCCTCATGGGCCATGCCGTTTTCTCCTACACTGAAGGTTTGACTCACTGCCAGCAGCAAGGTTTCTTGCCATGGGGAAGGAGGGGTTCTGACTTGTGCATCAGGTTCCCCCCTGTGCAGGGATTGGAGATAAGGTCTAGGTTCTGATGACTGAAAACCCCGGTTGGGAATGGATGGTGGCCTAAGGCAGTGGCGGGTCCAATGTGCTGGGTGTGCAGCCAGCTGTGTCGGTGTCTGTTGGAAGGTCTGGGCTCAGGCTATTTGCGACAGAGCATCAGTGTTTAAGGTAGCCTATGCAATTGGGGTGTTGCCGAGGGCCAAGCAGTTTGATCCTCATTTGGGGTTTCTGGGCAGCACCATAGACAAAGTTTTTCTCCTGGGAGGCACGCGGAGTGCTTCATTGTGGCCCCAGAATTCCCAGTAGGGAGGGTTTGCGGGCCAGGAGTGTGAGGACGGAAGTCTAGGAACACAAGCTAAAGTGAGGATTGGAGCCAAGGGCAGAGCAGGCCCACTAGGCAGAGGCTGAATCAAAATCTCCTGCATCTGAAGTCAGGCTGAGGATCAGACGTTGGCTGAGGCTGGAGTATGTGTCCATGTTGGCACCTTCAAGAAGCGGGGGCCTCATGAGGCCAAGGAAGTTTTCCCACGCTGAGTTTGGAGGTTGCCCCAAACCACCAGGTTTCCTTCTGTGGGACATTCGAGTCCTGTTGCATGGCTCCAGGACATACCATACGGAAGGACTGGAGAGCACGGTTCGAAGGATGGATCCCTGTACAGCATGCCTCGCATTCCCATTGGCCATTAGCCACAAGATATGTTTGATCTGCTGCCTCTGGGGCACGCTAACCAGGGGGCTGAGTTGAAATGGCCTCTCCTGAGGATGCGTCATAATGTGCGTTTGGGTCCATGGAAACCTTGGAATGTGCTGGTTGTTCAGTGGCCCTGCGGAACTCTCCTACCTGAAGGGTTTGATACATCCCCAGTAAGTAAGCTCCCCATGTGGAGACGAGAGAGGTTTGGTTTGGAGCCTCAGAAAAGCCCCGTGTGCTGGTCTACGAAAACAGACCTCTGAGGACGGACACATGGAAACCAAAGCTAAGGTTCAGATTAGGGCCTGGGGGCCTGTCCATTTCAACCTTCTGTCTCTGGGGACACTGTCTGAGAGTCTAAGTGGAGATAGTTGCTCCGCTGGTGTCAGAGAGCCCCTCTTAGTCCAGGGTGGCCTACACTATTGATGGCCTCAGGGGCCTTGGAGCTTTTCCCTAACCTGTAGGGTTGTGGTCAATGGATTGGGCACAATTTCCTTGGAGAGGGCAGGCACAATCTTTCGCTGTGGCTCCAGAGGCCCTAGCCTGGCGGTTGTGTGGGTCCAGGCTGAGGGCACAGAAGTCTGAAAACACAAACTCAGCTTATGAGTGGCGCCTAGGGTATGGCAGGCCGGATGTACAGCCCGAGAGGGAGCTCCTGGGCCTCTGAAACAAGGGCGAGTGGGAGGCCTTCCTTCAGGCTTTTGTCTCTGGATGTTGTGTCCGAGATAGCCGTGGATTGGAGGGGTGGCCTCAGGGACTGTGGACGAGTATCCCTCTCTGGGGATTTGTCCCAGCTCCCAAGAGTTTGGGGTCATTTTGTGGGAAGGGTGGAAAAGTGTTGTCTGGCTCACGTGTCTCTCCAAGAAAGGGATTCCAGAGCAGAGCCCCAGGTACGGGCGGGGCGACTGGAAAACTCAAACACTGGTGAGGATTGGGTGCATAGGGGCTTGGCAAGCCCCATATGCGGGCTCTTGGCCCAGGCCCTGACAGGCCTTTCTTTGACATGGGGCTCATGCTGAGGGTCAGAGTGTGAATTTGTGCCCAAGCAGCACTCAAGTTTGGGCGTGGCATCAGGGACCAGGAAGATTTCTCCCACCCTGAAGGTGTGACTCCATGCCAAGAGCAAGCTTTACAGCCTCGGGGAAGGAGGTGTTCTGTGTTGTGCTTGCGATACCCAGCTGTGTGGAGAATTGATATAATGTCTAGGTTCAGATATCTGAAAACCAAGGTTAGGAAGAGGTGACGGCATAAGACCATGGCGTGTCCGAAGTGCTGGGTGTGCGGCCAGCTGTCTCCTTGTCTGTCTGGACGTCTGGCTTCAGGCTGTGTCAGACAGAGCATGAGTGCCCAGAGCAGCCTATCCAGTTCGGGTACCGTCGAGGCCCAAGCAGGTTGATCCTCATCTGGGTTTTCTGGAGAGAGCCCCACAGGGAAACGTTTTTCTTCCCTTGGGCAGACCCTGGGCTGGGTTGTGGTTCTGGAGTTCCTAGTCCGGAGGGCTTGTTTGCCAGGAGTGTGAGGAAGGAAGTCTGAAAACACAAGCTAGCGTGAGGTTTGGGACCGATGGAACGGCAGGCCCACTCTGAGAGGCTGAATCGAGATCTCCTGCACTGAGGTCATTTCAACTCTGAGACGTGCCTCAGGCTAGAGTTTTTGTCCAGCATGGCCTCTGCCTGAATGGTGTGGGGGCCTCATGAGGCCAGGAAGGTTTGCCTGCGATGGGATTTGTGAACTACTCCAAACCTCAAGGTTTCCTTCTGCACGAAAGTCGAGTGCTATTGGATGGTTCCAGGAGGCCCCATATGGAAAGACTCGAGAGCAGGTGTCTAAGCATGGATGCCTGGGAACGCCACCTCATATTTCCACTCTTTAGTCAGGACAAGGCAGGCTCAATCTGCGGGCTCCTGGGTGAGCTACCCAGAGGGGAGAGTTGAAATGGACTCTCCTGAAGATGAGTCCTACTGTGGCTTGTTGGCCTGGGAGACCTTGGAATGTGGAGGTGGCTCAGGGACTCTGCAGGATTCTCCAACCTGAGGTGTTTGACACGGCTCCAACAAGGAAGCTTCCCATGTGGAGACGAGAGAAGTTCTGTTCAGTGCCTCAGGAAAGCCCCATATCCTGTTCTTCGAACCAAAGCCTCTGAGGAGTGACACCTGGAAAACAAAGCAAGAGTTGAGATTAGGGCCTAAGGGCCTGTCCGGCTCAACCTTCTATCTCTGTTGACATCTGTGTGCATGCCTTCATGGAGGTAGCAGCTCAGCTTGTGTCCGAAGGCCCCAGTGTGTGCAGGGAGGCTCCCGGTAATGGTATGTCCTCGGGGGCCTTGAGGTTTCTCATATTCTGGAAGTGTGTGGCCAAAGGAATGGACAGAGTTTCCCAGGAGAGAGCAGGCATGGTCCTGTGGTATTGCTCCAGAGGACCAGCCTAGAGGCTGTGTTTGCCAGGGCTGTGGGGACAGATGTCTGAAAAAGCAAACTTGGCTCAGGTAGGGGCCAAGGTAATGGCAGGCCTGATCTCCAGTCCGAGAGGGGAGATCCTCTGGATATCAAAGGAGGGCAATTGGGAGGCAGTCACTCAGGCTTCTGTCTCTGGGTGTTGCGTTCACAGTGGCCGTTCAGGGTAGGGGTTGCTTCAGGGGCCGAGTAAGAGCCTTCCTCTCAGGGGATTGTCCAAGCTCCCAAGTGTTTGGGTTCATTCTGTGGGAAGGGAAGAGTACTGTTTTCTGCCACAGGGGACCGCCCAGGAGAGGGACTCTAGAGCACAGCAGTGGGTTCCATCAACTGGAATACACACCATCTAGTTAGTCCTGCGTGCCTATGGGCATGGCAAGCCACATATGCGGGCTCTTGGTCCAATCACTGAGAGGCCTTACTTGAATAAGGTACTCACGCTGAGGGTCACAATGTGTGTTTGTGCCCAAGGCGGCCCTCACACATGGGCGTGGCCTCATGGGCCATGCCATTTTCTCCTACACTGAAGGTTTGACTCACTGCAGCAGCAAGGTTTCTTGCCATGGGGAAGGAGGGGTTCTGACTTGTGCATCAGGTTCCCCCCTGTGCAGGGATTGGAGATAAGGTCTAGGTTCTGATGACTGAAAACCCAGGTTGGGAATGGATGGTGGCCTAAGGCAGTGGCGGGTCCAATGTGCTGGGTGTGCAGCCAGCTGTGTCGGTGTCTGTTGGAAGGTCTGGGCTCAGGCTATTTGCGACAGAGCATCAGTGTTTAAGGTAGCCTATGCAATTGGGGTGTTGCCGAGGGCCAAGCAGTTTGATCCTCATTTGGGGTTTCTGGGCAGCACCATAGACAAAGTTTTTCTCCTGGGAGGCAGGCGGAGTGCTTCATTGTGGCCCCAGAATTCCCAGTAGGGAGGGTTTGCGGGCCAGGAGTGTGAGGACGGAAGTCTAGGAACACAAGCTAAAGTGAGGATTGGAGCCAAGGGCAGAGCAGGCCCACTAGGCAGAGGCTGAATCAAAATCTCCTGCATCTGAAGTCAGGCTGAGGATCAGACGTTGGCTGAGGCTGGAGTATGTGTCCATGTTGGCACCTTCATGAAGCAGGGGCCTCATGAGGCCAAGGAAGTTTTCCCACGCTGAGTTGGAGGTTGCCCCAAACCACCATGTTTCCTTCTGTGGGACATTCGAGTCCTGTTGCATGGCTCCAGGACATACCATACGGAAGGACTGGAGAGCACGGTTCGAAGGATGGATCCCTGTACAGCATGCCTCGCATTCCCTTTGGCCATTAGCCACAAGATATGTTTGATCTGCTGCCTCTGGGGCACGCTAACCAGGGGGCTGAGTTGAAATGGCCTCTCCTGAGGATGCGTCATAATGTGCGTTTGGGTCCATGGAAACCTTGGAATGTGCTGGTTGTTCAGTGGCCCTGCGGAACTCTCCTACCTGAAGGGTTTGATACATCCCCAGTAAGTAAGCTCCCCATGTGGAGACGAGAGAGGTTTGGTTTGGAGCCTCAGAAAAGCCCCGTGTGCTGGTCTACGAAAACAGACGTCTGAGGACGGACACATGGAAACCAAAGCTAAGGTTCAGATTAGGGCCTGGGGGCCTGTCCATTTCAACCTTCTGTCTCTGGGGACACTGTCTGAGAGTCTAAGTGGAGATAGTTGCTCCGCTGGTGTCAGAGAGCCCCTCTTAGTCCAGGGTGGCCTATACTATTGATGGCCTCAGGGGCCTTGGAGCTTTTCCCTAACCTGTAGGGTTGTGGTCAATGGATTGGGCACAATTTCCTTGGAGAGGGCAGGCACAATCTTTCGCTGTGGCTCCAGAGGCCCTAGCCTGGCGGTTGTGTGGGTCCACGCTGAGGGCACAGAAGTCTGAAAACACAAACTCAGCTTATGAGTGGCGCCTAGGGTATGGCAGGCCGGATGTACAGCCCGAGAGGGAGCTCCTGGGCCTCTAAAACAAGGGCGAGTGGGAGGCGTTCCTTCAGGCTTTTGTCTCTGGATGTTGTGTCCGAGATAGCCGTGGATTGAAGGGGTGGACTCAGGGACTGTGGACGAGTATCCCTCTCTGGGGATTTGTCCCAGCTCCCAAGAGTTTGGGGTCACTTTGTGGGAAGGGTGGAAAAGTGTTGTCTGGCTCACGTGTCTCTCCAAGAAAGGGATTCCAGAGCAGAGCCCTGGTACGGGCGGGGCGACTGGAAAACTCAAACACTGGTGAGGATTGGGTGCATAGGGGCTTGGCAAGCCCCATATGCGGGCTCTTGGCCCAGGCCCTGACAGGCCTTTCTTTGACATGGGGCTCATGCTGAGGGTCAGAGTGTGAATTTGTGCCCAAGCAGCACTCAAGTTTGGGCGTGGCATCAGGGACCAGGAAGGTTTCTCCCACCCTGAAGGTGTGACTCCATGCCAAGAGCAAGCTTTACAGCCTCGGGGAAGGAGGAGTTCTGTGTTGTGCTTTCGATACCCAGCTGTGTGGAGAATTGATATAATGTCTAGGTTCAGATATCTGAAAACCAAGGTTAGGAAGAGGTGACGGCATAAGACCATGGCGTGTCCGAAGTGCTGGGTGTGCTGCCAGCTGTCTCCTTGTCTGTCTGGACGTCTGGCTTCAGGCTGTGTCAGACAGAGCATGAGTGCCCAGAGCAGCCTATCCAGTTCGGGTACCGTCGAGGCCCAAGCAGGTTGATCCTCATCTGGGTTTTCTGGAGAGAGCCCCACAGGGAAACGTTTTTCTTCCCTTGGGCAGACCCTGGGCTGGGTTGTGGTTCTGGAGTTCCTAGTCCGGAGGGCTTGTTTGCCAGGAGTGTGAGGAAGGAAGTCTGAAAACACAAGCTAGCATGAGGTTTGGGACCGATGGCACGGCAGGCCCACTCTGAGAGGCTGAATCGAGATCTCCTGCACTGAGGTCATTTCAACTCTGAGACGTGCCTCAGGCTAGAGTTTTTGTCCAGCATGGCCTCTGCCTGAATGGTGTGGGGGCTTCATGAGGCCAGGAAGGTTTGCCTGCGATGGGATTTGTGAACTACTCCAAACCTCAAGGTTTCCTTCTGCACCCAAGTCGAGTGCTATTGGATGGTTCCAGGAGGCCCCATACGGAAAGACTCGAGAGCAGGTGTCTAGGCATGGATGCCTGGGAACGCCACCTCATATTCCCACTCTTTAGTCAGGACAAGGCAGGCTCAATCTGCGGGCTCCTGGGTGAGCTACCCAGAGGGGAGAGTTGAAATGGACTCTCCTGAAGATGAGTCCTACTGTGGCTTGGTGGCCTGGGAGACCTAGGAATGTGGAGGTGGCTCAGGGACTCTGCAGGATTCTCCAACCTGAGGTGTTTGACACGGCTCCAACAAGGAAGCTTCCCATGTGGAGATGAGAGAAGTTCTGTTCAGTGCCTCAGGAAAGCCCCATATCCTGTTCTTCGAACCAAAGCCTCTGAGGAGTGACACCTGGAAAACAAAGCAAGAGTTGAGATTAGGACCTAAGGGCCTGTCGGGCTCAAACTTCTATCTCTGTTGACATCTGTGTGCAAGCCTTCATGGAGGTAGCAGCTCAGCTTGTGTCCGAAGGCCCCTGTGTGTGCAGGGAGGCTCCCGGTAATGGTATGTCCTCGGGGGCCTTGAGGTTTCTCATATTCTGGAGGTGTGTGGCCAAAGGAATGGACAGAGTTTCCCAGGAGAGAGCAGGCATGGTCCTGTGGTATGGCTCCAGAGGACCCAGCCTAGAGGCTGTGTTTGCCAGGGCTGTGGGGACAGATGTCTGAAAAAGCAAACTTGGCTCAGGTAGGGGCCAAGGTAATGGCAGGCCTGATCTCCAGTCCGAGAGGGGAGATCCTCTGGATATCAAAGGAGGGCAAGTGGGAGGCAGTCGCTCAGGCTTTTGTCTCTGGGTGTTGCGTTCACAGTGGCCGTTCAGGGTAGGGGTTGCTTCAGGGGCAGAGTAAGAGCCTTCCTCTCGGGGGATTGTCCAAGCTCCCAAGTGTTTGGGTTCATTCTGTGGGAAGGGAAGAGTACTGTTTTCTGCCACAGGGGACCCCCCAGGAGAGGGACTCTAGAGCACAGCAGTGGGTTCCCTCAACTGGAATACACACCATCTAGTTAGTCCTGCGTGCCTATGGGCATGGCAAGCCACATATGCGGGCTCTTGGTCCAATCACTGAGAGGCGTTACTTGAATAAGGTACTCACGCTGAGGGTCACAATGTGTGTTTGTGCCCAAGGCGGCCCTCACACATGGGCGTGGCCTCATGGGCCATGCCGTTTTCTCCTACACTGAAGGTTTGACTCACTGCCAGCAGCAAGGTTTCTTGCCATGGGGAAGGAGGGGTTCTGACTTGTGCATCAGGTTCCCCCCTGTGCAGGGATTGGAGATAAGGTCTAGGTTCTGATGACTGAAAACCCCGGTTGGGAATGGATGGTGGCCTAAGGCAGTGGCGGGTCCAATGTGCTGGGTGTGCAGCCAGCTGTGTCGGTGTCTGTTGGAAGGTCTGGGCTCAGGCTATTTGCGACAGAGCATCAGTGTTTAAGGTAGCCTATGCAATTGGGGTGTTGCCGAGGGCCAAGCAGTTTGATCCTCATTTGGGGTTTCTGGGCAGCACCATAGACAAAGTTTTTCTCCTGGGAGGCAGGCGGAGTGCTTCATTGTGGCCCCAGAATTCCCAGTAGGGAGGGTTTGCGGGCCAGGAGTGTGAGGATGGAAGTCTAGGAACACAAGCTAAAGTGAGGATTGGAGCCAAGGGCAGAGCAGGCCCACTAGGCAGAGGCTGAATCAAAATCTCCTGCATCTGAAGTCAGGCTGAGGATCAGACGTTCGCTGAGGCTGGAGTATGTGTCCATGTTGGCACCTTCATGAAGCGGGGGCCTCATGAGGCCAAGGAAGTTTTCCCACGCGAGTATGGAGGTTGCCCCAAACCACCAGGTTTCCTTCTGTGGGACATTCGAGTCCTGTTGCATGGCTCCAGGACATACCATACGGAAGGACTGGAGAGCACGGTTCGAAGGATGGATCCCTGTACAGCATGCCTCGCATTCCCATTGGCCATTAGCCACAAGATATGTTTGATCTGCTGCCTCTGGGGCACGCTAACCAGGGGGCTGAGTTCAAATGGCCTCTCCTGAGGATGCGTCATAATGTGCGTTTGGGTCCATGGAAACCTTGGAATGTGCTGGTTGTTCAGTGGCCCTGCGGAACTCTCCTACCTGAAGGATTTGATACATCCCCAGTAAGTAAGCTCCCCATGTGGAGACGAGAGAGGTTTGGTTTGGAGCCTCAGAAAAGCCCCGTGTGCTGGTCTACGAAAACAGACCTCTGAGGACGGACACATGGAAACCAAAGCTAAGGTTCAGATTAGGGCCTGGGGGCCTGTCCATTTCAACCTTCTGTCTCTGGGGACACTGTCTGAGAGTCTAAGTGGAGGTAGTTGCTCCGCTGGTGTCAGAGAGCCCCTCTTAGTCCAGGGTGGCCTACACTATTGATGGCCTCAGGGGCCTTGGAGCTTTTCCCTAACCTGTAGGGTTGTGGTCAATGGATTGGGCACAATTTCCTTGGAGAGGGCAGGCACAATCTTTCGCTGTGGCTCCAGAGGCCCTAGCCTGGCGGTTGTGTGGGTCCAGGCTGAGGGCACAGAAGTCTGAAAACACAAACTCAGCTTATGAGTGGCGCCTAGGGTATGGCAGGCCGGATGTACAGCCCGAGAGGGAGCTCCTGGGCCTCTGAAACAAGGGCGAGTGGGAGGCCTTCCTTCAGGCTTTTGTCTCTGGATGTTGTGTCCGAGATAGCCGTGGATTGGAGGGGTGGCCTCAGGGACTGTGGACGAGTATCCCTCTCTGGGGATTTGTCCCAGCTCCCAAGAGTTTGGGGTCATTTTGTGGGAAGGGTGGAAAAGTGTTGTCTGGCTCACGTGTCTCTCCAAAAAAGGGATTCCAGAGCAGAGCCCCAGGTACGGGCGGGGCGACTGGAAAACTCAAACACTGGTGAGGATTGGGTGCATAGGGGCTTGGCAAGCCCCATATGCGGGCTCTTGGCCCAGGCCCTGACAGGCCTTTCTTTGACATGGGGCTCATGCTGAGGGTCAGAGTGTGAATTTGTGCCCAAGCAGCACTCAAGTTTGGGCGTGGCATCAGGGACCAGGAAGGTTTCTCCCACCCTGAAGGTGTGACTCCATGCCAAGAGCAAGCTTTACAGCCTCGGGGAAGGAGGAGTTCTGTGTTGTGCTTGCGATACCCAGCTGTGTGGAGAATTGATATAATGTCTAGGTTCAGATATCTGAAAACCAAGGTTAGGAAGAGGTGACGGCATAAGACCATGGCGTGTCCGAAGTGCTGGGTGTGCGGCCAGCTGTCTCCTTGTCTGTCTGGACGTCTGGCTTCAGGCTGTGTCAGACAGAGCATGAGTGCCCAGAGCAGCCTATCCAGTTCGGGTACCGTCGAGGCCCGAGCAGGTTGATCCTCATTTGGGGTTTCTGGGCAGCACCATAGACAAAGTTTTTCTCCTGGAGGCAGGCGGAGTGCTTCATTGTGGCCCCAGAATTCCCAGTAGGGAGGGTTTGCGGGCCAGGAGTGTGAGGACGGAAGTCTAGGAACACAAGCTAAAGTGAGGATTGGAGCCAAGGGCAGAGCAGGCCCACTAGGCAGAGGCTGAATCAAAATCTCCTGCATCTGAAGTCAGGCTGAGGATCAGACGTTGGCTGAGGCTGGAGTATGTGTCCATGTTGGCACCTTCATGAAGCGGGGGCCTCATGAGGCCAAGGAAGTTTTCCCACGCTGAGTTTGGAGGTTGCCCCAAACCACCAGGTTTCCTTCTGTGGGACATTCGAGTCCTGTTGCATGGCTCCAGGACATACCATACGGAAGGACTGGAGAGCACGGTTCGAAGGATGGATCCCTGTACAGCATGCCTCGCATTCCCATTGGCCATTAGCCACAAGATATGTTTGATCTGCTGCCTCTGGGGCACGCTAACCAGGGGGCTGAGTTGAAATGGCCTCTCCTGAGGATGCGTCATAATGTGCGTTTGGGTCCATGGAAACCTTGGAATGTGCTGGTTGTTCAATGGCCCTGCGGAACTCTCCTACCTGAAGGATTTGATACATCCCCAGTAAGTAAGCTCCCCATGTGGAGACGAGAGAGGTTTGGTTTGGAGCCTCAGAAAAGCCCCGTGTGCTGGTCTACGAAAACAGACCTCTGAGGACGGACACATGGAAACCAAAGCTAAGGTTCAGATTAGGGCCTGGGGGCCTGTCCATTTCAACCTTCTGTCTCTGGGGACACTGTCTGAGAGTCTAAGTGGAGATAGTTGCTCCGCTGGTGTCAGAGAGCCCCTCTTAGTCCAGGGTGGCCTACACTATTGATGGCCTCAGGGGCCTTGGAGCTTTTCCCTAACCTGTAGGGTTGTGGTCAATGGATTGGGCACAATTTCCTTGGAGAGGGCAGGCACAATCTTTCGCTGTGGCTCCAGAGGCCCTAGCCTGGCGGTTGTGTGGGTCCAGGCTGAGGGCACAGAAGTCTGAAAACACAAACTCAGCTTATGAGTGGCGCCTAGGGTATGGCAGGCCGGATGTACAGCCCGAGAGGGAGCTCCTGGGCCTCTGAAACAAGGGCGAGTGGGAGGCCTTCCTTCAGGCTTTTGTCTCTGGATGTTGTGTCCGAGATAGCCGTGGATTGGAGGGGTGGCCTCAGGGACTGTGGACGAGTATCCCTCTCTGGGGATTTGTCCCAGCTCCCAAGAGTTTGGGGTCATTTTGTGGGAAGGGTGGAAAAGTGTTGTCTGGCTTACGTGTCTCTCCAAGAAAGGGATTCCAGAGCAGAGCCCCAGGTACGGGCGGGGCGACTGGAAAACTCAAACACTGGTGAGGATTGGGTGCATAGGGGCTTGGCAAGCCCCATATGCGGGCTCTTGGCCCAGGCCCTGACAGGCCTTTCTTTGACATGGGGCTCATGCTGAGGGTCAGAGTGTGAATTTGTGCCCAAGCAGCACTCAAGTTTGGGCGTGGCATCAGGGACCAGGAAGGTTTCTCCCACCCTGAAGGTGTGACTCCATGCCAAGGGAGAGCTTTACAGCCACGGGGAAGGAGGAGTTCTGTGTTGCGCTTGCGATACCCAGCTGTGTGGAGAATTGATATAATGTCTAGGTCCAGATATCTGAAAACCAAGGTTAGGAAGAGGTGACGGCATAAGACCATGGCATGTCCGAAGTGCTGGGTGTGCGGCCAGCTGTCTCCTTGTCTGTCTGGACGTCTGGCTTCAGGCTGTGTCAGACAGAGCATGAGTGCCCAGAGCAGCCTATCCAGTTCGGGTACCGTCGAGGCCCGAGCAGGTTGATCCTCATTTGGGGTTTCTGGGCAGCACCATAGACAAAGTTTTTCTCCTGGGAGGCAGGCGGAGTGCTTCATTGTGGCCCCAGAATTCCCAGTAGGGAGGGTTTGCGGGCCAGGAGTGTGAGGACGGAAGTCTAGGAACACAAGCTAAAGTGAGGATTGGAGCCAAGGGCAGAGCAGGCCCACTAGGCAGAGGCTGAATCAAAATCTCCTGCATCTGAAGTCAGGCTGAGGATCAGACGTTGGCTGAGGCTGGAGTATGTGTCCATGTTGGCACCTTCATGAAGCGGGGGCCTCATGAGGCCAAGGAAGTTTTCCCACGCTGAGTTTGGAGGTTGCCCCAAACCACCAGGTTTCCTTCTGTGGGACATTCGAGTCCTGTTGCATGGCTCCAGGACATACCATACGGAAGGACTGGAGAGCACGGTTCGATGGATGGATCCCTGTACAGCATGCCTCGCATTCCCATTGGCCATTAGCCACAAGATATGTTTGATCTGCTGCCTCTGGGGCACGCTAACCAGGGGGCTGAGTTGAAATGGCTTCTCCTGAGGATGCGTCATAATGTGCGTTTGGGTCCATGGAAACCTTGGAATGTGCTGGTTGTTCAGTGGCCCTGCGGAACTCTCCTACCTGAAGGGTTTGATACATCCCCAGTAAGTAAGCTCCCCATGTGTGTGGCCCGCCAACGCTCGCCCGCGAGGAAGGAAGACCACCGACACAGGATTCTTCTCTATCACGCTTTATTGAAGTGCACTTGGTTGAGGTTTGTAGGGTGATGGAAGCAGGAAGCGCCTGGGTAGAGCCAGGGCTGCACATATATACAGGCTAGCTGGGGCGTGTCTCATTCTGGGGTACGTGGCTCACTATGGTAGGTCAGCCTTGTTGCTGGGCAGAATAAGCTTAAGGCCACGCGTCCAACCACTTGTTTACGAGGCTCTCCGGCGCCATCTTGTAATGGCGGCAACGGGTTGCCACATCTCCCCCTTTTTCTTTTATTTTGCAGTCATGGCTAAAATCAGAGGAGTGTCCCCTAGTAAACATGTCCTCCTTTGCCTAGGGACGGGAGAGAAACGGAGGTACCCGTATGCAGACACTCATGACTTTCAGGGTGGCTCACCCTGTGCACTCCTAGGTGCAAACCACCCGCGGAAAATGCAAGGTTGTCTCTATTCGGGTGCAATGGGCTACTCAAAGCCCTCCGAGTGCAAGAGCACAACCTATGTTTCATTTAACATGCTGAGCCAAGCTTGGGGAGATGTTCCAGCCTCTATAGCGGCAAAGGCACGCGCTATGGCCACCTTCTCTCTTCTGCGAGCCCTCATTACCCTCAGAATTAAGAACAAAGCCACCAGTAGTCCTGCAAACATTAGCATGCCCATGACTCCTACTCCGAGAGTGGTAAAGCACAAGGTGCCTTGAAGGTTGAAATTTGTAGTGTTATAACGCTGTACCTTATTATTGATTTGTTTACAGGGTAAATCAAAAACACATTCTGGAACATACAGATGGGGTAATGTTTTTGTCGCGTTTGTGACTGGCATGGGGATGGGCCATGTTCTTGAAACGGCCCAAAAGGTAGCTCCCTCAACTCTGGTCAGGCAGATCATCAGCACTATCAGCATCTCCAGGGTTGGAGTCCATGTCTGCTTCTTTGGTGTTGTCATCGGTTCTTTCATCCAACTTTCGCGTCAGTCGTGATGGCACCCACACCGGATCCGAGCGGTCCTGTGGAAAAACACAAACAGCTCCCCTGGATCTCCTAATCACGGGATCCGGTCCATACCATTTGTTATCCAGGATATCTTTCCACATTACACGTTCCTTTATGGCCTCAGCCTCTTCTGCGTGTCTATCTGCCGCACTTTTGCCATTGGCATCCAGAATTAAAAAATTGATAGTAAAGATTGCTAGGGATAGGCGATCTCGAGGGGTCATAACCGCCTCTATTCCCCCTTTTTGTTTTTGTATTAGTTCTTTAAGCGTGCGGTTAGCGCGCTCAAACCCAATCCCTTTCTATCATTTTTCAAGCTAGGACTGACTAGCTCTGATTCTCCCTGCAAGTATTTACCTAGGCCTTTGCCTGGCATATAGCCTTGTTTCATCATCAAATCTTTGCTCTGTTTGGAATACGTTCCCTCATTAGTCAGAATTAGATTTAATTGACTCTGGACATCTCTTCCCCAGAGATTGATGGGAAGGTCCAGTACGAACGGCTGAAAAGTCCCTTTGTTCCCTTCCATCCTCCAATGTAGAGTTTTTGCACTAATCTCAGGTGTGTTTTGATAGCCTAGCCCCTGTAATGTTTGAGAGGCCTTTTGCAGCGGCCAATTCCTTGGCCAGAATCGTTGGCTCATGACGCTTCGGTCAGCCCCCGTATCTATTAGACCGGTGAAGGCCTTTCCTTCTATCTCCAAACTACACATGGGGCGACCTGTTAGCTCCAAAGATAAGTAGGCCATATCGACTCCAGAGTATCCAAAGCCCTTATCTCCTCTGACCTTATTTTGGGCGGGGAAACGGTCATGCAAGGATGAGAGAACTACCAGCTGGGCTATTCTGTCCCCAGGGGCAATGGAGACAATGCCAAAAGGTGAGTGACACATAACCCTAATTGTACCCTGATAGTCTGGGTCAATGATCCCGGGGAGGACCAATAAGCCCCTCATGGTGCTGGATGATCGGCCTAAAACCAGCCCAGCCGAGCCTACAGGAAGAGGTCCTGACATGTCAGTAGGAACCGCTTGTATACCCATACGAGGGGTTAAAACCAGTCCGGCGGTGGCGCAGAGGTCCAGCCCCGCGGAGCCTGTCGTGGCTCGTCGGGTGCTCTCGGCGGCTGAAGGATCCCCTCCTGAAACGCCCCATATATTTTCGGGCCCTGAGGGCGTGGGCCCCTCTGCGTGTTTTTTGACTCCGGGACATATGGGTTATTTATAGGTTGTCCATTAATGTCTTTTGTGGATCTACACTCATTGGCCCAATGTTTCCCCTTCTTGCATCTTGGGCATGTCCCTGGCTGCTTGGTATTTGGTCCCTTTGCCCTGAAGCCTTCCTTGTTAGGACAGTTTCTCTTTACGTGTCCCGGCTGTCCGCAAATGAAGCAGCCATCACGTCTCCCGTGCTTAGTAGCCGCTATCATAGCTCTGGCCAGTCCTTCATTGGTGAGTGGTCCTCCTATCTCTCTGCAGGCCTTTAGCCACGCATCTAAACCTTTTCCTTTCCATGGTGTGATTGCTCGCTGGCAATCCTTAGTGCATTGCTCATAAACAAGCTGTTGCACTAGAGGCATGGCCTCCTGAGCGTCTCCAAAAATTTTTCCAGCTGCCTCTATCATTCTAGCCACAAAATCTGAAAAAGGCTCATTCGGTCCTTGGATTATCTTAGTCAGGTTTCCTGATACCTCTCCCCGTTTAGGTATCATCCTCCATGCTCTTTTAAATATTTCTACGATCTGCTGATAAACAGGCACCGGGAAGGCCGTCTGGTTATCAGCCCACTGTCCCTGCCCCAGTAGCATATCAGCAGTCCAGGGTGCTGTGTTTGGTGTACGAGCATTCACTCGCGCCTGATTATGCGCGGCTTCTGTAACCACTGCTCTATAGTCTAGATACTGTCCTGTGTTTAGGCACGCTCGAGCTATCTCCCACCAATCATTTGGTGTCAGGGCTGCGGTGGTGATCCTATCCAGTAAAATTAACGTATACTGTGCATTGGGCCCCCAAGTACGGGCGGCCTCTACTAAGTCCTTCAACTGTTTGTAGGGTATGGGCTCATGATATCTTTGCTGGTTTTGGTTTTCAAAGACAGGGAACGCAACAGCGTCCAGCGGGGTGAACTCGGCAAGGCATCTGAGCGTTTTTCGAGAGAGCCTATGGGCCCCTCCGTTCTGCTTGCCTGGATAAGGCGGAGGCGGAGCTCTTGCCGGAGGCGGCAGTCCGTATCGCTCCTCCTCATATCTAGCCGCCTCTTCCTCTAACTCCTCCTCCTCGTCCTCCGTTAGTGAGTCATCTCCCGAGTCCCTCTCTTGCTTTACACTGAGAGCGGCGAATTCCTCATAGAAGTCATCTAAACTCGGGTAGATGGGTGCACTGGGAGCGGTTGCCTGATGTTTTTTGTGCTTACTTTTATCATCTATTTCCTTTTGTTTTTCACTTCCTCTTTTATATCCCTTTTCTGACTTCTTCATTTGTTTTTTGTTTCCCCCTTCCTTTATACTACTTGATTCCGAAAGGCTGTCCTGATGTTCCGCTAAAGCACGCCTGCCCTTTTTCAGATGCTCTACGTGTTTTCCGTCCCGTAAGCACGCATGTACAACTCTCCATAAGGGTAGGGTGCCTGATTTAAGCTGCTGATTGGCCTTGGCTGCATCCAGATCTCTTCCTAACTTTTCCCAGCAGGGAAGGTTTAAGTCCCCCGACACGGCAAACCACGGGGCACACTCATCTATGTCTTTAAGAACGGATTTGACTGTCCTCTCTGAGATCCTTAACCCCCTCTCTTTTAATAGTGCCTGTATGGGGCTCATGAAGTCTGGATATTTGCACTCACGTATCCAAAAGCAAAAAAGCAAGGCTACAACTGCAAGGACAATTATAGCTATAGCAGCTACCCAAGGCTCAAGTGTCCAAAATAACATACCGGGGAATACTTACCGGCGCCGACCACTTCGCATGTAGAGTTCTGAATCCTTTCTAGGCTCCCCGCGGTGTCCGCCGAACTATTCCCGGGTTTCGGCTCCAGCTGTGGCCCGCCAACGCTCGCCCGCGAGGAAGGAAGACCACCGACACAGGATTCTTCTCTATCACGCTTTATTGAAGTGCACTTGGTTGAGGTTTGTAGGGTGATGGAAGCAGGAAGCGCCTGGGTAGAGCCAGGGCTGCACATATATACAGGCTAGCTGGGGCGTGTCTCATTCTGGGGTACGTGGCTCACTATGGTAGGTCAGCCTTGTTGCTGGGCAGAATAAGCTTAAGGCCACGCGTCCAACCACTTGTTTACGAGGCTCTCCGGCGCCATCTTGTAATGGCGGCAACGGGTTGCCACACATGTGGAGACGAGAGAGGTTTGGTTTGGAGCCTCAGAAAAGCCCCGTGTGCTGGTCTACGAAAACAGACCTCTGAGGACGGACACATGGAAACCAAAGCTAAGGTTCAGATTAGGGCCTGGGGGCCTGTCCATTTCAATCTTCTGTCTCTGGGGACACTGTCTGAGAGTCTAAGAGGAGATAGTTGCTCCGCTGGTGTCAGAGAGCCCCTCTTAGTCCAGGGTGGCCTACACTATTGATGGCCTCAGGGGCCTTGGAGCTTTTCCCTAACCTGTAGGGTTGTGGTCAGTGGATTGGGCACAATTTCCTTGGAGAGGGCAGGCACAATCTTTCGCTGTGGCTCCAGAGGCCCTAGCTTGGCGGTTGTGTGGGTCCAGGCTGAGGGCACAGAAGTCTGAAAACACAAACTCAGCTTATGAGTGGCGCCTAGGGTATGGCAGGCCGGATGTACAGCCCGAGAGGGAGCTCCTGGGCCTCTGAAACAAGGGCGAGTGGGAGGCGTTCCTTCAGGCTTTTGTCTCTGGATGTTGTGTCCGAGATAGCCGTGGATTGGAGGGGTGGCCTCAGGGACTGTGGACGAGTATCCCTCTCTGGGGATTTGTCCCAGCTCCCAAGAGTTTGGGGTCATTTTGTGGGAAGGGTGGAAAAGTGTTGTCTGGCTCACGTGTCTCTCCAAGAAAGGGATTCCAGAGCAGAGCCCCAGGTACGGGCGGGGCGACTGGAAAACTCAAACACTGGTGAGGATTGGGTGCATAGGGGCTTGGCAAGCCCCATATGCGGGCTCTTGGCCCAGGCCCTGACAGGCCTTTCTTTGACATGGGGCTCATGCTGAGGGTCAGAGTGTGAATTTGTGCCCAAGCAGCACTCAAGTTTGGGCGTGGCATCAGGGACCAGGAAGGTTTCTCCCACCCTGAAGGTGTGACTCCATGCCAAGAGCGAGCTTTACAGCCACGGGGAAGGAGGAGTTCTGTGTTGTGCTTGCGATACCCAGCTGTGTGGAGAATTGATATAATGTCTAGGTTCAGATATCTGAACACCAAGGTTAGGAAGAGGTGACGGCATAAGACCATGGCGTGTCCGAAGTGCTGGGTGTGCGGCCAGCTGTCTCCTTGTCTGTCTGGACGTCTGGCTTCAGGCTGTGTCAGACAGAGCATGGGTGCCCAGAGCAGCCTATCCAGTTCGGGTACCGTCGAGGCCCGAGCAGGTTGATCCTCATCTGGGTTTTCTGGAGAGAGCCCCACAGGGAAACGTTTTTCTTCCCTTGGGCAGACCCTGGGCTGGGTTTTGGTTCTGGAGTTCCTAGTCCGGAGGGCTTGTTTGCCAGGAGTGTGAGGAAGGAAGTCTGAAAACACAAGCTAGCGTGAGGTTTGGGACCGATGGCACGGCAGGCCCACTCTGAGAGGCTGAATCGAGATCTCCTGCACTGAGGTCATTTCAACTCTGAGACGTGCCTCAGGCTAGAGTTTTTGTCCAGCATGGCCTCTTCCTGAATGGTGTGGGGGCCTCATGAGGCCAGGAAGGTTTGCCTACGATGGGATTTGTGAACTACTCCAAACCTCAAGGTTTCCTTCTGCACGAAAGTCGAGTGCTATTGGATGGTTCCAGGAGGCCCCATACGGAAAGACTCGAGAGCAGGTGTCTAAGCATGGATGCCTGGGAACGCCACCTCATATTCCCACTCTTTAGTCAGGACAAGGCAGGCTCAATCTGCGGGCTCCTGGGTGAGCTACCCAGAGGGGAGAGTTGAAATGGACTCTCCTGAAGATGAGTCCTACTGTGGCTTGGTGGCCTGGGAGACCTTGGAATGTGGAGGTGGCTCAGGGACTCTGCAGGATTCTCCAACCTGAGGTGTTTGACACGGCTCCAACAAGGAAGCTTCCCATGTGGAGACGAGAGAAGTTCTGTTCAGTGCCTCAGGAAAGCCCCATATCCTGTTCTTCGAACCAAAGCCTCTGAGGAGTGACACCTGGAAAACAAAGCAAGAGTTGAGATTAGGGCCTAAGGGCCTGTCGGGCTCAACCTTCTATCTCTGTTGACATCTGTGTGCATGCCTTCATGGAGGTAGCAGCTCAGCTTGTGTCCGAAGGCCCCTGTGTGTGCAGGGAGGTTCCCGGTAATGGTATGTCCTCGGGGGCCTTGAGGTTTCTCATATTCTGGAGGTGTGTGGCCAAAGGAATGGACAGAGTTTCCCTGGAGAGAGCAGGCATGGTCCTGTGGTATGGCTCCAGAGGACCCAGCCTAGAGGCTGTGTTTGCCAGGGCTGTGGGGACAGATGTCTGAAAAAGCAAACTTGGCTCAGGTAGGGGCCAAGGTAATGGCAGGCCTGATCTCCAGTCCGAGAGGGGAGATCCTCTGGATATCAAAGGAGGGCAAGTGGGAGGCAGTCGCTCAGGCTTTTGTCTCTGGGTGTTGCGTTCACAGTGGCCGTTCAGGGTAGGGGTTGCTTCAGAGGCCGAGGAAGAGCCTTCCTCTAAGGGGATTGTCCAAGCTCCCAAGTGTTTGGGTTCATTCTGTGGGAAGGGAAGAGTACTGTTTTCTGCCACAGGGGACCCCCCAGGAGAGGGACTCTAGAGCACAGCAGTGGGTTCCCTCAACTGGAATACACACCATCTAGTTAGTCCTGCGTGCCTATGGGCATGGCAAGCCACATATGCGGGCTCTTGGTCCAATCACTGAGAGGCCTTACTTGAATAAGGTACTCACGCTGAGGGTCACAATGTGTGTTTGTGCCCAAGGCGGCCCTCACACATGGGCGTGGCCTCATGGGCCATGCCGTTTTCTCCTACACTGAAGGTTTGACTCACTGCCAGCAGCAAGGTTTCTTGCCATGGGGAAGGAGGGGTTCTGACTTGTGCATCAGGTTCCCCCGTGTGCAGGGATTGGAGATAAGGTCTAGGTTCTGATGACTGAAAACCCAGGTTGGGAATGGATGGTGGCCTAAGGCAGTGGCGGGTCCAATGTGCTGGGTGTGCAGCCAGCTGTGTCGGTGTCTGTTGGAAGGTCTGGGCTCAGGCTATTTGCGACAGAGCATCAGTGTTTAAGGTAGCCTATGCAATTGGGGTGTTGCCGAGGGCCAAGCAGTTTGATCCTCATTTGGGGTTTCTGGGCAGCACCATAGACAAAGTTTTTCTCCTGGGAGGCAGGCGGAGTGCTTCATTGTGGCCCCAGAATTCCCAGTAGGGAGGGTTTGTGGGCCAGGAGTGTGAGGACGGAAGTCTAGGAACACAAGCTAAAGTGAGGATTGGAGCCAAGGGCAGAGCAGGCCCACTAGGCAGAGGCTGAATCAAAATCTCCTGCATCTGAAGTCAGGCTGAGGATCAGACGTTGGCTGAGGCTGGAGTATGTGTCCATGTTGGCACCTTCATGAAGCGGGGGCCTCATGAGGCCAAGGAAGTTTTCCCACGCTGAGTTTGGAGGTTGCCCCAAACCACCAGGTTTCCTTCTGTGGGACATTCGAGTCCTGTTGCATGGCTCCAGGACATACCATACGGAAGGACTGGAGAGCACGGTTCGAAGGATGGATCCCTGTACAGCATGCCTCGCATTCCCATTGGCCATTAGCCACAAGATATGTTTGATCTGCTGCCTCTGGGGCACGCTAACCAGGGGGCTGAGTTGAAATGGCCTCTCCTGAGGATGCGTCATAATGTGCGTTTGGGTCCATGGAAACCTTGGAATGTGCTGGTTGTTCAGTGGCCCTGCGGAACTCTCCTACCTGAAGGGTTTGATACATCCCCAGTAAGTAAGCTCCCCATGTGGAGACGAGAGAGGTTTGGTTTGGAGCCTCAGAAAAGCCCCTTGTGCTGGTCTACGAAAACAGACCTCTGAGGACGGACACATGGAAACCAAAGCTAAGGTTCAGATTAGGGCCTGGGGGCCTGTCCATTTCAACCTTCTGTCTCTGGGGACACTCTCTGAGAGTCTAAGTGGAGATAGTTGCTCCGCTGGTGTCAGAGAGCCCCTCTTAGTCCAGGGTGGCCTACACTATTGATGGCCTCAGGGGCCTTGGAGCTTTTCCCTAACCTGTAGGGTTGTGGTCAATGGATTGGGCACAATTTCCTTGGAGAGGGCAGGCACAATCTTTCGCTGTGGCTCCAGAGGCCCTAGCCTGGCGGTTGTGTGGGTCCAGGCTGAGGGCACATAAGTCTGAAAACACAAACTCAGCTTATGAGTGGCGCCTAGGGTATGGCAGGCCGGATGTACAGCCCGAGAGGGAGCTCCTCGGCCTCTGAAACAAGGGCGAGTGGGAGGCGTTCTTTCAGGCTTTTGTCTCTGGATGTTGTGTCCGAGATAGCCGTGGATTGGAGGGGTGGCCTCAGGGACTGTGGACGAGTATCCCTCTCTGGGAATTTGTCCCAGCTCCCAAGAGTTTGGGGTCATTTTGTGGGAAGGGTGGAAAAGTGTTGTCTGGCTCACGTGTCTCTCCAAGAAAGGGATTCCAGAGCAGAGCCCCAGGTACGGGCGGGGCGACTGTAAAACTCAAACACTGGTGAGGATTGGGTGCATAGGGGCTTGGCAAGCCCCATATGCGGGCTCTTTGCCCAGGCCCTGACAGGCCTTTCTTTGACATGGGGCTCATGCTGAGGGTCAGAGTGTGAATTTGTGCCCAAGCAGCACTCAAGTTTGGGCGTGGCATCAGGGACCAGGAAGGTTTCTCCCACCCTAAAGGTGTGACTCCATGCCAAGAGCAAGCTTTACAGCCATGGGGAAGGAGGGGTTCTGTGTTGTGCTTGCGATACCCAGCTGTGTGGAGAATTGATATAATGTCTAGGTTCAGATATCTGAAAACCAAGTTTAGGAAGAGGTGACGGCATAAGACCATGGCATGTCCGAAGTGCTGGGTGTGCGGCCAGCTGTCTCCTTGTCTGTCTGGACGTCTGGCTTCAGGCTGTGTCAGACAGAGCATGAGTGCCCAGAGCAGCCTATCCAGTTCGGGTACCGTCGAGGCCCGAGCAGGTTGATCCTCATCTGGGTTTTCTGGAGAGAGCCCCACAGGGAAACGTTTTTCTTCCCTTGGGCAGACCCTGGGCTGGGTTGTGGTTCTGGAGTTCCTAGTCCGGAGGGCTTGTTTGCCAGGAGTGTGAGGAAGGAAGTCTGAAAACACAAGCTAGCGTGAGGTTTGGGACCGATGGCACGGCAGGCCCACTCTGAGAGGCTGAATCGAGATCTCCTGCACTGAGGTCATTTCAACTCTGAGACGTGCCTCAGGCTAGAGTTTTTGTCCAGCATGGCCTCTTCCTGAATGGTGTGGGGGCCTCATGAGGCCAGGAAGGTTTGCCTACAATGGGATTTGTGAACTACTCCAAACCTCAAGGTTTCCTTCTGCACGAAAGTCGAGTGCTATTGGATGGTTCCAGGAGGCCCCATACGGAAAGACTGGAGAGCAGGTGTCTAAGCATGGATGCCTGGGAACGCCACCTCATATTCCCACTCTTTAGTCAGGACAAGGCAGGCTCAATCTGCGGGTTCCTGGGTGAGCTACCCAGAGGGGAGAGTTGAAATGGACTCTCCTGAAGATGAGTCCTACTGTGGCTTGGTGGCCTGGGAGACCTTGGAATGTGGAGGTGGCTCAGGGACTCTGCAGGATTCTCCAACCTGAGGTGTTTGACACGGCTCCAACAAGGAAGCTTCCCATGTGGAGACGAGAGAAGTTCTGTTCAGTGCCTCAGGAAAGCCCCATATCCTGTTCTTCGAACCAAAGCCTCTGAGGAGTGACACCTGGAAAACAAAGCAAGAGTTGAGATTAGGGCCTAAGGGCCTGTCGGGCTCAACCTTCTATCTCTGTTGACATCTGTGTGCATGCCTTCATGGAGGTAGCAGCTCAGCTTGTGTCCGAAGGCCCCTGTGTGTGCAGGGAGGCTCCCGGTAATGGTATGTCCTCGGGGGCCTTGAGGTTTCTCATATTCTGGAGGTGTGTGGCCAAAGGAATGGACAGAGTTTCCCAGGAGAGAGCAGGCATGGTCCTGTGGTATGGCTCCAGAGGACCCAGCCTAGAGGCTGTGTTTGCCAGGGCTGTGGGGACAGATGTCTGAAAAAGCAAACTTGGCTCAGGTAGCGGCCAAGGTATTGGCAGGCCTGATCTCCAGTCCGAGAGGAGAGATCCTCTGGATATCAAAGGAGGGCAAGTGGGAGGCAGTCGCTCAGGCTTTTGTCTCTGGGTGTTGCGTTCACAGTGGCCGTTCAGGGTAGGGGTTGCTTCAGGGGCCGAGGAAGTGCCTTCCTCTCGGGGGATTGTCCAAGCTCCCAAGTGTTTGGGTTCATTCTGTGGGAAGGGAAGAGTACTGTTTTCTGCCACAGGGGACCCCCCAGGAGAGGGACTCTAGAGCACAGCAGTGGGTTCCCTCAACTGGAATACACACCATCTAGTTAGTCCTGCGTGCCTATGGGCATGGCAAGCCACATATGCGGGCTCTTGGTCCAATCACTGAGAGGCCTTACTTGAATAAGGTACTCACGCTGAGGGTCACAATGTGTGTTTGTGCCCAAGGCGGCCCTCACACATGGGCGTGGCCTCATGGGCCATGCCGTTTTCTCCTACACTGAAGGTTTGACTCACTGCCAGCAGCAAGGTTTCTTGCCATGGGGAAGGAGGGGTTCTGACTTGTGCATCAGGTTCCCCCCTGTGCAGGGATTGGAGATAAGGTCTAGGTTCTGATGACTGAAAACCCAGGTTGGGAATGGATGGTGGCCTAAGGCAGTGGCGGGTCCAATGTGCTGGGTGTGCAGCCAGCTGTGTCGGTGTCTGTTGGAAGGTCTGGGCTCAGGCTATTTGCGACAGAGCATCAGTGTTTAAGGTAGCCTATGCAATTGGGGTGTTGCCGAGGGCCAAGCAGTTTGATCCTCATTTGGGGTTTCTGGGCAGCACCATAGACAAAGTTTTTCTCCTGGGAGGCAGGCAGAGTGCTTCATTGTGGCCCCAGAATTCCCAGTAGGGAGGGTTTGCGGGCCAGGAGTGTGAGGACGGAAGTCTAGGAACACAAGCTAAAGTGAGGATTGGAGCCAAGGGCAGAGCAGGCCCACTAGGCAGAGGCTGAATCAAAATCTCCTGCATCTGAAGTCAGGCTGAGGATCAGACGTTGGCTGAGGCTGGAGTATGTGTCCATGATGGCACCTTCATGAAGCGGGGGCCTCATGAGGCCAAGGAAGTTTTCCCACGCTGAGTTTGGAGGTTGCCCCAAACCACCAGGTTTCCTTCTGTGGGACATTCGAGTCCTGTTGCATGGCTCCAGGACATACCATACGGAAGGACTGGAGAGCACGGTTCGAAGGATGGATCCCTGTACAGCATGCCTCGCATTCCCATTGGCCATTAGCCACAAGATATGTTTGATCTGCTGCCTCTGGGGCACGCTAACCAGGGGGCTGAGTTGAAATGGCCTCTCCTGAGGATGCGTCATAATGTGCGTTTGGGTCCATGGAAACCTTGGAATGTGCTGGTTGTTCAGTGGCCCTGCGGAACTCTCCTACCTGAAGGGTTTGATATATCCCCAGTAAGTAAGCTCCCCATGTGGAGGCGAGAGAGGTTTGGTTTGGAGCCTCAGAAAAGCCCCGTGTGCTGGTCTACGAAAACAGACCTCTGAGGACGGACACATGGAAACCAAAGCTAAGGTTCCGATTAGGGCCTGGGGGCCTGTCCATTTCAACCTTCTGTCTCTGGGGACACTGTCTGAGAGTCTAAGTGGAGATAGTTGCTACGCTGGTGTCAGAGAGCCCCTCTTAGTCCAGGGTGGCCTACACTATTGATGGCCTCAGGGGCTTGGAGCTTTTCCCTAACCTGTAGGGTTGTGGTCAATGGATTGGGCACAATTTCCTTGGAGAGGGCAGGCACAATCTTTCGCAGTGGCTCCAGAGGCCCTAGCCTGGCGGTTGTGTGAGTCCAGGCTGAGGGCACAGAAGTCTGAAAACACAAACTCAGCTTATGAGTGGCGCCTAGGGTATGGCAGGCCGGATGTACAGCCCGAGAGGTAGCTCCTGGGCCTCTGAAACAATGGCGAGTGGGAGGCGTTCCTTCAGGCTTTTGTCTCTGGATGTTGTGTCCGAGATAGCCGTGGATTGGAGGGGTGGCCTCAGGGACTGTGGACGAGTATCCCTCTCTGGGGATTTGTCCCAGCTCCTAAGAGTTTGGGGTCATTTTGTGGGAAGGGTGGAAAAGTGTTGTCTGGCTCATGTGTCTCTCCAAGAAAGGGATTCCAGAGCAGAGCCCCAGGTACGGGCGGGGCGACTGGAAAACTCAAACACTGGTGAGGATTGGGTGCATAGGGGCTTGGCAAGTCCCATATGCGGGCTCTTGGCCCAGGCCCTGACAGGCCTTTCTTTGACATGGGGCTCATGCTGAGGGTCAGAGTGTGAATTTGTGCCCAAGCAGCACTCAAGTTTGGGCGTGGCATCAGGGACCAGGAAGGTTTCTCCCACCCTGAAGGTGTGACTCCATGCCAAGAGCAAGCTTTACAGCCACGGGGAAGGAGGAGTTCTGTGTTGTGCTTGCGATACCCAGCTGTGTGGAGAATTGATATAATGTCTAGGTTCAGATATCTGAAAACCAAGGTTAGGAAGAGGTGACGGCATAAGACCATGGCGTGTCCGAAGTGCTGGGTGTGCGGCCAGCTGTCTCCTTGTCTGTCTGGACGTCTGGCTTCAGGCTGTGTCAGACAGAGCATGAGTGCCCAGAGCAGCCTATCCAGTTCGGGTACCGTCGAGGCCCGAGCAGGTTGATCCTCATCTGGGTTTTCTGGAGAGAGCCCCACAGGGAAACGTTTTTCTTCCCTTGGGCAGACCCTGGGCTGGGTTGTGGTTCTGGAGTTCCTAGTCCGGAGGGCTTGTTTGCCAGGAGTGTGAGGAAGGAAGTCTGAAAACACAAGCTAGCGTGAGGTTTGGGACCGATGGCACGGCAGGCCCACTCTGAGAGGCTGAATCGAGATCTCCTGCACTGAGGTCATTTCAACTCTGAGACGTGCCTCAGGCTAGAGTTTTTGTCCAGCATGGCCTCTTCCTGAATGGTGTGGGGGCCTCATGAGGCCAGGAAGGTTTGCCTACGATGGGATTTGTGAACTACTCCAAACCTCAAGGTTTCCTTCTGCACGAAAGTCGAGTGCTATTGGATGGTTCCAGGAGGCCCCATACGGAAAGACTCGAGAGCAGGTGTCTAAGCATGGATGCCTGGGAACGCCACCTCATATTCCCACTCTTTAGTCAGGACAAGGCAGGCTCAATCTGCGGGCTCCTGGGTTAGCTACCCAGAGGGGAGAGTTGAAATGGACTCTCCTGAAGATGAGTCCTACTGTGGCTTGGTGGCCTGGGAAACCTTGGAATGTGGAGGTGGCTCAGGGACTCTGCAGGATTCTCCAACCTGAGGTGTTTGACACGGCTCCAACAAGGAAGCTTCCCATGTGGAGACGAGAGAAGTTCTGTTCAGTGCCTCAGGAAAGCCCCATATCCTGTTCTTCGAACCAAAGCCTCTGAGGAGTGACACCTGGAAAACAAAGCAAGAGTTGAGATTAGGGCCTAAGGGCCTGTCCGGCTCAACCTTCTATCTCTGTTGACATCTGTGTGCATGCCTTCATGGAGGTAGCAGCTCAGCTTGTGTCCGAAGGCCCCTGTGTGTGCAGGGAGGCTCCCGGTAATGGTATGTCCTCGGGGGCCTTGAGGTTTCTCATATTCTGGAGGTGTGTGGCCAAAGGAATGGACAGAGTTTCCCTGGAGAGAGCAGGCATGGTCCTGTGGTATGGCTCCAGAGGACCCAGCCTAGAGGCTGTGTTTGCCAGGGCTGTGGGGACAGATGTCTGAAAAAGCAAACTTGGCTCAGGTAGGGGCCAAGGTAATGGCAGGCCTGATCTCCAGTCCGAGAGGGGAGATCCTCTGGATATCAAAGGAGGGCAAGTGGGAGGCAGTCGCTCAGGCTTTTGTCTCTGGGTGTTGCGTTCACAGTGGCCGTTCAGGGTAGGGGTTGCTTCAGGGGCCGAGGAAGAGCCTTCCTCTCGGGGGATTGTCCAAGCTCCCAAGTGTTTGGGTTCATTCTGTGGGAAGGGAAGAGTACTGTTTTCTGCCACAGGGGACCCCCCAGGAGAGGGACTCTAGAGCACAGCAGTGGGTTCCCTCAACTGGAATACACACCATCTAGTTAGTCCTGCGTGCCTATGGGCATGGCAAGCCAAATATGCAGGCTCTTGGTCCAATCACTGAGAGGCGTTACTTGAATAAGGTACTCACGCTGAGGGTCACAATGTGTGTTTGTGCCCAAGGCGGCCCTCACACATGGGCGTGGCCTCATGGGCCATGCCATTTTCTCCTACACTGAAGGTTTGACTCACTGCCAGCAGCAAGGTTTCTTGCCATGGGGAAGGAGGGGTTCTGACTTGTGCATCAGGTTCCCCCCTGTGCAGGGATTGGAGATAAGGTCTAGGTTCTGATGACTGAAAACCCAGGTTGGGAATGGATGGTGGCCTAAGGCAGTGGCGGGTCCAATGTGCTGGGTGTGCAGCCAGCTGTGTCGGTGTCTGTTGGAAGGTCTGGGCTCAGGCTATTTGCGACAGAGCATCAGTGTTTAAGGTAGCCTATGCAATTGGGGTGTTGCCGAGGGCCAAGCAGTTTGATCCTCATTTGGGGTTTCTGGGCAGCACCATAGACAAAGTTTTTCTCCTGGGAGGCAGGCGGAGTGCTTCATTGTGGCCCCAGAATTCCCAGTAGGGAGGGTTTGCGGGCCAGGAGTGTGAGGACGGAAGTCTAGGAACACAAGCTAAAGTGAGGATTGGAGCCAAGGGCAGAGCAGGCCCACTAGGCAGAGGCTGAATCAAAATCTCCGGCATCTGAAGTCAGGCTGAGGATCAGACGTTGGCTGAGTCTGGAGTATGTGTCCATGATGGCACCTTCATGAAGCGGGGGCCTCATGAGGCCAAGGAAGTTTTCCCACGCTGAGTTTGGAGGTTGCCCCAAACCACCAGGTTTCCTTCTGTGGGACATTCGAGTCCTGTTGCATGGCTCCAGGACATACCATACGGAAGGACTGGAGAGCACGGTTCGAAGGATGGATCCCTGTACAGCATGCCTCGCATTCCCATTGGCCATTAGCCACAAGATATGTTTGATCTGCTGCCTCTGGGGCACGCTAACCAGGGGGCTGAGTTGAAATGGCCTCTCCTGAGGATGCGTCATAATGTGCGTTTGGGTCCATGGAAACCTTGGAATGTGCTGGTTGTTCAGTGGCCCTGCGGAACTCTCCTACCTGAAGGGTTTGATACATCCCCAGTAAGTAAGCTCCCCATGTGGAGACGAGAGATGTTTGGTTTGGAGCCTCAGAAAAGCCCCGTGTGCTGGTCTACGAAAACAGACCTCTGAGGACGGACACATGGAAACCAAAGCTAAGGTTCAGATTAGGGCCTGGGGGCCTGTCCATTTCAACCTTCTGTCTCTGGGGACACTGTCTGAGAGTCTAAGTGGAGATAGTTGCTCCGCTGGTGTCAGAGAGCCCCTCTTAGTCCAGGGTGGCCTACACTATTGATGGCCTCAGGGGCCTTGGAGCTTTTCCCTATCCTGTAGTTTTGTGGTCAATGGATTGGGCACAATTTCCTTGGAGAGGGCAGGCACAATCTTTCGCTGTGGCTCCAGAGGCCCTAGCCTGGCGGTTGTGTGGGTCCAGGCTGAGGGCACAGAAGTCTGAAAACACAAACTCAGCTTATGAGTGGCGCCTAGGGTATGGCAGGCCGGATGAACAGCCCGAGAGGGAGCTCCTCGGCCTCTGAAACAAGGGCGAGTGGGAGGCGTTCCTTCAGGCTTTTGTCTCTGGATGTTGTGTCCGAGATAGCCGTGGATTGGAGGGGTGGACTCAGGGACTGTGGATGAGTATCCCTCTCTGGGGATTTGTCCCAGCTCCCAAGAGTTTGGGGTCATTTTGTGGGAAGGGTGGAAAAGTGTTGTCTGGCTCACGTGTCTCTCCAAGAAAGGGATTCCAGAGCAGAGCCCCAGGTACGGGCGGGGCGACTGGAAAACTCAAACACTGGTGAGGATTGGGTGCATAGGGGCTTGCCAAGCCCCATATGCGGGCTCTTGGCCCAGGCCCTGACAGACCTTTCTTTGACATGGGGCTCATGCTGAGGGTCAGAGTGTGAATTTGTGCCCAAGCAGCACTCAAGTTTGGGCGTGGCATCAGGGACCAGGAAGGTTTCTCCCACCCTGAAGGTGTGACTCCATGCCAAGAGCAAGCTTTACAGCCACGGGGAAGGAGGAGTTCTGTGTTGTGCTTGCGATACCCAGCTGTGTGGAGAATTGATATAATGTCTAGGTTCAGATATCTGAAAACCAAGGTTAGGAAGAGGTGACGGCATAAGACCATGGCGTGTTCGAAGTGCTGGGTGTGCGGCCAGCTGTCTCCTTGTCTGTCTGGACGTCTGGCTTCAGGCTGTGTCAGACAGAGCATGAGTGCCCAGAGCAGCCTATCCAGTTCGGGTACCATCGAGGCCCGAGCAGGTTGATCCTCATCTGGGTTTTCTGGAGAGAGCCCCACAGGGAAACGTTTTTCTTGCCTTGGGCAGACCCTGGGCTGGGTTGTGGTTCTGGAGTTCCTAGTCCGGAGGGCTTGTTTGCCAGGAGTGTGAGGGAGGAAGTCTGAAAACACAAGCTAGTGTGAGGTTTGGGACCGATGGCACGGCAGGCCCACTCTGAGAGGCTGAATCGAGATCTCCTGCACTGAGGTCATTTCAACTCTGAGACGTGCCTCAGGCTAGAGTTTTTGTCCAGCATGGCCTCTTCCTGAATGGTGTGGGGGCCTCATGAGGCCAGGAAGGTTTGCCTACGATGGGATTTGTGAACTACTCCAAACCTCAAGGTTTCCTTCTGCACGAAAGTCGAGTGCTATTGGATGGTTCCAGGAGGCCCCATACGGAAAGACTCGAGAGCAGGTGTCTAAGCATGGATGCCTGGGAACGCCACCTCATATTCCCACTCTTTAGTCAGGACAAGGCAGGCTCAATCTGCGGGCTCCTGGGTGAGCTACCCAGAGGGGAGAGTTGAAATGGACTCTCCTGAAGATGAGTCCTACTGTGGCTTGGTGGCCTGGGAGACCTTGGAATGTGGAGGTGGCTCAGGGACTCTGCAGGATTCTCCAACCTGAGGTGTTTGACACGGCTCCAACAAGGAAGCTTCCCATGTGGAGACGAGAGAAGTTCTGTTCAGTGGGTCAGGAAAGCCCCATATCCTGTTCTTCGAACCAAAGCCTCTGAGGAGTGACACCTGGAAAACAAAGCAAGAGTTGAGATTAGGGCCTAAGGGCCTGTCCGGCTCAACCTTCTATCTCTGTTGACATCTGTGTGCATGCCTTCATGGAGGTAGCAGCTCAGCTTGTGTCCGAAGGCCCCTGTGTGTGCAGGGAGGCTCCCGGTAATGGTATGTCCTCGGGGGCCTTGAGGTTTCTCATATTCTGGAGGTGTGTGGCCAAAGGAATGGACAGAGTTTCCCAGGAGAGAGCAGGCATGGTCCTGTGGTATGGCTCCAGAGGACCCAGCCTAGAGGCTGTGTTTGCCAGGGCTGTGGGGACAGATGTCTGAAAAAGCAAACTTGGCTCAGGTAGGGGCCAAGGTAATGGCAGGCCTGATCTCCAGTCCGAGAGGGGAGATCCTCTGGATATCAAAGGAGGGCAAGTGGGAGGCAGTCGCTCAGGCTTTTGTCTCTGGGTGTTGCGTTCACAGTGGCCGTTCAGGGTAGGGGTTGCTTCAGGGGCCGAGGAAGAGCCTTCCTCTCGGGGGATTGTCCAAGCTCCCAAGTGTTTGGGTTCATTCTGTGGGAAGGGAAGAGTACTGTTTTCTGCCACAGGGGACCCCCCAGGAGAGGGACTCTAGAGCACAGCAGTGGGTTCCCTCAACTGGAATACACACCATCTAGTTAGTCCTGCGTGCCTATGGGCATGGCAAGCCACATATGCGGGCTCTTGGTCCAATCACTGAGAGGCGTTACTTGAATAAGGTACTCACGTTGAGGGTCACAATGTGTGTTTGTGCCCAAGGCGGCCCTCACACATGGGCGTGGCCTCATGGGCCATGCCGTTTTCTCCTACACTGAAGGTTTGACTCACTGCCAGCAGCAAGGTTTCTTGCCATGGGGAAGGAGGGGTTCTGACTTGTGCATCAGGTTCCCCCCTGTGCAGGGATTGGAGATGAGGTCTAGGTTCTGATGACTGAAAACCCAGGTTGGGAATGGATGGTGGCCTAAGGCAGTGGCGGGTCCAATGTGCTAGGTGTGCAGCCAGCTGTGTCGGTGTCTGTTGGAAGGTCTGGGCTCAGGCTATTTGCGACAGAGCATCAGTGTTTAAGGTAGCCTATGCAATTGGGGTGTTGCCGAGGGCCAAGCAGTTTGATCCTCATTTGGGGTTTCTGGGCAGCACCATAGACAAAGTTTTTCTCCTGGGAGGCAGGCAGAGTGCTTCATTGTGGCCCCAGAATTCCCAGTAGGGAGGGTTTGTGGGCCAGGAGTGTGAGGACGGAAATCTAGGAACACAAGCCAAAGTGAGGATTGGAGCCAAGGGCAGAGCAGGCCCACTAGGCAGAGGCTGAATCAAAATCTCCTGCATCTGAAGTCAGGCTGAGGATCAGACGTTGGCTGAGGCTGGAGTATGTGTCCATGATGGCACCTTCATGAAGCGGGGGCCTCATGAGGCCAAGGAAGTTTTCCCACGCTGAGTTTGGAGGTTGCCCCAAACCACAAGGTTTCCTTCTGTGGGACATTCGAGTCCTGTTGCATGGCTCCAGGACATACCATACGGAAGGACTGGAGAGCACGGTTCGAAGGATGGATCCCTGTACAGCATGCCTCGCATTCCCATTGGCCATTAGCCACAAGATATGTTTGATCTGCTGCCTCTGGGGCACGCTAACCAGGGGGCTGAGTTGAAATGGCCTCTCCTGAGGATGCGTCATAATGTGCGTTTGGGTCCTTGGAAACCTTGGAATGTGCTGGTGTTCAGTGGCCCTGTGGAACTCTCCTACCTGAAGGGTTTGATACATCCCCAGTAAGTAAGCTCCCCATGTGGAGGCGAGAGAGGTTTGGTTTGGTGCCTAAGAAAAGCCCCGTGTGCTGGTCTATGAAAACAGACCTCTGAGGACGGACACATGGAAACCAAAGCTAAGGTTCAGATTAGGGCCTGGGGGCCTGTCCATTTCAACCTTCTGTCTCTGGGGACACTGTCTGAGAGTCTAAGTGGAGATAGTTGCTCCGCTGGTGTCAGAGAGCCCCTCTTAGTCCAGGGTGGCCTACACTATTGATGGCCTCAGGGGCCTTGGAGCTTTTCCCTAACATGTAGGGTTGTGGTCAATGGATTGGGCACAATTTCCTTGGAGAGGGCAGGCACAATCTTTCGCTGTGGCTCCAGAGGCCCTAGCCTGGCGGTTGTGTGGGTCCACGCTGAGGGCACAGAAGTCTGAAAACACAAACTCAGCTTATGAGTGGCGCCTAGGGTATGGCAGGCAGGATGTACAGCCCGAGAGGGAGCTCCTGGGCCTCTGAAACAAGGGCGAGTGGGAGGCGTTCCTTCAGGCTTTTGTCTCTGGATGTTGTGTCCGAGATAGCCGTGGATTGGAGGGGTGGCCTCAGGGACTGTGGACGAGTATCCCTCTCTGGGGATTTGTTCCAGCTCCCAAGAGTTGGGGTCATTTTGTGGGAAGGGTGGAAAAGTGTTGTCTGGCTCACGTGTCTCTCCAAGAAAGGGATTCCAGAGCAGAGCCCCAGGTACGGGCGGGGCGACTGGAAAACTCAAACACTGGTGAGGATTGGGTGCATAGGGGCTTGGCTAGCCCCATATGCGGGCTCTTGGCCCAGGCCCTGACAGGCCTTTCTTTGACATGGGGCTCATGCTGAGGGTCAGAGTGTGAATTTGTGCCCAAGCAGCACTCAAGTTTGGGCGTGGCATCAGGGACCAGGAAGGTTTCTCCCACCCTGAAGGTGTGACTCCATGCCAAGAGCAAGCTTTACAGCCACGGGGAAGGAGGAGTTCTGTGTTGTGCTTGCGATACCCAGCTGTGTGGAGAATTGATATAATGTCTAGGTTCAGATATCTGAAAACCAAGGTTAGGAAGAGGTGACGGCATAAGACCATGGCGTGTCCGAAGTGCTGGGTGTGCGGCCAGCTGTCTCCTTGTCTGTCTGGACGTCTGGCTTCAGGCTGTGTCAGACAGAGCTTGAGTGCCCAGAGCAGCCTATCCAGTTCGGATACCGTCGAGGCCCGAGCAGGTTGATCCTCATCTGGGTTTTCTGGAGAGAGCCCCACAGGGAAACGTTTTTCTTCCCTTGGGCAGACCCTGGGCTGGGTTGTGGTTCTGGAGTTCCTAGTCCGGAGGGCTTGTTTGCCAGGAGTGTGAGGAAGGAAGTCTGAAAACACAAGCTAGCGTGAGGTTTGGGACCGATGGCACGGCAGGCCCACTCTGAGAGGCTGAATCGAGATCTCCTGCACTGAGGTCATTTCAACTCTGAGACGTGCCTCAGGCTAGAGTTTTTGTCCAGCATGGCCTCTTCCTGAATGGTGTGGGGGCCTCATGAGGCCAGGAAGGTTTGCCTACGATGGGATTTGTGAACTACTCCAAACCTCAAGGTTTCCTTCTGCACGAAAGTCGAGTGCTATTGGATGGTTCCAGGAGGCCCCATACGGAAAGACTCGAGAGCAGGTGTCTAAGCATGGATGCCTGGGAACGCCACCTCATATTCCCACTCTTTAGTCAGGACAAGGCAGGCTCAATCTGTGGGCTCCTGGGTGAGCTACCCAGAGGGGAGAGTTGAAATGGACTCTCCTGAAGATGAGTCCTACTGTGGCTTGGTGGCCTGGGAGACCTTGGAATGTAGAGGTGGCTCAGGGACTCTGCAGGATGCTCCAACCTGAGGTGTTTGACACGGCTCCAACAAGGAAGCTTCCCATGTGGAGACGAAAGAAGTTCTGTTCAGTGCCTCAGGAAAGCCCCATATCCTGTTCTTCGAACCAAAGCCTCTGAGGAGTGACACCTGGAAAACAAAGCAAGAGTTGAGATTAGGGCCTAAGGGCCTTCTATCTCTGTTGACATCTGTGTGCATGCCTTCATGGAGGTAGCAGCTCAGCTTGTGTCCGAAGGCCCCTGTGTGTGCAGTGAGGCTCCCGTTAATGGTATGTCCTCGGGGGCCTTGAGGTTTCTCATATTCTGGAGGTGTGTGGCCAAAGGAATGGACAGAGTTTCCCAGGAGAGAGCAGGCATGGTCCTGTGGTATGGCTCCAGAGGACCCAGCCTAGAGGCTGTGTTTGCCAGGGCTGTGGGGACAGATGTCTGAAAAAGCAAACTTGGCTCAGGTAGGGGCCAAGGTAATGGCAGGCCTGATCTCCAGTCCGAGAGGGGAGATCCTCTGGATATCAAAGGAGGGCAAGTGGGAGGCAGTCGCTCAGGCCTTTGTCTCTGGGTGTTGCGTTCACAGTGGCCGTTCAGGGTAGGGGTTGCTTCAGGGGCCGAGGAAGAGCCTTCCTCTCGGGGGATTGTCCAAGCTCCCAAGTGTTTGGGTTCATTCTGTGGGAAGGGAAGAGTACTGTTTTCTGCCACAGGGGACCCCCCAGGAGAGGGACTCTAGAGCACAGCAGTGGGTTCCCTCAACTGGAATACACACCATCTAGTTAGTCCTGCGTGCCTATGGGCATGGCAAGCCACATATGCGGGCTCTTGGTCCAATCACTGAGAGGCGTTACTTGAATAAGGTACTCACGCTGAGGGTCACAATGTGTGTTTGTGCCCAAGGCGGCCCTCACACATGGGCGTGGCCTCATGGGCCATGCCGTTTTCTCCTACACTGAAGGTTTGACTCACTGCCAGCAGCAAGGTTTCTTGCCATGGGGAAGGAGGGGTTCTGACTTGTGCATCAGGTTCCCCCCTGTGCAGGGATTGGAGATAAGGTCTAGGTTCTGATGACTGAAAACCCAGGTTGGGAATGGATGGTGGCCTAAGGCAGTGGCGGGTACAATGTGCTGGGTGTGCAGCCAGCTGTCTCGGTGTCTGTTGGAAGGTCTGGGCTCAGGCTATTTGCGACAGAGCATCAGTGTTTAAGGTAGCCTATGCAATTGGGGTGTTGCCGAGGGCCAAGCAGTTTGATCCTCATTTGGGGTTTCTGGGCAGCACCATAGACAAAGTTTTTCTCCTGGGAGGCAGGCGGAGTGCTTCATTGTGGCCCCAGAATTCCCAGTAGGGAGGGTTTGTGGGCCAGGAGTGTGAGGACGGAAGTCTAGGAACACAAGCTAAAGTGAGGATTGGAGCCAAGGGCAGAGCAGGCCCACTAGGCAGAGGCTGAATCAAAATCTCCGGCATCTGAAGTCAGGCTGAGGATCAGACGTTGGCTGAGGTTGGAGTATGTGTCCATGATGGCACCTTCATGACGCGGGGGCCTCATGAGGCCAAGGAAGTTTTCCCACGCTGAGTTTGGAGGTTGCCCCAAACCACCAGGTTTCCTTCTGTGGGACATTCGAGTCCTGTTGCATGGCTCCAGGACATACCATACGGAAGGACTGGAGAGAACGGTTCGAAGGATGGATCCCTGTACAGCATGCCTCGCATTCCCATTGGCCATTAGCCACAAGATATGTTTGATCTGCTGCCTCTGGGGCACGCTAACCAGGGGGCTGAGTTGAAATGGCCTCTCCTGAGGATGCGTGTAATGTGCGTTTGGGTCCATGGAAACCTTGGAATGTGCTGGTTGTTCAGTGGCCCTGTGGAACTCTCCTACCTGAAGGGTTTGATACATCCCCAGTAAGTAAGCTCCCCATGTGGAGGCGAGAGAGGTTTGGTTTGGTGCCTCAGAAAAGCCCCGTGTGCTGGTCTACGAAAACAGACCTCTGAGGACGGACACATGGAAACCAAAGCTAAGGTTCAGATTAGGGCCTAGGGGCCTGTCCATTTCAACCTTCTGTCTCTGGGGACACTGTCTGAGAGTCTAAGTGGAGAAAGTTGCTCCGCTGGTGTCAGAGAGCCCCTCTTAGTCCAGGGTGGCCTACACTATTGATGGCCTCAGGGGCCTTGGAGCTTTTCCCTAACCTGTAGGGTTGTGGTCAATGGATTGGGCACAATTTCCTTGGAGAGGGCAGGCACAATCTTTCGCTGTGGCTCCAGAGGCCCTAGCCTGGCGGTTGTGTGGGTCCAGGCTGAGGGCACAGAAGTCTGAAAACACAAACTCAGCTTATGAGTGGTGCCTAGGGTATGGCAGGCCGGATGTACAGCCCGAGAGGGAGCTCCTGGGCCTCTGAAACAAGGGCGAGTGGGAGGCGTTCCTTCGGGCTTTTGTCTCTGGATGTTGTGTCCGAGATAGCCGTGGATTGGAGGGGTGGCCTCAGGGACTGTGGACGAGTATCCCTCTCTGGGGATTTGTCCCAGCTCCCAAGAGTTTGGGGTCATTTTGTGGGAAGGGTGGAAAAGTGTTGTCTGGCTCACGTGTCTCTCCAAGAAAGGGATTCCAGAGCAGAGCCCCAGGTACGGGCGGGGCGACTGGAAAACTCAAACACTGGTGAGGATTGGGTGCATAGGGGCTTGGCAAGCCCCATATGCGGGCTCTTGGCCCAGGCCCTGACAGGCCTTTCTTTGACATGGGGCTCATGCTGAGGGTCAGAGTGTGAATTTGTGCCCAAGCAGCACTCAAGTTTGGGCGTGGCATCAGGGACCAGGAAGGTTTCTCCCACCCTGAAGGTGTGACTCCATGCCAAGAGCAAGCTTTACAGCCACGGGGAAGGAGGAGTTCTGTGTTGTGCTTGCGATACCCAGCTGTGTGGAGAATTGATATAATGTCTAGGTTCAGATATCTGAAAACCAAGGTTAGGAAGAGGTGACGGCATAAGACCATGGCATGTCCGAAGTGCTGGGTGTGCGGCCAGCTGTCTCCTTGTCTGTCTGGACGTCTGGCTTCAGGCTGTGTCAGACAGAGCATGAGTGCCCAGAGCAGCCTATCCAGTTCGGGTACCGTCGAGGCCCGAGCAGGTTGATCCTCATCTGGGTTTTCTGGAGAGAGCCCCACAGGGAAACGTTTTTCTTCCCTTGGGCAGACCCTGGGCTGGGTTGTGGTTCTGGAGTTCCTAGTCCGGAGGGCTTGTTTGCCAGGAGTGTGAGGAAGGAAGTCTGAAAACACAAGCTAGCGTGAGGTTTGGGACCGATGGCACGGCAGGCCCACTCTGAGAGGCTGAATCGAGATCTCCTGCACTGAGGTCATTTCAACTCTGAGACGTGCCTCAGGCTAGAGTTTTTGTCCAGCATGGCCTCTTCCTGAATGGTGTGGGGGCCTCATGAGGCCAGGAATGTTTGCCTACGATGGGATTTGTGAACTACTCCAAACCTCAAGGTTTCCTTCTGCACGAAAGTCGAGTGCTATTGGATGGTTCCAGGAGGCCCCATACGGAAAGACTCGAGAGCAGGTGTCTAAGCATGGATGCCTGGGAACGCCACCTCATATTCCCACTCTTTAGTCAGGACAAGGCAGGCTCAATCTGCGGGCTCCTGGGTGAGCTACCCAGAGGGGAGAGTTGAAATGGACTCTCCTGAAGATGAGTCCTACTGTGGCTTGGTGGCCTGGGAGTCCTTGGAATGTGGAGGTGGCTCAGGGACTCTGCAGGATGCTCCAACCTGAGGTGTTTGACACGGCTCCAACAAGGAAGCTTCCCATGTGGAGACGAAAGAAGTTCTGTTCAGTGCCTCAGGAAAGCCCCATATCCTGTTCTTCGAACCAAAGCCTCTGAGGAGTGACACCTGGAAAACAAAGCAAGAGTTGAGATTAGGGCCTAAGGGCCTTCTATCTCTGTTGACATCTGTGTGCATGCCTTCATGGAGGTAGCAGCTCAGCTTGTGTCCGAAGGCCCCTGTGTGTGCAGGGAGGCTCCCGTTAATGGTATGTCCTCGGGGGCCTTGAGGTTTCTCATATTCTGGAGGTGTGTGGCCAAAGGAATGGACAGAGTTTCCCAGGAGAGAGCAGGCATGGTCCTGTGGTATGGCTCCAGAGGACCCAGCCTAGAGGCTGTGTTTGCCAGGGCTGTGGGGACAGATGTCTGAAAAAGCAAACTTGGCTCAGGTAGGGGCCAAGGTAATGGCAGGCCTGATCTCCAGTCCGAGAGGGGAGATCCTCTGGATATCAAAGGAGGGCAAGTGGGAGGCAGTCGCTCAGGCCTTTGTCTCTGGGTGTTGCGTTCACAGTGGCCGTTCAGGGTAGGGGTTGCTTCAGGGGCCGAGGAAGAGCCTTCCTCTCGGGGGATTGTCCAAGCTCCCAAGTGTTTGGGTTCATTCTGTGGGAAGGGAAGAGTACTGTTTTCTGCCACAGGGGACCCCCCAGGAGAGGGACTCTAGAGCACAGCAGTGGGTTCCCTCAACTGGAATACACACCATCTAGTTAGTCCTGCGTGCCTATGGGCATGGCAAGCCACATATGCGGGCTCTTGGTCCAATCACTGAGAGGCGTTACTTGAATAAGGTACTCACGCTGAGGGTCACAATGTGTGTTTGTGCCCAAGGCGGCCCTCACACATGGGCGTGGCCTCATGGGCCATGCCGTTTTCTCCTACACTGAAGGTTTGACTCACTGCCAGCAGCAAGGTTTCTTGCCATGGGGAAGGAGGGGTTCTGACTTGTGCATCAGGTTCCCCCCTGTGCAGGGATTGGAGATAAGGTCTAGGTTCTGATGACTGAAAACCCAGGTTGGGAATGGATCGTGGCCTAAGGCAGTGGCGGGTACAATGTGCTGGGTGTGCAGCCAGCTGTCTCGGTGTCTGTTGGAAGGTCTGGGCTCAGGCTATTTGCGACAGAGCATCAGTGTTTAAGGTAGCCTATGCAATTGGGGTGTTGCCGAGGGCCAAGCAGTTTGATCCTCATTTGGGGTTTCTGGGCAGCACCATAGACAAAGTTTTTCTCCTGGGAGGCAGGCGGAGTGCTTCATTGTGGCCCCAGAATTCCCAGTAGGGAGGGTTTGTGGGCCAGGAGTGTGAGGACGGAAGTCTAGGAACACAAGCTAAAGTGAGGATTGGAGCCAAGGGCAGAGCAGGCCCACTAGGCAGAGGCTGAATCAAAATCTCCGGCATCTGAAGTCAGGCTGAGGATCAGACGTTGGCTGAGGTTGGAGTATGTGTCCATGATGGCACCTTCATGACGCGGGGGCCTCATGAGGCCAAGGAAGTTTTCCCACGCTGAGTTTGGAGGTTGCCCCAAACCACCAGGTTTCCTTCTGTGGGACATTCGAGTCCTGTTGCATGGCTCCAGGACATACCATACGGAAGGACTGGAGAGCACGGTTCGAAGGATGGATCCCTGTACAGCATGCCTCGCATTCCCATTGGCCATTAGCCACAAGATATGTTTGATCTGCTGCCTCTGGGGCACGCTAACCAGGGGGCTGAGTTGAAATGGCCTCTCCTGAGGATGCGTGTAATGTGCGTTTGGGTCCATGGAAACCTTGGAATGTGCTGGTTGTTCAGTGGCCCTGTGGAACTCTCCTACCTGAAGGGTTTGATACATCCCCAGTAAGTAAGCTCCCCATGTGGAGGCGAGAGAGGTTTGGTTTGGTGCCTCAGAAAAGCCCCGTGTGCTGGTCTACGAAAACAGACCTCTGAGGACGGACACATGAAAACCAAAGCTAAGGTTCAGATTAGGGCCTAGGGGCCTGTCCATTTCAACCTTCTGTCTCTGGGGACACTGTCTGAGAGTCTAAGTGGAGAAAGTTGCTCCGCTGGTGTCAGAGAGCCCCTCTTAGTCCAGGGTGGCCTACACTATTGATGGCCTCAGGGGCCTTGGAGCTTTTCCCTAACCTGTAGGGTTGTGGTCAATGGATTGGGCACAATTTCCTTGGAGAGGGCAGGCACAATCTTTCGCTGTGGCTCCAGAGGCCCTAGCCTGGCGGTTGTGTGGGTCCACGCTGAGGGCACAGAAGTCTGAAAACACAAACTCAGCTTATGAGTGGTGCCTAGGGTATGGCAGGCCGGATGTACAGCCCGAGAGGGAGCTCCTGGGCCTCTGAAACAAGGGCGAGTGGGAGGCGTTCCTTCGGGCTTTTGTCTCTGGATGTTGTGTCCGAGATAGCCGTGGATTGGAGGGGTGGCCTCAGGGACTGTGGACGAGTATCCCTCTCTGGGGATTTGTCCCAGCTCCCAAGAGTTTGGGGTCATTTTGTGGGAAGGGTGGAAAAGTGTTGTCTGGCTCACGTGTCTCTCCAAGAAAGGGATTCCAGAGCAGAGCCCCAGGTACGGGCGGGGCGACTGGAAAACTCAAACACTGGTGAGGATTGGGTGCATAGGGGCTTGGCAAGCCCCATATGCGGGCTCTTGGCCCAGGCCCTGACAGGCCTTTCTTTGACATGGGGCTCATGCTGAGGGTCAGAGTGTGAATTTGTGCCCAAGCAGCACTCAAGTTTGGGCGTGGCATCAGGGACCAGGAAGGTTTCTCCCACCCTGAAGGTGTGACTCCATGCCAAGAGCAAGCTTTACAGCCACGGGGAAGGAGGAGTTCTGTGTTGTGCTTGCGATACCCAGCTGTGTGGAGAATTGATATAATGTCTAGGTTCAGATATCTGAAAACCAAGGTTAGGAAGAGGTGACGGCATAAGACCATGGCATGTCCGAAGTGCTGGGTGTGCGGCCAGCTGTCTCCTTGTCTGTCTGGACGTCTGGCTTCAGGCTGTGTCAGACAGAGCATGAATGCCCAGAGCAGCCTATCCAGTTCGGGTACCGTCGAGGCCTGAGCAGGTTGATCCTCATCTGGGTTTTCTGGAGAGAGCCCCACAGGGAAACGTTTTTCTTCCCTTGGGCAGACCCTGGGCTGGGTTGTGGTTCTGGAGTTCCTAGTCCGGAGGGCTTGTTTGCCAGGAGTGTGAGGAAGGAAGTCTGAAAACACAAGCTAGCGTGAGGTTTGGGACCGATGGCACGGCAGGCCCACTCTGAGAGGCTGAATCGAGATCTCCTGCACTGAGGTCATTTCAACTCTGAGACGTGCCTCAGGCTAGAGTTTTTGTCCAGCATGGCCTCTTCCTGAATGGTGTGGGGGCCTCATGAGGCCAGGAAGGTTTGCCTACGATGGGATTTGTGAACTACTCCAAACCTCAAGGTTTCCTTCTGCACGAAAGTCGAGTGCTATTGGATGGTTCCAGGAGGCCCCATACGGAAAGACTCGAGAGCAGGTGTCTAAGCATGGATGCCTGGGAACGCCACCTCATATTCCCACTCTTTAGTCAGGACAAGGCAGGCTCAATCTGCGGGCTCCTGGGTGAGCTACCCAGAGGGGAGAGTTGAAATGGACTCTCCTGAAGATGAGTCCTACTGTGGCTTGGTGGCCTGGGAGTCCTTGGAATGTGGAGGTGGCTCAGGGACTCTGCAGGATGCTCCAACCTGAGGTGTTTGACACGCTCCAACAAGGAAGCTTCCCATGTGGAGACGAGAGAAGTTCTGTTCAGTGCCTCAGGAAAGCCCCATATCCTGTTCTTCGAACCAAAGCCTCTGAGGAGTGACACCTGGAAAACAAAGCAAGAGTTGAGATTAGGGCCTAAGGGCCTGTCCGGCTCAACCTTCTATCTCTGTTGACATCTGTGTGCATGCCTTCATGGAGGTAGCAGCTCAGCTTGTGTCCGAAGGCCCCTGTGTGTGCAGGGAGGCTCCCGGTAATGGTATGTCCTCGGGGGCCTTGAGGTTTCTCATATTCTGGAAGTGTGTGGCCAAAGGAATGGACAGAGTTTCCCAGGAGAGAGCAGGCATGGTCCTGTGGTATGGCTCCAGAGGACCCAGCCTAGAGGCTGTGTTTGCCAGGGCTGTGGGGACAGATGTCTGAAAAAGCAAACTTGGCTCAGGTAGGGGCCAAGGTAATGGCAGGCCTGATCTCCAGTCCGAGAGGGGAGATCCTCTGGATATCAAAGGAGGGCAAGTGGGAGGCAGTCGCTCAGGCTTTTGTCTCTGGGTGTTGCGTTCACAGTGGCCGTTCAGGGTAGGGGTTGCTTCAGGGGCCGAGGAAGAGCCTTCCTCTCGGGGGATTGTCCAAGCTCCCAAGTGTTTGGGTTCATTCTGTGGGAAGGGAAGAGTACTGTTTTCTGCCACAGGGGACCCCCCAGGAGAGGGACTCTAGAGCACAGCAGTGGGTTCCCTCAACTGGAATACACACCATCTAGTTAGTCCTGCGTGCCTATGGGCATGGCAAGCCACATATGCGGGCTCTTGGTCCAATCACTGAGAGGCGTTACTTGAATAAGGTACTCACGTTGAGGGTCACAATGTGTGTTTGTGCCCAAGGCGGCCCTCACACATGGGCGTGGCCTCATGGGCCATGCCGTTTTCTCCTACACTGAAGGTTTGTCTCACTGCCAGCAGCAAGGTTTCTTGCCATGGGGAAGGAGGGGTTCTGACTTGTGCATCAGGTTCCCCCCTGTGCAGGGATTGGAGATAAGGTCTAGGTTCTGATGACTGAAAACCCAGGTTGGGAATGGATGGTGGCCTAAGGCAGTGGCGGGTCCAATGTGCTAGGTGTGCAGCCAGCTGTGTCGGTGTCTGTTGGAAGGTCTGGGCTCAGGCTATTTGCGACAGAGCATCAGTGTTTAAGGTAGCCTATGCAATTGGGGTGTTGCCGAGGGCCAAGCAGTTTGATCCTCATTTGGGGTTTCTGGGCAGCACCATAGACAAAGTTTTTCTCCTGGGAGGCAGGCGGAGTGCTTCATTGTGGCCCCAGAATTCCCAGTAGGGAGGGTTTGTGGGCCAGGAGTGGGAGGACGGAAGTCTAGGAACACAAGCCAAAGTGAGGATTGGAGCCAAGGGCAGAGCAGGCCCACTAGGCAGAGGCTGAATCAAAATCTCCTGCATCTGAAGTCAGGCTGAGGATCAGACGTTGGCTGAGGCTGGAGTATGTGTCCATGATGGCACCTTCATGAAGCGGGGGCCTCATGAGGCCAAGGAAGTTTTCCCACGCTGAGTTTGGAGGTTGCCCCAAACCACCAGGTTTCCTTCTGTGGGACATTCGAGTCCTGTTGCATGGCTCCAGGACATACCATACGGAAGGACTGGAGAGCACGGTTCGAAGGATGGATCCCTGTACAGCATGCCTCGCATTCCCATGGCCATTAGCCACAAGATATGTTTGATCTGCTGTCTCTGGGGCACGCTAACCAGGGGGCTGAGTTGAAATGGCCTCTCCTGAGGATGCGTCATAATGTGCGTTTGGGTCCTTGGAAACCTTGGAATGTGCTGGTGTTCAGTGGCCCTGCGGAACTCTCCTACCTGAAGGGTTTGATACATCCCCAGTAAGTAAGCTCCCCATGTGGAGGCGAGAGAGGTTTGGTTTGGTGCCTAAGAAAAGCCCCGTGTGCTGGTCTATGAAAACAGACCTCTGAGGACGGACACATGGAAACCAAAGCTAAGGTTCAGATTAGGGCCTGGGGGCCTGTCCATTTCAACCTTCTGTCTCTGGGGACACTGTCTGAGAGTCTAAGTGGAGATAGTTGCTCCGCTGGTGTCAGAGAGCCCCTCTTAGTCCAGGGTGGCCTACACTATTGATGGCCTCAGGGGCCTTGGAGCTTTTCCCTAACATGTAGGGTTGTGGTCAATGGATTGGGCACAATTTCCTTGGAGAGGGCAGGCACAATTTTTCGCTGTGGCTCCAGAGGCCCTAGCCTGGTGGTTGTGTGGGTCCAGGCTGAGGGCACAGAAGTCTGAAAACACAAACTCAGCTTATGAGTGGCGCCTAGGGTATGGCAGGCAGGATGTACAGCCCGAGAGGGAGCTCCTGGGCCTCTGAAACAAGGGCGAGTGGGAGGCGTTCCTTCAGGCTTTTGTCTCTGGATGTTGTGTCCGAGATAGCCGTGGATTGGAGGGGTGGCCTCAGGGACTGTGGACGAGTATCCCTCTCTGGGTATTTGTTCCAGCTCCCAAGAGTTGGGGTCATTTTGTGGGAAGGGTGGAAAAGTGTTGTCTGGCTCACGTGTCTCTCCAAGAAAGGGATTCCAGAGCAGAGCCCCAGGTACGGGCGGGGCGACTGGAAAACTCAAACACTGGTGAGGATTGGGTGCATAGGGGCTTGGCAAGCCCCATATGCGGGCTCTTGGCCCAGGCCCTGACAGGCCTTTCTTTGACATGGGGCTCATGCTGAGGGTCAGAGTGTGAATTTGTGCCCAAGCAGCACTCAAGTTTGGGCGTGGCATCAGGGACCAGGAAGGTTTCTCCCACCCTGAAGGTGTGACTCCATGCCAAGAGCAAGCTTTACAGCCACGGGGAAGGAGGAGTTCTGTGTTGTGCTTGCGATACCCAGCTGTGTGGAGAATTGATATAATGTCTAGGTTCAGATATCTGAAAACCAAGGTTAGGAAGAGGTGACGGCATAAGACCATGGCGTGTCCGAAGTGCTGGGTGTGCGGCCAGCTGTCTCCTTGTCTGTCTGGACGTCTGGCTTCAGGCTGTGTCAGACAGAGCTTGAGTGCCCAGAGCAGCCTATCCAGTTCGGATACCGTCGAGGCCCGAGCAGGTTGATCCTCATCTGGGTTTTCTGGAGAGAGCCCCACAGGGAAACGTTTTTCTTCCCTTGGGCAGACCCTGGGCTGGGTTGTGGTTCTGGAGTTCCTAGTCCGGAGGGCTTGTTTGCCAGGAGTGTGAGGAAGGAAGTCTGAAAACACAAGCTAGCGTGAGGTTTGGGACCGATGGCACGGCAGGCCCACTCTGAGAGGCTGAATCGAGATCTCCTGCACTGAGGTCATTTCAACTCTGAGACGTGCCTCAGGCTAGAGTTTTTGTCCAGCATGGCCTCTTCCTGAATGGTGTGGGGGCCTCATGAGGCCAGGAAGGTTTGCCTACGATGGGATTTGTGAACTACTCCAAACCTCAAGGTTTCCTTCTGCACGAAAGTCGAGTGCTATTGGATGGTTCCAGGAGGCCCCATACGGAAAGACTCGAGAGCAGGTGTCTAAGCATGGATGCCTGGGAACGCCACCTCATATTCCCACTCTTTAGTCAGGACAAGGCAGGCTCAATCTGCGGGCTCCTGGGTGAGCTACCCAGAGGGGGGAGTTGAAATGGACTCTCCTGAAGATGAGTCCTACTGTGGCTTGGTGGCCTGGGAGACCTTGGAATGTGGAGGTGGCTCAGGGACTCTGCAGGATGCTCCAACCTGAGGTGTTTGACACGGCTCCAACAAGGAAGCTTCCCATGTGGAGACGAAAGAAGTTCTGTTCAGTGCCTCAGGAAAGCCCCATATCCTGTTCTTCGAACCAAAGCCTCTGAGGAGTGACACCTGGAAAACAAAGCAAGAGTTGAGATTAGGGCCTAAGGGCCTTCTATCTCTGTTGACATCTGTGTGCATGCCTTCATGGAGGTAGCAGCTCAGCTTGTGTCCGAAGGCCCCTGTGTGTGCAGGGAGGCTCCCGTTAATGGTATGTCCTCGGGGGCCTTGAGGTTTCTCATATTCTGGAGGTGTGTGGCCAAAGGAATGGACAGAGTTTCCCAGGAGAGAGCAGGCATGGTCCTGTGGTATGGCTCCAGAGGACCCAGCCTAGAGGCTGTGTTTGCCAGGGCTGTGGGGACAGATGTCTGAAAAAGCAAACTTGGCTCAGGTAGGGGCCAAGGTAATGGCAGGCCTGATCTCCAGTCCGAGAGGGGAGATCCTCTGGATATCAAAGGAGGGCAAGTGGGAGGCAGTCGCTCAGGCCTTTGTCTCTGGGTGTTGCGTTCACAGTGGCCGTTCAGGGTAGGGGTTGCTTCAGGGGCCGAGGAAGAGCCTTCCTCTCGGGGGATTGTCCAAGCTCCCAAGTGTTTGGGTTCATTCTGTGGGAAGGGAAGAGTACTGTTTTCTGCCACAGGGGACCCCCCAGGAGAGGGACTCTAGAGCACAGCAGTGGGTTCCCTCAACTGGAATACACACCATCTAGTTAGTCCTGCGTGCCTATGGGCATGGCAAGCCACATATGCGGGCTCTTGGTCCAATCACTGAGAGGCCTTACTTGAATAAGGTACTCACGCTGAGGGTCACAATGTGTGTTTGTGCCCAAGGCGGCCCTCACACATGGGCGTGGCCTCATGGGCCATGCCGTTTTCTCCTACACTGAAGGTTTGACTCACTGCCAGCAGCAAGGTTTCTTGCCATGGGGAAGGAGGGGTTCTGACTTGTGCATCAGGTTCCCCCCTGTGCAGGGATTGGAGATAAGGTCTAGGTTCTGATGACTGAAAACCCAGGTTGGGAATGGATGGTGGCCTAAGGCAGTGGCGGGTACAATGTGCTGGGTGTGCAGCCAGCTGTCTCGGTGTCTGTTGGAAGGTCTGGGCTCAGGCTATTTGCGACAGAGCATCAGTGTTTAAGGTAGCCTATGCAATTGGGGTGTTGCCGAGGGCCAAGCAGTTTGATCCTCATTTGGGGTTTCTGGGCAGCACCATAGACAAAGTTTTTCTCCTGGGAGGCAGGCGGAGTGCTTCATTGTGGCCCCAGAATTCCCAGTAGGGAGGGTTTGTGGGCCAGGAGTGTGAGGACGGAAGTCTAGGAACACAAGCTAAAGTGAGGATTGGAGCCAAGGGCAGAGCAGGCCAACTAGGCAGAGGCTGAATCAAAATCTCCTGCATCTGAAGTCAGGCTGAGGATCAGACGTTGGCTGAGGCTGGAGTATGTGTCCATGATGGCACCTTCATGAAGCGGGGGCCTCATGAGGCCAAGGAAGTTTTCCCACGCTGAGTTTGGAGGTTGCCCCAAACCACCAGGTTTCCTTCTGTGGGACATTCGAGTCCTGTTGCATGGCTCCAGGACATACCATACGGAAGGACTGGAGAGCACGGTTCGAAGGATGGATCCCTGTACAGCATGCCTCGCATTCCCATTGGCCATTAGCCACAAGATATGTTTGATCTGCTGCCTCTGGGGCACGCTAACCAGGGGGCTGAGTTGAAATGGCCTCTCCTGAGGATGCGTCATAATGTGCGTTTGGGTCCATGGAAACCTTGGAATGTGCTGGTTGTTCAGTGGCCCTGTGGAACTCTCCTACCTGAAGGGTTTGATACATCCCCAGTAAGTAAGCTCCCCATGTGGAGGCTAGAGAGGTTTGGTTTGGTGCCTCAGAAAAGCCCCGTGTGCTGGTCTACGAAAACAGACCTCTGAGGACGGACACATGGAAACCAAAGCTAAGGTTCAGATTAGGGCCTGGGGGCCTGTCCATTTCAACCTTCTGTCTCTGGGGACACTGTCTGAGAGTCTAAGTGGAGAAAGTTGCTCCGCTGGTGTCAGAGAGCCCCTCTTAGTCCAGGGTGGCCTACACTATTGATGGCCTCAGGGGCCTTGGAGCTTTTCCCTAACCTGTAGGGTTGTGGTCAATGGATTGGGCACAATTTCCTTGGAGAGGGCAGGCACAATCTTTCGCTGTGGCTCCAGAGGCCCTAGCCTGGCGGTTGTGTGGGTCCAGGCTGAGGGCACAGAAGTCTGAAAACACAAACTCAGCTTATGAGTGGTGCCTAGGGTATGGCAGGCCGGATGTACAGCCCGAGAGGGAGCTCCTGGGCCTCTGAAACAAGGGCGAGTGGGAGGCGTTCGTTCGGGCTTTTGTCTCTGGATGTTGTGTCCGAGATAGCCGTGGATTGGAGGGGTGGCCTCAGGGACTGTGGACGAGTATCCCTCTCTGGGGATTTGTCCCAGCTCCCAAGAGTTTGGGGTCATTTTGTGGGAAGGGTGGAAAAGTGTTGTCTGGCTCACGTGTCTCTCCAAGAAAGGGATTCCAGAGCAGAGCCCCAGGTACGGGCGGGGCGACTGGAAAACTCAAACACTGGTGAGGATTGGGTGCATAGGGGCTTGGCAAGCCCCATATGCGGGCTCTTGGCCCAGGCCCTGACAGGCCTTTCTTTGACATGGGGCTCATGCTGAGGGTCAGAGTGTGAATTTGTGCCCAAGCAGCACTCAAGTTTGGGCGTGGCATCAGGGACCAGGAAGGTTTCTCCCACCCTGAAGGTGTGACTCCATGCCAAGAGCAAGCTTTACAGCCACGGGGAAGGAGGAGTTCTGTGTTGTGCTTGCGATACCCAGCTGTGTGGAGAATTGATATAATGTCTAGGTTCAGATATCTGAAAACCAAGGTTAGGAAGAGGTGACGGCATAAGACCATGGCATGTCCGAAGTGCTGGGTGTGCGGCCAGCTGTCTCCTTGTCTGTCTGGACGTCTGGCTTCAGGCTGTGTCAGACAGAGCATGAGTGCCCAGAGCAGCCTATCCAGTTCGGGTACCGTCGAGGCCCGAGCAGGTTGATCCTCATCTGCGTTTTCTGGAGAGAGCCCCACAGGGAAACGTTTTTCTTCCCTTGGGCAGACCCTGGGCTGGGTTGTGGTTCTGGAGTTCCTAGTCCGGAGGGCTTGTTTGCCAGGAGTGTGAGGAAGGAAGTCTGAAAACACAAGCTAGCGTGAGGTTTGGGACCGATGGCACGGCAGGCCCACTCTGAGAGGCTGAATCGAGATCTCCTGCACTGAGGTCATTTCAACTCTGAGACGTGCCTCAGGCTAGAGTTTTTGTCCAGCATGGCCTCTTCCTGAATGGTGTGGGGGCCTCATGAGGCCAGGAAGGTTTGCCTACGATGGGATTTGTGAACTACTCCAAACCTCAAGGTTTCCTTCTGCACGAAAGTCGAGTGCTATTGGATGGTTCCAGGAGGCCCCATACGGAAAGACTCGAGAGCAGGTGTCTAAGCATGGATGCCTGGGAACGCCACCTCATATTCCCACTCTTTAGTCAGGACAAGGCAGGCTCAATCTGCGGGCTCCTGGGTGAGCTACCCAGAGGGGAGAGTTGAAATGGACTCTCCTGAAGATGAGTCCTACTGTGGCTTGGTGGCCTGGGAGTCCTTGGAATGTGGAGGTGGATCAGGGACTCTGCAGGATGCTCCAACCTGAGGTGTTTGACACGGCTCCAACAAGGAAGCTTCCCATGTGGAGACGAGAGAAGTTCTGTTCAGTGCCTCAGGAAAGCCCCATATCCTGTTCTTCGAACCAAAGCCTCTGAGGAGTGACACCTGGAAAACAAAGCAAGAGTTGAGATTAGGGCCTAAGGGCCTGTCCGGCTCAACCTTCTATCTCTGTTGACATCTGTGTGCATGCCTTCATGGAGGTAGCAGCTCAGCTTGTGTCCGAAGGCCCCTGTGTGTGCAGGGAGGCTCCCGGTAATGGTATGTCCTCGGGGGCCTTGAGGTTTCTCATATTCTGGAGGTGTGTGGCCAAAGGAATGGACAGAGTTTCCCAGGAAAGAGCAGGCATGGTCCTGTGGTATGGCTCCAGAGGACCCAGCCTAGAGGCTGTGTTTGCCAGGGCTGTGGGGACAGATGTCTGAAAAAGCAAACTTGGCTCAGGTAGGGGCCAAGGTAATGGCAGGCCTGATCTCCAGTCCGAGAGGGGAGATCCTCTGGATATCAAAGGAGGGCAAGTGGGAGGCAGTCGCTCAGGCTTTTGTCTCTGGGTGTTGCGTTCACAGTGGCCGTTCAGGGTAGGGGTTGCTTCAGGGGCCGAGGAAGAGCCTTCCTCTCGGGGGATTGTCCAAGCTCCCAAGTGTTTGGGTTCATTCTGTGGGAAGGGAAGAGTACTGTTTTCTGCCACAGGGGACCCCCCAGGAGAGGGACTCTAGAGCACAGCAGTGGGTTCCCTCAACTGGAATACACACCATCTAGTTAGTCCTGCGTGCCTATGGGCATGGCAAGCCACATATGCGGGCTCTTGGTCCAATCACTGAGAGGCGTTACTTGAATAAGGTACTCACGCTGAGGGTCACAATGTGTGTTTGTGCCCAAGGCGGCCCTCACACATGGGCGTGGCCTCATGGGCCATGCCGTTTTCTCCTACACTGAAGGTTTGACTCACTGCCAGCAGCAAGGTTTCTTGCCATGGGGAAGGAGGGGTTCTGACTTGTGCATCAGGTTCCCCCCTGTGCAGGGATTGGAGATAAGGTCTAGGTTCTGATGACTGAAAACCCAGGTTGGGAATGGATGGTGGCCTAAGGCAGTGGCGGGTCCAATGTGCTGGGTGTGCAGCCAGCTGTGTCGGTGTCTGTTGGAAGGTCTGGGCCCAGGCTATTTGCGACAGAGCATCAGTGTTTAAGGTAGCCTATGCAATTGTGGTGTTGCCGAGGGCCAAGCAGTTTGATCCTCATTTGGGGTTTCTGGGCAGCACCATAGACAAAGTTTTTCTCCTGGGAGGCAGGCGGAGTGCTTCATTGTGGCCCCAGAATTCCCAGTAGGGAGGGTTTGTGGGCCAGGAGTGTGAGGACGGAAGTCTAGGAACACAATCTAAAGTGAGGATTGGAGCCAAGGGCAGAGCAGGCCCACTAGGCAGAGGCTGAATCAAAATCTCCGGCATCTGAAGTCAGGCTGAGGATCAGACGTTGGCTGAGGCTGGAGTATGTGTCCATGATGGCACCTTCATGAAGCGGGGGCCTCATGAGGCCAAGGAAGTTTTCCCACGCTGAGTTTGGAGGTTGCCCCAAACCACAAGGTTTCCTTCTGTGGGACATTCGAGTCCTGTTGCATGGCTCCAGGACATACCATACGGAAGGACTGGAGAGCACGGTTCGAAGGATGGATCCCTGTACAGCATGCCTCGCATTCCCATTGGCCATTAGCCACAAGATATGTTTGATCTGCTGCCTCTGGGGCACGCTAACCAGGGGGCTGAGTTGAAATGGCCTCTCCTGAGGATGCGTCATAATGTGCGTTTGGGTCCATGGAAACCTTGGAATGTGCTGGTTGTTCAGTGGCCCTGTGGAACTCTCCTACCTGAAGGGTTTGATACATCCCCAGTAAGTAAGCTCCCCATGTGGAGGCGAGAGAGGTTTGGTTTGTTGCCTCAGAAAAGCCCCGTGTGCTGGTCTACGAAAACAGACCTCTGAGGACGGACACATGGAAACCAAAGCTAAGGTTCAGATTAGGGCCTGGGGGCCTGTCCATTTCAACCTTCTGTCTCTGGGGACACTGTCTGAGAGTCTAAGTGGAGAAAGTTGCTCCGCTGGTGTCAGAGAGCCCCTCTTAGTCCAGGGTGGCCTACACTATTGATGGCCTCAGGGGCCTTGGAGCTTTTCCCTAACCTGTAGGGTTGTGGTCAATGGATTGGGCACAATTTCCTTGGAGAGGGCAGGCACAATCTTTCGCTGTTGCTCCAGAGGCCCTAGCCTGGCGGTTGTGTGGGTCCAGGCTGAGGGCACAGAAGTCTGAAAACACAAACTCAGCTTATGAGTGGTGCCTAGGGTATGGCAGGCCGGATGTACAGCCCGAGAGGGAGCTCCTGGGCCTCTGAAACAAGGGCGAGTGGGAGGCGTTCGTTCGGGCTTTTGTCTCTGGATGTTGTGTCCGAGATAGCCGTGGATTGGAGGGGTGGCCTCAGGGACTGTGGACGAGTATCCCTCTCTGGGGATTTGTCCCAGCTCCCAAGAGTTTGGGGTCATTTTGTGGGAAGGGTGGAAAAGTGTTGTCTGGCTCACGTGTCTCTCCAAGAAAGGGATTCCAGAGCAGAGCCCCAGGTACGGGCGGGGCGACTGGAAAACTCAAACACTGGTGAGGATTGGGTGCATAGGGGCTTGGCAAGCCCAATATGCGGGCTCTTGGCCCAGGCCCTGACAGGCCTTTCTTTGACATGGGGCTCATGCTGAGGGTCAGAGTGTGAATTTGTGCCCAAGCAGCACTCAAGTTTGGGCGTGGCATCAGGGACCAGGAAGGTTTCTCCCACCCTGAAGGTGTGACGCCATGCCAAGAGCAAGCTTTACAGCCTCGGGGAAGGAGGAGTTCTGTGTTGTGCTTGCGATACCCAGCTGTGTGGAGAATTGATATAATGTCTAGGTTCAGATATCTGAAAACCAAGGTTAGGAAGAGGTGACGGCATAAGACCATGGCGTGTCCGAAGTGCTGGGTGTGCGGCCAGCTGTCTCCTTGTCTGTCTGGACGTCTGGCTTCAGGCTGTGTCAGACAGAGCATGAGTGCCCAGAGCAGCCTATCCAGTTCGGGTACCGTCGAGGCCCGAGCAGGTTGATCCTCATCTGGGTTTTCTGGAGAGAGCCCCACAGGGAAACGTTTTTCTTCCCTTGGGCAGACTCTGGGCTGGGTTGTGGTTCTGGAGTTCCTAGTCCGGAGGGCTTGTTTGCCAGGAGTGTGAGGAAGGAAGTCTGAAAACACAAGCTAGCGTGAGGTTTGGGACCGATGGCACGGCAGGCCCACTCTGAGAGGCTGAATCGAGATCTCCTGCACTGAGGTCATTTCAACTCTGAGACGTGCCTCAGGCTAGAGTTTTTGTCCAGCATGGCCTCTTCCTGAATGGTGTGGGGGCCTCATGAGGCCAGGAAGGTTTGCCTACGATGGGATTTGTGAACTACTCCAAACCTCAAGGTTTCCTTCTGCACGAAAGTCGAGTGCTATTGGATGGTTCCAGGAGGCCCCATACGGAAAGACTCGAGAGCAGGTGTCTAAGCATGGATGCCTGGGAACGCCACCTCATATTCCCACTCTTTAGTCAGGACAAGGCAGGCTCAATCTGCGGGCTCCTGGGTGAGCTACCCAGAGGGGAGAGTTGAAATGGACTCTCCTGAAGATGAGTCCTACTGTGGCTTGGTGGCCTAGGAGACCTTGGAATGTGGAGGTGGCTCAGGGACTCTGCAGGATGCTCCAACCTGAGGTGTTTGACACGGCTCCAACAAGGAATCTTCCCATGTGGAGACGAGAGAAGTTCTGTTCAGTGCCTCAGGAAAGCCCCATATCCTGTTCTTCGAACCAAAGCCTCTGAGGAGTGACACCTGGAAAACAAAGCAAGAGTTGAGATTAGGGCCTAAGGGCCTGTCGGGCTCAACCTTCTATCTCTGTTGACATCTGTGTGCATGCCTTCATGGAGGTAGCAGCTCCGCTTGTGTCCGAAGGCCCCTGTGTGTGCAGGGAGGCTCCCGGTAATGGTATGTCCTCGGGGGCCTTGAGGTTTCTCATATTCTGGAGGTGTGTGGCCAAAGGAATGGACAGAGTTTCCCAGGAGAGAGCAGGCATGGTCCTGTGGTATGGCTCCAGAGGACCCAGCCTAGAGGCAGTGTTTGCCAGGGCTGTGGGGACAGATGTCTGAAAAAGCAAACTTGGCTCAGGTAGGGGCCAAGGTAATGGCAGGCCTGATCTCCAGTCCGAGAGGGGAGATCCTCTGGATATCAAAGGAGGGCAAGTGGGAGGCAGTCGCTCAGGCTTTTGTCTCTGGGTGTTGCGTTCACAGTGGCCGTTCTGGATAGGGGTTGCTTCAGGGGCCGAGGAAGAGCCTTCCTCTCGGGGGATTGTCCAAGCTCCCAAGTGTTTGGGTTCATTCTGTGGGAAGGGAAGAGTACTGTTTTCTGCCACAGGGGACCCCCCAGGAGAGGGACTCTAGAGCACAGCAGTGGGTTCCCTCAACTGGAATACACACCATCTAGTTAGTCCTGCGTGCCTATGGGCATGGCAAGCCACATATGCGGGCTCTTGGTCCAATCACTGAGAGGCGTTACTTGAATAAGGTACTCACGCTGAGGGTCACAATGTGTGTTTGTGCCCAAGGCGGCCCTCACACATGGGCGTGGCCTCATGGGCCATGCCGTTTTCTCCTACACTGAAGGTTTGACTCACTGCCAGCAGCAAGGTTTCTTGCCATGGGGAAGGAGGGGTTCTGACTTGTGCATCAGGTTCCCCCCTGTGCAGGGATTGGAGATAAGGTCTAGGTTCTGATGACTGAAAACCCAGGTTGGGAATGGATGTTGGCCTAAGGCAGTGGCGGGTCCAATGTGCTGGGTGTGCAGCCAGCTGTGTCGGTGTCTGTTGGAAGGTCTGGGCTCAGGCTATTTGCGACAGAGCATCAGTGTTTAAGGTAGCCTATGCAATTGGGGTGTTGCCGAGGGCCAAGCAGTTTGATCCTCATTTGGGGTTTCTGGGCAGCACCATAGACAAAGTTTTTCTCCTGGGAGGCAGGCGGAGTGCTTCATTGTGGCCCCAGAATTCCCAGTAGGGAGGGTTTGTGGGCCAGGAGTGTGAGGACGGAAGTCTAGGAACACAAGCTAAAGTGAGGATTGGAGCCAAGGGCAGAGCAGGCCCACTAGGCAGAGGCTGAATCAAAATCTCCGGCATCTGAAGTCAGGCTGAGGATCAGACGTTGGCTGAGGCTGGAGTATGTGTCCATGATGGCACCTTCATGAAGCGGGGGCCTCATGAGGCCAAGGAAGTTTTCCCACGCTGAGTTTGGAGGTTGCCCCAAACCACCAGGTTTCCTTCTGTGGGACATTCGAGTCCTGTTGCATGGCTCCAGGACATACCATACGGAAGGACTGGAGAGCACGGTTCGAAGGATGGATCACTTTACAGCATGCCTCGCATTCCCATTGGCCATTAGCCACAAGATATGTTTGATCTGCTGCCTCTGGGGCACGCTAACCAGGGGCTGAGTTGAAATGGCCTCTCCTGAGGATGCGTCATAATGTGCGTTTGGGTCCATGGAAACCTTGGAATGTGCTGGTTGTTCAGTGGCCCTGTGGAACTCTCCTACCTGAAGGGTTTGATACATCCCCAGTAAGTAAGCTCCCCATGTGGAGGCGAGAGAGGTTTGGTTTGGTGCCTCAGAAAAGCCCCGTGTGCTGGTCTACGAAAACAGACCTCTGAGGACGGACACATGGAAACCAAAGCTAAGGTTCAGATTAGGGCCTAGGGGCCTGTCCATTTCAACCTTCTGTCTCTGGGGACACTGTCTGAGAGTCTAAGTGGAGAAAGTTGCTCCGCTGGTGTCAGAGAGCCCCTCTTAGTCCAGGGTGGCCTACACTATTGATGGCCTCAGGGGCCTTGGAGCTTTTCCCTAACCTGTAGGGTTGTGGTCAATGGATTGGGCACAATTTCCTTGGAGAGGGCAGGCACAATCTTTCGCTGTTGCTCCAGAGGCTTTAGCCTGGCGGTTGTGTGGGTCCAGGCTGAGGGCACAGAAGTCTGAAAACACAAACTCAGCTTATGAGTGGTGCCTAGGGTATGGCAGGCTGGATGTACAGCCCGAGAGGGAGCTCCTGGGCCTCTGAAACAAGGGCGAGTGGGAGGCGTTCGTTCGGGCTTTTGTCTCTGGATGTTGTGTCCGAGATAGCCGTGGATTGGAGGGGTGGCCTCAGGGACTGTGGACGAGTATCCCTCTCTGGGGATTTGTCCCAGCTCCCAAGAGTTTGGGGTCATTTTGTGGGAAGGGTGGAAAAGTGTTGTCTGGCTCACGTGTCTGTCCAAGAAAGGGATTCCAGAGCAGAGCCCCAGGTACGGGCGGGGCGACTGGAAAACTCAAACACTGGTGAGGATTGGGTGCATAGGGGCTTGGCAAGCCCCATATGCGGGCTCTTGGCCCAGGCCCTGACAGGTCTTTCTTTGACATGGGGCTCATGCTGAGGGTCAGAGTGTGAATTTGTGCCCAAGCAGCACTCAAGTTTGGGCGTGGCATCAGGGACCAGGAAGGTTTCTCCCACCCTGAAGGTGTGACTCCATGCCAAGAGCAAGCTTTACAGCCTCGGGGAAGGAGGAGTTCTGTGTTGTGCTTGCGATACCCAGCTGTGTGGAGAATTGATATAATGTCTAGGTTCAGATATCTGAAAACCAAGGTTAGGAAGAGGTGACGGCATAAGACCATGGCGTGTCCGAAGTGCTGGGTGTGCGGCCAGCTGTCTCCTTGTCTGTCTGGACGTCTGGCTTCAGGCTGTGTCAGACAGAGCATGAGTGCCCAGAGCAGCCTATCCAGTTCGGGTACCGTCGAGGCCCGAGCAGGTTGATCCTCATCTGGGTTTTCTGGAGAGAGCCCCACAGGGAAACGTTTTTCTTCCCTTGGGCAGACTCTGGGCTGGGTTGTGGTTCTGGAGTTCCTAGTCCGGAGGGCTTGTTTGCCAGGAGTGTGAGGAAGGAAGTCTGAAAACACAAGCTAGCGTGAGGTTTGGGACCGATGGCACGGCAGGCCCACTCTGAGAGGCTGAATCGAGATCTCCTGCACTGAGGTCATTTCAACTCTGAGACGTGCCTCAGGCTAGAGTTTTTGTCCAGCATGGCCTCTTCCTGAATGGTGTGGGGGCCTCATGAGGCCAGGAAGGTTTGCCTACGATGGGATTTGTGAACTACTCCAAACCTCAAGGTTTCCTTCTGCACGAAAGTCGAGTGCTATTGGATGGTTCCAGGAGGCCCCATACGGAAAGACTCGAGAGCAGGTGTCTAAGCATGGATGCCTGGGAACGCCACCTCATATTCCCACTCTTTAGTCAGGACAAGGCAGGCTCAATCTGCGGGCTCCTGGGTGAGCTACCCAGAGGGGAGAGTTGAAATGGACTCTCCTGAAGATGAGTCCTACTGTGGCTTGGTGGCCTGGGAGACCTTGGAATGTGGAGGTGGCTCAGGGACTCTGCAGGATGCTCCAACCTGAGGTGTTTGACACGGCTCCAACAAGGAAGCTTCCCATGTGGAGACGAGAGAAGTTCTGTTCAGTGCCTCAGGAAAGCCCCATATCCTGTTCTTCGAACCAAAGCCTCTGAGGAGTGACACCTGGAAAACAAAGCAAGAGTTGAGATTAGGGCCTAAGGGCCTGTCCGGCTCAACCTTCTATCTCTGTTGACATCTGTGTGCATGCCTTCATGGAGGTAGCAGCTCCGCTTGTGTCCGAAGGCCCCTGTGTGTGCAGGGAGGCTCCCGGTAATGGTATGTCCTCGGGGGCCTTGAGGTTTCTCATATTCTGGAGGTGTGTGGCCAAAGGAATGGACAGAGTTTCCCAGGAGAGAGCAGGCATGGTCCTGTGGTATGGCTCCAGAGGACCCAGCCTAGAGGCAGTGTTTGCCAGGGCTGTGGGGACAGATGTCTGAAAAAGCAAACTTGGCTCAGGTAGGGGCCAAGGTAATGGCAGGCCTGATCTCCAGTCCGAGAGGGGAGATCCTCTGGATATCAAAGGAGGGCAAGTGGGAGGCAGTCGCTCAGGCTTTTGTCTCTGGGTGTTGCGTTCACAGTGGCCGTTCAGGGTAGGGGTTGCTTCAGGGGCCGAGGAAGAGCCTTCCTCTCGGGGGATTGTCCAAGCTCCCAAGTGTTTGGGTTCATTCTGTGGGAAGGGAAGAGTACTGTTTTCTGCCACAGGGGACCCCCCAGGAGAGGGACTCTAGAGCACAGCAGTGGGTTCCCTCAACTGGAATACACACCATCTAGTTAGTCCTGCGTGCCTATGGGCATGGCAAGCCACATATGCGGGCTCTTGGTCCAATCACTGAGAGGCGTTACTTGAATAAGGTACTCACGCTGAGGGTCACAATGTGTGTTTGTGCCCAAGGCGGCCCTCACACATGGGCGTGGCCTCATGGGCCATGCCGTTTTCTCCTACACTGAAGGTTTGACTCACTGCCAGCAGCAAGGTTTCTTGCCATGGGGAAGGAGGGGTTCTGACTTGTGCATCAGGTTCCCCCCTGTGCAGGGATTGGAGATAAGGTCTAGGTTCTGATGACTGAAAACCCAGGTTGGGAATGGATGGTGGCCTAAGGCAGTGGCGGGTCCAATGTGCTGGGTGTGCAGCCAGCTGTGTCGGTGTCTGTTGGAAGGTCTGGGCTCAGGCTATTTGCGACAGAGCATCGGTGTTTAAGGTAGCCTATGCAATTGGGGTGTTGCCGAGGGCCAAGCAGTTTGATCCTCATTTGGGGTTTTTGGGCAGCACCATAGACAAAGTTTTTCTCCTGGGAGGCAGGCGGAGTGCTTCATTGTGGCCCCAGAATTCCCAGTAGGGAGGGTTTGTGGGCCAGGAGTGTGAGGACGGAAGTCTAGGAACACAAGCTAAAGTGAGGATTGGAGCCAAGGGCAGAGCAGGCCCACTAGGCAGAGGCTGAATCAAAATCTCCGGCATCTGAAGTCAGGCTGAGGATCAGACGTTGGCTGAGGCTGGAGTATGTGTCCATGATGGCACCTTCATGAAGCGGGGGCCTCATGAGGCCAAGGAAGTTTTCCCACGCTGAGTTTGGAGGTTGCCCCAAACCACCAGGTTTCCTTCTGTGGGACATTCGAGTCCTGTTGCATGGCTCCAGGACATACCATACGGAAGGACTGGAGAGCACGGTTCGAAGGATGGATCACTTTACAGCATGCCTCGCATTCCCATTGGCCATTAGCCACAAGATATGTTTGATCTGCTGCCTCTGGGGCACGCTAACCAGGGGCTGAGTTGAAATGGCCTCTCCTGAGGATGCGTCATAATGTGCGTTTGGGTCCATGGAAACCTTGGAATGTGCTGGTTGTTCAGTGGCCCTGTGGAACTCTCCTACCTGAAGGGTTTGATACATCCCCAGTAAGTAAGCTCCCCATGTGGAGGCGAGAGAGGTTTGGTTTGGTGCCTCAGAAAAGCCCCATGTGCTGGTCTACGAAAACAGACCTCTGAGGACGGACACATGGAAACCAAAGCTAAGGTTCAGATTAGGGCCTAGGGGCCTGTCCATTTCAACCTTCTGTCTCTGGGGACACTGTCTGAGAGTCTAAGTGGAGAAAGTTGCTCCGCTGGTGTCAGAGAGCCCCTCTTAGTCCAGGGTGGCCTACACTATTGATGGCCTCAGGGGCCTTGGAGTTTTTCCCTAACCTGTAGGGTTGTGGTCAATGGATTGGGCACAATTTCCTTGGAGAGGGCAGGCACAATCTTTCGCTGTGGCTCCAGAGGCCCTAGCCTGGCGGTTGTGTGGGTCCAGGCTGAGGGCACAGAAGTCTGAAAACACAAACTCAGCTTATGAGTGGTGCCTAGGGTATGGCAGGCCGGATGTACAGCCCGAGAGGGAGCTCCTGGGCCTCTGAAACAAGGGCGAGTGGGAGGCGTTCCTTCAGGCTTTTGTCTCTGGATGTTGTGTCCGAGATAGCCGTGGATTGGAGGGGTGGCCTCAGGGACTGTGGACGAGTATCCCTCTCTGGGGATTTGTCCCAGCTCCCAAGAGTTTGGGGTCATTTTGTGGGAAGGGTGGAAAAGTGTTGTCTGGCTCACGTGTCTCTCCAAGAAAGGGATTCCAGAGCAGAGCCCCACGTACCGGCGGGGCGACTGGAAAACTCAAACACTGGTGAGGATTGGGTGCATAGGGGCTTGGCAAGCCCCATATGCGGGCTCATGGCCCAGGCCCTGACAGGCCTTTCTTTGACATGGGGCTCATGCTGAGGGTCAGAGTGTGAATTTGTGCCCAAGCAGCACTCAAGTTTGGGCGTGGCATCAGGGACCAGGAAGGTTTCTCCCACCCTGAAGGTGTGACTCCATGCCAAGAGCAAGCTTTACAGCCACGGGGAAGGAGGAGCTCTGTGTTGTGCTTGCGATACCCAGCTGTGTGGAGAATTGATATAATGTCTAGGTTCAGATATCTGAAAACCAAGGTTAGGAAGAGGTGACGGCATAAGACCATGGCGTGTCCGAAGTGCTGGGTGTGCGGCCAGCTGTCTCCTTGTCTGTCTGGACGTCTGGCTTCAGGCTGTGTCAGACAGAGCATGAGTGCCCAGAGCAGCCTATCCAGTTCGGGTACCGTCGAGGCCCGAGCAGGTTGATCCTCATCTGGGTTTTCTGGAGAGAGCCCCACAGGGAAACGTTTTTCTTCCCTTGGGCAGACTCTGGGCTGGGTTGTGGTTCTGGAGTTCCTAGTCCGGAGGGCTTGTTTGCCAGGAGTGTGAGGAAGGAAGTCTGAAAACACAAGCTAGCGTGAGGTTTGGGACCGATGGCACGGCAGGCCCACTCTGAGAGGCTGAATCGAGATCTCCTGCACTGAGGTCATTTCAACTCTGAGACGTGCCTCAGGCTAGAGTTTTTGTCCAGCATGGCCTCTTCCTGAATGGTGTGGGGGCCTCATGAGGCCAGGAAGGTTTGCCTACGATGGGATTTGTGAACTACTCCAAACCTCAAGGTTTCCTTCTGCACGAAAGTCGAGTGCTATTGGATGGTTCCAGGAGGCCCCATACGGAAAGACTCGAGAGCAGGTGTCTAAGCATGGATGCCTGGGAACGCCACCTCATATTCCCACTCTTTAGTCAGGACAAGGCAGGCTCAATCTGCGGGCTCCTGGGTGAGCTACCCAGAGGGGAGAGTTGAAATGGACTCTCCTGAAGATGAGTCCTACTGTGGCTTGGTGGCCTGGGAGACCTTGGAATGTGGAGGTGGCTCAGGGACTCTGCAGGATGCTCCAACCTGAGGTGTTTGACACGGCTCCAACAAGGAAGCTTCCCATGTGGAGACGAGAGAAGTTCTGTTCAGTGCCTCAGGAAAGCCCCATATCCTGTTCTTCGAACCAAAGCCTCTGAGGAGTGACACCTGGAAAACAAAGCAAGAGTTGAGATTAGGGCCTAAGGGCCTGTCCGGCTCAACCTTCTATCTCTGTTGACATCTGTGTGCATGCCTTCATGGAGGTAGCAGCTCCGCTTGTGTCCGAAGGCCCCTGTGTGTGCAGGGAGGCTCCCGGTAATGGTATGTCCTCGGGGGCCTTGAGGTTTCTCATATTCTGGAGGTGTGTGGCCAAAGGAATGGACAGAGTTTCCCAGGAGAGAGCAGGCATGGTCCTGTGGTATGGCTCCAGAGGACCCAGCCTAGAGGCAGTGTTTGCCAGGGCTGTGGGGACAGATGTCTGAAAAAGCAAACTTGGCTCAGGTAGGGGCCAAGGTAATGGCAGGCCTGATCTCCAGTCCGAGAGGGGAGATCCTCTGGATATCAAAGGAGGGCAAGTGGGAGGCAGTCGCTCAGGCTTTTGTCTCTGGGTGTTGCGTTCACAGTGGCCGTTCAGGGTAGGGGTTGCTTCAGGGGCCGAGGAAGAGCCTTCCTCTCGGGGGATTGTCCAAGCTCCCAAGTGTTTGGGTTCATTCTGTGGGAAGGGAAGAGTACTGTTTTCTGCCACAGGGGACCCCCCAGGAGAGGGACTCTAGAGCACAGCAGTGGGTTCCCTCAACTGGAATACACACCATCTAGTTAGTCCTGCGTGCCTATGGGCATGGCAAGCCACATATGCGGGCTCTTGGTCCAATCACTGAGAGGCGTTACTTGAATAAGGTACTCACGCTGAGGGTCACAATGTGTGTTTGTGCCCAAGGCGGCCCTCACACATGGGCGTGGCCTCATGGGCCATGCCGTTTTCTCCTACACTGAAGGTTTGACTCACTGCCAGCAGCAAGGTTTCTTGCCATGGGGAAGGAGGGGTTCTGACTTGTGCATCAGGTTCCCCCCTGTGCAGGGATTGGAGATAAGGTCTAGGTTCTGATGACTGAAAACCCAGGTTGGGAATGGATGGTGGCCTAAGGCAGTGGCGGGTCCAATGTGCTGGGTGTGCAGCCAGCTGTGTCGGTGTCTGTTGGAAGGTCTGGGCTCAGGCTATTTGCGACAGAGCATCGGTGTTTAAGGTAGCCTATGCAATTGGGGTGTTGCCGAGGGCCAAGCAGTTTGATCCTCATTTGGGGTTTTTGGGCAGCACCATAGACAAAGTTTTTCTCCTGGGAGGCAGGCGGAGTGCTTCATTGTGGCCCCAGAATTCCCAGTAGGGAGGGTTTGTGGGCCAGGAGTGTGAGGACGGAAGTCTAGGAACACAAGCTAAAGTGAGGATTGGAGCCAAGGGCAGAGCAGGCCCACTAGGCAGAGGCTGAATCAAAATCTCCGGCATCTGAAGTCAGGCTGAGGATAAGACGTTGGCTGAGGCTGGAGTATGTGTCCATGATGGCACCTTCATGAAGCGGGGGCCTCATGAGGCCAAGGAAGTTTTCCCACGCTGAGTTTGGAGGTTGCCCCAAACCACCAGGTTTCCTTCTGTGGGACATTCGAGTCCTGTTGCATGGCTCCAGGACATACCATACGGAAGGACTGGAGAGCACGGTTCGAAGGATGGATCACTTTACAGCATGCCTCGCATTCCCATTGGCCATTAGCCACAAGATATGTTTGATCTGCTGCCTCTGGGGCACGCTAACCAGGGGCTGAGTTGAAATGGCCTCTCCTGAGGATGCGTCATAATGTGCGTTTGGGTCCATGGAAACCTTGGAATGTGCTGGTTGTTCAGTGGCCCTGTGGAACTCTCCTACCTGAAGGGTTTGATACATCCCCAGTAAGTAAGCTCCCCATGTGGAGGCGAGAGAGGTTTGGTTTGGTGCCTCAGAAAAGCCCCATGTGCTGGTCTACGAAAACAGACCTCTGAGGACGGACACATGGAAACCAAAGCTAAGGTTCAGATTAGGGCCTAGGGGCCTGTCCATTTCAACCTTCTGTCTCTGGGGACACTGTCTGAGAGTCTAAGTGGAGAAAGTTGCTCCGCTGGTGTCAGAGAGCCCCTCTTAGTCCAGGGTGGCCTACACTATTGATGGCCTCAGGGGCCTTGGAGTTTTTCCCTAACCTGTAGGGTTGTGGTCAATGGATTGGGCACAATTTCCTTGGAGAGGGCAGGCACAATCTTTCGCTGTGGCTCCAGAGGCCCTAGCCTGGCGGTTGTGTGGGTCCAGGCTGAGGGCACAGAAGTCTGAAAACACAAACTCAGCTTATGAGTGGTGCCTAGGGTATGGCAGGCCGGATGTACAGCCCGAGAGGGAGCTCCTGGGCCTCTGAAACAAGGGCGAGTGGGAGGCGTTCCTTCAGGCTTTTGTCTCTGGATGTTGTGTCCGAGATAGCCGTGGATTGGAGGGGTGGCCTCAGGGACTGTGGACGAGTATCCCTCTCTGGGGATTTGTCCCAGCTCCCAAGAGTTTGGGGTCATTTTGTGGGAAGGGTGGAAAAGTGTTGTCTGGCTCACGTGTCTCTCCAAGAAAGGGATTCCAGAGCAGAGCCCCACGTACCGGCGGGGCGACTGGAAAACTCAAACACTGGTGAGGATTGGGTGCATAGGGGCTTGGCAAGCCCCATATGCGGGCTCATGGCCCAGGCCCTGACAGGCCTTTCTTTGACATGGGGCTCATGCTGAGGGTCAGAGTGTGAATTTGTGCCCAAGCAGCACTCAAGTTTGGGCGTGGCATCAGGGACCAGGAAGGTTTCTCCCACCCTGAAGGTGTGACTCCATGCCAAGAGCAAGCTTTACAGCCACGGGGAAGGAGGAGCTCTGTGTTGTGCTTGCGATACCCAGCTGTGTGGAGAATTGATATAATGTCTAGGTTCAGATATCTGAAAACCAAGGTTAGGAAGAGGTGACGGCATAAGACCATGGCGTGTCCGAAGTGCTGGGTGTGCGGCCAGCTGTCTCCTTGTCTGTCTGGACGTCTGGCTTCAGGCTGTGTCAGACAGAGCATGAGTGCCCAGAGCAGCCTATCCAGTTCGGGTACCGTCGAGGCCCGAGCAGGTTGATCCTCATCTGGGTTTTCTGGAGAGAGCCCCACAGGGAAACGTTTTTCTTCCCTTGGGCAGACCCTGGGCTGGGTTGTGGTTCTGGAGTTCCTAGTCCGGAGGGCTTGTTTGCCAGGAGTGTGAGGAAGGAAGTCTGAAAACACAAGCTAGCGTGAGGTTTGGGACCGATGGCACGGCAGGCCCACTCTGAGAGGCTGAATCGAGATCTCCTGCACTGAGGTCATTTCAACTCTGAGACGTGCCTCAGGCTAGAGTTTTTGTCCAGCATGGCCTCTTCCTGAATGGTGCGGGGGCCTCATGAGGCCAGGAAGGTTTGCCTACGATGGGATTTGTGAACTACTCCAAACCTCAAGGTTTCCTTCTGCACGAAAGTCGAGTGCTATTGGATGGTTCCAGGAGGCCCCATACGGAAAGACTCGAGAGCAGGTGTCTAAGCATGGATGCCTGGGAACGCCACCTCATATTCCCACTCTTTAGTCAGGACAAGGCAGGCTCAATCTGTGGGCTCCTGGGTGAGCTACCCAGAGGGGAGAGTTGAAATGGACTCTCCTGAAGATGAGTCCTACTGTGGCTTGGTGGCCTGGGAGACCTTGGAATGTGGAGGTGGCTCAGGGACTCTGCAGGATGCTCCAACCTGAGGTGTTTGACACGGCTCCAACAAGGAAGCTTCCCATGTGGAGACGAAAGAAGTTCTGTTCAGTGCCTCAGGAAAGCCCCATATACTGTTCTTCGAACCAAAGCCTCTGAGGAGTGACACCTGGAAAACAAAGCAAGAGTTGAGATTAGGGCCTAAGGGCCTGTCCGGCTCAACCTTCTATCTCTGTTGACATCTGTGTGCATGCCTTCATGGAGGTAGCAGCTCCGCTTGTGTCCGAAGGCCCCTGTGTGTGCAGGGAGGCTCCCGGTAATGGTATGTCCTCGGGGGCCTTGAGTTTTCTCATATTCTGGAGGTGTGTGGCCAAAGGAATGGACAGAGTTTCCCAGGAGAGAGCAGGCATGGTCCTGTGGTATGGCTCCAGAGGACCCAGCCTAGAGGCTGTGTTTGCCAGGGCTGTGGGGACAGATGTCTGAAAAAGCAAACTTGGCTCAGGTAGGGGCCAAGGTAATGGCAGGCCTGATCTCCAGTCCGAGAGGGGAGATCCTCTGGATATCAAAGGAGGGCAAGTGGGAGGCAGTCGCTCAGGCTTTTGTCTCTGGGTGTTGCGTTCACAGTGGCCGTTCAGGGTAGGGGTTGCTTCAGGGGCCGAGGAAGAGCCTTCCTCTCGGGGGATTGTCCAAGCTCCCAAGTGTTTGGGTTCATTCTGTGGGAAGGGAAGAGTACTGTTTTCTGCCACAGGGCACCCCCCAGGAGAGGGACTCTAGAGCACAGCAGTGGGTTCCCTCAACTGGAATACACACCATCTAGTTAGTCCTGCGTGCCTATGGGCATGGCAAGCCACATATGCGGGCTCTTGGTCCAATCACTGAGAGGCGTTACTTGAATAAGGTACTCACGCTGAGGGTCACAATGTGTGTTTGTGCCCAAGGCGGCCCTCACACATGGGCGTGGCCTCATGGGCCATGCCGTTTTCTCCTACACTGAAGGTTTGACTCACTGCCAGCAGCAAGGTTTCTTGCCATGGGGAAGGAGGGGTTCAGACTTGTGCATCAGGTTCCCCCCTGTGCAGGGATTGGAGATAAGGTCTAGGTTCTGATGACTGAAAACCCAGGTTGGGAATGGATGTTGGCCTAAGGCAGTGGCGGGTCCAATGTGCTGGGTGTGCAGCCAGCTGTGTCGGTGTCTGTTGGAAGGTCTGGGCTCAGGCTATTTGCGACAGAGCATCAGTGTTTAAGGTAGCCTATGCAATTGGGGTGTTGCCGAGGGCCAAGCAGTTTGATCCTCATTTGGGGTTTCTGGGCAGCACCATAGACAAAGTTTTTCTCCTGGGAGGCAGGCGGAGTGCTTCATTGTGGCCCCAGAATTCCCAGTAGGGAGGGTTTGTGGGCCAGGAGTGTGAGGACGGAAGTCTAGGAACACAAGCTAAAGTGAGGATTGGAGCCAAGGGCAGAGCAGGCCCACTAGGCAGAGGCTGAATCAAAATCTCCTGCATCTGAAGTCAGGCTGAGGATCAGACGTTGGCTGAGGCTGGAGTATGTGTCCATGATGGCACCTTCATGAAGCGGGGGCCTCATGAGGCCAAGGAAGTTTTCCCACGCTGAGTTTGGAGGTTGCCCCTAACCACAAGGTTTCCTTCTGTGGGACATTCGAGTCCTGTTGCATGGCTCCAGGACATACCATACGGAAGGACTGGAGAGCACGGTTCGAAGGATGGATCACTTTACAGCATGCCTCGCATTCCCATTGGCCATTAGCCACAAGATATGTTTGATCTGCTGCCTCTGGGGCACGCTAACCAGGGGCTGAGTTGAAATGGCCTCTCCTGAGGATGCGTCATAATGTGCGTTTGGGTCCATGGAAACCTTGGAATGTGCTGGTTGTTCAGTGGCCCTGTGGAACTCTCCTACCTGAAGGGTTTGATACATCCCCAGTAAGTAAGCTCCCCATGTGGAGGCGAGAGAGGTTTGGTTTGGTGCCTCAGAAAAGCCCCGTGTGCTGGTCTACGAAAACAGACCTCTGAGGACGGACACATGGAAACCAAAGCTAAGGTTCAGATTAGGGCCTAGGGGCCTGTCCATTTCAACCTTCTGTCTCTGGGGACACTGTCTGAGAGTCTAAGTGGAGAAAGTTGCTCCGCTGGTGTCAGAGAGCCCCTCTTAGTCCAGGGTGGCCTACACTATTGATGGCCTCAGGGGCCTTGGAGTTTTTCCCTAACCTGTAGGGTTGTGGTCAATGGATTGGGCACAATTACCTTGGAGAGGGCAGGCACAATCTTTCGCTGTGGCTCCAGAGGCCCTAGCCTGGCGGTTGTGTGGGTCCAGGCTGAGGGCACAGAAGTCTGAAAACACAAACTCAGCTTATGAGTGGTGCCTAGGGTATGGCAGGCCGGATGTACAGCCCGAGAGGGAGCTCCTGGGCCTCTGAAACAAGGGCGAGTGGGAGGCGTTCCTTCAGGCTTTTGTCTCTGGATGTTGTGTCCGAGATAGCCGTGGATTGGAGGGGTGGCCTCAGGGACTGTGGACGAGTATCCCTCTCTGGGGATTTGTCCCAGCTCCCAAGAGTTTGGGGTCATTTTGTGGGAAGGGTGGAAAAGTGTTGTCTGGCTCACGTGTCTCTCCAAGAAAGGGATTCCAGAGCAGAGCCCCAGGTATGGGCGGGGCGACTGGAAAACTCAAACACTGGTGAGGATTGGTTGCATAGGGGCTTGGCAAGCCCCATATGCGGGCTCATGGCCCAGGCCCTGACAGGCCTTTCTTTGACATGGGGCTCATGCTGAGGGTCAGAGTGTGAATTTGTGCCCAAGCAGCACTCAAGTTTGGGCGTGGCATCAGGGACCAGGAAGGTTTCTCCCACCCTGAAGGTGTGACTCCATGCCAAGAGCAAGCTTTACAGCCACGGGGAAGGAGGAGCTCTGTGTTGTGCTTGCGATACCCAGCTGTGTGGAGAATTGATATAATGTCTAGGTTCAGATATCTGAAAACCAAGGTTAGGAAGAGGTGACGGCATAAGACCATGGCGTGTCCGAAGTGCTGGGTGTGCGGCCAGCTGTCTCCTTGTATGTCTGGACGTCTGGCTTCAGGCTGTGTCAGACAGAGCATGAGTGCCCAGAGCAGCCTATCCAGTTCGGGTACCGTCGAGGCCCGAGCAGGTTGATCCTCATCTGGGTTTTCTGGAGAGAGCCCCACAGGGAAACGTTTTTCTTCCCTTGGGCAGACCCTGGGCTGGGTTGTGGTTCTGGAGTTCCTAGTCCGGAGGGCTTGTTTGCCAGAAGTGTGAGGAAGGAAGTCTGAAAACACAAGCTAGCGTGAGGTTTGGGACCGATGGCACGGCAGGCCCACTCTGAGAGGCTGAATCGAGATCTCCTGCACTGAGGTCATTTCAACTCTGAGACGTGCCTCAGGCTAGAGTTTTTGTCCAGCATGGCCTCTTCCTGAATGGTGTGGGGGCCTCATGAGGCCAGGAAGGTTTGCCTACGATGGGATTTGTGAACTACTCCAAACCTCAAGGTTTCCTTCTGCACGAAAGTCGAGTGCTATTGGATGGTTCCAGGAGGCCCCATACGGAAAGACTCGAGAGCAGGTGTCTAAGCATGGATGCCTGGGAACGCCACCTCATATTCCCACTCTTTAGTCAGGACAAGGCAGGCTCAATCTGTGGGCTCCTGGGTGAGCTACCCAGAGGGGAGAGTTGAAATGGACTCTCCTGAAGATGAGTCCTACTGTGGCTTGGTGGCCTGGGAGACCTTGGAATGTGGAGGTGGCTCAGGGACTCTGCAGGATGCTCCAACCTGAGGTGTTTGACACGGCTCCAACAAGGAAGCTTCCCATGTGGAGACGAAAGAAGTTCTGTTCAGTGCCTCAGGAAAGCCCCATATCCTGTTCTTCGAACCAAAGCCTCTGAGGAGTGACACCTGGAAAACAAAGCAAGAGTTGAGATTAGGGCCTAAGGGCCTGTCCGGCTCAACCTTCTATCTCTGTTGACATCTGTGTGCATGCCTTCATGGAGGTAGCAGCTCCGCTTGTGTCCGAAGGCCCCTGTGTGTGCAGGGAGGCTCCCGGTAATGGTATGTCCTCGGGGGCCTTGAGGTTTCTCATATTCTGGAGGTGTGTGGCCAAAGGAATGGACAGAGTTTCCCAGGAGAGAGCAGGCATGGTCCTGTGGTATGGCTCCAGAGGACCCAGCCTAGAGGCTGTGTTTGCCAGGGCTGTGGGGACAGATGTCTGAAAAAGCAAACTTGGCTCAGGTAGGGGCCAAGGTAATGGCAGGCCTGATCTCCAGTCCGAGAGGGGAGATCCTCTGGATATCAAAGGAGGGCAAGTGGGAGGCAGTCGCTCAGGCTTTTGTCTCTGGGTGTTGCGTTCACAGTGGCCGTTCAGGGTAGGGGTTGCTTCAGGGGCCGAGGAAGAGCCTTCCTCTCGGGGGATTGTCCAAGCTCCCAAGTGTTTGGGTTCATTCTGTGGGAAGGGAAGAGTACTGTTTTCTGCCACAGGGGACCCCCAAGGAGAGGGACTCTAGAGCACAGCAGTGGGTTCCCTCAACTGGAATACACACCATCTAGTTAGTCCTGCGTGCCTATGGGCATGGCAAGCCACATATGCGGGCTCTTGGTCCAATCACTGAGAGGCGTTACTTGAATAAGGTACTCACGCTGAGGGTCACAATGTGTGTTTGTGCCCAAGGCGGCCCTCACACATGGGCGTGGCCTCATGGGCCATGCCGTTTTCTCCTACACTGAAGGTTTGACTCACTGCCAGCAGCAAGGTTTCTTGCCATGGGGAAGGAGGGGTTCTGACTTGTGCATCAGGTTCCCCCCTGTGCAGGGATTGGAGATAAGGTCTAGGTTCTGATGACTGAAAACCCAGGTTGGGAATGGATGTTGGCCTAAGGCAGTGGCGGGTCCAATGTGCTGGGTGTGCAGCCAGCTGTGTCGGTGTCTGTTGGAAGGTCTGGGCTCAGGCTATTTGCGACAGAGCATCAGTGTTTAAGGTAGCCTATGCAATTGGGGTGTTGCCGAGGGCCAAGCAGTTTGATCCTCATTTGGGGTTTCTGGGCAGCACCATAGACAAAGTTTTTCTCCTGGGAGGCAGGCGGAGTGCTTCATTGTGGCCCCAGAATTCCCAGTAGGGAGGGTTTGTGGGCCAGGAGTGTGAGGACGGAAGTCTAGGAACACAAGCTAAAGTGAGGATTGGAGCCAAGGGCAGAGCAGGCCCACTAGGCAGAGGCTGAATCAAAATCTCCGGCATCTGAAGTCAGGCTGAGGATCAGACGTTGGCTGAGGCTGGAGTATGTGTCCATGATGGCACCTTCATGAAGCGGGGGCCTCATGAGGCCAAGGAAGTTTTCCCACGCTGAGTTTGGAGGTTGCCCCAAACCACAAGGTTTCCTTCTGTGGGACATTCGAGTCCTGTTGCATGGCTCCAGGACATACCATACGGAAGGACTGGAGAGCACGGTTCGAAGGATGGATTCCTGTACAGCATGCCTCGCATTCCCATTGGCCATTAGCCACAAGATATGTTTGATCTGCTGCCTCTGGGGCACGCTAACCAGGGGCTGAGTTGAAATGGCCTCTCCTGAGGATGCGTCATAATGTGCGTTTGGGTCCATGGAAACCTTGGAATGTGCTGGTTGTTCAGTGGCCCTGTGGAACTCTCCTACCTGAAGGGTTTGATACATCCCCAGTAAGTAAGCTCCCCATGTGGAGGCGAGAGAGGTTTGGTTTGGTGCCTCAGAAAAGCCCCGTGTGCTGGTCTACGAAAACAGACCTCTGAGGACGGACACATGGAAACCAAAGCTAAGGTTCAGATTAGGGCCTAGGGGCCTGTCCATTTCAACCTTCTGTCTCTGGGGACCCTGTCTGAGAGTCTAAGTGGAGAAAGTTGCTCCGCTGGTGTCAGAGAGCCCCTCTTAGTCCAGGGTGGCCTACACTATTGATGGCCTCAGGGGCCTTGGAGCTTTTCCCTAACCTGTAGGGTGGTGGTCAATGGATTGGGCACAATTTCCTTGGAGAGGGCAGGCACAATCTTTCGCTGTGGCTCCAGAGGCCCTAGACTGGCGGTTGTGTGGGTCCAGGCTGAGGGCACAGAAGTCTGAAAACACAAACTCAGCTTATGAGTGGTGCCTAGGGTATGGCAGGCCGGATGTACAGCCCGAGAGGGAGCTCCTGGGCCTCTGAAACAAGGGCGAGTGGGAGGCGTTCCTTCAGGCTTTTGTCTCTGGATGTTGTGTCCGAGATAGCCGTGGGTTTGAGGGGTGGCCTCAGGGACTGTGGACGAGTATCCCTCTCTGAGGATTTGTCCCAGCTCCCAAGAGTTTGGGGTCATTTTGTGGGAAGGGTGGAGTCGTGTTGTCTGGCTCATGTGTCTCTCCAAGAAAGGGATTCCAGAGCAGAGCCCCAGGTACGGGCGGGGCGACTGGAAAACTCAAACACTGGTGAGGATTGGGTGCATAGGGGCTTGGCAAGCCCCATATGCGGGCTCTTGGCCCAGGCCCTGACAGGCCTTTCTTTGACATGGGGCTCATGCTGAGGGTCAGAGTGTGAATTTGTGCCCAAGCAGCACTCAAGTTTGGGCGTGGCATCAGGGACCAGGAAGGTTTCTCCCACCCTGAAGGTGTGACTCCATGCCAAGAGCAAGCTTTACAGCCACGGGGAAGGAGGAGTTCTGTGTTGTGCTTGCGATACCCAGCTGTGTGGAGAATTGATATAATGTCTAGGTTCAGATATCTGAAAACCAAGGTTAGGAAGAGGTGACGGCATAAGACCATGGCGTGTCCGAAGTGCTGGGTGTGCGGCCAGCTGTCTCCTTGTCTGTCTGGACGTCTGGCTTCAGGCTGTGTCAGACAGAGCATGAGTGCCCAGAGCAGCCTATCCAGTTCGGGTACCGTCGAGGCCCGAGCAGGTTGATCCTCATCTGGGTTTTCTGGAGAGAGCCCCACAGGGAAACGTTTTTCTTCCCTTGGGCAGACTCTGGGCTGGGTTGTGGTTCTGGAGTTCCTAGTCCGGAGGGCTTGTTTGCCAGGTCTGTGAGGAAGGAAGTCTGAAAACACAAGCTAGCGTGAGGTTTGGGACCGATGGCACGGCAGGCCCACTCTGAGAGGCTGAATCGAGATCTCCTGCACTGAGGTCATTTCAACTCTGAGACGTGCCTCAGGCTAGAGTTTTTGTCCAGCATGGCCTCTTCCTGAATGGTGTGGGGGCCTCATGAGGCCAGGAAGGTTTGCCTACGATGGGATTTGTGAACTACTCCAAACCTCAAGGTTTCCTTCTGCACGAAAGTCGAGTGCTATTGGATGGTTCCAGGAGGCCCCATACGGAAAGACTCGAGAGCAGGTGTCTAAGCATGGATGCCTGGGAACGCCAACTCATATTCCCACTCTTTAGTCAGGACAAGGCAGGCTCAATCTGTGGGCTCCTGGGTGAGCTACCCAGAGGGGAGAGTTGAAATGGACTCTCCTGAAGATGAGTCCTACTGTGGCTTGGTGGCCTGGGAGACCTTGGAATTTGGAGGTGGCTCAGGGACTCTGCAGGATGCTCCAACCTGAGGTGTTTGACACGGCTCCAACAAGGAAGCTTCCCATGTGGAGACGAGAGAAGTTCTGTTCAGTGCCTCAGGAAAGCCCCATATCCTGTTCTTCGAACCAAAGCCTCTGAGGAGTGACACCTGGAAAACAAAGCAAGAGTTGAGATTAGGGCCTAAGGGCCTGTCCGGCTCAACCTTCTATCTCTGTTGACATCTGTGTGCATGCCTTCATGGAGGTAGCAGCTCAGCTTGTGTCCGAAGGCCCCTGTGTGTGCAGGGAGGCTCCCGGTAATGGTATGTCCTCGGGGGCCTTGAGGTTTCTCATATTCTGGAGGTGTGTGGCCAAAGGAATGGACAGAGTTTCCCAGGAGAGAGCAGGCATGGTCCTGTGGTATGGCTCCAGAGGACCCAGCCTAGAGGCTGTGTTTGCCAGGGCTGTGGGGACAGATGTCTGAAAAAGCAAACTTGGCTCAGGTAGGGGCCAAGGTAATGGCAGGCCTGATCTACAGTCCGAGAGGGGAGATCCTCTGGATATCAAAGGAGGGCAAGTGGGAGGCAGTCGCTCAGGCTTTTGTCTCTGGGTGTTGCGTTCACAGTGGCCGTTCAGGGTAGGGGTTGCTTCAGGGGCCGAGGAAGAGCCTTCCTCTCGGGGGATTGTCCAAGCTCCCAAGTGTTTGGGTTCATTCTGTGGGAAGGGAAGAGTACTGTTTTCTGCCACAGGGCACCCCCCAGGAGAGGGACTCTAGAGCACAGCAGTGGGTTCCCTCAACTGGAATACACACCATCTAGTTAGTCCTGCGTGCCTATGGGCATGGCAAGCCACATATGCGGGCTCTTGGTCCAATCACTGAGAGGCGTTACTTGAATAAGGTACTCACGCTGAGGGTCACAATGTGTGTTTGTGCCCAAGGCGGCCCTCACACATGGGCGTGGCCTCATGGGCCATGCCATTTTCTCCTACACTGAAGGTTTGACTCACTGCCAGCAGCAAGGTTTCTTGCCATGGGGAAGGAGGGGTTCTGACTTGTGCATCAGGTTCCGCCCTGTGCAGGGATTGGAGATAAGGTCTAGGTTCTGATGACTGAAAACCCAGGTTGGGAATGGATGGTGGCCTAAGGCAGTGGCGGGTCCAATGTGCTGGGTGTGCAGCCAGCTGTGTCGGTGTCTGTTGGAAGGTCTGGGCTCAGGCTATTTGCGACAGAGCATCAGTGTTTAAGGTAGCCTATGCAATTGGGGTGTTGCCGAGGGCCAAACAGTTTGATCCTCATTTGGGGTTTCTGGGCAGCACCATAGACAAAGTTTTTCTCCTGGGAGGCAGGCGGAGTGCTTCATTGTGGCCCCAGAATTCCCAGTAGGGAGGGTTTGTGGGACAGGAGTGTGAGGACGGAAGTCTAGGAACACAAGCCAAAGTGAGGATTGGAGCCAAGGGCAGAGCAGGCCCACTAGGCAGAGGCTGAATCAAAATCTCCTGCATCTGAAGTCAGGCTGAGGATCAGACGTTGGCTGAGGCTGGAGTATGTGTCCATGATGGCACCTTCATGAAGCAGGGGCCTCATGAGGCCAAGGAAGTTTTCCCACGCTGAGTTTGGAGGTTGCCCCAAACCACAAGGTTTCCTTCTGTGGGACATTCGAGTCCTGTTGCATGGCTCCAGGACATACCATACGGAAGGACTGGAGAGCACGGTTCGAAGGATGGATCCCTGTACAGCATGCCTAGCATTCCCATTGGCCATTAGCCACAAGATATGTTTGATCTGCTGCCTCTGGGGCACGCTAACCAGGGGGCTGAGTTGAAATGGCCTCTCCTGAGGATGCGTCATAATGTGCGTTTGGGTCCATGGAAACCTTGGAATGTGCTGGTTGTTCAGTGGCCCTGCGGAACTCTCCTACCTGAAGGGTTTGATACATCCCCAGTAAGTAAGCTCCCCATGTGGAGGCGAGAGAGGTTTGGTTTGGTGCCTCAGAAAAGCCCCGTGTGCTGGTCTACGAAAACAGACCTCTGAGGACGGACACATGGAAACCAAAGCTAAGGTTCAGATTAGGGCCTGGGGGCCTGTCCATTTCAACCTTCTGTCTCTGGGGACACTGTCTGAGAGTCTAAGTGGAGATAGTTGCTCCGCTGGTGTCAGAGAGCCCCTCTTAGTCCAGGGTGGCCTACACTATTGATGGCCTCAGGGGCCTTGGAGCTTTTCCCTAACCTGTAGGGTTGTGGTCAATGGATTGGGCACAATTTCCTTGGAGATGGCAGGCACAATCTTTCGCTGTGGCTCCAGAGGCCCTAGCCTGGCGGTTGTGTGGGTCCAGGCTGAGGGCACAGAAGTCTGAAAACACAAACTCAGCTTATGAGTGGCGCCTAGGGTATGGCAGGCCGGATGTACAGCCCGAGAGGGAGCTCCTGCGCCTCTGAAACAAGGGCGAGTGGGAGGCGTTCCTTCAGGCTTTTGTCTCTGGATGTTGTGTCCGAGATAGCCGTGGATTGGAGGGGTGGCCTCAGGGACTGTGGACGAGTATCCCTCTCTGGGGATTTGTCCCAGCTCCCAAGAGTTTCGGGTCATTTTGTGGGAAGGGTGGAGTCGTGTTGTCTGGCTCATGTGTCTCTCCAAGAAAGGGATTCCAGAGCAGAGCCCCAGGTACGGGCGGGGCGACTGGAAAACTCAAACACTGGTGAGGATTGGGTGCATAGGGGCTTGGCAAGCCCCATATGCGGGCTCTTGGCCCAGGCCCTGACAGGCCTTTCTTTGACATGGGGCTCATGCTGAGGGTCAGAGTGTGAATTTGTGCCCAAGCAGCACTCAAGTTTGGGCGTGGCATCAGGGACCAGGAAGGTTTCTCCCACCCTGAAGGTGTGACTCCATGCCAAGAGCAAGCTTTACAGCCACGGGGAAGGAGGAGTTCTGTGTTGTGCTTGCGATACCCAGCTGTGTGGAGAATTGATATAATGTCTAGGTTCAGATATCTGAAAACCAAGGTTAGGAAGAGGTGACGGCATAAGACCATGGCGTGTCCGAAGTGCTGGGTGTGCGGCCAGCTGTCTCCTTGTCTGTCTGGACGTCTGGCTTCAGGCTGTGTCAGACAGAGCATGAGTGCCCAGAGCAGCCTATCCAGTTCGGGTACCGTCGAGGCCTGAGCAGGTTGATCCTCATCTGGGTTTTCTGGAGAGAGCCCCACAGGGAAACGTTTTTCTTGCCTTGGGCAGACCCTGGGCTGGGTTGTGGTTCTGGAGTTCCTAGTCCGGAGGGCTTGTTTGCCAGGAGTGTGAGGAAGGAAGTCTGAAAACACAAGCTAGCGTGAGGTTTGGGACCGATGGCACGGCAGGCCCACTCTGAGAGGCTGAATCGAGATCTCCTGCACTGAGGTCATTTCAACTCTGAGACGTGCCTCAGGCTAGAGTTTTTGTCCAGCATGGCCTCTTCCTGAATGGTGTGGGGGCCTCATGAGGCCAGGAAGGTTTGCCTACGATGGGATTTGTGAACTACTCCAAACCTCAAGGTTTCCTTCTGCACGAAAGTCGAGTGCTATTGGATGGTTCCAGGAGGCCCCATACGGAAAGACTCGAGAGCAGGTGTCTAAGCATGGATGCCTGGGAACGCCACCTCATATTCCCACTCTTTAGTCAGGACAAGGCAGGCTCAATCTGCGGGCTCCTGGGTGAGCTACCCAGAGGGGAGAGTTGAAATGGACTCTCCTGAAGATGAGTCCTACTGTGGCTTGGTGGCCTGGGAGACCTTGGAATGTGGAGGTGGCTCAGGGACTCTGCAGGATGCTCCAACCTGAGGTGTTTGACACGGCTCCAACAAGGAAGCTTCCCATGTGGAGACGAGAGAAGTTCTGTTCAGTGCCTCAGGAAAGCCCCATATCCTGTTCTTCGAACCAAAGCCTCTGAGGAGTGACACCTGGAAAACAAAGCAAGAGTTGAGATTAGGGCCTAAGGGCCTGTCCGGCTCAACCTTCTATCTCTGTTGACATCTGTGTGCATGCCTTCATGGAGGTAGCAGCTCCGCTTGTGTCCGAAGGCCCCTGTGTGTGCAGGGAGGCTCCCGGTAATGGTATGTCCTCGGGGGCCTTGAGGTTTCTCATATTCTGGAGGTGTGTGGCCAAAGGAATGGACAGAGTTTCCCAGGAGAGAGCAGGCATGGTCCTGTGGTATGGCTCCAGAGGACCCAGCCTAGAGGCTGTGTTTGCCAGGGCTGTGGGGACAGATGTCTGAAAAAGCAAACTTGGCTCAGGTAGGGGCCAAGGTAATGGCAGGCCTGATCTCCAGTCCGAGAGGGGAGATCCTCTGGATATCAAAGGAGGGCAAGTGGGAGGCAGTCGCTCAGGCTTTTGTCTCTGGGTGTTGCGTTCACAGTGGCCGTTCAGGGTAGGGGTTGCTTCAGGGGCCGAGGAAGAGCCTTCCTCTCGGGGGATTGTCCAAGCTCCCAAGTGTTTGGGTTCATTCTGTGGGAAGGGAAGAGTACTGTTTTCTGCCACAGGGGACCCCCCAGGAGAGGGACTCTAGAGCACAGCAGTGGGTTCCCTCAACTGGAATACACACCATCTAGTTAGTCCTGCATGCCTATGGGCATGGCAAGCCACATATGCGGGCTCTTGGTCCAATCACTGAGAGGCGTTACTTGAATAAGGTACTCACGCTGAGGGTCACAATGTGTGTTTGTGCCCAAGGCGGCCCTCACACATGGGCGTGGCCTCATGGGCCATGCCGTTTTCTCCTACACTGAAGGTTTGACTCACTGCCAGCAGCAAGGTTTCTTGCCATGGGGAAGGAGGGGTTCTGACTTGTGCATCAGGTTCCGTCCTGTGCAGGGATTGGAGATAAGGTCTAGGTTCTGATGACTGAAAACCCAGGTTGGGAATGGATGGTGGCCTAAGGCAGTGGCGGGTCCAATGTGCTGGGTGTGCAGCCAGCTGTGTCGGTGTCTGTTGGAAGGTCTGGGCTCAGGCTATTTGCAACAGAGCATCAGTGTTTAAGGTAGCCTATGCAATTGGGGTGTTGCCGAGGGCCAAGCAGTTTGATCCTCATTTGGGGTTTCTGGGCAGCACCATAGACAAAGTTTTTCTCCTGGGAGGCAGGCGGAGTGCTTCATTGTGGCCCCCGAATTCCCAGTAGGGAGGGTTTGTGGGCCAGGAGTGTGAGGACGGAAGTCTAGGAACACAAGCTAAAGTGAGGATTGGAGCCAAGGGCAGAGCAGGCCCACTAGGCAGAGGCTGAATCAAAATCTCCTGCATCTGAAGTCAGGCTGAGGATCAGACGTTGGCTGAGGCTGGAGTATGTGTCCATGATGGCACCTTCATGAAGCGGGGGCCTCATGAGGCCAAGGAAGTTTTCCCACGCTGAGTTTGGAGGTTGCCCCAAAACACCAGGTTTCCTTCTGTGGGACATTCGAGTCCTGTTGCATGGCTCCAGGACATACCATACGGAAGGACTGGAGAGCACGGTTCGAAGGATGGATCCCTGTACAGCATGCCTCGCATTCCCATTGGCCATTAGCCACAAGATATGTTTGATCTGCTGCCTCTGGGGCACGCTAACCAGGGGGCTGATTTGAAATGGCCTCTCCTGAGGATGCGTCATAATGTGCGTTTGGGTCCATGGAAACCTTGGAATGTGCTGGTTGTTCAGTGGCCCTGCGGAACTCTCCTACCTGAAGGGTTTGATACATCCCCAGTAAGTAAGCTCCCCATGTGGAGACGAGAGAGGTTTGGTTTGGTGCCTCAGAAAAGCCCCGTGTGCTGGTCTACGAAAACAGACCTCTGAGGACGGACACATGGAAACCAAAGCTAAGGTTCAGATTAGGGCCTAGGGGCCTGTCCATTTCAACCTTCTGTCTCTGGGGACACTGTCTAAGAGTCTAAGTGGAGATAGTTGCTCCGCTGGTGTCAGAGAGCCCCTCTTAGTCCAGGGTGGCCTACACTATTGATGGCCTCAGGGGCCTTGGAGCTTTTCCCTAACCTGTAGTGTTGTGGTCAATGGATTGGGCACAATTTCCTTGGAGAGGGCAGGCACAATCTTTCGCTGTGGCTCCAGAGGCCCTAGCCTGGCGGTTGTGTGGGTCCAGGCTGAGGGCACAGAAGTCTGAAACCACAAACTCAGCTTATGAGTGGCGCCTAGGGTATGGCAGGCCGGATGTACAGCCCGAGAGGGAGCTCCTCGGCCTCTGAAACAAGGGCGAGTGGGAGGCGTTCCTTCAGGCTTTTGTCTCTGGATGTTGTGTCCGAGATAGCCGTGGATTGGAGGGGTGGCCTCAGGGACTGTGGACGAGTATCCCTCTCTGGGGATTTGTCCCAGCTCCCAAGAGTTTGGGGTCATTTTGTGGGAAGGGTGGAAAAGTGTTGTCTGGCTCACGTGTCTCTCCAAGAAAGGGATTCCAGAGCAGAGCCCCAGGTACGGGCGGGGCGACTGGAAAACTCAAACACTGGTGAGGATTGGGTGCATAGGGGCTTGGCAAGCCCCATATGCGGGCTCTTGGCCCAGGCCCTGACAGGCCTTTCTTTGACATGGGGCTCATGCTGAGGGTCAGAGTGTGAATTTGTGCCCAAGCAGCACTCAAGTTTGGGCGTGGCATCAGGGACCAGGAAGGTTTCTCCCACCCTGAAGGTGTGACTCCATGCCAAGAGCAAGCTTTACAGCCACGGGGAAGGAGGAGTTCTGTGTTGTGCTTGCGATACCCAGCTGTGTGGAGAATTGATATAATGTCTAGGTTCAGATATCTGAAAACCAAGGTTAGGAAGAGGTGACGGCATAAGACCATGGCGTGTCCGAAGTGCTGGGTGTGCGGCCAGCTGTCTCCTTGTCTGTCTGGACGTCTGGCTTCAGGCTGTGTCAGACAGAGCATGAGTGCCCAGAGCAGCCTATCCAGTTCGGGTACCGTCGAGGCCCGAGCAGGTTGATCCTCATCTGGGTTTTCTGGAGAGAGCCCCACAGGGAAACGTTTTTCTTGCCTTGGGCAGACCCTGGGCTGGGTTGTGGTTCTGGAGTTCCTAGTCCGGAGGGCTTGTTTGCCTGGAGTGTGAGGAAGGAAGTCTGAAAACACAAGCTAGCATGAGGTTTGGGACCGATGGCACGGCAGGCCCACTCTGAGAGGCTGAATCGAGATCTCCTGCACTGAGGTCATTTCAACTCTGAGACGTGCCTCAGGCTAGAGTTTTTGTCCAGCATGGCCTCTTCCTGAATGGTGTGGGGGCCTCATGAGGCCAGGAAGGTTTGCCTACGATGGGATTTGTGAACTACTCCAAACCTCAAGGTTTCCTTCTGCACGAAAGTCGAGTGCTATTGGATGGTTCCAGGAGGCCCCATACGGAAAGACTCGAGAGCAGGTGTCTAAGCATGGATGCCTGGGAACGCCACCTCATATTCCCACTCTTTAGTCAGGACAAGGCAGGCTCAATCTGCGGGCTCCTGGGTGAGCTACCCAGAGGGGAGAGTTGAAATGGACTCTCCTGAAGATGAGTCCTACTGTGGCTTGGTGGCCTGGGAGACCTTGGAATGTGGAGGTGGCTCAGGGACTCTGCAGGATTCTCCAACCTGAGGTGTTTGACACGGCTCCAACAAGGAAGCTTCCCATGTGGAGACGAGAGAAGTTCTGTTCAGTGCCTCAGGAAAGCCCCATATCCTGTTCTTCAAACCAAAGCCTCTGAGGAGTGACACCTGGAAAACAAAGCAAGAGTTGAGATTAGGGCCTAAGGGCCTGTCCGGCTCAACCTTCTATCTCTGTTGACATCTGTGTGCATGCCTTCATGGAGGTAGCAGCTCCGCTTGTGTCCGAAGGCCCCTGTGTGTGCAGGGAGGCTCCCGGTAATGGTATGTCCTCGGGGGCCTTGAGGTTTCTCATATTCTGGAGGTGTGTGGCCAAAGGAATGGACAGAGTTTCCCAGGAGAGAGCAGGCATGGTCCTGTGGTATGGCTCCAGAGGACCCAGCCTAGAGGCTGTGTTTGCCAGGGCTGTGGGGACAGATGTCTGAAAAAGCAAACTTGGCTCAGGTAGGGGCCAAGGTAATGGCAGGCCTGATCTCCAGTCCGAGAGGGGAGATCCTCTGGATATCAAAGGAGGGCAAGTGGGAGGCAGTCGCTCAGGCTTTTGTCTCTGGGTGTTGCGTTCACAGTGGCCGTTCAGGGTAGGGGTTGCTTCAGGGGCCGAGGAAGAGCCTTCCTCTCGGGGGATTGTCCAAGCTCCCAAGTGTTTGGGTTCATTCTGTGGGAAGGGAAGAGTACTGTTTTCTGCCACAGGGGACCCCCCAGGAGAGGGACTCTAGAGCACAGCAGTGGGTTCCCTCAACTGGAATACACACCATCTAGTTAGTCCTGCGTGCCTATGGGCATGGCAAGCCACATATGCGAGCTCTTGGTCCAATCACTGAGAGGCGTTACTTGAATAAGGTACTCACGCTGAGGGTCACAATGTGTGTTTGTGCCCAAGGCGGCCCTCACACATGGGCGTGGCCTCATGGGCCATGCCGTTTTCTCCTACACTGAAGGTTTGACTCACTGCCAGCAGCAAGGTTTCTTGCCATGGGGAAGGAGGGGTTCTGACTTGTGCATCAGGTTCCCCCCTGTGCAGGGATTGGAGATAAGGTCTAGGTTCTGATGACTGAAAACCCAGGTTGGGAATGGATGGTGGCCTAAGGCACTGGCGGGTCCAATGTGCTGGGTGTGCAGCCAGCTGTGTCGGTGTCTGTTGGAAGGTCTGGGCTCAGGCTATTTGCGACAGAGCATCAGTGTTTAAGGTAGCCTATGCAATTGGGGTGTTGCCGAGGGCCAAGCAGTTTGATCCTCATTTGGGGTTTCTGGGCAGCACCATAGACAAAGTTTTTCTCCTGGGAGGCAGGCGGAGTGCTTCATTGTGGCCCCAGAATTCCCAGTAGGGAGGGTTTGCGGGCCAGGAGTGTGAGGACGGAAGTCTAGGAACACAAGCTAAAGTGAGGATTGGAGCCAAGGGCAGAGCAGGCCCACTAGGCAGAGGCTGAATCAAAATCTCCTGCATCTGAAGTCAGGCTGAGGATCAGACGTTGGCTGAGGCTGGAGTATGTGTCCATGATGGCACCTTCATGAAGCAGGGGCCTCATGAGGCCAAGGAAGTTTTCCCACGCTGAGTTTGGAGGTTGCCCCAAACCACCAGGTTTCCTTCTGTGGGACATTCGAGTCCTGTTGCATGGCTCCAGGACATACCATACGGAAGGACTGGAGAGCACGGTTCGAAGGATGGATCACTTTACAGCATGCCTCGCATTCCCATTGGCCATTAGCCACAAGATATGTTTGATCTGCTGCCTCTGGGGCACGCTAACCAGGGGGCTGAGTTGAAATGGCCTCTCCTGAGGATGCGTCATAATGTGCGTTTGGGTCCATGGAAACCTTGGAATGTGCTGGTTGTTCAGTGGCCCTGCGGAACTCTCCTACCTGAAGGGTTTGATACATCCCCAGTAAGTAAGCTCCCCATGTGGAGACGAGAGAGGTTTGGTTTGGTGCCTCAGAAAAGCCCCGTGTGCTGGTCTACGAAAACAGACCTCTGAGGACGGACACATGGAAACCAAAGCTAAGGTTCAGATTAGGGCCTAGGGGCCTGTCAATTTCAACCTTCTGTCTCTGGGGACACTGTCTGAGAGTCTAAGTGGAGATAGTTGCTCCGCTGCTGTCAGAGAGCCCCTCTTAGTCCAGGGTGGCCTACACTATTGATGGCCTCAGGGGCCTTGGAGCTTTTCCCTAACCTGTAGGGTTGTGGTCAATGGATTGGGCACAATTTCCTTGGAGAGGGCAGGCACAATCTTTCGCTGTGGCTCCAGAGGCCCTAGCCTGGCGGTTGTGTGGGTCCAGGCTGAGGGCACAGAAGTCTGAAAACACAAACTCAGCTTATGAGTGGCGCCTAGGGTATGGCAGGCCGGATGTACAGCCCGAGAGGGAGCTCCTCGGCCTCTGAAACAAGGGCGAGTGGGAGGCGTTCCTTCAGGCTTTTGTCTCTGGATGTTGTGTCCGAGATAGCCGTGGATTGGAGGGGTGGCCTCAGGGACTGTGGACGAGTATCCCTCTCTGGGGATTTGTCCCAGCTCCCAAGAGTTTGGGGTCATTTTGTGGGAAGGGTGGAAAAGTGTTGTCTGGCTCACGTGTCTCTCCAAGAAAGGGATTCCAGAGCAGAGCCCCAGGTACGGGCGGGGCGACTGGAAAACTCAAACACTGGTGAGGATTGGGTGCATAGGGGCTTGGCAAGCCCCATATGCGGGCTCTTGGCCCAGGCCCTGACAGGCCTTTCTTTGACATGGGGCTCATGCTGAGGGTCAGAGTGTGAATTTGTGCCCAAGCAGCACTCAAGTTTGGGCGTGGCATCAGGGACCAGGAAGGTTTCTCCCACCCTGAAGGTGTGACTCCATGCCAAGAGCAAGCTTTACAGCCACGGGGAAGGAGGAGTTCTGTGTTGTGCTTGCGATACCCAGCTGTGTGGAGAATTGATATAATGTCTAGGTTCAGATATCTGAAAACCAAGGTTAGGAAGAGGTGACGGCATAAGACCATGGCGTGTCCGAAGTGCTGGGTGTGCGGCCAGCTGTCTCCTTGTCTGTCTGGACGTCTGGCTTCAGGCTGTGTCAGACAGAGCATGAGTGCCCAGAGCAGCCTATCCAGTTCGGGTACCGTCGAGGCCCGAGCAGGTTGATCCTCATCTGGGTTTTCTGGAGAGAGCCCCACAGGGAAACGTTTTTCTTCCCTTGGGCAGACTCTGGGCTGGGTTGTGGTTCTGGAGTTCCTAGTCCGGAGGGCTTGTTTGCCAGGAGTGTGAGGAAGGAAGTCTGAAAACACAAGCTAGCGTGAGGTTTGGGACCGATGGCACGGCAGGCCCACTCTGAGAGGCTGAATCGAGATCTCCTGCACTGAGGTCATTTCAACTCTGAGACGTGCCTCAGGCTAGAGTTTTTGTCCAGCATGGCCTCTTCCTGAATGGTGTGGGGGCCTCATGAGGCCAGGAAGGTTTGCCTACGATGGGATTTGTGAACTACTCCAAACCTCAAGGTTTCCTTCTGCACGAAAGTCGAGTGCTATTGGATGGTTCCAGGAGGCCCCATACGGAAAGACTCGAGAGCAGGTGTCTAAGCATGGATGCCTGGGAACGCCACCTCATATTCCCACTCTTTAGTCAGGACAAGGCAGGCTCAATCTGCGGGCTCCTGGGTGAGCTACCCAGAGGGGAGAGTTGAAATGGACTCTCCTGAAGATGAGTCCTACTGTGGCTTGGTGGCCTGGGAGACCTTGGAATGTGGAGGTGGCTCAGGGACTCTGCAGGATGCTCCAACCTGAGGTGTTTGACACGGCTCCAACAAGGAAGCTTCCCATGTGGAGACGAGAGAAGTTCTGTTCAGTGCCTCAGGAAAGCCCCATATCCTGTTCTTCGAACCAAAGCCTCTGAGGAGTGACACCTGGAAAACAAAGCAAGAGTTGAGATTAGGGCCTAAGGGCCTGTCCGGCTCAACCTTCTATCTCTGTTGACATCTGTGTGCATGCCTTCATGGAGGTAGCAGCTCCGCTTGTGTCCGAAGGCCCCTGTGTGTGCAGGGAGGCTCCCGGTAATGGTATGTCCTCGGGGGCCTTGAGGTTTCTCATATTCTGGAGGTGTGTGGCCAAAGGAATGGACAGAGTTTCCCAGGAGAGAGCAGGCATGGTCCTGTGGTATGGCTCCAGAGGACCCAGCCTAGAGGCTGTGTTTGCCAGGGCTGTGGGGACAGATGTCTGAAAAAGCAAACTTGGCTCAGGTAGGGGCCAAGGTAATGGCAGGCCTGATCTCCAGTCCGAGAGGGGAGATCCTCTGGATATCAAAGGAGGGCAAGTGGGAGGCAGTCGCTCAGGCTTTTGTCTCTGGGTGTTGCGTTCACAGTGGCCGTTCAGGGTAGGGGTTGCTTCAGGGGCCGAGGAAGAGCCTTCCTCTCGGGGGATTGTCCAAGCTCCCAAGTGTTTGGGTTCATTCTGTGGGAAGGGAAGAGTACTGTTTTCTGCCACAGGGGACCCCCCAGGAGAGGGAATCTAGAGCACAGCAGTGGGTTCCCTCAACTGGAATACACACCATCTAGTTAGTCCTGCGTGCCTATGGGCATGGCAAGCCACATATGCGGGCTCTTGGTCCAATCACTGAGAGGCGTTACTTGAATAAGGTACTCACGCTGAGGGTCACAATGTGTGTTTGTGCCCAAGGCGGCCCTCACACATGGGCGTGGCCTCATGGGCCATGCCGTTTTCTCCTACACTGAAGGTTTGACTCACTGCCAGCAGCAAGGTTTCTTGCCATGGGGAAGGAGGGGTTCTGACTTGTGCATCAGGTTCCCCCCTGAGCAGGGATTGGAGATAAGGTCTAGGTTCTGATGACTGAAAACCCAGGTTGGGAATGGATGGTGGCCTAAGGCAGTGGCGGGTCCAATGTGCTGGGTGTGCAGCCAGCTGTGTCGGTGTCTGTTGGAAGGTCTGGGCTCAGGCTATTTGCGACAGAGCATCAGTGTTTAAGGTAGCCTATGCAATTGGGGTGTTGCCGAGGGCCAAGCAGTTTGATCCTCATTTGGGGTTTCTGGGCAGCACCATAGACAAAGTTTTTCTCCTGGGAGGCAGGCGGAGTGCTTCATTGTGGCCCCCGAATTCCCAGTAGGGAGGGTTTGTGGGCCAGGAGTGTGAGGACGGAAGTCTAGGAACACAAGCTAAAGTGAGGATTGGAGCCAAGGGCAGAGCAGGCCCACTAGGCAGAGGCTGAATCAAAATCTCCTGCATCTGAAGTCAGGCTGAGGATCAGACGTTGGCTGAGGCTGGACTACGTGTCCATGATGGCACCTTCATGAAGCGGGGGCCTCATGAGGCCAAGGAAGTTTTCCCACGCTGAGTTTGGAGGTTGCCCCAAACCACCAGGTTTCCTTCTGTGGGACATTCGAGTCCTGTTGCATGGCTCCAGGACATACCATACGGAAGGACTGGAGAGCACGGTTCGAAGGATGGATCCCTGTACAGCATGCCTCGCATTCCCATTGGCCATTAGCCACAAGATATGTTTGATCTGCTGCCTCTGGGGCACGCTAACCAGGGGGCTGAGTTGAAATGGCCTCTCCGGAGGATGCGTCATAATGTGCGTTTGGGTCCATGGAAACCTTGGAATGTGCTGGTTGTTCAGTGGCCCTGCGGAACTCTCCTACCTGAAGGGTGTGATACATCCCCAGTAAGTAAGCTCCCCATGTGGAGGCGAGAGAGGTTTGGTTTGGTGCCTCAGAAAAGCCCCGTGTGCTGGTCTACGAAAACAGACCTCTGAGGACGGACACATGGAAACCAAAGCTAAGGTTCAGATTAGGGCCTGGGGGCCTGTCCATTTCAACCTTCTGTCTCTGGGGACACTGTCTGAGAGTCTAAGTGGAGATAGTTGCTCCGCTGCTGTCAGAGAGCCCCTCTTAGTCCAGCGTGGCCTACACTATTGATGGCCTCAGGGGCCTTGGAGCTTTTCCCTAACCTGTAGGGTGGTGTTCAATGGATTGGGCACAATTTCCTTGGAGAGGGCAGGCACAATCTTTCGCTGTGGCTCCAGAGGCCCTAGCCTGGCGGTTGTGTGGATCCAGGCTGAGGGCACAGAAGTCTGAAAACACAAACTCAGCTTATGAGTGGCGCCTAGGGTATGGCAGGCCGGATGTACAGCCCGAGAGGGAGCTCCTGGGCCTCTGAAACAAGGGCGAGTGGGAGGCGTTCCTTCAGGCTTTTGTCTCTGGATGTTGTGTGCGAGATAGCCGTGGATTGGAGGGGTGGCCTCAGGGACTGTGGACGAGTATCCCTCTCTGGGGATTTGTCCCAGCTCCCAAGAGTTTGGGGTCATTATGTGGGAAGGGTGGAAAAGTGTTGTCTGGCTCACGTGTCTGTCCAAGAAAGGGATTCCAGAGCAGAGCCCCAGGTACGGGCGGGGCGACTGGAAAACTCAAACACTGGTGAGGATTGGGTGCATAGGGGCTTGGCAAGCCCCATATGCGGGCTCTTGGCCCAGGCCCTGACAGGCCTTTCTTTGACATGGGGCTCATGCTGAGGGTCAGAGTGTGAATTTGTGCCCAAGCAGCACTCAAGTTTGGGCGTGGCATCAGGGACCAGGAAGGTTTCTCCCACCCTGAAGGTGTGACTCCATGCCAAGAGCAAGCTTTACAGCCACGGGGAAGGAGGAGTTCTGTGTTGTGCTTGCGATACCCAGCTGTGTGGAGAATTGATATAATGTCTAGGTTCAGATATCTGAAAACCAAGGTTAGGAAGAGGTGACGGCATAAGACCATGGCGTGTCCGAAGTGCTGGGTGTGCGGCCAGCTGTCTCCTTGTCTGTCTGGACGTCTGGCTTCAGGCTGTGTCAGACAGAGCATGAGTGCCCAGAGCAGCCTATCCAGTTCGGGTACCGTCGAGGCCCGAGCAGGTTGATCCTCATCTGGGTTTTCTGGATAGAGCCCCACAGGGAAACGTTTTTCTTCCCTTGGGCAGACCCTGGGCTGGGTTGTGGTTCTGGAGTTCCTAGTCCGGAGGGCTTGTTTGCCAGGAGTGTGAGGAAGGAAGTCTGAAAACACAAGCTAGCGTGAGGTTTGGGACCGATGGCACGGCAGGCCTACTCTGAGAGGCTGAATCGAGATCTCCTGCACTGAGGTCATTTCAACTCTGAGACGTGCCTCAGGCTAGAGTTTTTGTCCAGCATGGCCTCTTCCTGAATGGTGTGGGGGCCTCATGAGGCCAGGAAGGTTTGCCTACGATGGGATTTGTGAACTACTCCAAACCTCAAGGTTTCCTTCTGCACGAAAGTCGAGTGCTATTGGATGGTTCCAGGAGGCCCCATACGGAAAGACTCGAGAGCAGGTGTCTAAGCATGGATGCCTGGGAACGCCACCTCATATTCCCACTCTTTAGTCAGGACAAGGCAGGCTCAATCTGCGGGCTCCTGGGTGAGCTACCCAGAGGGGAGAGTTGAAATGGACTCTCCTGAAGATGAGTCCTACTGTGGCTTGGTGGCCTGGGAGACCTTGGAATGTGGAGGTGGCTCAGGGACTCTGCAGGATTCTCCAACCTGAGGTGTTTGACACGGCTCCAACAAGGAAGCTTCCCATGTGGAGACGAGAGAAGTTCTGTTCAGTGCCTCAGGAAAGCCCCATATCCTGTTCTTCGAACCAAAGCCTCTGAGGAGTGACACCTGGAAAACAAAGCAAGAGTTGAGATTAGGGCCTAAGGGCCTGTCGGGCTCAACCTTCTATCTCTGTTGACATCTGTGTGCATGCCTTCATGGAGGTAGCAGCTCAGCTTGTGTCCGAAGGCCCCTGTGTGTGCAGGGAGGCTCCCGGTAATGGTATGTCCTCGGGGGCCTTGAGGTTTCTCATATTCTGGAGGTGTGTGGCCAAAGGAATGGACAGAGTTTCCCAGGAGAGAGCAGGCATGGTCCTGTGGTATGGCTCCAGAGGACCCAGCCTAGAGGCTGTGTTTGCCAGGGCTGTGGGGACAGATGTCTGAAAAAGCAAACTTGGCTCAGGTAGGGGCCAAGGTAATGGCAGGCCTGATCTCCAGTCCGAGAGGGGAGATCCTCTGGATATCAAAGGAGGGCAAGTGGGAGGCAGTCGCTCAGGCTTTTGTCTCTGGGTGTTGCGTTCACAGTGGCCGTTCAGGGTAGGGGTTGCTTCAGGGGCCGAGGAAGAGCCTTCCTCTCGGGGGATTGTCCAAGCTCCCAAGTGTTTGGGTTCATTCTGTGGGAAGGGAAGAGTACTGTATCTGCCACAGGGGACCCCCCATGAGAGGGACTCTAGAGCACAGCAGTGGGTTACCTCAACTGGAATACACACCATCTAGTTAGTCCTGCGTGCCTATGGGCATGGCAAGCCACATATGCGGGCTCTTGGTCCAATCACTGAGAGGCGTTACTTGAATAAGGTACTCACGCTGAGGGTCACAATGTGTGTTTGTGCCCAAGGCGGCCCTCACACATGGGCGTGGCCTCATGGGCCATGCCGTTATCTCCTACACTGAAGGTTTGACTCACTGCCAGCAGCAAGGTTTCTTGCCATGGGGAAGGAGGGCTTCAGACTTGTGCATCAGGTTCCCCCCTTTGCAGAGATTGGAGATAAGGTCTAGGTTCTGATGACTGAAAACCCAGGTTGGGAATGGATGGTGGCCTAAGGCAGTGGCGGGTCCAATGTGCTGGGTGTGCAGCCAGCTGTGTCGGTGTCTGTTGGAAGGTCTGGGCTCAGGCTATTTGCGACAGAGCATCAGTGTTTAAGGTAGCCTATGCAATTGGGGTGTTGCCGAGGGCCAAGCAGTTTGATCCTCATTTGGGGTTTCTGGGCAGCACCATAGACAATGTTTTTCTCCTGAGAGGCAGGCGGAGTGCTTCATTGTGGCCCCAGAATTCCCAGTAGGGAGGGTTTGTGGGCCAGGAGTGTGAGGACGGAAGTCTAGGAACACAAGCTAAAGTGAGGATTGGAGCCAAGGGCAGAGCAGGCCCACTAGGCAGAGGCTGAATCAAAATCTCCTGCATCTGAAGTCAGGCTGAGGATCAGACGTTGGCTGAGGCTGGAGTATGTGTCCATGATGGCACCTTCATGAAGCGGGGGCCTCATGAGGCCAAGGAAGTTTTCCCACGCTGAGTTTGGAGGTTGCCCCAAAACACCAGGTTTCCTTCTGTGGGACATTCGAGTCCTGTTGCATGGCTCCAGGACATACCATACGGAAGGACTGGAGAGCACGGTTCGAAGGATGGATCCCTGTACAGCATGCCTCGCATTCCCATTGGCCATTAGCCACAAGATATGTTTGATCTGCTGCCTCTGGGGCACGCTAACCAGGGGGCTGAGTTGAAATGGCCTCTCCTGAGAATGCGTCATAATGTGCGTTTGGGTCCATGGAAACCTTGGAATGTGCTGGTTGTTCAGTGGCCCTGCGGAACTCTCCTACGTGAAGGGTTTGATACATCCCCAGTAAGTAAGCTCCCCATGTGGAGGCGAGAGAGGTTTGGTTTGGTGCCTCAGAAAAGCCCCGTGTGCTGGTCTACGAAAACAGACCTCTGAGGACGGACACATGGAAACCAAAGCTAAGGTTCAGATTAGGGCCTGGGGGCCTGTCCATTTCAACCTTCTGTCTCTGGGGACACTGTCTGAGAGTCTAAGTGGAGATAGTTGCTCCGCTGCTGTCAGAGAGCCCCTCTTAGTCCAGGGTGGCCTACACTATTGATGGCCTCAGGGGCCTTGGAGCTTTTCCCTAACCTGTAGGGTGGTGGTCAATGGATTGGGCACAATTTCCTTGGAGAGGGCAGGCACAATCTTTCGCTTTGGCTCCAGAGGCCCTAGCCTGGCGGTTGTGTGGGTCCAGGCTGAGGGCAGAGAAGTCTGAAAACACAAACTCAGCTTATGAGTGGCGCCTAGGGTATGGCAGGCCGGATGTACAGCCCGAGAGGGAGCTCCTTGGCCTCTGAAACAAGGGCGAGTGGGAGGCCTTCCTTCAGGCTTTTGTCTCTGGATGTTGTGTCCGAGATAGCCGTGGATTGGAGGGGTGGCCTCAGGGACTGTGGACGAGTATCCCTCTCTGGGGATTTATCCCAGCTCCCAAGAGTTTGGGGTCATTATGTGGGAAGGGTGGAGTCGTGTTGTCTGGCTCATGTGTCTCTCCAAGAAAGGGATTCCGGAGCAGAGCCCCAGGTACGGGCGGGGCGACTGGAAAACTCAAACACTGGTGAGGATTGGGTGCATAGGGGCTTGGCAAGCCCCATATGCGGGCTCTTGGCCCAGGCCCTGACAGGCCTTTCTTTGACATGGGGCTCATGCTGAGGGTCAGAGTGTGAATTTGTGCCCAAGCAGCACTCAAGTTTGGGCGTGGCATCAGGGACCAGGAAGGTTTCTCCCACCCTGAAGGTGTGACTCCATGCCAAGAGCAGGCTTTACAGCCACGGGGAAGGAGGAGTTCTGTGTTGTGCTTGCGATACCCAGCTGTGTGGAGAATTGATATAATGTCTAGGTTCAGATATCTGAAAACCAAGGTTAGGAAGAGGTGACGGCATAAGACCATGGCGTGTCCGAAGTGCTGGGTGTGCGGCCAGCTGTCTCCTTGTCTGTCTGGACGTCTGGCTTCAGGCTGTGTCAGACAGAGCATGAGTGCCCAGAGCAGCCTATCCAGTTCGGGTACCGTCGAGGCCCGAGCAGGTTGATCCTCATCTGGGTTTTCTGGAGAGAGCCCCACAGGGAAACGTTCTTCTTGCCTTGGGCAGACCCTGGGCTGGGTTGTGGTTCTGGAGTTCCTAGTCCGGAGGGCTTGTTTGCCAGGAGTGTGAGGAAGGAAGTCTGAAAACACAAGCTAGCGTGAGGTTTGGGACCGATGGCACGGCAGGCCCACTCTGAGAGGCTGAATCGAGATCTCCTGCACTGAGGTCATTTCAACTCTGAGACGTGCCTCAGGCTAGAGTTTTTGTCCAGCATGGCCTCTTCCTGAATGGTGTGGGGGCCTCATGAGGCCAGGAAGGTTTGCCTACGATGGGATTTGTGAACTACTCCAAACCTCAATGTTTCCTTCTGCACGAAAGTCGAGTGCTATTGGATGGTTCCAGGAGGCCCCATACGGAAAGACTCGAGAGCAGGTGTCTAAGCATGGATGCCTGGGAACGCCACCTCATATTCCCACTCTTTAGTCAGGACAAGGCAGGCTCAATCTGCGGGCTCCTGGGTGAGCTACCCAGAGGGGAGAGTTGAAATGGACTCTCCTGAAGATGAGTCCTACTGTGGCTTGGTGGCCTGGGAGACCTTGGAATGTGGAGGTGGCTCAGGGACTCTGCAGGATTCTCCAACCTGAGGTGTTTGACACGGCTCCAACAAGGAAGCTTCCCATGTGGAGACGAGAGAAGTTCTGTTCAGTGCCTCAGGAAAGCCCCATATCCTGTTCTTCGAACCAAAGCCTCTGAGGAGTGACACCTGGAAAACAAAGCAAGAGTTGAGATTAGGGCCTAAGGGCCTGTCCGGCTCAACCTTCTATCTCTGTTGACATCTGTGTGCATGCCTTCATGGAGGTAGCAGCTCAGCTTGTGACCGAAGGACCCTGTGTGTGCAGGGAGGCTCCCGGTAATGGTATGTCCTCGGGGGCCTTGAGGTTTCTCATATTCTGGAGGTGTGTGGCCAAAGGAATGGACAGAGTTTCCCAGGAGAGAGCAGGCATGGTCCTGTGGTATGGCTCCAGAGGACCCAGCCTAGAGGCTGTGTTTGCCAGGGCTGTGGGGACAGATGTCTGAAAAAGCAAACTTGGCTCAGGTAGGGGCCAAGGTAATGGCAGGCCTGATCTCCAGTCCGAGAGGGGAGATCCTCTGGATATCAAAGGAGGGCAAGTGGGAGGCAGTCGCTCAGGCTTTTGTCTCTGGGTGTTGCGTTCACAGTGGCCGTTCAGGGTAGGGGTTGCTTCAGGGGCCGAGGAAGAGCCTTCCTCTCGGGGGATTGTCCATGCTCCCAAGAGTTTGGGTTCATTCTGTGGGAAGGGAAGAGTACTGTTTTCTGCCACAGGGGACCCCCCAGGAGAGGGACTCTAGAGCACAGCAGTGGGTTCCCTCAACTGGAATACACACCATCTAGTTAGTCCTGCGTGCCTATGGGCAGGGCAAGCCACATATGCGGGCTCTTGGTCCAATCACTGAGAGGCGTTACTTGAATAAGGTACTCACGCTGAGGGTCACAATGTGTGTTTGTGCCCAAGGCGGCCCTCACACATGGGCGTGGCCTCATGGGCCATGCCGTTTTCTCCTACACTGAAGGTTTGACTCACTGCCAGCAGCAAGGTTTCTTGCCATGGGGAAGGAGGGGTTCAGACTTGTGCATCAGGTTCCGCCCTGTGCAGAGATTGGAGATAAGGTCTAGGTTCTGATGACTGAAAACCCAGGTTGGGAATGGATGGTGGCCTAAGGCAGTGGCGGGTCCAATGTGCTGGGTGTGCAGCCAGCTGTGTCGGTGTCTGTTGGAAGGTCTGGGCTCAGGCTATTTGCGACAGAGCATCAGTGTTTAAGGTAGCCTATGCAATTGGGGTGTTGCCGAGGGCCAAGCAGTTTGATCCTCATTTGGGGTTTCTGGGCAGCACCATAGACAAAGTTTTTCTCCTGGGAGGCAGGCGGAGTGCTTCATTGTGGCCCCAGAATTCCCAGAAGGGAGGGTTTGTGGGCCAGGAGTGTGAGGACGGAAGTCTAGGAACACAAGCTAAAGTGAGGATTGGAGCCAAGGGCAGAGCAGGCCCACTAGGCAGAGGCTGAATCAAAATCTCCTGCATCTGAAGTCAGGCTGAGGATCAGACGTTGGCTGAGGCTGGACTACGTGTCCATGATGGCACCTTCATGAAGCGGGGTCCTCATGAGGCCAAGGAAGTTTTCCCACGCTGAGTTTGGAGGTTGCCCCAAACCACCAGGTTTCCTTCTGTGGGACATTCGAGTCCTGTTGCATGGCTCCAGGACATACCATACGGAAGGACTGGAGAGCACGGTTCGAAGGATGGATCCCTGTACAGCATGCCTCGCATTCCCATTGGCCATTAGCCACAAGATATGTTTGATCTGCTGCCTCTGGGGCACGCTAACCAGGGGGCTGAGTTGAAATGGCCTCTCCGGAGGATGCGTCATAATGTGTGTTTGGGTCCATGGAAACCTTGGAATGTGCTGGTTGTTCAGTGGCCCTGCGGAACTCTCCTACCTGAAGGGTGTGATACATCCCCAGTAAGTAAGCTCCCCATGTGGAGGCGAGAGAGGTTTGGTTTGGTGCCTCAGAAAAGCCCCGTGTGCTGGTCTACGAAAACAGACCTCTGAGGACGGACACATGGAAACCAAAGCTAAGGTTCAGATTAGGGCCTGGGGGCCTGTCCATTTCAACCTTCTGTCTCTGGGGACACTGTCTGAGAGTCTAAGTGGAGATAGTTGCTCCGCTGCTGTCAGAGAGCCCCTCTTAGTCCAGCGTGGCCTACACTATTGATGGCCTCAGGGGCCTTGGAGCTTTTCCCTAACCTGTAGGGTGGTGTTCAATGGATTGGGCACAATTTCCTTGGAGAGGGCAGGCACAATCTTTCGCTGTGGCTCCAGAGGCCCTAGCCTGGCGGTTGTGTGGATCCAGGCTGAGGGCACAGAAGTCTGAAAACACAAACTCAGCTTATGAGTGGCGCCTAGGGTATGGCAGGCCGGATGTACAGCCCGAGAGGGAGCTCCTGGGCCTCTGAAACAAGGGCGAGTGGGAGGCGTTCCTTCAGGCTTTTGTCTCTGGATGTTGTGTGCGAGATAGCCGTGGATTGGAGGGGTGGCCTCAGGGACTGTGGACGAGTATCCCTCTCTGGGGATTTGTCCCAGCTCCCAAGAGTTTGGGGTCATTATGTGGGAAGGGTGGAAAAGTGTTGTCTGGCTCACGTGTCTGTCCAAGAAAGGGATTCCAGAGCAGAGCCCCAGGTACGGGCGGGGCGACTGGAAAACTCAAACACTGGTGAGGATTGGGTGCATAGGGGCTTGGCAAGCCCCATATGCGGGCTCTTGGCCCAGGCCCTGACAGGCCTTTCTTTGACATGGGGCTCATGCTGAGGGTCAGAGTGTGAATTTGTGCCCAAGCAGCACTCAAGTTTGGGCGTGGCATCAGGGACCAGGAAGGTTTCTCCCACCCTGAAGGTGTGACTCCATGCCAAGAGCAAGCTTTACAGCCACGGGGAAGGAGGAGTTCTGTGTTGTGCTTGCGATACCCAGCTGTGTGGAGAATTGATATAATGTCTAGGTTCAGATATCTGAAAACCAAGGTTAGGAAGAGGTGACGGCATAAGACCATGGCGTGTCCGAAGTGCTGGGTGTGCGGCCAGCTGTCTCCTTGTCTGTCTGGACGTCTGGCTTCAGGCTGTGTCAGACAGAGCATGAGTGCCCAGAGCAGCCTATCCAGTTCGGGTACCGTCGAGGCCCGAGCAGGTTGATCCTCATCTGGGTTTTCTGGATAGAGCCCCACAGGGAAACGTTTTTCTTCCCTTGGGCAGACCCTGGGCTGGGTTGTGGTTCTGGAGTTCCTAGTCCGGAGGGCTTGTTTGCCAGGAGTGTGAGGAAGGAAGTCTGAAAACACAAGCTAGCGTGAGGTTTGGGACCGATGGCACGGCAGGCCTACTCTGAGAGGCTGAATCGAGATCTCCTGCACTGAGGTCATTTCAACTCTGAGACGTGCCTCAGGCTAGAGTTTTTGTCCAGCATGGCCTCTTCCTGAATGGTGTGGGGGCCTCATGAGGCCAGGAAGGTTTGCCTACGATGGGATTTGTGAACTACTCCAAACCTCAAGGTTTCCTTCTGCACGAAAGTCGAGTGCTATTGGATGGTTCCAGGAGGCCCCATACGGAAAGACTCGAGAGCAGGTGTCTAAGCATGGATGCCTGGGAACGCCACCTCATATTCCCACTCTTTAGTCAGGACAAGGCAGGCTCAATCTGCGGGCTCCTGGGTGAGCTACCCAGAGGGGAGAGTTGAAATGGACTCTCCTGAAGATGAGTCCTACTGTGGCTTGGTGGCCTGGGAGACCTTGGAATGTGGAGGTGGCTCAGGGACTCTGCAGGATTCTCCAACCTGAGGTGTTTGACACGGCTCCAACAAGGAAGCTTCCCATGTGGAGACGAGAGAAGTTCTGTTCAGTGCCTCAGGAAAGCCCCATATCCTGTTCTTCGAACCAAAGCCTCTGAGGAGTGACACCTGGAAAACAAAGCAAGAGTTGAGATTAGGGCCTAAGGGCCTGTCCGGCTCAACCTTCTATCTCTGTTGACATCTGTGTGCATGCCTTCATGGAGGTAGCAGCTCAGCTTGTGTCCGAAGGCCCCTGTGTGTGCAGGGAGGCTCCCGGTAATGGTATGTCCTCGGGGGCCTTGAGGTTTCTCATATTCTGGAGGTGTGTGGCCAAAGGAATGGACAGAGTTTCCCAGGAGAGAGCAGGCATGGTCCTGTGGTATGGCTCCAGAGGACCCAGCCTAGAGGCTGTGTTTGCCAGGGCTGTGGGGACAGATGTCTGAAAAAGCAAACTTGGCTCAGGTAGGGGCCAAGGTAATGGCAGGCCTGATCTCCAGTCCGAGAGGGGAGATCCTCTGGATATCAAAGGAGGGCAAGTGGGAGGCAGTCGCTCAGGCTTTTGTCTCTGGGTGTTGCGTTCACAGTGGCCGTTCAGGGTAGGGGTTGCTTCAGGGGCCGAGGAAGAGCCTTCCTCTCGGGGGATTGTCCAAGCTCCCAAGTGTTTGGGTTCATTCTGTGGGAAGGGAAGAGTACTGTATCTGCCACAGGGGACCCCCCATGAGAGGGACTCTAGAGCACAGTAGTGGGTTCCCTCAACTGGAATACACACCATCTAGTTAGTCCTGCGTGCCTATGGGCATGGCAAGCCACATATGCGGGCTCTTGGTCCAATCACTGAGAGGCGTTACTTGAATAAGGTACTCACGCTGAGGGTCACAATGTGTGTTTGTGCCCAAGGCGGCCCTCACACATGGGCGTGGCCTCATGGGCCATGCCGTTATCTCCTACACTGAAGGTTTGACTCACTGCCAGCAGCAAGGTTTCTTGCCATGGGGAAGGAGGGCTTCAGACTTGTGCATCAGGTTCCCCCCTTTGCAGAGATTGGAGATAAGGTCTAGGTTCTGATGACTGAAAACCCAGGTTGGGAATGGATGGTGGCCTAAGGCAGTGGCGGGTCCAATGTGCTGGGTGTGCAGCCAGCTGTGTCGGTGTCTGTTGGAAGGTCTGGGCTCAGGCTATTTGCGACAGAGCATCAGTGTTTAAGGTAGCCTATGCAATTGGGGTGTTGCCGAGGGCCAAGCAGTTTGATCCTCATTTGGGGTTTCTGGGCAGCACCATAGACAATGTTTTTCTCCTGAGAGGCAGGCGGAGTGCTTCATTGTGGCCCCAGAATTCCCAGTAGGGAGGGTTTGTGGGCCAGGAGTGTGAGGACGGAAGTCTAGGAACACAAGCTAAAGTGAGGATTGGAGCCAAGGGCAGAGCAGGCCCACTAGGCAGAGGCTGAATCAAAATCTCCTGCATCTGAAGTCAGGCTGAGGATCAGACGTTGGCTGAGGCTGGAGTATGTGTCCATGATGGCACCTTCATGAAGCGGGGGCCTCATGAGGCCAAGGAAGTTTTCCCACGCTGAGTTTGGAGGTTGCCCCAAAACACCAGGTTTCCTTCTGTGGGACATTCGAGTCCTGTTGCATGGCTCCAGGACATACCATACGGAAGGACTGGAGAGCACGGTTCGAAGGATGGATCCCTGTACAGCATGCCTCGCATTCCCATTGGCCATTAGCCACAAGATATGTTTGATCTGCTGCCTCTGGGGCACACTAACCAGGGGGCTGAGTTGAAATGGCCTCTCCTGAGAATGCGTCATAATGTGCGTTTGGGTCCATGGAAACCTTGGAATGTGCTGGTTGTTCAGTGGCCCTGCGGAACTCTCCTACGTGAAGGGTTTGATACATCCCCAGTAAGTAAGCTCCCCATGTGGAGGCGAGAGAGGTTTGGTTTGGTGCCTCAGAAAAGCCCCGTGTGCTGGTCTACGAAAACAGACCTCTGAGGACGGACACATGGAAACCAAAGCTAAGGTTCAGATTAGGGCCTGGGGGCCTGTCCATTTCAACCTTCTGTCTCTGGGGACACTGTCTGAGAGTCTAAGTGGAGATAGTTGCTCCGCTGCTGTCAGAGAGCCCCTCTTAGTCCAGGGTGGCCTACACTATTGATGGCCTCAGGGGCCTTGGAGCTTTTCCCTAACCTGTAGGGTGGTGGTCAATGGATTGGGCACAATTTCCTTGGAGAGGGCAGGCACAATCTTTCGCTTTGGCTCCAGAGGCCCTAGCCTGGCGGTTGTGTGGGTCCAGGCTGAGGGCAGAGAAGTCTGAAAACACAAACTCAGCTTATGAGTGGCGCCTAGGGTATGGCAGGCCGGATGTACAGCCCGAGAGGGAGCTCCTTGGCCTCTGAAACAAGGGCGAGTGGGAGGCCTTCCTTCAGGCTTTTGTCTCTGGATGTTGTGTCCGAGATAGCCGTGGATTGGAGGGGTGGCCTCAGGGACTGTGGACGAGTATCCCTCTCTGGGGATTTATCCCAGCTCCCAAGAGTTTGGGGTCATTATGTGGGAAGGGTGGAGTCGTGTTGTCTGGCTCATGTGTCTCTCCAAGAAAGGGATTCCGGAGCAGAGCCCCAGGTACGGGCGGGGCGACTGGAAAACTCAAACACTGGTGAGGATTGGGTGCATAGGGGCTTGGCAAGCCCCATATGCGGGCTCTTGGCCCAGGCCCTGACAGGCCTTTCTTTGACATGGGGCTCATGCTGAGGGTCAGAGTGTGAATTTGTGCCCAAGCAGCACTCAAGTTTGGGCGTAGCATCAGGGACCAGGAAGGTTTCTCCCACCCTGAAGGTGTGACTCCATGCCAAGAGCAGGCTTTACAGCCACGGGGAAGGAGGAGTTCTGTGTTGTGCTTGCGATACCCAGCTGTGTGGAGAATTGATATAATGTCTAGGTTCAGATATCTGAAAACCAAGGTTAGGAAGAGGTGACGGCATAAGACCATGGCGTGTCCGAAGTGCTGGGTGTGCGGCCAGCTGTCTCCTTGTCTGTCTGGACGTCTGGCTTCAGGCTGTGTCAGACAGAGCATGAGTGCCCAGAGCAGCCTATCCAGTTCGGGTACCGTCGAGGCCCGAGCAGGTTGATCCTCATCTGGGATTTCTGGAGAGAGCCCCACAGGGAAACGTTCTTCTTGCCTTGGGCAGACCCTGGGCTGGGTTGTGGTTCTTGAGTTCCTAGTCCGGAGGGCTTGTTTGCCAGGAGTGTGAGGAAGGAAGTCTGAAAACACAAGCTAGCGTGAGGTTTGGGACCGATGGCACGGCAGGCCCACTCTGAGAGGCTGAATCGAGATCTCCTGCACTGAGGTCATTTCAACTCTGAGACGTGCCTCAGGCTAGAGTTTTTGTCCAGCATGGCCTCTTCCTGAATGGTGTGGGGGCCTCATGAGGCCAGGAAGGTTTGCCTACGATGGGATTTGTGAACTACTCCAAACCTCAAGGTTTCCTTCTGCACGAAAGTCGAGTGCTATTGGATGGTTCCAGGAGGCCCCATACGGAAAGACTCGAGAGCAGGTGTCTAAGCATGGATGCCTGGGAACGCCACCTCATATTCCCACTCTTTAGTCAGGACAAGGCAGGCTCAATCTGCGGGCTCCTGGGTGAGCTACCCAGAGGGGAGAGTTGAAATGGACTCTCCTGAAGATGAGTCCTACTGTGGCTTGGTGGCCTGGGAGACCTTGGAATGTGGAGGTGGCTCAGGGACTCTGCAGGATTCTCCAACCTGAGGTGTTTGACACGGCTCCAACAAGGAAGCTTCCCATGTGGAGACGAGAGAAGTTCTGTTCAGTGCCTCAGGAAAGCCCCATATCCTGTTCTTCGAACCAAAGCCTCTGAGGAGTGACACCTGGAAAACAAAGCAAGAGTTGAGATTAGGGCCTAAGGGCCTGTCGGGCTCAACCTTCTATCTCTGTTGACATCTGTGTGCATGCCTTCATGGAGGTAGCAGCTCAGCTTGTGACCGAAGGACCCTGTGTGTGCAGGGAGGCTCCCGGTAATGGTATGTCCTCGGGGGCCTTGAGGTTTCTCATATTCTGGAGGTGTGTGGCCAAAGGAATGGACAGAGTTTCCCAGGAGAGAGCAGGCATGGTCCTGTGGTATGGCTCCAGAGGACCCAGCCTAGAGGCTGTGTTTGCCAGGGCTGTGGGGACAGATGTCTGAAAAAGCAAACTTGGCTCAGGTAGGGGCCAAGGTAATGGCAGGCCTGATCTCCAGTCCGAGAGGGGAGATCCTCTGGATATCAAAGGAGGGCAAGTGGGAGGCAGTCGCTCAGGCTTTTGTCTCTGGGTGTTGCGTTCACAGTGGCCGTTCAGGGTAGGGGTTGCTTCAGGGGCCGAGGAAGAGCCTTCCTCTCGGGGGATTGTCCAAGCTCCCAAGTGTTTGGGTTCATTTTGTGGGAAGGGAAGAGTACTGTTTTCTGCCACAGGGGACCCCCCAGGAGAGGGACTCTAGAGCACAGCAGTGGGTTCCCTCAACTGGAATACACACCATCTAGTTAGTCCTGCGTGCCTATGGGCATGGCAAGCCACATATGCGGGCTCTTGGTCCAATCACTGAGAGGCGTTACTTGAATAAGGTACTCACGCTGAGGGTCACAATGTGTGTTTGTGCCCAAGGCGGCCCTCACACATGGGCGTGGCCTCATGGGCCATGCCGTTTTCTCCTACACTGAAGGTTTGACTCACTGCCAGCAGCAAGGTTTCTTGCCATGGGGAAGGAGGGGTTCAGACTTGTGCATCAGGTTCCGCCCTGTGCAGAGATTGGAGATAAGGTCTAGGTTCTGATGACTGAAAACCCAGGTTGGGAATGGATGGTGGCCTAAGGCAGTGGCGGGTCCAATGTGCTGGGTGTGCAGCCAGCTGTGTCGGTGTCTGTTGGAAGGTCTGGGCTCAGGCTATTTGCGACAGAGCATCAGTGTTTAAGGTAGCCTATGCAATTGGGGTGTTGCCGAGGGCCAAGCAGTTTGATCCTCATTTGGGGTTTCTGGGCAGCACCATAGACAAAGTTTTTCTCCTGGGAGGCAGGCGGAGTGCTTCATTGTGGCCCCAGAATTCCCAGAAGGGAGGGTTTGTGGGCCAGGAGTGTGAGGACGGAAGTCTAGGAACACAAGCTAAAGTGAGGATTGGAGCCAAGGGCAGAGCAGGCCCACTAGGCAGAGGCTGAATCAAAATCTCCTGCATCTGAAGTCAGGCTGAGGATCAGACGTTGGCTGAGGCTGGAGTATGTGTCCATGATGGCACCTTCATGAAGCAGGGGCCTCATGAGGCCAAGGAAGTTTTCCCACGCTGAGTTTGGAGGTTGCCCCAAACCACCAGGTTTACTTCTGTGGGACATTCGAGTCCTGTTGCATGGCTCCAGGACATACCATACGGAAGGACTGGAGAGCACGGTTCGAAGGATGGATCCCTGTACAGCATGCCTCGCATTCCCATTGGCCATTAGCCACAAGATATGTTTGATCTCCTGCCTCTGGCGCACGCTAACCAGGGGGCTGAGTTGAAATGGCCTCTCCTGAGGATGCGTCATAATGTGCGTTTGGGTCCATGGAAACCTTAGAATGTGCTGGTTGTTCAGTGGCCCTGCGGAACTCTCCTACCTGAAGGGTTTGATACATCCCCAGTAAGTAAGCTCCACATGTGGAGGCGAGAGAGGTTTGGTTTGGTGCCTCAGAAAAGCCCCGTGTGCTGGTCTACGAAAACAGACCTTTGAGGACGGACACATGGAAACCAAAGCTAAGGTTCAGATTAGGGCCTGGGGGCCTGTCCATTTCAACCTTCTGTCTCTGGGGACACTGTCTGAGAGTCTAAGTGGAGATAGTTGCTCCGCTGCTGTCAGAGAGCCCCTCTTAGTCCAGGGTGGCCTACACTATTGATGGCCTCAGGGGCCTTGGAGCTTTTCCCTAACCTGTAGGGTGGTGGTCAATGGATTGGGCACAATTTCCTTGGAGAGGGCAGGCACAATCTTTCGCTGTGGCTCCAGAGGCCCTAGCCTGGCAGTTGTGTGGGTCCAGGCTGAGGGCAGAGAAGTCTGAAAACACAAACTCAGCTTATGAGTGGCGCCTAGGGTATGGCAGGCCGGATGTACAGCCCGAGAGGGAGCTCCTCGGCCTCTGAAACAAGGGCGAGTGGGAGGCCTTCCTTCAGGCTTTTGTCTCTGGATGTTGTGTCCGAGATAGCCGTGGATTGGAGGGGTGGCCTCAGGGATTGTGGACGAGTATCCCTCTCTGGGGATTTATCCCAGCTCCCAAGAGTTTGGGGTCATTATGTGGGAAGGGTGGAGTCGTGTTGTCTGGCTCATGTGTCTCTCCAAGAAAGGGATTCCGGAGCAGAGCCCCAGGTACGGGCGGGGCGACTGGAAAACTCAAACACTGGTGAGGATTGGGTGCATAGGGGCTTGGCAAGCCCCATATGCGGGCTCTTGGCCCAGGCCCTGACAGGCCTTTCTTTGACATGGGGCTCATGCTGAGGGTCAGAGTGTGAATTTGTGCCCAAGCAGCACTCAAGTTTGGGCGTGGCATCAGGGACCAGGAAGGTTTCTCCCACCCTGAAGGTGTGACTCCATGCCAAGAGCAAGCTTTACAGCCACGGGGAAGGAGGAGCTCTGTGTTGTGCTTGCGATACCCAACTGTGTGGAGAATTGATATAATGTCTAGGTTCAGATATCTGAAAACCAAGGTTAGGAAGAGGTGACGGCATAAGACCATGGCGTGTCCGAAGTGCTGGGTGTGCGGCCAGCTGTCTCCTTGTCTGTCTGGACGTCTGGCTTCAGGCTGTGTCAGACAGAGCATGAGTGCCCAGAGCAGCCTATCCAGTTCGGGTACCGTCGAGGCCCGAGCAGGTTGATCCTCATCTGGGTTTTCTGGAGAGAGCCCCACAGGGAAACGTTCTTCTTGCCTTGGGCAGACCCTGGGCTGGGTTGTGGTTCTGGAGTTCCTAGTCCGGAGGGCTTGTTTGCCAGGAGTGTGAGGAAGGAAGTCTGAAAACACAAGCTAGCGTGAGGTTTGGGACCGATGGCACGGCAGGCCCACTCTGAGAGGCTGAATCGAGATCTCCTGCACTGAGGTCATTTCAACTCTGAGACGTGCCTCAGGCTAGAGTTTTTGTCCAGCATGGCCTCTTCCTGAATGGTGTGGGGGCCTCATGAGGCCAGGAAGGTTTGCCTACGATGGGATTTGTGAACTACTCCAAACCTCAAGGTTTCCTTCTGCACGAAAGTCGAGTGCTATTGGATGGTTCCAGGAGACCCCATACGGAAAGACTCGAGAGCAGGTGTCTAAGCATGGATGCCTGGGAACGCCACCTCATATTCCCACTCTTTAGTCAGGACAAGGCAGGCTCAATCTGCGGGCTCCTGGGTGAGCTACCCAGAGGGGAGAGTTGAAATGGACTCTCCTGAAGATGAGTCCTACTGTGGCTTGGTGGCCTGGGAGACCTTGGAATTTGGAGGTGGCTCAGGGACTCTGCAGGATTCTCCAACCTGAGGTGTTTGACACGGCTCCAACAAGGAAGCTTCCCATGTGGAGACGAGAGAAGTTCTGTTCAGTGCCTCAGGAAAGCCCCATATCCTGTTCTTTGAACCAAAGCCTCTGAGGAGTGACACCTGGAAAACAAAGCAAGAGTTGAGATTAGGGCCTAAGGGCCTGTCCGGCTCAACCTTCTATCTCTGTTGACATCTGTGTGCACGCCTTCATGGAGGTAGCAGCTCAGCTTGTGACCGAAGGACCCTGTGTGTGCAGGGAGGCTCCCGGTAATGGTATGTCCTCGGGGGCCTTGAGGTTTCTCATATTCTGGAGGTGTGTGGCCAAAGGAATGGACAGAGTTTCCCAGGAGAGAGCAGGCATGGTCCTGTGGTATGGCTCCAGAGGACCCAGCCTAGAGGCTGTGTTTGCCAGGGCTGTGGGGACAGATGTCTGAAAAAGCAAACTTGGCTCAGGTAGGGGCCAAGGTAATGGCAGGCCTGATCTCCAGTCCGAGAGGGGAGATCCTCTGGATATCAAAGGAGGGCAAGTGGGAGGCAGTCGCTCAGGCTTTTGTCTCTGGGTGTTGCGTTCACAGTGGCCGTTCAGGGTAGGGGTTGCTTCAGGGGCCGAGGAAGAGCCTTCCTCTCGGGGGATTGTCCGTGCTCCCAAGAGTTTGGGTTCATTCTGTGGGAAGGGAAGAGTACTGTTTTCTGCCACAGGGGACCCCCCAGGAGAGGGACTCTAGAGCACAGCAGTGGGTTCCCTCAACTGGAATACACACCATCTAGTTAGTCCTGCGTGCCTATGGGCATGGCAAGCCACATATGCGGGCTCTTGGTCCAATCACTGAGAGGCGTTACTTGAATAAGGTACTCACGCTGAGGGTCACAATGTGTGTTTGTGCCCAAGGCGGCCCTCACACATGGGCGTGGCCTCATGGGCCATGCCGTTTTCTCCTACACTGAAGGTTTGACTCACTGCCAGCAGCAAGGTTTCTTGCCATGGGGAAGGAGGGGTTCAGACTTGTGCATCAGGTTCCGCCCTGTGCAGAGATTGGAGATAAGGTCTAGGTTCTGATGACTGAAAACCCAGGTTGGGAATGGATGGTGGCCTAAGGCAGTGGCGGGTCCAATGTGCTGGGTGTGCAGCCAGCTGTGTCGGTGTCTGTTGGAAGGTCTGGGCTCAGGCTATTTGCGACAGAGCATCAGTGTTTAAGGTAGCCTATGCAATTGGGGTGTTGCCGAGGGCCAAGCAGTTTGATCCTCATTTGGGGTTTCTGGGCAGCACCATAGACAAAGTTTTTCTCCTGGGAGGCAGGCGGAGTGCTTCATTGTGGCCCCAGAATTCCCAGTAGGGAGGGTTTGTGGGCCAGGAGTGTGAGGACGGAAGTCTAGGAACACAAGCTAAAGTGAGGATTGGAGCCAAGGGCAGAGCAGGCCCACTAGGCAGAGGCTGAATCAAAATCTCCTGCATCTGAAGTCAGGCTGAGGATCAGACGTTGGCTGAGGCTGGAGTATGTGTCCATGATGGCACCTTCATGAAGCGGGGGCCTCATGAGGCCAAGGAAGTTTTCCCACGCTGAGTTTGGAGGTTGCCCCAAACCACAAGGTTTCCTTCTGTGGGACATTCGAGTCCTGTTGCATGGCTCCAGGACATACCATACGGAAGGACTGGAGAGCATGGTTCGAAGGATGGATCCCTGTACAGCATGCCTCGCATTCCCATTGGCCATTAGCCACAAGATATGTTTGATCTGCTGCCTCTGGGGCACGCTAACCAGGGGGCTGAGTTGAAATGGCCTCTCCTGAGGATGCGTCATAATGTGCGTTTGGGTCCATGGAAACCTTGGAATGTGCTGGTTGTTCAGTGGCCCTGCGGAACTCTCCTACCTGAAGGGTTTGATACATCCCCAGTAAGTAAGCTCCCCATGTGGAGGCGAGAGAGGTTTGGTTTGGTGCCTCAGAAAAGCCCCGTGTGCTGGTCTACGAAAACAGACCTCTGAGGACGGACACATGGAAACCAAAGCTAAGGTTCAGATTAGGGCCTGGGGGCCTGTCCATTTCAACCTTCTGTCTCTGGGGACACTGTCTGAGAGTCTAAGTGGAGATAGTTGCTCCGCTGCTGTCAGAGAGCCCCTCTTAGTCCAGGGTGGCCTACACTATTGATGGCCTCAGGGGCCTTGGAGCTTTTCCCTAACCTGTAGGGTGGTGGTCAATGGATTGGGCACAATTTCCTTGGAGAGGGCAGGCACAATCTTTCGCTGTGGCTCCAGAGGCCCTAGCCTGGCGGTTGTGTGGGTCCAGGCTGAGGGCACAGAAGTCTGAAAACACAAACTCAGCTTATGAGTGGCGCCTAGGGTATGGCAGGCCGGATGTACAGCCCGAGAGGGAGCTCCTGGGCCTCTGAAACAAGGGCGAGTGGGAGGCGTTCCTTCAGGCTTTTGTCTCTGGATGTTGTGTCCGAGATAGCCGTGGATTGGAGGGGTGGCCTCAGGGACTGTGGACGAGTATCCCTCTCTGGGGATTTATCCCAGCTCCCAAGAGTTTGGGGTCATTTTGTGGGAAGGGTGGAGTCGTGTTGTCTGGCTCATGTGTCTCTCCAAGAAAGGGATTCCAGAGCAGAGCCCCAGGTACGGGCGGGGCGACTGGAAAACTCAAACACTGGTGAGGATTGGGTGCATAGGGGCTTGGCAAGCCCCATATGCGGGCTCTTGGCCCAGGCCCTGACAGGCCTTTCTTTGACATGTGGCTCATGCTGAGGGTCAGAGTGTGAATTTGTGCCCAAGCAGCACTCAAGTTTGGGCGTGGCATCAGGGACCAGGAAGGTTTCTCCCACCCTGAAGGTGTGACTCCATGCCAAGAGCAAGCTTTACAGCCACGGGGAAGGAGGAGTTCTGTGTTGTGCTTGCGATACCCAGCTGTGTGGAGAATTGATATAATGTCTAGGTTCAGATATCTGAAAACCAAGGTTAGGAAGAGGTGACGGCATAAGACCATGGCGTGTCCGAAGTGCTGGGTGTGCGGCCAGCTGTCTCCTTGTCTGTCTGGACGTCTGGCTTCAGGCTGTGTCAGAGAGCATGAGTGCCCAGAGCAGCCTATCCAGTTCGGGTACCGTCGAGGCCCGAGCAGGTTGATCCTCATCTGGGTTTTCTGGAGAGAGCCCCACAGGGAAACGTTTTTCTTGCCTTGGGCAGACCCTGGGCTGGGTTGTGGTTCTGGAGTTCCTAGTCCGGAGGGCTTGTTTGCCAGGAGTGTGAGGAAGGAAGTCTGAAAACACAACCTAGCGTGAGGTTTGGGACCGATGGCACGGCAGGCCCACTCTGAGAGGCTGAATCGAGATCTCCTGCACTGAGGTCATTTCAACTCTGAGACGTGCCTCAGGCTAGAGTTTTTGTCCAGCATGGCCTCTTCCTGAATGGTGTGGGGGCCTCATGAGGCCAGGAAGGTTTGCCTACGATGGGATTTGTGAACTACTCCAAACCTCAAGGTTTCCTTCTGCACGAAAGTCGAGTGCTATTGGATGGTTCCAGGAGGCCCCATACGGAAAGACTCGAGAGCAGGTGTCTAAGCATGGATGCCTGGGAACGCCACCTCATATTTCCACTCTTTAGTCAGGACAAGGCAGGCTCAATCTGCGGGCTCCTGGGTGAGCTACCCAGAGGGGAGAGTTGAAATGGACTCTCCTGAAGATGAGTCCTACTGTGGCTTGGTGGCCTGGGAGACCTTGGAATGTGGAGGTGGCTCAGGGACTCTGCAGGATTCTCCAACCTGAGGTGTTTGACACGGCTCCAACAAGGAAGCTTCCCATGTGGAGACGAGAGAAGTTCTGTTCAGTGCCTCAGGAAAGCCCCATATCCTGTTCTTCTAACCAAAGCCTCTGAGGAGTGACACCTGGAAAACAAAGCAAGAGTTGAGATTAGGGCCTAAGGGCCTGTCGGGCTCAACCTTCTATCTCTGTTGACATCTGTGTGCATGCCTTCATGGAGGTAGCAGCTCAGCTTGTGTCCGAAGGCCCCTGTGAGTGCAGGGAGGCTCCCGGTAATGGTATGTCCTCGGGGGCCTTGAGGTTTCTCATATTCTGGAGGTGTGTGGCCAAAGGAATGGACAGAGTTTCCCAGGAGAGAGCAGGCATGGTCCTGTGGTATGGCTCCAGAGGACCCAGCCTAGAGGCTGTGTTTGCCAGGGCTGTGGGGACAGATGTCTGAAAAAGCAAACTTGGCTCAGGTAGGGGCCAAGGTAATGGCAGGCCTGATCTCCAGTCCGAGAGGGGAGATCCTCTGGATATCAAAGGAGGGCAAGTGGGAGGCAGTCGCTCAGGCTTTTGTCTCTGGGTGTTGCATTCACAGTGGCCGTTCAGGGTAGGGGTTGCTTCAGGGGCCGAGGAAGAGCCTTCCTCTCGGGGGATTGTCCAAGCTCCCAAGTGTTTGGGTTCATTCTGTGGGAAGGGAAGAGTACTGTTTTCTGCCACAGGGGACCCCCCAGGAGAGGGACTCTAGAGCACAGCAGTGGGTTCCCTCAACTGGAATACACACCATCTAGTTAGTCCTGCGTGCCTATGGGCATGGCAAGCCACATATGCGGGCTCTTGGTCCAATCACTGAGAGGCGTTACTTGAATAAGGTACTCACGCTGAGGGTCACAATGTGTGTTTGTGCCCAAGGCGGCCCTCACACATGGGCGTGGCCTCATGGGCCATGCCGTTTTCTCCTACACTGAAGGTTTGACTCACTGCCAGCAGCAAGGTTTCTTGCCATGGGGAAGGAGGGGTTCTGACTTGTGCATCAGGTTCCGCCCTGTGCAGGGATTGGAGATAAGGTCTAGGTTCTGATGACTGAAAACCCAGGTTGGGAATGGATGGTGGCCTAAGGCAGTGGCGGGTCCAATGTGCTGGGTGTGCAGCCAGCTGTGTCGGTGTCTGTTGGAAGGTCTGGGCTCAGGCTATTTGCGACAGAGCATCAGTGTTTAAGGTAGCCTATGCAATTGGGGTGTTGCCGAGGGCCAAGCAGTTTGATCCTCATTTGGGGTTTCTGGGCAGCACCATAGACAAAGTTTTTCTCCTGGGAGGCAGGCGGAGTGCTTCATTGTGGCCCCAGAATTCCCAGTAGGGAGGGTTTGTGGGCCAGGAGTGTGAGGACGGAAGTCTAGGAACACAAGCTAAAGTGAGGATTGGAGCCAAGGGCAGAGCAGGCCCACTAGGCAGAGGCTGAATCAAAATCTCCTGCATCTGAAGTCAGGCTGAGGATCAGACGTTGGCTGAGGTTGGAGTATGTGTCCATGATGGCACCTTCATGACGCGGGAGCCTCATGAGGCCAAGGAAGTTTTCCCACGCTGAGTTTGGAGGTTGCCCCAAACCACCTGGTTTCCTTCTGTGGGACATTCGAGTCCTGTTGCATGGCTCCAGGACATACCATACGGAAGGACTGGAGAGCACGGTTCGAAGGATGGATCCCTGTACAGCATGCCTCGCATTCCCATTGGCCATTAGCCACAAGATATGTTTGATCTGCTGCCTCTGGGGCACGCTAACCAGGGGGCTGAGTTGAAATGGCCTCTCCTGAGGATGCGTCATATGTGCGTTTGGGTCCATGGAAACCTTGGAATGTGCTGGTTGTTCAGTGGCCCTGCGGAACTCTCCTACCTGAAGGGTTTGATACATCCCCAGTAAGTAAGCTCCCCATGTGGAGGCGAGAGAGGTTTGGTTTGGTGCCTCAGAAAAGCCCCGTGTGCTGGTCTACGAAAACAGACCTCTGAGGATGGACACATGGAAACCAGAGCTAAGGTTCAGATTAGGGCCTGGGCGCTTGTCCATTTCAACCTTCTGTCTCTGGGGACACTGTCTGAGAGTCTAAGTGGAGATAGTTGCTCCTCTTGTGTCAGAGAGCCCCTCTTAGTCCAGGGTGGCCTACACTATTGATGGCCTCAGGGGCCTTGGAGCTTTTCCCTAACCTGTAGGGTGGTGGTCAATGGATTGGGCACAATTTCCTTGGAGAGGGCAGGCACAATCTTTCGCTGTGGCTCCAGAGGCCCTAGCCTGGCGGTTGTGTGGGTCCAGGCTGAGGGCACAGAAGTCTGAAAACACAAACTCAGCTTATGAGTGGCGCCTAGGGTATGGCAGGCCGGATGTACAGCCCGAGAGGGAGCTCCTGGGCCTCTGAAACAAGGGCGAGTGGGAGGCGTTCCTTCAGGCTTTTGTCTCTGGATGTTGTGTCCGAGATAGCCGTGGATTGGAGGGGTGGCCTCAGGGACTGTGGACGAGTATCCCTCTCTGGGGATTTGTCCCAGCTCCCAAGAGTTTGGGGTCATTTTGTGGGAAGGGTGGAGTCGTGTTGTCTGGCTCATGTGTCTCTCCAAGAAAGGGATTCCAGAGCAGAGCCCCAGGTACGGGCGGGGCGACTGGAAAACTCAAACACTGGTGAGGATTGGGTGCATAGGGGCTTGGCAAGCCCCATATGCGGGCTCTTGGCCCAGGCCCTGACAGGCCTTTCTTTGACATGGGGCTCATGCTGAGGGTCAGAGTGTGAATTTGTGCCCAAGCAGCACTCAAGTTTGGGCGTGGCATCAGGGACCAGGAAGGTTTCTCCCACCCTGAAGGTGTGACTCCATGCCAAGAGCAAGCTTTACAGCCACGGGGAAGGAGGAGTTCTGTGTTGTGCTTGCGATACCCAGCTGTGTGGAGAATTGATATAATGTCTAGGTTCAGATATCTGAAAACCAAGGTTAGGAAGAGGTGACGGCATAAGACCATGGCGTGTCCGAAGTGCTGGGTGTGCGGCCAGCTGTCTCCTTGTCTGTCTGGACGTCTGGCTTCAGGCTGTGTCAGACAGAGCATGAGTGCCCAGAGCAGCCTATCCAGTTCGGGTACCGTCGAGGCCCGAGCAGGTTGATCCTCATCTGGGTTTTCTGGAGAGAGCCCCACAGGGAAACGTTTTTCTTGCCTTGGGCAGACCCTGGGCTGGGTTGTGGTTCTGGAGTTCCTAGTCCGGAGGGCTTGTTTGCCTGGAGTGTGAGGAAGGAAGTCTGAAAACACAAGCTAGCGTGAGGTTTGGGACCGATGGCACGGCAGGCCCACTCTGAGAGGCTGAATCGAGATCTCCTGCACTGAGGTCATTTCAACTCTGAGACGTGCCTCAGGCTAGAGTTTTTGTCCAGCATGGCCTCTTCCTGAATGGTGTGGGGGCCTCATGAGGCCAGGAAGGTTTGCCTACGATGGGATTTGTGAACTACTCCAAACCTCAAGGTTTCCTTCTGCACGAAAGTCGAGTGCTATTGGATGGTTCCAGGAGGCCCCATACGGAAAGACTCGAGAGCAGGTGTCTAAGCATGGATGCCTGGGAACGCCACCTCATATTCCCACTCTTTAGTCAGGACAAGGCAGGCTCAATCTGCGGGCTCCTGGGTGAGCTACCCAGAGGGGAGAGTTGAAATGGACTCTCCTGAAGATGAGTCCTACTGTGGCTTGGTGGCCTGGGAGACCTTGGAATGTGGAGGTGGCTCAGGGACTCTGCAGGATTCTCCAACCTGAGGTGTTTGACACGGCTCCAACAAGGAAGCTTCCCATGTGGAGACGAGAGAAGTTCTGTTCAGTGCCTCAGGAAAGCCCCATATCCTGTTCTTCGAACCAAAGCCTCTGAGGAGTGACACCTGGAAAACAAAGCAAGAGTTGAGATTAGGGCCTAAGGGCCTGTCCGGCTCAACCTTCTATCTCTGTTGACATCTGTGTGCATGCCTTCATGGAGGTAGCAGCTCAGCTTGTGTCCGAAGGCCCCTGTGTGTGCAGGGAGGCTCCCGGTAATGGTATGTCCTCGGGGGCCTTGAGGTTTCTCATATTCTGGAGGTGTGTGGCCAAAGGAATGGACAGAGTTTCCCAGGAGAGAGCAGGCATGGTCCTGTGGTATGGCTCCAGAGGACCCAGCCTAGAGGCTGTGTTTGCCAGGGCTGTGGGGACAGATGTCTGAAAAAGCAAACTTGGCTCAGGTAGGGGACAAGGTAATGGCAGGCCTGATCTCCAGTCCGAGAGGGGAGATCCTCTGGATATCAAAGGAGGGCAAGTGGGAGGCAGTCGCTCAGGCTTTTGTCTCTGGGTGTTGCGTTCACAGTGGCCGTTCAGGGTAGGGGTTGCTTCAGGGGCCGAGGAAGAGCCTTCCTCTCGGGGGATTGCCCAAGCTCCCAAGTGTTTGGGTTCATTCTGTGGGAAGGGAAGAGTACTGTTTTCTGCCACAGAGGACCCCCCAGGAGAGGGACTCTAGAGCACAGCAGTGGGTTCCCTCAACTGGAATACACACCATCTAGTTAGTCCTGCGTGCCTATGGGCAAGGCAAGCCACTTATGCGGGCTCTTGGTCCAATCACTGAGAGGTGTTTCTTGAATAAAGTACTCACGCTGAGGGTCACAATGTGTGTTTGTGCCCAAGGCGGCCCTCACACATGGGCGTGGCCTCATGGGCCATGCCGTTTTCTCCTACACTGAAGGTTTGACTCACTGCCAGCAGCAAGGTTTCTTGCCATGGGGAAGGAGGGGTTCTGACTTGTGCATCAGGTTCCCCCCTGTGCAGGGATTGGAGATAAGGTCTAGGTTCTGATGACTGAAAACCCAGGTTCGGAATGGATGGTGGCCCAAGGCAGTGGCGGGTCCAATGTGCTGGGTGTGCAGCCAGCTGTGTCGGTGTCTGTTGGAAGGTCTGGGCTCAGGCTATTTGCGACAGAGCATCAGTGTTTAAGGTAGCCTATGCAATTGGGGTGTTGCCGAGGGCCAAGCAGTTTGATCCTCATTTGGGGTTTCTGGGCAGCACCATAGACAAAGTTTTTCTCCTGGGAGGCAGGCGGAGTGCTTCACTGTGGCCCCAGAATTCCCAGAAGGGTGGGTTTGTGGGCCAGGAGTGTGAGGACGGAAGTCTAGGAACACAAGCTAAAGTGAGGATTGGAGCCAAGGGCAGAGCAGGCCCACTAGGCAGAGGCTGAATCAAAATCTCCTGCATCTGAAGTCAGGCTGAGGATCAGAGGTTGGCTGAGGCTGGAGTATGTGTCCATGATGGCACCTTCATGAAGCGGGGGCCTCATGAGGCCAAGGAAGTTTTCCCACGATGAGTTTGGAGGTTGCCCCAAACCACCAGGTTTCCTTCTGTGGGACATTCGAGTCCTTTTGCATGGCTCCAGGACATACCATACGGAAGGACTGGAGAGCACGGTTCGAAGGATGGATCCCTGTACAGCATGCCTCGCATTCCCATTGGCCATTAGCCACAAGATATGTTTGATCTGCTGCGTCTGGGGCACGCTAACCAGGGGGCTGAGTTGAAATGGCCTCTCCTGAGGATGCGTCATAATGTGCGTTTGGGTCCATGGAAACCTTGGAATGTGCTGGTTGTTCAGTGGCCCTGCGGAACTCTCCTACCTGAAGGGTTTGATACATCCCCAGTAAGTAAGCTCCCCATGTGGAGGCGAGAGAGGTTTGGTTTGATGCCTCAGAAAAGCCCCGTGTGCTGGTCTACGAAAACAGACCTCTGAGGACGGACACATGTAAACCAGAGCTAAGGTTCAGATTAGGGCCTGGGGGCCTGTCCATTTCAACCTTCTGTCTCTGGGACACTGTCTGAGAGTCTAAGTGGAGATAGTTGCTCCGCTGGTGTCAGAGAGCCCCTCTTAGTCCAGGGTGGCCTACACTATTGATGGCCTCAGGGGCCTTGGAGCTTTTCCCTAACCTGTAGGGTTGTGGTCAATGGATTGGGCACAATTTCCTTGGAGAGGGCAGGCACAATCTTTCGCTGTGGCTCCAGAGGCCCTAGCCTGGCGGTTGTGTGGGTCCAGGCTGAGGGCACAGAAGTCTGAAAACACAAACTCAGCTTATGAGTGATGCCTAGGGTATGGCAGGCCGGATGTACAGCCCGAGAGGGAGCTCCTGGGCCTCTGAAACAAGGGCGAGTGGGAGGCGTTCCTTCAGTCTTTTGTCTCTGGATGTTGTGTCCGAGATAGCCGTGGATTGGAGGGGTGGCCTCAGGGACTGAGGACGAGTATCCCTCTCTGGGGATTTGTCCCAGCTCCCAAGAGTTTGGGGTCATTTTGTGGGAAGGGTGGAGTCGTGTTGTCTGGCTCATGTGTCTCTCCAAGAAAGGGATTCCAGAGCAGAGCCCCAGGTACGGGCGGGGCGACTGGAAAACTCAAACACTGGTGAGGATTGGGTGCATAGGGGCTTGGCAAGCCCCATATGCGGGCTCTTGGCCCAGGCCCTGACAGGCCTTTCTTTGACATGGGGCTCATGCTGAGGATCAGAGTGTGAATTTGTGCCCAAGCAGCACTCAAGTTTGGGCGTGGCATCAGGGACCAGGAAGGTTTCTCCCACCCTGAAGGTGTGACTCCATGCCAAGAGCAAGCTTTACAGCCACGGGGAAGGAGGAGTTCTGTGTTGTGCTTGCGATACCCAGCTGTGTGGAGAATTGATATAATGTCTAGGTTCAGATATCTGAAAACCAAGGTTAGGAAGAGGTGACGGCATAAGACCATGGCGTGTCCGAAGTGCTGGGTGTGCGGCCAGCTGTCTCCTTGTCTGTCTGGACGTCTGGCTTCAGGCTGTGTCAGACAGAGCATGAGTGCCCAGAGCAGCCTATCCAGTTCGGGTACCGTCGAGGCCCGAGCAGGTTGATCCTCATCTGGGTTTTCTGGAGAGAGCCCCACAGGGAAACGTTTTTCTTGCCTTGGGCAGACCCTGGGCTGGGTTGTGGTTCTGGAGTTCCTAGTCCGGAGGGCTTGTTTGCCAGGAGTGTGAGGAAGGAAGTCTGAAAACACAAGCTAGCGTGAGGTTTGGGACCGATGGCACGGCAGGCCCACTCTGAGAGGCTGAATCGAGATCTCCTGCACTGAGGTCATTTCAACTCTGAGACGTGCCTCAGGCTAGAGTTTTTGTCCAGCATGGCCTCTTCCTGAATGGTGTGGGGGCATCATGAGGCCAGGAAGGTTTGCCTACGATGGGATTTGTGAACTACTCCAAACCTCAAGGTTTCCTTCTGCACGAAAGTCGAGTGCTATTGGATGGTTCCAGGAGGCCCCATACAGAAAGACTCGAGAGCAGGTGTCTAAGCATGGATGCCTGGGAACGCCACCTCATATTCCCACTCTTTAGTCAGGACAAGGCAGGCTCAATCTGCGGGCTCCTGGGTGAGCTACCCAGAGGGGAGAGTTGAAATGGACTCTCCTGAAGATGAGTCCTACTGTGGCTTGGTGGCCTGGGAGACCTTGGAATGTGGAGGTGGCTCAGGGACTCTGCAGGATGCTCCAACCTGAGGTGTTTGACACGGCTCCAACAAGGAAGCTTCCCATGTGGAGACGAGAGAAGTTCTGTTCAGTGCCTCAGGAAAGCCCCATATCCTGTTCTTCGAACCAAAGCCTCTGAGGAGTGACACCTGGAAAACAAAGCAAGAGTTGAGATTAGGGCCTAAGGGCCTGTCCGGCTCAACCTTCTATCTCTGTTGACATCTGTGTGCATGCCTTCATGGAGGTAGCAGCTCAGCTTGTGTCCGAAGGCCCCTGTGTGTGCAGGGAGGCTCCCGGTAATGGTATGTCCTCGGGGGCCTTGAGGTTTCTCATATTCTGGAGGTGTGTGGCCAAAGGAATGGACAGAGTTTCCCAGGAGAGAGCAGGCATGGTCCTGTGGTATGGCTCCAGAGGACCCAGCCTAGAGGCTGTGTTTGCCAGGGCTGTGGGGACAGATGTCTGAAAAAGCAAACTTGGCTCAGGTAGGGGCCAAGGTAATGGCAGGCCTGATCTCCAGTCCGAGAGGGGAGATCCTCTGGATATCAAAGGAGGGCAAGTGGGAGGCAGTCGCTCAGGCTTTTGTCTCTGGGTGTTGCGTTCACAGTGGCCGTTCAGGGTAGGGGTTGCTTCAGGGGCCGAGGAAGAGCCTTCCTCTCGGGGGATTGTCCAAGCTCCCAAGTGTTTGGGTTCATTCTGTGGGAAGGGAAGAGTACTGTTTTCTGCCACAGGGGACCCCCCAGGAGAGGGACTCTAGAGCACAGCAGTGGGTTCCCTCAACTGGAATACACACCATCTAGTTAGTCCTGCGTGCCTATGGGCATGGCAAGCCACATATGCGGGCTCTTGGTCCAATCACTGAGAGGCGTTACTTGAATAAAGTACTCACGCTGAGGGTCACAATGTGTGTTTGTGCCCAAGGCGGCCCTCACACATGGGCGTGGCCTCATGGGCGATGCCGTTTTCTCCTACACTGAAGGTTTGACTCACTGCCAGCAGCAAGGTTTCTTGCCATGGGGAAGGAGGGGTTCTGACTTGTGCATCAGGTTCCCCCCTGTGCAGGGATTGGAGATAAGGTCTAGGTTCTGATGACTGAAAACCCAGGTTGGGAATGGATGGTGGCCTAAGGCAGTGGCGGGTCCAATGTGCTGGGTGTGCAGCCAGCTGTGTCGGTGTCTGTTGGAAGGTTGGGGCTCAGGCTATTTGCGACAGAGCATCAGTGTTTAAGGTAGCCTATGCAATTGGGGTGTTGCCGTGGGCCAAGCAGTTTGATCCTCATTTGGGGTTTCTGGGCAGCACCATAGACAAAGTTTTTCTCCTGGGAGGCAGGCGGAGTGCTTCATTGTGGCCCCAGAATTCCCAGAAGGGAGGGTTGGTGGGCCAGGAGTGTGAGGACGGAAGTCTAGGAACACAAGCTAAAGTGAGGATTGGAGCCAAGGGCAGAGCAGGCCCACTAGGCAGAGGCTGAATCAAAATCTCCTGCATCTGAAGTCAGGCTGAGGATCAGAGGTTGGCTGAGGCTGGAGTATGTGTCCATGATGGCACCTTCATGAAGCGGGGGCCTCATGAGGCCAAGGAAGTTTTCCCACGCTGAGTTTGGAGGTTGCCCCAAACCACCAGGTTTACTTCTGTGGGACATTCGAGTCCTGTTGCATGGCTCCAGGACATACCATACGGAAGGACTGGAGAGCACGGTTCGAAGGATGGATCCCTGTACAGCATGCCTCGCATTCCCATTGGCCATTAGCCACAAGATATGTTTGATCTGCTGCCTCTGGGGCACGCTAACCAGGGGGCTGAGTTGAAATGGCCTCTCCTGAGGATGCGTCATAATGTGCGTTTGGGTCCATGGAAACCTTGGAATGTGCTGGTTGTACAGTGGCCCTGCCAAACTCTCCTACCTGAAGTGTTTGATACATCCCCAGTAAGTAAGCTCCCCATGTGGAGGCGAGAGAGGTTTGGTTTGGTGCCTCAGAAAAGCCCCGTGTGCTGGTCTACGAAAACAGACCTCTGAGGACGGACACATGGAAACCAGAGCTAAGGTTCAGATTAGGGCCTGGGGGCCTGTCCATTTCAACCTTCTGTCTCTGGGACACTGTCTGAAAGTCTAAGTGGAGATAGTTGCTCCGCTGGTGTCAGAGAGCCCCTCTTAGTCCAGGGTGGCCTACACTATTGATGGCCACAGGGGCCTTGGAGCTTTTCCCTAACCTGTAGGGTTGTGGTCAATGGATTGGGCACAATTTCCTTGGAGAGGGCAGGCACAATCTTTCGCTGTGGCTCCAGAGGCCCTAGCCTGGCGGTTGTGTGCGTCCAGGCTGAGGGCACAGAAGTCTGAAAACACAAACTCAGCTTATCATTGGCGCCTAGGGTATGGCAGGCCGGATGTACAGCCCGAGAGGGAGCTCCTGGGCCTCTGAAACAAGGGCGAGTGGGAGGCGTTCCTTCAGGCTTTTGTCTCTGGATGTTGTGTCCGAGATAGCCGTGGATTGGAGGGGTGGCCTAAGGGACTGTGGACGAGTATCCCTCTCTGGGGATTTGTCCCAGCTCCCAAGAGTTTGGGGTCATTTTGTGGGAAGGGTGGAGTCGTGTTGTCTGGCTCATGTGTCTCTCCAAGAAAGGGATTCCAGAGCAGAGCCCCAGGTACGGGCGGGGCGACTGGAAAACTCAAACACTGGTGAGGATTGGGTGCATAGGGGCTTGGCAAGCCCCATATGCGGGCTCTTGGCCCAGGCCCTGACAGGCCTTTCTTTGACATGGGGCTCATGCTGAGGGTCAGAGTGTGAATTTGTGCCCAAGCAGCACTCAAGTTTGGGCGTGGCATCAGGGACCAGGAAGGTTTCTCCCACCCTGAAGGTGTGACTCCATGCCAAGAGCAAGCTTTACAGCCACGGGGAAGGAGGAGTTCTGTGTTTTGCTTGCGATACCCAGCTGTGTGGAGAATTGATATAATGTCTAGGTTCAGATATCTGAAAACCAAGGTTAGGAAGAGGTGACGGCATAAGACCATGGCGTGTCCGAAGTGCTGGGTGTGCGGCCAGCTGTCTCCTTGTCTGTCTGGACGTCTGGCTTCAGGCTGTGTCAGACAGAGCATGAGTGCCCAGAGCAGCCTATCCAGTTCGGGTACCGTCGAGGCCCGAGCAGGTTGATCCTCATCTGGGTTTTCTGGAGAGAGCCCCACAGGGAAACGTTTTTCTTCCCTTGGGCAGACCCTGGGCTGGGTTGTGGTTCTGGAGTTCCTAGTCCGGAGGGCTTGTTTGCCAGGAGTGTGAGGAAGGAAGTCTGGAAACACAAGCTAGCGTGAGGTTTGGGACCGATGGCACGGCAGGCCCACTCTGAGAGGCTGAATCGAGATCTCCTGCACTGAGGTCATTTCAACTCTGAGACGTGCCTCAGGCTAGAGTTTTTGTCCAGCATGGCCTCTTCCTGAATGGTGTGGGGGCCTCATGAGGCCAGGAAGGTTTGCCTACGATGGGATTTGTGAACTACTCCAAACCTCAAGGTTTCCTTCTGCACGAAAGTCGAGTGCTATTGGATGGTTCCAGGAGGCCCCATACGGAAAGACTCGAGAGCAGGTGTCTAAGCATGGATGCCTGGGAACGCCACCTCATATTCCCACTCTTTAGTCAGGACAAGGCAGGCTCAATCTGCGGGCTCCTGGGTGAGCTACCCAGAGGGGAGAGTTGAAATGGACTCTCCTGAAGATGAGTCCTACTGTGGCTTGGTGGCCTGGGAGACCTTGGAATGTGGAGGTGGCTCAGGGACTCTGCAGGATTCTCCAACCTGAGGTGTTTGACACGGCTCCAACAAGGAAGCTTCCCATGTGGAGACGAGAGAAGTTCTGTTCAGTGCCTCAGGAAAGCCCCATATCCTGTTCTTCGAACCAAAGCCTCTGAGGAGTGACACCTGGAAAACAAAGCAAGAGTTGAGATTAGGGCCTAAGGGCCTGTCCGGCTCAACCTTCTATCTCTGTTGACATCTGTGTGCATGCCTTCATGGAGGTAGCAGCTCAGCTTGTGTCCGAAGGCCCCTGTGTGTGCAGGGAGGCTCCCGGTAATGGTATGTCCTCGGGGGCCTTGAGGTTTCTCATATTCTGGAGGTGTGTGGCCAAAGGAATGGACAGAGTTTCCCAGGAGAGAGCAGGCATGGTCCTGTGGTATGGCTCCAGAGGACCCAGCCTAGAGGCTGTGTTTGCCAGGGCTGTGGGGACAGATGTCTGAAAAAGCAAACTTGGCTCAGGTAGGGGCCAAGGTAATGGCAGGCCTGATCTCCAGTCCGAGAGGGGAGATTCTCTGGATATCAAAGGAGGGCAACTGGGAGGCAGTCGCTCAGGCTTTTGTCTCTGGGTGTTGCGTTCACAGTGGCCGTTCAGGGTAGGGGTTGCTTCAGGGGCCGAGGAAGAGCCTTCCTCTCGGGGGATTGTCCAAGCTCCCAAGTGTTTGGGTTCATTCTGTGGGAAGGGAAGAGTACTGTTTTCTGCCACAGGGGACCCCCCAGGAGAGGGACTCTAGAGCACAGCAGTGGGTTCCCTCAACTGGAATACACACCATCTAGTTAGTCCTGCGTGCCTATGGGCATGGCAAGCCACATATGCGGGCTCTTGGTCCAATCACTGAGAGGCGTTACTTGAATAAGGTACTCACGCTGAGGGTCACAATGTGTGTTTGTGCCCAAGGCGGCCCTCACACATGGGCGTGGCCTCATGGGCCATGCCGTTTTCTCCTACACTGAAGGTTTGACTCACTGCCAGCAGCAAGGTTTCTTGCCATGGGGAAGGAGGGGTTCTGACTTGTGCATCAGGTTCCCCCCTGTGCAGGGATTGGAGATAAGGTCTAGGTTCTGATGACTGAAAACCCAGGTTGGGAATGGATGGTGGCCTAAGGCAGTGGCGGGTCCAATGTGCTGGGTGTGCAGCCAGCTGTGTCGGTGTCTGTTGGAAGGTCTGGGCTCAGGCTATTTGCGACAGAGCATCATTGTTTAAGGTAGCCTATGCAATTGGGGTGTTGCCGAGGGCCAAGCAGTTTGATCCTCATTTGGGGATTCTGGGCAGCACCATAGACAATGTTTTTCTCCTGGGAGGCAGGCGGAGTGCTTCATTGTGGCCCCAGAATTCCCAGAAGGGAGGGTTTGTGGGCCAGGAGTGTGAGGACGGAAGTCTAGGAACACAAGCTAAAGTGAGGATTGGAGCCAAGGGCAGAGCAAGCCCACTAGGCAGAGGCTGAATCAAAATCTCCTGCATCTGAAGTCAGGCTGAGGATCAGACGTTGGCTGAGGCTGGAGTATGTGTCCTACGCTGAGTTTGGAGGTTGCCCCAAACCACCAGGTTTCCTTCTGTGGGACATTCGAGTCCTGTTGCATGGCTCCAGGACATACCATACGGAAGGACTGGAGAGCAGGGTTCGAAGGATGGATCCCTGTACAGCATGCCTCGCATTCCCATTGGCCATTAGCCACAAGATATGTTTGATCTGCTGCCTCTGGGGCACGCTAACCAAGGGGCTGAGTTGAAATGGCCTCTCCTGAGGATGCGTCATAATGTGCGTTTGGGTCCATGGAAACCTTGGAATGTGCTGGTTGTTCAGTGGCCCTGCCGAACTCTCCTACCTGAAGGGTTTGATACATCCCCAGTAAGTAAGCTCCCCATGTGGAGGCGAGAGAGGTTTGGTTTGATGCCTCAGAAAAGCCCCGTGTGCTGGTCTACGAAAACAGACCTCCGAGGACGGACACATGGAAACCAGAGCTAAGGTTCAGATTAGGGCCTGGGGGCCTGTCCATTTCAACCTTCTGTCTCTGGGGACACTGTCTGAGAGTCTAAGTGGAGATAGTTGCTCCGCTGGTGTCAGAGAGCCCCTCTTAGTCCAGGGTGGCCTACACTATTGATGGCCTCAGGGGCCTTGGAGCTTTTCCCTAACCTGTAGGGTTGTGGTCAATGGATTGGGCACAATTTCCTTGGAGAGGGCAGGCACAATCTTTCGCTGTGGCTCCAGAGGCCCTAGCCTGGCGGTTGTGTGGGTCCAGGCTGAGGGCACAGAAGTCTGAAAACACAAACTCAGCTTATGAGTGGCGCCTAGGGTATGGCAGGCCGGATGTACAGCCCGAGAGGGAGCTCCTGGGCCTCTGAAACAAGGGCGAGTGGGAGGCGTTCCTTCAGGCTTTTGTCTCTGGATGTTGTGTCCGAGATAGCCGTGGATTGGAGGGGTGGCCTCAGGGACTGTGGACGAGTATCCCTCTCTGGGGATTTGTCCCAGCTCCCAAGAGTTTGGGGTCATTTTGTGGGAAGGGTGGAGTCGTGTTGTCTGGCTCATGTGTCTCTCCAAGAAAGGGATTCCAGAGCAGAGCCCCAGGTACGGGCGGGGCGACTGGAAAACTCAAACACTGGTGAGGATTGGGTGCATAGGGGCTTGGCAAGCCCCATATGCGGGCTCTTGGCCCAGGCCCTGACAGGCCTTTCTTTGACATGGGGCTCATGCTGAGGGTCAGAGTGTGAATTTGTGCCCAAGCAGCACTCAAGTTTGGGCGTGGCATCAGGGACCAGGAAGGTTTCTCCCACCCTGAAGGTGTGACTCCATGCCAAGAGCAAGCTTTACAGCCACGGGGAAGGAGGAGTTCTGTGTTGTGCTTGCGATACCCAGCTGTGTGGAGAATTGATATAATGTCTAGGTTCAGATATCTGAAAACCAAGGTTAGGAAGAGGTGACGGCATAAGACCATGGCGTGTCCGAAGTGCTGGGTGTGCGGCCAGCTGTCTCCTTGTATGTCTGGACGTCTGGCTTCAGGCTGTGTCAGACAGAGCATGAGTGCCCAGAGCAGCCTATCCAGTTCGGGTACCTTCGAGGCCCGAGCAGGTTGATCCTCATCTGGGTTTTCTGGAGAGAGCCCCACAGGGAAACGTTTTTCTTCCCTTGGGCAGACCCTGGGCTGGGTTGAGGTTCTAGAGTTCCTAGTCCGGAGGGCTTGTTTACCAGGAGTGTGAGGAAGGAAGTCTGGAAACACAAGCTAGCGTGAGGTTTGGGACCGATGGCACGGCAGGCCCACTCTGAGAGGCTGAATCGAGATCTCCTGCACTGAGGTCATTTCAACTCTGAGACGTGCCTCAGGCTAGAGTTTTTGTCCAGCATGGCCTCTTCCTGAATGGTGTGGGGGCCTCATGAGGCCAGGAAGGTTTGCCTACGATGGGATTTGTGAACTACTCCAAACCTCAAGGTTTCCTTCTGCACGAAAGTCGAGTGCTATTGGATGGTTCCAGGAGGCCCCATACGGAAAGACTCGAGAGCAGGTGTCTAAGCATGGATGCCTGGGAACGCCACCTCATATTCCCACTCTTTAGTCAGGACAAGGCAGGCTCAATCTGCGGGCTCCTGGGTGAGCTACCCAGAGGGGAGAGTTGAAATGGACTCTCCTGAAGATGAGTCCTAGTGTGTCTTGGTGGCCTGGGAGACCTTGGAATGTAGAGGTGGCTCAGGGACTCTGCAGGATTCTCCAACCTGAGGTGTTTGACACGGCTCCAACAAGGAAGCTTCCCATGTGGAGACGAGAGAAGTTCTGTTCAGTGCCTCAGGAAAGCCCCATATCCTGTTCTTCGAACCAAAGCCTCTGAGGAGTGACACCTGGAAAACAAAGCAAGAGTTGAGATTAGGGCCTAAGGGCCTGTCCGGCTCAACCTTCTATCTCTGTTGACATCTGTGTGCATGCCTTCATGGAGGTAGCAGCTCAGCTTGTGTCCGAAGGCCCCTGTGTGTGCAGGGAGGCTCCCGGTAATGGTATGTCCTCGGGGGCCTTGAGGTTTCTCATATTCTGGAGGTGTGTGGCCAAAGGAATGGACAGAGTTTCCCAGGAGAGAGCAGGCATGGTCCTGTGGTATGGCTCCAGAGGACCCAGCCTAGAGGCTGTGTTTGCCAGGGCTGTGGGGACAGATGTCTGAAAAAGCAAACTTGGCTCAGGTAGGGGCCAAGGTAATGGCAGGCCTGATCTCCAGTCCGAGAGGGGAGATCCTCTGGATATCAAAGGAGGGCAACTGGGGGGCAGTCGCTCAGGCTTTTGTCTCTGGGTGTTGCGTTCACAGTGGCCGTTCAGGGTAGGGGTTGCTTCAGGGGCCGAGGAAGAGCCTTCCTCTCGGGGGATTGTCCAAGCTCCCAAGTGTTTGGGTTCATTCTGTGGGAAGGGAAGAGTACTGTTTTCTGCCACAGGGGACCCCCCAGGAGAGGGACTCTAGAGCACAGCAGTGGGTTCGCTCAACTGGAATACACACCATCTAGTTAGTCCTGCGTGCCTATGGGCATGGCAAGCCACATATGCGGGCTCTTGGTCCAATCACTGAGAGGCGTTACTTGAATAAGGTACTCACACTGAGGGTCACAATGTGTGTTTGTGCCCAAGGCGGCCCTCACACATGGGCGTGGCCTCATGGGCCATGCCGTTTTCTCCTACACTGAAGGTTTGACTCACTGCCAGCAGCAAGGTTTCTTGCCATGGGGAAGGAGGGGTTCTGACTTGTGCATCAGGTTCCCCCCTGTGCAGGGATTTGAGATAAGGTCTAAGTTCTGATGACTGAAAACCCAGGTTGGGAATGGATGGTGGCCTAAGGCAGTGGCGGGTCCAATGTGCTGGGTGTGCAGCCAGCTGTGTCGGTGTCTGTTGGAAGGTCTGGGCTCAGGCTATTTGCGACAGAGCATCAGTGTTTAAGGTAGCCTATGCAATTGGGGTGTTGCCGAGGGCCAAGCAGTTTGATCCTCATTTGGGGTTTCTGGGCAGCACCATAGACAATGTTTTTCTCCTGGGAGGCAGGCGGAGTGCTTCATTGTGGCCCCAGAATTCCCAGTAGGGAGGGTTTGTGGGCCAGGAGTGTGAGGACGGAAGTCTAGGAACACAAGCTAAAGTGAGGATTGGAGCCAAGGCCAGAGCAGGCCCACTAGGCAGAGGCTGAATCAAAATCTCCTGCATCTGAAGTCAGGCTGAGGATCAGACGTTGGCTGAGGCTGGAGTATGTGTCCATGATGCGGGGGCCTCATGAGGACAAGGAAGTTTTCCCACGCTGAGTTTGGAGGTTGCCCCAAACCACCAGGTTTCCTTCTGTGGGACATTCGAGTCCTGTTGCATGGCTCCAGGACATACCATACGGAAGGACTGGAGAGCATGGTTCGAAGGATGGATCCCTGTACAGCATGCCTCGCATTCCCATTGGCCATTAGCCACAAGATATGTTTGATCTGCTGCCTCTGGGGCACGCTAACCAAGGGGCTGAGTTGAAATGGCCTCTCCTGAGGATGCGTCATAATGTGCGTTTGGGTCCATGGAAACCTTGGAATGTGCTGGTTGTTCAGTGGCCCTGCCGAACTCTCCTACCTGAAGGGTTTGATACATCCCCAGTAAGTAAGCTCCCCATGTGGAGGCGAGAGAGGTTTGGTTTGATGCCTCAGAAAAGCCCCGTGTGCTGGTCTACGAAAACAGACCTCTGAGGACGGACACATGGAAACCAGAGCTAAGGTTCAGATTAGGGCCTGGGGGCCTGTCCATTTCAACCTTCTGTCTCTGGGGACACTGTCTGAGAGTCTAAGTGGAGATAGTTGCTCCGCTGGTGTCAGAGAGCCCCTCTTAGTCCAGGGTGGCCTACACTATTGATGGCCTCAGGGGCCTTGGAGCTTTTCCCTAACCTGTAGGGTTGTGGTCAATGGATTGGGCACAATTTCCTTGGAGAGGGCAGGCACAATCTTTCGCTGTGGCTCCAGAGGCCCTAGCCTGGCGGTTGTGTGGGTCCAGGCTGAGGGCACAGAAGTCTGAAAACACAAACTCAGCTTATGAGTGGCGACTAGGGTATGGCAGGCCAGATGTACAGCCCGAGAGGGAGCTCCTGGGCCTCTGAAACAAGGGCGAGTGGGAGGCGTTCCTTCAGGCTTTTGTCTCTGGATGTTGTGTCCGAGATAGCCGTGGATTGGAGGGGTGGCCTCAGGGACTGTGGACGAGTATCCCTCTCTGGGGATTTGTCCCAGCTCCCAAGAGTTTGGGGTCATTTTGTGGGAAGGGTGGAGTCGTGTTGTCTGGCTCATGTGTCTCTCCAAGAAAGGGATTCCAGAGCAGAGCCCCAGGTACGGGCGGGGCGACTGGAAAACTCAAACACTGGTGAGGATTGGGTGCATAGGGGCTTGGCAAGCCCCATATGCGGGCTCTTGGCCCAGGCCCTGACAGGCCTTTCTTTGACATGGGGCTCATGCTGAGGGTCAGAGTGTGAATTTGTGCCCAAGCAGCACTCAAGTTTGGGCGTGGCATCAGGGACCAGGAAGGTTTCTCCCACCCTGAAGGTGTGACTCCATGCCAAGAGCAAGCTTTACAGCCACGGGGAAGGAGGAGTTCTGTGTTGTGCTTGCGATACCCAGCTGTGTGGAGAATTGATATAATGTCTAGGTTCAGATATCTGAAAACCAAGGTTAGGAAGAGGTGACGGCATAAGACCATGGCGTGTCCGAAGTGCTGGGTGTGCGGCCAGCTGTCTCCTTGTCTGTCTGGACGTCTGGCTTCAGGCTGTGTCAGACAGAGCATGAGTGCCCAGAGCAGCCTATCCAGTTCGGGTACCGTCGAGGCCCGAGCAGGTTGATCCTCATCTGGGTTTTCTGGAGAGAGCCCCACAGGGAAACGTTTTTCTTCCCTTGGGCAGACCCTGGGCTGGGTTGTGGTTCTAGAGTTCCTAGTCCGGAGGGCTTGTTTACCAGGAGTGTGAGGAAGGAAGTCTGGAAACACAAGCTAGCGTGAGGTTTGGGACCGATGGCACGGCAGGCCCACTCTGAGAGGCTGAATCGAGATCTCCTGCACTGAGGTCATTTCAACTCTGAGACGTGCCTCAGGCTAGAGTTTTTGTCCAGCATGGCCTCTTCCTGAATGGTGTGGGGGCCTCATGAGGCCAGGAAGGTTTGCCTACGATGGGATTTGTGAACTACTCCAAACCTCAAGGTTTCCTTCTGCACGAAAGTCGAGTGCTATTGGATGGTTCCAGGAGGCCCCATACGGAAAGACTCGAGAGCAGGTGTCTAAGCATGGATGCCTGGGAACGCCACCTCATATTCCCACTCTTTAGTCAGGACAAGGCAGGCTCAATCTGCGGGCTCCTGGGTGAGCTACCCAGAGGGGAGAGTTGAAATGGACTCTCCTGAAGATGAGTCCTACTGTGTCTTGGTGGCCTGGGAGACCTTGGAATGTGGAGGTGGCTCAGGGACTCTGCAGGATTCTCCAACCTGAGGTGTTTGACACGGCTCCAACAAGGAAGCTTCCCATGTGGAGACGAAAGAAGTTCTGTTCAGTGCCTCAGGAAAGCCCCATATCCTGTTCTTCGAACCAAAGCCTCTGAGGAGTGACACCTGGAAAACAAAGCAAGAGTTGAGATTAGGGCCTAAGGGCCTGTCGGGCTCAACCTTCTATCTCTGTTGACATCTGTGTGCATGCCTTCATGGAGGTAGCAGCTCAGCTTGTGTCCGAAGGCCCCTGTGTGTGCAGGGAGGCTCCCGGTAATGGTATGTCCTCGGGGCCTTGAGGTTTCTCATATTCTGGAGGTGTGTGGCCAAAGGAATGGACAGAGTTTCCCAGGAGAGAGCAGGCATGGTCCTGTGGTATGGCTCCAGAGGACCCAGCCTAGAGGCTGTGTTTGCCAGGGCTGTGGGGACAGATGTCTGAAAAAGCAAACTTGGCTCAGGTAGGGGCCAAGGTAATGGCAGGCCTGATCTCCAGTCCGAGAGGGGAGATCCTCTGGATATCAAAGGAGGGCAAGTGGGAGGCAGTCGCTCAGGCTTTTGTCTCTGGGTGTTGCGTTCACAGTGGCCGTTCAGGGTAGGGGTTGCTTCAGGGGCCGAGGAAGAGCCTTCCTCTCGGGGGATTGTCCAAGCTCCCAAGTGTTTGGGTTCATTCTGTGGGAAGGGAAGAGTACTGTTTTCTGCCACAGGGGACCCCCCAGGAGAGGGACTCTAGAGCACAGCAGTGGGTTCGCTCAACTGGAATACACACCATCTAGTTAGTCCTGCGTGCCTATGGGCATGGCAAGCCACATATGCGGGCTCTTGGTCCAATCACTGAGAGGCGTTACTTGAATAAGGTACTCACGCTGAGGGTCACAATGTGTGTTTGTGCCCAAGGCGGCCCTCACACATGGGCGTGGCCTCATGGGCCATGCCGTTTTCTCCTACACTGAAGGTTTGACTCACTGCCAGCAGCAAGGTTTCTTGCCATGGGGAAGGAGGGGTTCTGACTTGTGCATCAGGTTCCCCCCTGTGCAGGGATTGGAGATAAGGTCTAGGTTCTGATGACTGAAAACCCAGGTTGGGAATGGATGGTGGCCTAAGGCAGTGGCGGGTCCAATGTGCTGGGTGTGCAGCCAGCTGTGTCGGTGTCTGTTGGAAGGTCTGGGCTCAGGCTATTTGCGACAGAGCATCAGTGTTTAAGTTAGCCTATGCAATTGGGGTGTTGCCGAGGGCCAAGCAGTTTGATCCTCATTTGGGGTTTCTGGGCAGCACCATAGACAAAGGTTTTCTCCTGGGAGGCAGGCGGAGTGCTTCATTGTGGCCCCAGAATTCCCAGAAGGGAGGGTTTGTGGGCCAGGAGTGTGAGGACGGAAGTCTAGGAACACAAGCTAAAGTGAGGATTGGAGCCAAGGGCAGAGCAGGCCCACTAGGCAGAGGCTGAATCAAAATCTCCTGCATCTGAAGTCAGGCTGAGGATCAGACGTTGGCTGAGGCTGGAGTATGTGTCCATGATGCGGGGGCCTCATGAGGCCAAGGAAGTTTTCCCACGCTGAGTTTGGAGGTTGCCCCAAACCACCAGGTTTCCTTCTGTGGGACATTCGAGTCCTGTTGCATGGCTCCAGGACATACCATACGGAAGGACTGGAGAGCATGGTTCGAAGGATGGATCCCTGTACAGCATGCCTCGCATTCCCATTGGCCATTAGCCACAAGATATGTTTGATCTGCTGCCTCTGGGGCACGCTAACCAAGGGGCTGAGTTGAAATGGCCTCTCCTGAGGATGCGTCATAATGTGCGTTTGGGTCCATGGAAACCTTGGAATGTGCTGGTTGTTCAGTGGCCCTGCGGAACTCTCCTACCTGAAGGGTTTGATACATCCCCAGTAAGTAAGCTCCCCATGTGGAGGCGAGAGAGGTTTGTTTTGATGCCTCAGAAAAGCCCCGTGTGCTGGTCTACGAAAACAGACCTCTGAGGACGGACACATGGAAACCAGAGCTAAGGTTCAGATTAGGGCCTGGGGGCCTGTCCATTTCAACCTTCTGTCTCTGGGGACACTGTCTGAGAGTCTAAGTGGAGATAGTTGCTCCGCTGGTGTCAGAGAGCCCCTCTTAGTCCAGGGTGGCCTACACTATTGATGGCCTCAGGGGTCTTGGAGCTTTTCCCTAACCTGTAGGGTTGTGGTCAATGGATTGGGCACAATTTCCTTGGAGAGGGCAGGCACAATCTTTCGCTGTGGCTCCAGAGGCCCTAGCCTGGCGGTTGTGTGGGTCCAGGCTGAGGGCACAGAAGTCTGAAAACACAAACTCAGCTTATGAGTGGCGCCTAGGGTATGGCAGGCCGGATGTACAGCCCGAGAGGGAGCTCCTGGGCCTCTGAAACAAGGGCGAGTGGGAGGTGTTCCTTCAGGCTTTTGACTCTGGATGTTGTGTCCGAGATAGCCGTGGATTGGAGGGGTGGCCTCAGGGACTGTGGACGAGTATCCCTCTCTGGGGATTTGTCCCAGCTCCCAAGAGTTTGGGGTCATTTTGTGGGAAGGGTGGAGTCGTGTTGTCTGGCTCATGTGTCTCTCCAAGAAAGGGATTCCAGAGCAGAGCCCCAGGTACGGGCGGGGCGACTGGAAAACTCAAACACTGGTGAGGATTGGGTGCATAGGGGCTTGGCAAGCCCCATATGCGGGCTCTTGGCCCAGGCCCTGACAGGCCTTTCTTTGACATGGGGCTCATGCTGAGGGTCAGAGTGTGAATTTGTGCCCAAGCAGCACTCAAGTTTGGGCGTGGCATCAGGGACCAGGAAGGTTTCTCCCACCCTGAAGGTGTGACTCCATGCCAAGAGCAAGCTTTACAGCCACGGGGAAGGAGGAGTTCTGTGTTGTGCTTGCGATACCCAGCTGTGTGGAGAATTGATATAATGTCTAGGTTCAGATATCTGAAAACCATGGTTAGGAAGAGGTGAGGGCATAAGACCATGGCGTGTCCGAAGTGCTGGGTGTGCGGCCAGCTGTCTCCTTGTCTGTCTGGACGTCTGGCTTCAGGCTGTGTCAGACAGAGCATGAGTGCCCAGAGCAGCCTATCCAGTTCGGGTACCGTCGAGGCCCGAGCAGGTTGATCCTCATCTGGGTTTTCTGGAGAGAGCCCCACAGGGAAACGTTTTTCTTGCCTTGGGCAGACCCTGGGCTGGGTTGTGGTTCTGGAGTTCCTAGTCCGGAGGGCTTGTTTGCCAGGAGTGTGAGGAAGGAAGTCTGAAAACACAAGCTAGCGTGAGGTTTGGGACCGATGGCACGGCAGGCCCACTCTGAGAGGCTGAATCGAGATCTCCTGCATTGAGGTCATTTCAACTATGAGACGTGCTTCAGGCTAGAGTTTTTGTCCATCATGGCCTCTTCCTGAATGGTGTGGGGGCCTCATGAGGCCAGGAAGGTTTGCCTACGATGGGATTTGTGAACTACTCCAAACCTCAAGGTTTCCTTCTGCAAGAAAGTCGAGTGCTATTGGATGGTTCCAGGAGGCCCCATACGGAAAGACTCGAGAGCAGGTGTCTAAGCATGGATGCCTGGGAACGCCACCTCATATTCCCACTCTTTAGTCAGGACAAGGCAGGCTCAATCTGCGGGCTCCTGGGTGAGCTACCCAGAGGGGAGAGTTGAAATGGACTCTCCTGAAGATGAGTCCTACTGTGGCTTGGTGGCCTGGGAGACCTTGGAATGTGGAGGTGGCTCAGGGACTCTGCAGGATTCTCCAACCTGAGGTGTTTGACACGGCTCCAACAAGGAAGCTTCCCATGTGGAGACGAGAGAAGTTCTGTTCAGTGCCTCAGGAAAGCCCCATATCCTGTTCTTCGAACCAAAGCCTCTGAGGAGTGACACCTGGAAAACAAAGCAAGAGTTGAGATTAGGGCCTAAGGGCCTGTCGGGCTCAACCTTCTATCTCTGTTGACATCGGTGTGCATGCCTTCATGGAGGTAGCAGCTCCGCTTGTGTCCGAAGGCCCCTGTGTGTGCAGGGAGGCTCCCGGTAATGGTATGTCCTCGGGGGCCTTGAGGTTTCTCATATTCTGGAGGTGTGTGGCCAAAGGAATGGACAGAGTTTCCCAGGAGAGAGCAGGCATGGTCCTGTGGTATGGCTCCAGAGGACCCAGCCTAGAGGCTGTGTTTGCCAGGGCTGTGGGGACAGATGTCTGAAAAAGCAAACTTGGCTCAGGTAGGGGCCAAGGTAATGGCAGGCCTGATCTCCAGTCCAAGAGGGGAGATCCTCTGGATATCAAAGGAGGGCAAGTGGGAGGCAGTCGCTCAGGCCTTTGTCTCTGGGTGTTGCGTTCACAGTGGCCGTTCAGGGTAGGGGTTGCTTCAGGGGCCGAGGAAGAGCCTTCCTCTCGGGGGATTGTCCAAGCTCCCAAGTGTTTGGGTTCATTCTGTGGGAAGGGAAGAGTACTGTTTTCTGCCACAGGGGACCCCCCAGGAGAGGGACTCTAGAGCACAGCAGTGGGTTCCCTCAACTGGAATACACACCATCTAGTTAGTCCTGCGTGCCTATGGGCATGGCAAGCCACATATGCGGGCTCTTGGTCCAATTGAGAGGCGTTACTTGAATAAGGTACTCACGCTGAGGGTCACAATGTGTGTTTGTGCCCAAGGCGGCCCTCACACATGGGCGTGGACTCATGGGCCATGCCGTTTTCTCCTACACTGAAGGTTTGACTCACTGCCAGCAGCAAGGTTTCTTGCCATGGGGAAGGAGGGGTTCTGACTTGTGCATCAGGTTCCCCCCTGAGCAGGGATTGGAGATAAGGTCTAGGTTCTGATGACTGAAAACCCAGGTTGGGAATGGATGGTGGCCTAAGGCAGTGGCGGGTCCAATGTGCTGCGTGTGCAGCCAGCTGTGTCGGTGTCTGTTGGAAGGTCTGGGCTCAGGCTATTTGCGACAGAGCATCAGTGTTTAAGGTAGCCTATGCAATTGGGGTGTTGCCGAGGGCCAAGCAGTTTGATCCTCATTTGGGGATTCTGGGCAGCACCATAGACAAAGGTTTTCTCCTGGGAGGCAGGCGGAGTGCTTCATTGTGGCCCCAGAATTCCCAGAAGGGAGGGTTTGTGGGCCAGGAGTGTGAGGACCGAAGTCTAGGAACACAAGCTAAAGTGAGGATTGGAGCCAAGGCCAGAGCAGGCCCACTAGGCAGAGGCTGAATCAAAATCTCCTGCATCTGAAGTCAGGCTGAGGATCAGACGTTGGCTGAGGCTGGAGTATGTGTCCATGATGGCACCTTCATGAAGCGGGGGCCTCATGAGGCCAAGGAAGTTTTCCCACGCTGAGTTTGGAGGTTGCCCCAAACCACCAGGTTTCCTTCTGTGGGACATTCGAGTCCTGTTGCATGGCTCCAGGACATACCATACGGAAGGACTGGAGAGCACGGTTCGAAGGATGGATCCCTGTACAGCATGCCTCGCATTCCCATTGGCCATTAGCCACAAGATATGTTTGATCTGCTGCCTCTGGGGCACGCTAACCAGGGGGCTGAGTTGAAATGGCCTCTCCTGAGGATGCGTCATAATGTGCGTTTGGGTCCATGGAAAGCTTGGAATGTGCTGGTTGTTCAGTGGCCCTGCTGAACTCTCCTACCTGAAGGGTTTGATACATCCCCAGTAAGTAAGCTCCCCATGTGGAGGCGAGAGAGGTTTGGTTTGGTGCCTCAGAAAAGCCCCGTGTGCTGGTCTACGAAAACAGACCTCTGAGGACGAACACATGGAAACCAGAGCTAAGGTTCAGATTAGGGCCTGGGGGCCTGTCCATTTCAACCTTCTGTCTCTGGGGACACTGTCTGAGAGTCTAAGTGGAGATAGTTGCCTCGCTGGTGTCAGAGAGCCCCTCTTAGTCCAGGGTGGCCTACACTATTGATGGCCTCAGGGGCCTTGGAGCTTTTCCCTAACCTGTAGGGTTGTGGTCAATGGATTGGGCACAATTTCCTTGGAGAGGGCAGGCACAATCTTTCGCTGTGGTCCAGAGGCCCTAGCCTGGCGGTTGTGTGGGTCCAGGCTGAGGGCACAGAAGTCTGAAAACACAAACTCAGCTTATGAGTGGCGCCTAGGGTATGGCAGGCCGGATGTACAGCCCGAGAGGGAGCTCCTGGGCCTCTGAAACAAGGGCGAGTGGGAGGCGTTCCTTCAGGCTTTTGTCTCTGGATGTTGTGTCCGAGATAGCCGTGGATTGGAGGGGTGGCCTCAGGGAATGTGGACGAGTATCCCTCTCTGGGGATTTGTCCCAGCTCCCAAGAGTTTGGGGTCATTTTGTGGGAAGGGTGGAGTCGTGTTGTCTGGCTCATGTGTCTCTCCAAGAAAGGGATTCCAGAGCAGAGCCCCAGGTACGGGCGGGGCGACTGGAAAACTCAAACACTGGTGAGGATTGGGTGCATAGGGGCTTGGCAAGCCCCATATGCGGGCTCTTGGCCCAGGCCCTGACAGGCCTTTTTTTGACATGGGGCTCATGCTGAGGGTCAGAGTGTGAATTTGTGCCCAAGCAGCACTCAAGTTTGGGCGTGGCATCAGGGACCAGGAAGGTTTCTCCCACCCTGAAGGTGTGACTCCATGCCAAGAGCAAGCTTTACAGCCACGGGGAAGGAGGAGTTCTGTGTTGTGCTTGCGATACCCAGCTGTGTGGAGAATTGATATAATGTCTAGGTTCAGATATCTGAAAACCAAGGTTAGGAAGAGGTGACGGCATAAGACCATGGCGTGTCCGAAGTGCTGGGTGTGCGGCCAGCTGTCTCCTTGTCTGTCTGGACGTCTGGCTTCAGGCTGTGTCAGACAGAGCATGAGTGCCCAGAGCAGCCTATCCAGTTCGGGTACCGTCGAGGCCCGAGCAGGTTGATCCTCATCTGGGTTTTCTGGAGAGAGCCCCACAGGGAAACGTTTTTCTTCCCTTGGGCAGACCCTGGGCTGGGTTGTGGTTCTGGAGTTCCTAGTCCGGAGGGCTTGTTTGCCAGGAGTGTGAGGAAGGAAGTCTGAAAACACAAGCTAGCGTGAGGTTTGGGACCGATGGCACGGCAGGCCCACTCTGAGAGGCTGAAACGAGATCTCCTGCACTGAGGTCATTTCAACTCTGAGACGTGCCTCAGGCTAGAGTTTTTGTCCAGCATGGCCTCTTCCTGAATGGTGTGGGGGCCTCATGAGGCCAGGAAGGTTTGCCTACGATGGGATTTGTGAACTACTCCAAACCTCAAGGTTTCCTTCTGCACGAAAGTCGAGTGCTATTGGATGGTTCCAGGAGGCCCCATACGGAAAGACTCGAGAGCAGGTGTCTAAGCATGGATGCCTGGGAACGCCACCTCATATTCCCACTCTTTAGTCAGGACAAGGCAGGCTCAATCTGCGGGCTCCTGGGTGAGCTACCCAGAGGGGAGAGTTGAAATGGACTCTCCTGAAGATGAGTCCTACTGTGGCTTGGTGGCCTGGGAGACCTTGGAATGTGGAGGTGGCTCAGGGACTCTGCAGGATTCTCCAACCTGAGGTGTTTGACACGGCTCCAACAAGGAAGCTTCCCATGTGGAGACGAGAGAAGTTCTGTTCAGTGCCTCAGGAAAGCCCCATATCCTGTTCTTCGAACCAAAGCCTCTGAGGAGTGACACCTGGAAAACAAAGCAAGAGTTGAGATTAGGGCCTAAGGGCCTGTCGGGCTCAACCTTCTATCTCTGTTGACATCGGTGTGCATGCCTTCATGGAGGTAGCAGCTCCGCTTGTGTCCGAAGGCCCCTGTGTGTGCAGGGAGGCTCCCGGTAATGGTATGTCCTCGGGGGCCTTGAGGTTTCTCATATTCTGGAGGTGTGTGGCCAAAGGAATGGACAGAGTTTCCCAGGAGAGAGCAGGCATGGTCCTGTGGTATGGCTCCAGAGGACCCAGCCTAGAGGCTGTGTTTGCCAGGGCTGTGGGGACAGATGTCTGAAAAAGCAAACTTGGCTCAGGTAGGGGCCAAGGTAATGGCAGGCCTGATCTCCAGTCCGAGAGGGGAGATCCTCTGGATATCAAAGGAGGGCAAGTGGGAGGCAGTCGCTCAGGCTTTTGTCTCTGGGTGTTGCGTTCACAGTGGCCGTTCAGGGTAGGGATTGCTTCAGGGGCCGAGGAAGAGCCTTCCTCTCGGGGGATTGTCCAAGCTCCCAAGTGTTTGGGTTCATTCTGTGGGAAGGGAAGAGTACTGTTTTCTGCCACAGGGGACCCCCCAGGAGAGGGACTCTAGAGCACAGCAGTGGGTTCGCTCAACTGGAATACACACCATCTAGTTAGTCCTGCGTGCCTATGGGCATGGCAAGCCACATATGCGGGCTCTTGGTCCAATCACTGAGAGGCGTTACTTGAATAAGGTACTCACGCTGAGGGTCACAATGTGTGTTTGTGCCCAAGGCGGCCCTCACACATGGGCGTGGCCTCATGGGCCATGCCGTTTTCTCCTACACTGAAGGTTTGACTCACTGCCAGCAGCAAGGTTTCTTGCCATGGGGAAGGAGGGGTTCTGACTTGTGCATCAGGTTCCCCCCTGTGCAGGGATTGGAGATAAGGTCTAGGTTCTGATGACTGAAAACCCAGGTTGGGAATGGATGGTGGCCTAAGGCAGTGGCGGGTCCAATGTGCTGGGTGTGCAGCCAGCTGTGTTGGTGTCTGTTGGAAGGTCTGGGCTCAGGCTATTTGCGACAGAGCATCAGTGTTTAAGGTAGCCTATGCAATTGGGGTGTTGCCGAGGGCCAAGCAGTTTGATCCTCATTTGGGGTTTCTGGGCAGCACCATAGACAAAGGTTTTCTCCTGGGAGGCAGGCGGAGTGCTTCATTGTGGCCCCAGAATTCCCAGAAGGGAGGGTTTGTGGGCCAGGAGTGTGAGGACGGAAGTCTAGGAACACAAGCTAAAGTGAGGATTGGGCCAAGGGCAGAGCAGGCCCACTAGGCAGAGGCTGAATCAAAATCTCCTGCATCTGAAGTCAGGCTGAGGATCAGACGTTGGCTGAGGCTGGAGTATGTGTCCATGATGCGGGGGCCTCATGAGGCCAAGGAAGTTTTCCCACGCTGAGTTTGGAGGTTGCCCCAAACCACCAGGTTTCCTTCTGTGGGACATTCGAGTCCTGTTGCATGGCTCCAGGACATACCATACGGAAGGACTGGAGAGCATGGTTCGAAGGATGGATCCCTGTACAGCATGCCTCGCATTCCCATTGGCCATTAGCCACAAGATATGTTTGATCTTCTGCCTCTGGGGCACGCTAACCAAGGGGCTGAGTTGAAATGGCCTCTCCTGAGGATGCGTCATAATGTGCGTTTGGGTCCATGGAAACCTTGGAATGTGCTGGTTGTTCAGTGGCCCTGCGGAACTCTCCTACCTGAAGGGTTTGATACATCCCCAGTAAGTAAGCTCCCCATGTGGAGGCGAGAGAGGTTTGTTTTGATGCCTCAGAAAAGCCCCGTGTGCTGGTCTACGAAAACAGACCTCTGAGGACGGACACATGGAAACCAGAGCTAAGGTTCAGATTAGGGCCTGGGGGCCTGTCCATTTCAACCTTCTGTCTCTGGGGACACTGTCTGAGAGTCTAAGTGGAGATAGTTGCTCCGCTGGTGTCAGAGAGCCCCTCTTAGTCCAGGGTGGCCTACACTATTGATGGCCTCAGGGGTCTTGGAGCTTTTCCCTAACCTGTAGGGTTGTGGTCAATGGATTGGGCACAATTTCCTTGGAGAGGGCAGGCACAATCTTTCGCTGTGGCTCCAGAGGCCCTAGCCTGGCGGTTGTGTGGGTCCAGGCTGAGGGCACAGAAGTCTGAAAACACAAACTCAGCTTATGAGTGGCGCCTAGGGTATGGCAGGCCGGATGTACAGCCCGAGAGGGAGCTCCTGGGCCTCTGAAACAAGGGCGAGTGGGAGGTGTTCCTTCAGGCTTTTGACTCTGGATGTTGTGTCCGAGATAGCCGTGGATTGGAGGGGTGGCCTCAGGGACTGTGGACGAGTATCCCTCTCTGGGGATTTGTCCCAGCTCCCAAGAGTTTGGGGTCATTTTGTGGGAAGGGTGGAGTCGTGTTGTCTGGCTCATGTGTCTCTCCAAGAAAGGGATTCCAGAGCAGAGCCCCAGGTACGGGCGGGGCGACTGGAAAACTCAAACACTGGTGAGGATTGGGTGCATAGGGGCTTGGCAAGCCCCATATGCGGGCTCTTGGCCCAGGCCCTGACAGGCCTTTCTTTGACATGGGGCTCATGCTGAGGGTCAGAGTGTGAATTTGTGCCCAAGCAGCACTCAAGTTTGGGCGTGGCATCAGGGACCAGGAAGGTTTCTCCCACCCTGAAGGTGTGACTCCATGCCAAGAGCAAGCTTTACAGCCACGGGGAAGGAGGAGTTCTGTGTTGTGCTTGCGATACCCAGCTGTGTGGAGAATTGATATAATGTCTAGGTTCAGATATCTGAAAACCATGGTTAGGAAGAGGTGAGGGCATAAGACCATGGCGTGTCCGAAGTGCTGGGTGTGCGGCCAGCTGTCTCCTTGTCTGTCTGGACGTCTGGCTTCAGGCTGTGTCAGACAGAGCATGAGTGCCCAGAGCAGCCTATCCAGTTCGGGTACCGTCGATGCCCGAGCAGGTTGATCCTCATCTGGGTTTTCTGGAGAGAGCCCCACAGGGAAACGTTTTTCTTGCCTTGGGCAGACCCTGGGCTGGGTTGTGGTTCTGGAGTTCCTAGTCCGGAGGGCTTGTTTGCCAGGAGTGTGAGGAAGGAAGTCTGAAAACACAAGCTAGCGTGAGGTTTGGGACCGATGGCACGGCAGGCCCACTCTGAGAGGCTGAATCGAGATCTCCTGCATTGAGGTCATTTCAACTATGAGACGTGCTTCAGGCTAGAGTTTTTGTCCATCATGGCCTCTTCCTGAATGGTGTGGGGGCCTCATGAGGCCAGGAAGGTTTGCCTACGATGGGATTTGTGAACTACTCCAAACCTCAAGGTTTCCTTCTGCAAGAAAGTCGAGTGCTATTGGATGGTTCCAGGAGGCCCCATACGGAAAGACTCGAGAGCAGGTGTCTAAGCATGGATGCCTGGGAACGCCACCTCATATTCCCACTCTTTAGTCAGGACAAGGCAGGCTCAATCTGCGGGCTCCTGGGTGAGCTACCCAGAGGGGAGAGTTGAAATGGACTCTCCTGAAGATGAGTCCTACTGTGGCTTGGTGGCCTGGGAGACCTTGGAATGTGGAGGTGGCTCAGGGACTCTGCAGGATTCTCCAACCTGAGGTGTTTGACACGGCTCCAACAAGGAAGCTTCCCATGTGGAGACGAGAGAAGTTCTGTTCAGTGCCTCAGGAAAGCCCCATATCCTGTTCTTCGAACCAAAGCCTCTGAGGAGTGACACCTGGAAAACAAAGCAAGAGTTGAGATTAGGGCCTAAGGGCCTGTCGGGCTCAACCTTCTATCTCTGTTGACATCGGTGTGCATGCCTTCATGGAGGTAGCAGCTCCGCTTGTGTCCGAAGGCCCCTGTGTGTGCAGGGAGGCTCCCGGTAATGGTATGTCCTCGGGGGCCTTGAGGTTTCTCATATTCTGGAGGTGTGTGGCCAAAGGAATGGACAGAGTTTCCCAGGAGAGAGCAGGCATGGTCCTGTGGTATGGCTCCAGAGGACCCAGCCTAGAGGCTGTGTTTGCCAGGGCTGTGGGGACAGATGTCTGAAAAAGCAAACTTGGCTCAGGTAGGGGCCAAGGTAATGGCAAGCCTGATCTCCAGTCCAAGAGGGGAGATCCTCTGGATATCAAAGGAGGGCAAGTGGGAGGCAGTCGCTCAGGCCTTTGTCTCTGGGTGTTGCGTTCACAGTGGCCGTTCAGGGTAGGGGTTGCTTCAGGGGCCGAGGAAGAGCCTTCCTCTCGGGGGATTGTCCAAGCTCCCAAGTGTTTGGGTTCATTCTGTGGGAAGGGAAGAGTACTGTTTTCTGCCACAGGGGACCCCCCAGGAGAGGGACTCTAGAGCACAGCAGTGGGTTCCCTCAACTGGAATACACACCATCTAGTTAGTCCTGCGTGCCTATGGGCATGGCAAGCCACATATGCGGGCTCTTGGTCCAATTGAGAGGCGTTACTTGAATAAGGTACTCACGCTGAGGGTCACAATGTGTGTTTGTGCCCAAGGCGGCCCTCACACATGGGCGTGGACTCATGGGCCATGCCGTTTTCTCCTACACTGAAGGTTTGACTCACTGCCAGCAGCAAGGTTTCTTGCCATGGGGAAGGAGGGGTTCTGACTTGTGCATCAGGTTCCCCCCTGAGCAGGGATTGGAGATAAGGTCTAGGTTCTGATGACTGAAAACCCAGGTTGGGAATGGATGGTGGCCTAAGGCAGTGGCGGGTCCAATGTGCTGCGTGTGCAGCCAGCTGTGTCGGTGTCTGTTGGAAGGTCTGGGCTCAGGCTATTTGCGACAGAGCATCAGTGTTTAAGGTAGCCTATGCAATTGGGGTGTTGCCGAGGGCCAAGCAGTTTGATCCTCATTTGGGGATTCTGGGCAGCACCATAGACAAAGGTTTTCTCCTGGGAGGCAAGCGGATTGCTTCATTGTGGCCCCAGAATTCCCAGAAGGGAGGGTTTGTGGGCCAGGAGTGTGAGGACCGAAGTCTAGGAACACAAGCTAAAGTGAGGATTGGAGCCAAGGCCAGAGCAGGCCCACTAGGCAGAGGCTGAATCAAAATCTCCTGCATCTGAAGTCAGGCTGAGGATCAGACGTTGGCTGAGGCTGGAGTATGTGTCCATGATGGCACCTTCATGAAGCGGGGGCCTCATGAGGCCAAGGAAGTTTTCCCACGCTGAGTTTGGAGGTTGCCCCAAACCACCAGGTTTCCTTCTGTGGGACATTCGAGTCCTGTTGCATGGCTCCAGGACATACCATACGGAAGGACTGGAGAGCACGGTTCGAAGGATGGATCCCTGTACAGCATGCCTCGCATTCCCATTGGCCATTAGCCACAAGATATGTTTGATCTGCTGCCTCTGGGGCACGCTAACCAGGGGGCTGAGTTGAAATGGCCTCTCCTGAGGATGCGTCATAATGTGCGTTTGGGTCCATGGAAAGCTTGGAATGTGCTGGTTGTTCAGTGGCCCTGCTGAACTCTCCTACCTGAAGGGTTTGATACATCCCCAGTAAGTAAGCTCCCCATGTGGAGGCGAGAGAGGTTTGGTTTGGTGCCTCAGAAAAGCCCCGTGTGCTGGTCTACGAAAACAGACCTCTGAGGACGAACACATGGAAACCAGAGCTAAGGTTCAGATTAGGGCCTGGGGGCCTGTCCATTTCAACCTTCTGTCTCTGGGGACACTGTCTGAGAGTCTAAGTGGAGATAGTTGCCTCGCTGGTGTCAGAGAGCCCCTCTTAGTCCAGGGTGGCCTACACTATTGATGGCCTCAGGGGCCTTGGAGCTTTTCCCTAACCTGTAGGGTTGTGGTCAATGGATTGGGCACAATTTCCTTGGAGAGGGCAGGCACAATCTTTCGCTGTGGTCCAGAGGCCCTAGCCTGGCGGTTGTGTGGGTCCAGGCTGAGGGCACAGAAGTCTGAAAACACAAACTCAGCTTATGAGTGGCGCCTAGGGTATGGCAGGCCGGATGTACAGCCCGAGAGGGAGCTCCTGGGCCTCTGAAACAAGGGCGAGTGGGAGGCGTTCCTTCAGGCTTTTGTCTCTGGATGTTGTGTCCGAGATAGCCGTGGATTGGAGGGGTGGCCTCAGGGAATGTGGACGAGTATCCCTCTCTGGGGATTTGTCCCAGCTCCCAAGAGTTTGGGGTCATTTTGTGGGAAGGGTGGAGTCGTGTTGTCTGGCTCATGTGTCTCTCCAAGAAAGGGATTCCAGAGCAGAGCCCCAGGTACGGGCGGGGCGACTGGAAAACTCAAACACTGGTGAGGATTGGGTGCATAGGGGCTTGGCAAGCCCCATATGCGGGCTCTTGGCCCAGGCCCTGACAGGCCTTTTTTTGACATGGGGCTCATGCTGAGGGTCAGAGTGTGAATTTGTGCCCAAGCAGCACTCAAGTTTGGGCGTGGCATCAGGGACCAGGAAGGTTTCTCCCACCCTGAAGGTGTGACTCCATGCCAAGAGCAAGCTTTACAGCCACGGGGAAGGAGGAGTTCTGTGTTGTGCTTGCGATACCCAGCTGTGTGGAGAATTGATATAATGTCTAGGTTCAGATATCTGAAAACCAAGGTTAGGAAGAGGTGACGGCATAAGACCATGGCGTGTCCGAAGTGCTGGGTGTGCGGCCAGCTGTCTCCTTGTCTGTCTGGACGTCTGGCTTCAGGCTGTGTCAGACAGAGCATGAGTGCCCAGAGCAGCCTATCCAGTTCGGGTACCGTCGAGGCCCGAGCAGGTTGATCCTCATCTGGGTTTTCTGGAGAGAGCCCCACAGGGAAACGTTTTTCTTCCCTTGGGCAGACCCTGGGCTGGGTTGTGGTTCTGGAGTTCCTAGTCCGGAGGGCTTGTTTGCCAGGAGTGTGAGGAAGGAAGTCTGAAAACACAAGCTAGCGTGAGGTTTGGGACCGATGGCACGGCAGGCCCACTCTGAGAGGCTGAAACGAGATCTCCTGCACTGAGGTCATTTCAACTCTGAGACGTGCCTCAGGCTAGAGTTTTTGTCCAGCATGGCCTCTTCCTGAATGGTGTGGGGGCCTCATGAGGCCAGGAAGGTTTGCCTACGATGGGATTTGTGAACTACTCCAAACCTCAAGGTTTCCTTCTGCACGAAAGTCGAGTGCTATTGGATGGTTCCAGGAGGCCCCATACGGAAAGACTCGAGAGCAGGTGTCTAAGCATGGATGCCTGGGAACGCCACCTCATATTCCCACTCTTTAGTCAGGACAAGGCAGGCTCAATCTGCGGGCTCCTGGGTGAGCTACCCAGAGGGGAGAGTTGAAATGGACTCTCCTGAAGATGAGTCCTACTGTGGCTTGGTGGCCTGGGAGACCTTGGAATGTGGAGGTGGCTCAGGGACTCTGCAGGATTCTCCAACCTGAGGTGTTTGACACGGCTCCAACAAGGAAGCTTCCCATGTGGAGACGAGAGAAGTTCTGTTCAGTGCCTCAGGAAAGCCCCATATCCTGTTCTTCGAACCAAAGCCTCTGAGGAGTGACACCTGGAAAACAAAGCAAGAGTTGAGATTAGGGCCTAAGGGCCTGTCGGGCTCAACCTTCTATCTCTGTTGACATCGGTGTGCATGCCTTCATGGAGGTAGCAGCTCCGCTTGTGTCCGAAGGCCCCTGTGTGTGCAGGGAGGCTCCCGGTAATGGTATGTCCTCGGGGGCCTTGAGGTTTCTCATATTCTGGAGGTGTGTGGCCAAAGGAATGGACAGAGTTTCCCAGGAGAGAGCAGGCATGGTCCTGTGGTATGGCTCCAGAGGACCCAGCCTAGAGGCTGTGTTTGCCAGGGCTGTGGGGACAGATGTCTGAAAAAGCAAACTTGGCTCAGGTAGGGGCCAAGGTAATGGCAGGCCTGATCTCCAGTCCAAGAGGGGAGATCCTCTGGATATCAAAGGAGGGCAAGTGGGAGGCAGTCGCTCAGGCTTTTGTCTCTGGGTGTTGCGTTCACAGTGGCCGTTCAGGGTAGGGGTTGCTTCAGGGGCCGAGGAAGAGCCTTCCTCTCGGGGGATTGTCCAAGCTCCCAAGTGTTTGGGTTCATTCTGTGGGAAGGGAAGAGTACTGTTTTCTGCCACAGGGGACCCCCCAGGAGAGGGACTCTAGAGCACAGCAGTGGGTTCCCTCAACTGGAATACACACCATCTAGTTAGTCCTGCATGCCTATGGGCATGGCAAGCCACATATGCGGGCTCTTGGTCCAATCACTGAGAGGCGTTACTTGAATAAGGTACTCACGCTGAGGGTCACAATGTGTGTTTGTGCCCAATGCGGCCCTCACACATGGGCGTGGCCTCATGGGCCATGCCGTTTTCTCCTACACTGAAGGTTTGACTCCCTGCCAGCAGCAAGGTTTCTTGCCATGGGGAAGGAGGGGTTCAGACTTGTGCATCAGGTTCCCCCCTGTGCAGGGATTGGAGATAAGGTCTAGGTTCTGATGACTGAAAACCCAGGTTGGGAATGGATGTTGGCCTAAGGCAGTGGCGGGTCCAATGTGCTGGGTGTGCAGCCAGCTGTGTCGGTGTCTGTTGGAAGGTCTGGGCTCAGGCTATTTGCGACAGAGCATCAGTGTTTAAGGTAGCCTATGCAATTGGGGTGTTGCTGAGGGCCAAGCAGTTTGATCCTCATTTGGGGTTTCTGGGCAGCATCATAGACAAAGTTTTTCTCCTGGGAGGCAGGCGGAGTGCTTCATTGTGGCCCCAGAATTCCCAGAAGGGAGGGTTTGTGGGCCAGGAGTGTGAGGACGGAAGTCTAGGAACACAAGCTAAAGTGAGGATTGGAGCCAAGGGCAGAGCAGGCCCACTAGGCAGAGGCTGAATCAAAATCTCCTGCATCTGAAGTCAGGCTGAGGATCAAACGTTGGCTGAGGTTGGAGTATGTGTCCATGATGCGTGGGCCTCATGAGGCCAAGGAAGTTTTCCCACGCTGAGTTTGGAGGTTGCCCCAAACCACCAGGTTTCCTTCTGTGGGACATTCGAGTCCTGTTGCATGGCTCCAGGACATACCATACGGAAGGACTGGAGAGCACGGTTCGAAGGATGGATCCCTGTACAGCATGCCTCGCATTCCCATTGGCCATTAGCCACAAGATATGTTTGATCTGCTGCCTCTGGGGCACGCTAACCAGGGGGCTGAGTTGAAATGGCCTCTCCTGAGGATGCGTCATAATGTGCGTTTGGGTCCATGGAAACCTTGGAATGTGCTGGTTGTTCAGTGGCCCTGCGGAACTCTCCTACCTGAAGGGTTTGATACATCCCCAGTAAGTAAGCTCCCCATGTGGAGGCGAGAGAGGTTTGTTTTGATGCCTCAGAAAAGCCCCGTGTGCTGGTCTACGAAAACAGACCTCTGAGGACGGACACATGGAAACCAGAGCTAAGGTTCAGATTAGGGCCTGGGGGCCTGTCCATTTCAACCTTCTGTCTCTGGGGACACGGTCTGAGAGTCTAAGTGGAGATAGTTGCTCCGCTGGTGTCAGAGAGCCCCTCTTAGTCCAGGGTGGCCTACACTATTGATGGCCTCAGGGGCCTTGGAGCTTTTCCCTAACCTGTAGGGTTGTGGTCAATGGATTGGGCACAATTTCCTTGGAGAGGGCAGGCACAATCTTTCGCTGTGGCTCCAGAGGCCCTAGCCTGGCGGTTGTGTGGGTCCAGGCTGAGGGCACAGAAGTCTGAAAACACAAACTCAGCTTATGAGTGGCGCCTAGGGTATGGCAGGCCGGATGTACAGCCCGAGAGGGAGCTCCTGGGCCTCTGAAACAAGGGCGAGTGGGAGGCGTTCCTTCAGGCTTTTGTCTCTGGATGTTGTGTCCGAGATAGCCGTGGATTGGAGGGGTGGCCTCAGGGACTGTGGACGAGTATCCCTCTCTGGGGATTTGTCCCAGCTCCCAAGAGTTTGGGGTCATTTTGTGGGAAGGGTGGAGTCGTGTTGTCTGGCTCATGTGTCTCTCCAAGAAAGGGATTCCAGAGCAGAGCCCCAGGTACGGGCGGGGCGACTGGAAAACTCAAACACTGGTGAGGATTGGGTGCATAGGGGCTTGGCAAGCCCCATATGCGGGCTCTTGGCCCAGGCCCTGACAGGCCTTTCTTTGACATGGGGCTCATGCTGAGGGTCAGAGTGTGAATTTGTGCCCAAGCAGCACTCAAGTTTGGGCGTGGCATCAGGGACCAGGAAGGTTTCTCCCACCCTGAAGGTGTGACTCCATGCCAAGAGCAAGCTTTACAGCCACGGGGAAGGAGGAGTTCTGTGTTGTGCTTGCGATACCCAGCTGTGTGGAGAATTGATATAATGTCTAGGTTCAGATATCTGAAAACCATGGTTAGGAAGAGGTGACGGCATAAGACCATGGCGTGTCTGAAGTGCTGGGTGTGCGGCCAGTTGTCTCCTTGTCTGTCTGGACGTCTGGCTTCAGGCTGTGTCAGACAGAGCATGAGTGCCCAGAGCAGCCTATCCAGTTCGGGTACCGTCGAGGCCCGCGCAGGTTGATCCTCATCTGGGTTTTCTGGAGAGAGCCCCACAGGGAAACGTTTTTCTTCCCTTGGGCAGACCCTGGGCTGGGTTGTGGTTCTGGAGTTCCTAGTCCGGAGGGCTTGTTTGCCAGGAGTGTGAGGAAGGAAGTCTGAAAACACAAGCTAGCGTGAGGTTTGGGACCGATGGCACGGCAGGCCCACTCTGAGAGGCTGAATCGAGATCTCCTGCACTGAGGTCATTTCAACTCTGAGACGTGCCTCAGGCTAGAGTTTTTGTCCAGCATGGCCTCTTCCTGAATGGTGTGGGGGCCTCATGAGGCCAGGAAGGTTTGCCTACGATGGGATTTGTGAACTACTCCAAACCTCAAGGTTTCCTTCTGCACGAAAGTCGAGTGCTATTGGATGGTTCCAGGAGGCCCCATACGGAAAGACTCGAGAGCAGGTGTCTAAGCATGGATGCCTGGGAACGCCACCTCATATTCCCACTCTTTAGTCAGGACAAGGCAGGCTCAATCTGCGGGCTCCTGGGTGAGCTACCCAGAGGGGAGAGTTGAAATGGACTCTCCTGAAGATGAGTCCTACTGTGGCTTGGTGGCCTGGGAGACCTTGGAATGTGGAGTTGGCTCAGGGACTCTGCAGGATTCTCCAACCTGAGGTGTTTGACACGGCTCCAACAAGGAAGCTTCCCATGTGGAGACGAGAGAAGTTCTGTTCAGTGCCTCAGGAAAGCCCCATATCCTGTTCTTCGAACCAAAGCCTCTGAGGAGTGACACCTGGAAAACAAAGCAAGAGTTGAGATTAGGGCCTAAGGGCCTGTCGGGCTCAACCTTCTATCTCTGTTGACATCGGTGTGCATGCCTTCATGGAGGTAGCAGCTCCGCTTGTGTCCGAAGGCCCCTGTGTGTGCAGGGAGGCTCCCGGTAATGGTATGTCCTCGGGGGCCTTGAGGTTTCTCATATTCTGGAGGTGTGTGGCCAAAGGAATGGACAGAGTTTCCCAGGAGAGAGCAGGCATGGTCCTGTGGTATGGCTCCAGAGGACCCAGTCTAAAGGCTGTGTTTGCCAGGGCTGTGGGGACAGATGTCTGAAAAAGCAAACTTGGCTCAGGTAGGGGCCAAGGTAATGGCAGGCCTGATCTCCAGTCCGAGAGGGGAGATCCTCTGGATATCAAAGGAGGGCAAGTGGGAGGCAGTCGCTCAGGCTTTTGTCTCTGGGTGTTGCGTTCACAGTGGCCGTTCAGGGTAGGGGTTGCTTCAGGGGCCGAGGAAGAGCCTTCCTCTCGGGGGATTGTCCAAGCTCCCAAGTGTTTGGGTTCATTCTGTGGGAAGGGAAGAGTACTGTTTTCTGCCACAGGGGACCCCCCAGGAGAGGGACTCTAGAGCACAGCAGTGGGTTCCCTCAACTGGAATACACACCATCTAGTTAGTCCGGCGTGCCTATGGGCATGGCAAGCCACATATGCGGGCTCTTGGTCCAATCACTGAGAGGCGTTACTTGAATAAGGTACTCACGCTGAGGGTCACAATGTGTGCTTGTGCCCAAGGTGGCCCTCACACATGGGCGTGGCCTCATGGGCCATGCCGTTTTCTCCTACACTGAAGGTTTGACTCACTGCCAGCAGCAAGGTTTCTTGCCATGGGGAAGGAGGGGTTCTGACTTGTGCATCAGGTTCCCCCCTGTGCAGGGATTGGAGATAAGTTCTAGGTTCTGATGACTGAAAACCCAGGTTGGGAATGGATGGTGGCCTAAGGCAGTGGCGGGTCCAATGTGCTGGGTGTGCAGCCAGCTGTGTCGGTGTCTGTTGGAAGGTCTGGGCTCAGGCTATTTGCGACAGAGCATCAGTGTTTAAGGTAGCGTATGCAATTGGGGTGTTGCCGAGGGCCAAGCAGTTTGATCCTCATTTGGGGTTTCTGGGCAGCACCATAGACAAAGTTTTTCTCCTGGGAGGCAGGCGGAGTGCTTCATTGTGGCTCCAGAATTCCCAGAAGGGAGGGTTTGTGGGCCAGGAGTGTGAGGACGGAAGTCTAGGAACACAAGCTAAAGTGAGGATTGGAGCCAAGGGCAGAGCAGGCCCACTAGGCAGAGGCTGAATCAAAATCTCCTGCATCTGAAGTCAGGCTGAGGATCAGACGTTGGCTGAGGCTGGAGTATGTGTCCATGATGGCACCTTCATGAAGCGGGGGCTTCATGAGGCCAAGGAAGTTTTCCCACGCTGAGTTTGGAGGTTGCCCCAAACCACCAGGTTTCCTTCTGTGAGACATTCGAGTCCTGTTGCATGGCTCCAGGACATACCATACGGAAGGATTGGAGAGCACGGTTCGAAGGATGGATCCCTGTACAGCATGCCTCGCATTCCCATTGGCCATTAGCCACAAGATATGTTTGATCTGCTGCCTCTGGGTACGCTAACCAGGTGGCTGAGTTGAAATGGCCTCTCCTGAGGATGGGTCATAATGTGCGTTTGGGTCCATGGAAACCTTGGAATGTGCTGGTTGTTCAGTGGCCCTGCGGAACTCTCCTACCTGAAGGGTTTGATACATCCCCAGTAAGTAAGCTCCCCATGTGGAGGCGAGAGAGGTTTGGTTTGGTGCCTCAGAAAAGCCCCGTGTGCTGGTCTACGAAAACAGACCTCTGAGGACGGACACATGGAAACCAGAGCTAAGGTTCAGATTAGGGCCTGGGGGCCTGTCCATTTCAACCTTCTGTCTCTGGGGACACTGTCTGAGAGTCTAAGTGGAGATAGTTGTTCCGCTGGTGTCAGAGAGCCCCTCTTAGTCCAGGGTGGCCTACACTATTGATGGCCTCAGGGGCCTTGGAGCTTTTCCCTAACCTGTAGGGTTGTGGTCAATGGATTGGGCACAATTTCCTTGGAGAGGGCAGGCACAATCTTTCGCTGTGGCTCCAGAGGCCCTAGCCTGGCGGTTGTGTGGGTCCCGGGTGAGGGCACAGAAGTCTGAAAACACAAACTCAGCTTATGAGTGGCGCCTAGGGTATGGCAGGCCGGATGTACAGCCCGAGAGGGAGCTCCTGGGCCTCTGAAACAAGGGCGAGTGGGAGGCGTTCCTTCAGGCTTTTGTCTCTGGATGTTGTGTCCGAGATAGCCGTGGATTGGAGGGGTGGCCTCAGGGACTGTGGACGAGTATCCCTCTCTGGGGATTTGTCCCAGCTCCCAAGAGTTTGGGGTCATTTTGTGGGAAGGGTGGAGTCGTGTTGTCTGGCTCACGTGTCTCTCCAAGAAAGGGATTCCAGAGCAGAGCCCCAGGTACGGGCGGGGCGACTGGAAAACTCAAACACTGGTGAGGATTGGGTGCATAGGGGCTTGGCAAGCCCCATATGCGGGCTCTTGGCCCAGGCCCTGACAGGCCTTTCTTTGACATGGGGCTCATGCTGAGGGTCAGAGTGTGAATTTGTGCCCAAGCAGCACTCAAGTTTGGGCGTGGCATCAGGGACCAGGAAGGTTTCTCCCACCCTGAAGGTGTGAATCCATGCCAAGAGCAAGCTTTACAGCCACGGGGAAGGAGGAGTTCTGTGTTGTGCTTGCGATACCCAGCTGTGTGGAGAATTGATATAATGTCTAGGTTCAGATATCTGAAAACCAAGGTTAGGAAGAGGTGACGGCATAAGACCATGGCGTGTCCGAAGTGCTGGGTGTGCGGCCAGCTGTCTCCTTGTCTGTCTGGACGTCTGGTCAGGCTGTGTCAGACAGAGCATGAGTGCCCAGAGCAGCCTATCCAGTTCGGGTACCGTCGAGGCCCGAGCAGGTTGATCCTCATCTGGGTTTTCTGGAGAGAGCCCCACAGGGAAACGTTTTTCTTCCCTTGGGCAGACCCTGGGCTGGGTTGTGGTTCTGGAGTTCCTAGTCCGGAGGGCTTGTTTGCCAGGAGTGTGAGGAAGGAAGTCTGAAAACACAAGCTAGCGTGAGGTTTGGGACCGATGGCACGGCAGGCCCACTCTGAGAGGCTGAATCGAGATCTCCTGCACTGAGGTCATTTCAACTCTGAGACGTGCCTCAGGCTAGAGTTTTTGTCCAGCATGGCCTCTTCCTGAATGGTGTGGGGGCCTCATGAGGCGAGGAAGGTTTGCCTACGATGGGATTTGTGAACTACTCCAAACCTCAAGGTTTCCTTCTGCACGAAAGTCGAGTGCTATTGGATGGTTCCAGGAGGCCCCATACGGAAAGACTCGAGAGCAGGTGTCTAAGCATGGATGCCTGGGAACGCCACCTCATATTCCCACTCTTTAGTCAGGACAAGGCAGGCTCAATCTGCGGGCTCCTGGGTGAGCTACCCAGAGGGGAGAGTTGAAATGGACTCTCCTGAAGATGAGTCCTACTGTGTCTTGGTGGCCTGGGAGACCTTGGAATGTGGAGGTGGCTCAGGGACTCTGCAGGATGCTCCAACCTGAGGTGTTTGACACGGCTCCAACAAGGAAGCTTCCCATGTGGAGACGAGAGAAGTTCTGTTCAGTGCCTCAGGAAAGCCCCATATCCTGTTCTTCGAACCAAAGCCTCTGAGGAGTGACACCTGGAAAACAAAGCAAGAGTTGAGATTAGGGCCTAAGGGCCTGTCGGGCTCAACCTTCTATCTCTGTTGACATCGGTGTGCATGCCTTCATGGAGGTAGCAGCTCCGCTTGTGTCCGAAGGCCCCTGTGTGTGCAGGGAGGCTCCCGGTAATGGTATGTTCTCGGGGGCCTTGAGGTTTCTCATATTCTGGAGGTGTGTGGCCAAAGGAATGGACAGAGTTTCCCATGAGAGAGCAGGCATGGTCCTGTGGTATGGCTCCAGAGGACCCAGCCTAGAGGCTGTGTTTGCCAGGGCTGTGGGGACAGATGTCTGAAAAAGCAAACTTGGCTCAGGTAGGGGCCAAGGTAATGGCAGGCCTGATCTCCAGTCCGAGAGGGGAGATCCTCTGGATATCAAAGGAGGGCAAGTGGGAGGCAGTCGCTCAGGCTTTTGTCTCTGGGTGTTGCGTTCACAGTGGCCGTTCAGGGTAGGGGTTGCTTCAGGGTCCGAGGAAGAGCCTTCCTCTCGGGGGATTGTCCAAGCTCCCAAGTGTTTGGGTTCATTCTGTGGGAAGGGAAGAGTACTGTTTTCTGCCACAGGGGACCCCCCAGGAGAGGGACTCTAGAGCACATCAGTGGGTTCCCTCAACTGGAATACACACCATCTAGTTAGTCCTGCGTGCCTATGGGCATGGCAAGCCACATACGCGGGCTCTTGGTCCAATCACTGAGAGGCGTTACTTGAATAAGGTACTCACGCTGAGGGTCACAATGTGTGTTTGTGCCCAAGGCGGCCCTCACACATGGGCGTGGCCTCATGGGCCATGCCATTTCTCCTACACTGAAGGTTTGACTCACTGCCAGCAGCAAGGTTTCTTGCCATGGGGAAGGAGGGGTTCTGACTTGTGCATCAGGTTCCCCCCTGTGCAGGGATTGGAGATAAGGTCTAGGTTCTGATGACTGAAAACCCAGGTTGGGAATGGATGGTGGCCTAAGGCAGTGGCGGGTCCAATGTGCTGGGTGTGCAGCCAGCTGTGTAGGTGTCTGTTGGAAGGTCTGGGCTCAGGCTATTTGCGACAGAGCATCAGTGTTTAAGGTAGCCTATGCAATTGGGGTGTTGCCGAGGGCCAAGCAGTTTGATCCTCATTTGGGGTTTCTGGGCAGCACCATAGACAAAGGTTTTCTCCTGGGAGGCAGGCGGAGTGCTTCATTGTGGCCCCAGAATTCCCAGTAGGGAGGGTTTGCGGGCCAGGAGTGTGAGGACCGAAGTCTAGGAACACAAGCTAAAGTGAGGATTGGAGCCAAGGCCAGAGCAGGCCCACTAGGCAGAGGCTGAATCAAAATCTCCTGCATCTGAAGTCAGGCTGAGGATCAGACGTTGGCTGAGGCTGGAGTATGTGTCCATGATGGCACCTTCATGAAGCGGGGGCCTCATGAGGCCAAGGAAGTTTTCCCACGCTGAGTTTGGAGGTTGCCCCAAACCACCAGGTTTCCTTCTGTGGGACATTCGAGTCCTGTTGCATGGCTCCAGGACATACCATACGGAAGGACTGGAGAGCACGGTTCGAAGGATGGATCCCTGTACAGCATGCCTCGCATTCCCATTGGCCATTAGCCACAAGATATGTTTGATCTGCTGCCTCTGGGGCACGCTAACCAGGGGGCTGAGTTGAAATGGCCTCTCCTGAGGATGGGTCATAATGTGCGTTTGGGTCCATGGAAACCTTGGAATGTGCTGGTTGTTCAGTGGCCCTGCGGAACTCTCCTACCTGAAGGGTTTGATACATCCCCAGTAAGTAAGCTCCCCATGTGGAGGCGAGAGAGGTTTGGTTTGGTGCCTCAGAAAAGCCCCGTGTGCTGGTCTACGAAAACAGACCTCTGAGGACGGACACATGGAAACCAGAGCTAAGGTTCAGATTAGGGCCTGGGGGCCTGTCCATTTCAACCTTCTGTCTCTGGGGACACTGTCTGAGAGTCTAAGTGGAGATAGTTGCTCCGCTGGTGTCAGAGAGCCCCTCTTAGTCCAGGGTGGCCTACACTATTGATGGCCTCAGGGGCCTTGGAGCTTTTCCCTAACCTGTAGGGTTGTGGTCAATGGATTGGGCACAATTTCCTTGGAGAGGGCAGGCACAATCTTTCGCTGTGGCTCCAGAGGCCCTAGCCTGGCGGTTGTGTGGGTCCAGGCTGAGGGCACAGAAGTCTGAAAACACAAACTCAGCTTATGAGTGGCGCCTAGGGTATGGCAGGCCGGATGTACAGCCCGAGAGGGAGCTCCTGGGCCTCTGAAACAAGGGCGAGTGGGAGGCGTTCCTTCAGGCTTTTGTCTCTGGATGTTGTGTCCGAGATAGCCGTGGATTGGAGGGGTGGCCTCAGGGACTGTGGACGAGTATCCCTCTCTGGGGATTTGTCCCAGCTCCCAAGAGTTTGGGGTCATTTTGTGGGAAGGGTGGAAATGTGTTGCCTGGCTCACGTGTCTCTCCAAGAAAGGGATTCCAGAGCAGAGCCCCAGGTACGGGCGGGGCGACTGGAAAACTCAAACACTGGTGAGGATTGGGTGCATAGGGGCTTGGCAAGCGCCATATGCGGGCTCTTGGCCCAGGCCCTGACAGGCCTTTCTTTGACATGGGGCTCATGCTGAGGGTCAGAGTGTGAATTTGTGCCCAAGCAGCACTCAAGTTTGGGCGTGGCATCAGGGACCAGGAAGGTTTCTCCCACCCTGAAGGTGTGAATCCATGCCAAGAGCAAGCTTTACAGCCACGGGGAAGGAGGAGTTCTGTGTTGTGCTTGCGATACCCAGCTGTGTGGAGAATTGATATAATGTCTAGGTTCAGATATCTGAAAACCAAGGTTAGGAAGAGGTGACGGCATAAGACCATGGCGTGTCCGAAGTGCTGGGTGTGCGGCCAGCTGTCTCCTTGTCTGTCTGGACGTCTGGCTTCAGGCTGTGTCAGACAGAGCATGAGTGCCCAGAGCAGCCTATCCAGTTCGGGTACCGTCGAGGCCCGAGCAGGTTGATCCTCATCTGGGTTTTCTGGAGAGAGCCCCACAGGGAAACGTTTTTCTTCCCTTGGGCAGACCCTGGGCTGGGTTGTGGTTCTGGAGTTCCTAGTCCGGAGGGCTTGTTTGCCAGGAGTGTGAGGAAGGAAGTCTGAAAACACAAGCTAGCGTGAGGTTTGGGACCGATGGCACGGCAGGCCCACTCTGAGAGGCTGAATCGAGATCTCCTGCACTGAGGTCATTTCAACTCTGAGACGTGCCTCAGGCTAGAGTTTTTGTCCAGCATGGCCTCTTCCTGAATGGTGTGGGGGCCTCATGAGGCCAGGAAGGTTTGCCTACGATGGGATTTGTGAACTACTCCAAACCTCAAGGTTTCCTTCTGCACGAAAGTCGAGTGCTATTGGATGGTTCCAGGAGGCCCCATACGGAAAGACTCGAGAGCAGGTGTCTAAGCATGGATGCCTGGGAACGCCACCTCATATTCCCACTCTTTAGTCAGGACAAGGCAGGCTCAATCTGCGGGCTCCTGGGTGAGCTACCCAGAGGGGAGAGTTGAAATGGACTCTCCTGAAGATGAGTCCTACTGTGTCTTGGTGGCCTGGGAGACCTTGGAATGTGGAGGTGGCTCAGGGACTCTGCAGGATTCTCCAACCTGAGGTGTTTGACACGGCTCCAACAAGGAAGCTTCCCATGTGGAGACGAGAGAAGTTCTGTTCAGTGCCTCAGGAAAGCCCCATATCCTGTTCTTCGAACCAAAGCCTCTGAGGAGTGACACCTGGAAAACAAAGCAAGAGTTGAGATTAGGGCCTAAGGGCCTGTCGGGCTCAACCTTCTATCTCTGTTGACATCGGTGTGCATGCCTTCATGGAGGTAGCAGCTCCGCTTGTGTCCGAAGGCCCCTGTGTGTGCAGGGAGGCTCCCGGTAATGGTATGTCCTCGGGGGCCTTGAGGTTTCTCATATTCTGGAGGTGTGTGGCCAAAGGAATGGACAGAGTTTCCCATGAGAGAGCAGGCATGGTCCTGTGGTATGGCTCCAGAGGACCCAGCCTAGAGGCTGTGTTTGCCAGGGCTGTGGGGACAGATGTCTGAAAAAGCAAACTTGGCTCAGGTAGGGGCCAAGGTAATGGCAGGCCTGATCTCCAGTCCGAGAGGGGAGATCCTCTGGATATCAAAGGAGGGCAAGTGGGAGGCAGTCGCTCAGGCTTTTGTCTCTGGGTGTTGCGTTCACAGTGGCCGTTCAGGGTAGGGGTTGCTTCAGGGGCCGAGGAAGAGCCTTCCTCTCGGGGGATTGTCCAAGCTCCCAAGTGTTTGGGTTCATTCTGTGGGAAGGGAAGAGTACTGTTTTCTGCCACAGGGGACCCCCCAGGAGAGGGACTCTAGAGCACATCAGTGGGTTCCCTCAACTGGAATACACACCATCTAGTTAGTCCTGCGTGCCTATGGGCATGGCAAGCCACATACGCGGGCTCTTGGTCCAATCACTGAGAGGCGTTACTTGAATAAGGTACTCACACTGAGGGTCACAATGTGTGTTTGTGCCCAAGGCGGCCCTCACACATGGGCGTGGCCTCATGGGCCATGCCATTTCTCCTACACTGAAGGTTTGACTCACTGCCAGCAGCAAGGTTTCTTGCCATGGGGAAGGAGGGGTTCTGACTTGTGCATCAGGTTCCCCCCTGTGCAGGGATTGGAGATAAGGTCTAGGTTCTGATGACTGAAAACCCAGGTTGGGAATGGATGGTGGCCTAAGGCAGTGGCGGGTCCAATGTGCTGGGTGTGCAGCCAGCTGTGTAGGTGTCTGTTGGAAGGTCTGGGCTCAGGCTATTTGCGACAGAGCATCAGTGTTTAAGGTAGCCTATGCAATTGGGGTGTTGCCGAGGGCCAAGCAGTTTGATCCTCATTTGGGGTTTCTGGGCAGCACCATAGACAAAGGTTTTCTCCTGGGAGGCAGGCGGAGTGCTTCATTGTGGCCCCAGAATTCCCAGTAGGGAGGGTTTGCGGGCCAGGAGTGTGAGGACCGAAGTCTAGGAACACAAGCTAAAGTGAGGATTGGAGCCAAGGCCAGAGCAGGCCCACTAGGCAAAATCTCCTGCATCTGAAGTCAGGCTGAGGATCAGACGTTGGCTGAGGCTGGAGTATGTGTCCATGATGGCACCTTCATGAAGCGGGGGCCTCATGAGGCCAAGGAAGTTTTCCCACGCTGAGTTTGGAGGTTGCCCCAAACCACCAGGTTTCCTTCTGTGGGACATTCGAGTCCTGTTGCATGGCTCCAGGACATACCATACGGAAGGACTGGAGAGCACGGTTCGAAGGATGGATCCCTGTACAGCATGCCTCGCATTCCCATTGGCCATTAGCCACAAGATATGTTTGATCTGCTGCCTCTGGGGCACGCTAACCAGGGGGCTGAGTTGAAATGGCCTCTCCTGAGGATGGGTCATAATGTGCGTTTGGGTCCATGGAAACCTTGGAATGTGCTGGTTGTTCAGTGGCCCTGCGGAACTCTCCTACCTGAAGGGTTTGATACATCCCCAGTAAGTAAGCTCCCCATGTGGAGGCGAGAGAGGTTTGGTTTGGTGCCTCAGAAAAGCCCCGTGTGCTGGTCTACGAAAACAGACCTCTGAGGACGGACACATGGAAACCAGAGCTAAGGTTCAGATTAGGGCCTGGGGGCCTGTCCATTTCAACCTTCTGTCTCTGGGGACACTGTCTGAGAGTCTAAGTGGAGATAGTTGCTCCGCTGGTGTCAGAGAGCCCCTCTTAGTCCAGGGTGGCCTACACTATTGATGGCCTCAGGGGCCTTGGAGCTTTTCCCTAACCTGTAGGGTTGTGGTCAATGGATTGGGCACAATTTCCTTGGAGAGGGCAGGCACAATCTTTCGCTGTGGCTCCAGAGGCCCTAGCCTGGCGGTTGTGTGGGTCCAGGCTGAGGGCACAGAAGTCTGAAAACACAAACTCAGCTTATGAGTGGCGCCTAGGGTATGGCAGGCCGGATGTACAGCCCGAGAGGGAGCTCCTGGGCCTCTGAAACAAGGGCGAGTGGGAGGCGTTCCTTCAGGCTTTTGTCTCTGGATGTTGTGTCCGAGATAGCCGTGGATTGGAGGGGTGGCCTCAGGGACTGTGGACGAGTATCCCTCTCTGGGGATTTGTCCCAGCTCCCAAGAGTTTGGGGTCATTTTGTGGGAAGGGTGGAAATGTGTTGCCTGGCTCACGTGTCTCTCCAAGAAAGGGATTCCAGAGCAGAGCCCCAGGTACGGGCGGGGCGACTGGAAAACTCAAACACTGGTGAGGATTGGGTGCATAGGGGCTTGGCAAGCGCCATATGCGGGCTCTTGGCCCAGGCCCTGACAGGCCTTTCTTTGACATGGGGCTCATGCTGAGGGTCAGAGTGTGAATTTGTGCCCAAGCAGCACTCAAGTTTGGGCGTGGCATCAGGGACCAGGAAGGTTTCTCCCACCCTGAAGGTGTGAATCCATGCCAAGAGCAAGCTTTACAGCCACGGGGAAGGAGGAGTTCTGTGTTGTGCTTGCGATACCCAGCTGTGTGGAGAATTGATATAATGTCTAGGTTCAGATATCTGAAAACCAAGGTTAGGAAGAGGTGACGGCATAAGACCATGGCGTGTCCGAAGTGCTGGGTGTGCGGCCAGCTGTCTCCTTGTCTGTCTGGACGTCTGGCTTCAGGCTGTGTCAGACAGAGCATGAGTGCCCAGAGCAGCCTATCCAGTTCGGGTACCGTCGAGGCCCGAGCAGGTTGATCCTCATCTGGGTTTTCTGGAGAGAGCCCCACAGGGAAACGTTTTTCTTCCCTTGGGCAGACCCTGGGCTGGGTTGTGGTTCTGGAGTTCCTAGTCCGGAGGGCTTGTTTGCCAGGAGTGTGAGGAAGGAAGTCTGAAAACACAAGCTAGCGTGAGGTTTGGGACCGATGGCACGGCAGGCCCACTCTGAGAGGCTGAATCGAGATCTCCTGCACTGAGGTCATTTCAACTCTGAGACGTGCCTCAGGCTAGAGTTTTTGTCCAGCATGGCCTCTTCCTGAATGGTGTGGGGGCCTCATGAGGCGAGGAAGGTTTGCCTACGATGGGATTTGTGAACTACTCCAAACCTCAAGGTTTCCTTCTGCACGAAAGTCGAGTGCTATTGGATGGTTCCAGGAGGCCCCATACGGAAAGACTCGAGAGCAGGTGTCTAAGCATGGATGCCTGGGAACGCCACCTCATATTCCCACTCTTTAGTCAGGACAAGGCAGGCTCAATCTGCGGGCTCCTGGGTGAGCTACCCAGAGGGGAGAGTTGAAATGGACTCTCCTGAAGATGAGTCCTACTGTGTCTTGGTGGCCTGGGAGACCTTGGAATGTGGAGGTGGCTCAGGGACTCTGCAGGATGCTCCAACCTGAGGTGTTTGACACGGCTCCAACAAGGAAGCTTCCCATGTGGAGACGAGAGAAGTTCTGTTCAGTGCCTCAGGAAAGCCCCATATCCTGTTCTTCGAACCAAAGCCTCTGAGGAGTGACACCTGGAAAACAAAGCAAGAGTTGAGATTAGGGCCTAAGGGCCTGTCGGGCTCAACCTTCTATCTCTGTTGACATCGGTGTGCATGCCTTCATGGAGGTAGCAGCTCCGCTTGTGTCCGAAGGCCCCTGTGTGTGCAGGGAGGCTCCCGGTAATGGTATGTTCTCGGGGGCCTTGAGGTTTCTCATATTCTGGAGGTGTGTGGCCAAAGGAATGGACAGAGTTTCCCATGAGAGAGCAGGCATGGTCCTGTGGTATGGCTCCAGAGGACCCAGCCTAGAGGCTGTGTTTGCCAGGGCTGTGGGGACAGATGTCTGAAAAAGCAAACTTGGCTCAGGTAGGGGCCAAGGTAATGGCAGGCCTGATCTCCAGTCCGAGAGGGGAGATCCTCTGGATATCAAAGGAGGGCAAGTGGGAGGCAGTCGCTCAGGCTTTTGTCTCTGGGTGTTGCGTTCACAGTGGCCGTTCAGGGTAGGGGTTGCTTCAGGGTCCGAGGAAGAGCCTTCCTCTCGGGGGATTGTCCAAGCTCCCAAGTGTTTGGGTTCATTCTGTGGGAAGGGAAGAGTACTGTTTTCTGCCACAGGGGACCCCCCAGGAGAGGGACTCTAGAGCACATCAGTGGGTTCCCTCAACTGGAATACACACCATCTAGTTAGTCCTGCGTGCCTATGGGCATGGCAAGCCACATACGCGGGCTCTTGGTCCAATCACTGAGAGGCGTTACTTGAATAAGGTACTCACGCTGAGGGTCACAATGTGTGTTTGTGCCCAAGGCGGCCCTCACACATGGGCGTGGCCTCATGGGCCATGCCATTTCTCCTACACTGAAGGTTTGACTCACTGCCAGCAGCAAGGTTTCTTGCCATGGGGAAGGAGGGGTTCTGACTTGTGCATCAGGTTCCCCCCTGTGCAGGGATTGGAGATAAGGTCTAGGTTCTGATGACTGAAAACCCAGGTTGGGAATGGATGGTGGCCTAAGGCAGTGGCGGGTCCAATGTGCTGGGTGTGCAGCCAGCTGTGTAGGTGTCTGTTGGAAGGTCTGGGCTCAGGCTATTTGCGACAGAGCATCAGTGTTTAAGGTAGCCTATGCAATTGGGGTGTTGCCGAGGGCCAAGCAGTTTGATCCTCATTTGGGGTTTCTGGGCAGCACCATAGACAAAGGTTTTCTCCTGGGAGGCAGGCGGAGTGCTTCATTGTGGCCCCAGAATTCCCAGTAGGGAGGGTTTGCGGGCCAGGAGTGTGAGGACCGAAGTCTAGGAACACAAGCTAAAGTGAGGATTGGAGCCAAGGCCAGAGCAGGCCCACTAGGCAGAGGCTGAATCAAAATCTCCTGTATCTGAAGTCAGGCTGAGGATCAGACGTTGGCTGAGGCTGGAGTATGTGTCCATGATGGCACCTTCATGAAGCGGGGGCCTCATGAGGCCAAGGAAGTTTTCCCACGCTGAGTTTGGAGGTTGCCCCAAACCACCAGGTTTCCTTCTGTGGGACATTCGAGTCCTGTTGCATGGCTCCAGGACATACCATACGGAAGGACTGGAGAGCACGGTTCGAAGGATGGATCCCTGTACAGCATGCCTCGCATTCCCATTGGCCATTAGCCACAAGATATGTTTGATCTGCTGCCTCTGGGGCACGCTAACCAGGGGGCTGAGTTGAAATGGCCTCTCCTGAGGATGGGTCATAATGTGCGTTTGGGTCCATGGAAACCTTGGAATGTGCTGGTTGTTCAGTGGCCCTGCGGAACTCTCCTACCTGAAGGGTTTGATACATCCCCAGTAAGTAAGCTCCCCATGTGGAGGCGAGAGAGGTTTGGTTTGGTGCCTCAGAAAAGCCCCATGTGCTGGTCTACGAAAACAGACCTCTGAGGACGGACACATGGAAACCAGAGCTAAGGTTCAGATTAGGGCCTGGGGGCCTGTCCATTTCAACCTTCTGTCTCTGGGGACACTCTCTGAGAGTCTAAGTGGAGATAGTTGCTCCGCTGGTGTCAGAGAGCCCCTCTTAGTCCAGGGTGGCCTACACTATTGATGGCCTCAGGGGCCTTGGAGCTTTTCCCTAACCTGTAGGGTTGTGGTCAATGGATTGGGCACAATTTCCTTGGAGAGGGCAGGCACAATCTTTCGCTGTGGCTCCAGAGGCCCTAGCCTGGCGGTTGTGTGGGTCCAGGCTGAGGGCACAGAAGTCTGAAAACACAAACTCAGCTTATGAGTGGCGCCTAGGGTATGGCAGGCCGGATGTACAGCCCGAGAGGGAGCTCCTGGGCCTCTGAAACAAGGGCGAGTGGGAGGCGTTCCTTCAGGCTTTTGTCTCTGGATGTTGTGTCCGAGATAGCCGTGGATTGGAGGGGTGGCCTCAGGGACTGTGGACGAGTATCCCTCTCTGGGGATTTGTCCCAGCTCCCAAGAGTTTGGGGTCATTTTGTGGGAAGGGTGGAAATGTGTTGCCTGGCTCACGTGTCTCTCCAAGAAAGGGATTCCAGAGCAGAGCCCCAGGTACGGGCGGGGCGACTGGAAAACTCAAACACTGGTGAGGATTGGGTGCATAGGGGCTTGGCAAGCGCCATATGCGGGCTCTTGGCCCAGGCCCTGACAGGCCTTTCTTTGACATGGGGCTCATGCTGAGGGTCAGAGTGTGAATTTGTGCCCAAGCAGCACTCAAGTTTGGGCGTGGCATCAGGGACCAGGAAGGTTTCTCCCACCCTGAAGGTGTGACTCCATGCCAAGAGCAAGCTTTACAGCCACGGGGAAGGAGGAGTTCTGTGTTGTGCTTGCGATACCCAGCTGTGTGGAGAATTGATATAATGTCTAGGTTCAGATATCTGAAAACCAAGGTTAGGAAGAGGTGACGGCATAAGACCATGGCGTGTCCGAAGTGCTGGGTGTGCGGCCAGCTGTCTCCTTGTCTGTCTGGACGTCTGGCTTCAGGCTGTGTCAGACAGAGCATGAGTGCCCAGAGCAGCCTATCCAGTTCGGGTACCGTCGAGGCCCGAGCAGGTTGATCCTCATCTGGGTTTTCTGGAGAGAGCCCCACAGGGAAACGTTTTTCTTCCCTTGGGCAGACCCTGGGCTGGGTTGTGGTTCTGGAGTTCCTAGTCCGGAGGGCTTGTTTGCCAGGAGTGTGAGGAAGGAAGTCTGAAAACACAAGCTAGCGTGAGGTTTGGGACCGATGGCACGGCAGGCCCACTCTGAGAGGCTGAATCGAGATCTCCTGCACTGAGGTCATTTCAACTCTGAGACGTGCCTCAGGCTAGAGTTTTTGTCCAGCATGGCCTCTTCCTGAATGGTGTGGGGGCCTCATGAGGCCAGGAAGGTTTGCCTACGATGGGATTTGTGAACTACTCCAAACCTCAAGGTTTCCTTCTGCACGAAAGTCGAGTGCTATTGGATGGTTCCAGGAGGCCCCATACGGAAAGACTCGAGAGCAGGTGTCTAAGCATGGATGCCTGGGAACGCCACCTCATATTCCCACTCTTTAGTCAGGACAAGGCAGGCTCAATCTGCGGGCTCCTGGGTGAGCTACGCAGAGGGGAGTGTTGAAATGGACTCTCCTGAAGATGAGTCCTACTGTGGCTTGGTGGCCTGGGAGACCTTGGAATGTGGAGGTGGCTCAGGGACTCTGCAGGATTCTCCAACCTGAGGTGTTTGACACGGCTCCAACAAGGAAGCTTCCCAAGTGGAGACGAGAGAAGTTCTGTTCAGTGCCTCGGGAAAGCCCCATATCCTGTTCTTCGAACCAAAGCCTCTGAGGAGTGACACCTGGAAAACAAAGCAAGAGTTGAGATTAGGGCCTAAGGGCCTGTCGGGCTCAACCTTCTATCTCTGTTGACATCTGTGTGCATGCCTTCATGGAGGTAGCAGCTCAGCTTGTGTCCGAAGGCCCCTGTGTGTGCAGGGAGGCTCCCGGTAATGGTATGTCCTCGGGGGCCTTGAGGTTTCTCATATTCTGGAGGTGTGTGGCCAAAGGAATGGACAGAGTTTCCCATGAGAGAGCAGGCATGGTCCTGTGGTATGGCTCCAGAGGACCCAGCCTAGAGGCTGTGTTTGCCAGGGCTGTGGGGACAGATGTCTGAAAAAGCAAACTTGGCTCAGGTAGGGGCCAAGGTAATGGCAGGCCTGATCTCCAGTCCGAGAGGGGAGATCCTCTGGATATCAAAGGAGGGCAAGTGGGAGGCAGTCGCTCAGGCTTTTGTCTCTGGGTGTTGCGTTCACAGTGGCCGTTCAGGGTAGGGGTTGCTTCAGGGGCCGAGGAAGAGCCTTCCTCTCGGGGGATTGTCCAAGCTCCCAAGTGTTTGGGTTCATTCTGTGGGAAGGGAAGAGTACTGTTTTCTGCCACAGGGGACCCCCCAGGAGAGGGACGCTAGAGCACAGCAGTGGGTTCCCTCAACTGGAATACACACCATCTAGTTAGTCCTGCGTGCCTATGGGCATGGCAAGCCACATATGCGGGCTCTTGGTCCAATCACTGAGAGGCCTTACTTGAATAAGGTACTCACGCTGAGGGTCACAATGTGTGTTTGTGCCCAAGGCGGCCCTCACACATGGGCGTGGCCTCATGGGCCATGCCGTTTTCTCCTACACTGAAGGTTTGACTCACTGCCAGCAGCAAGGTTTCTTGCCATGGGGAAGGAGGGGTTCTGACTTGTGCATCAGGTTCCCCCCTGTGCAGGGATTGGAGATAAGGTCTAGGTTCTGATGACTGAAAACCCAGGTTGGGAATGGATGGTGGCCTAAGGCAGTGGCGGGTCCAATGTGCTGGGTGTGCAGCCAGCTGTGTCGGTGTCTGTTGGAAGGTCTGGGCTCAGGCTATTTGCGACAGAGCATCAGTGTTTAAGGTAGCCTATGCAATTGGGGTGTTGCCGAGGGCCAAGCAGTTTGATCCTCATTTGGGGTTTCTGGTCAGCACCATAGACAAAGTTTTTCTCCTGGGAGGCAGGCGGAGTGCTTCATTGTGGCCCCAGAATTCCCAGAAGGGAGGGTTTGTGGGCCAGGAGTGTGAGGACGGAAGTCTAGGAACACAAGCTAAAGTGAGGATTGGAGCCAAGGGCAGAGCAGGCCCACTAGGCAGAGGCTGAATCAAAATCTCCTGCATCTGAAGTCAGGCTGAGGATCAGACGTTGGCTGAGGCTGGAGTATGTGTCCATGATGGCACCTTCATGAAGCGGGGGCCTCATGAGGCCAAGGAAGTATTCCCACGCTGAGTTTGGAGGTTGCCCCAAACCACCAGGTTTCCTTCTGTGGGACATTCGAGTCCTGTTGCATGGCTCCAGGACATACCATACGGAAGGACTGGAGAGCAGGGTTCGAAGGATGGATCCCTGTACAGCATGCCTCGCATTCAAATTGGCCATTAGCCACAAGATATGTTTGATCTGCTGCCTCTGGGGCACGCTAACCAGGGGGCTGAGTTGAAATGGCCTCTCCTGAGGATGCGTCATAATGTGCGTTTGGGTCCATGGAAACCTTGGAATGTGCTGGTTGTTCAGTGGCCCTTCGGAACTCTCCTACCTGAAGGGTTTGATACATCCCCAGTAAGTAAGCTCCCCATGTGGAGGCGAGAGAGGTTTGGTTTGGTGCCTCAGAAAAGCCCCGTGTGCTGGTCTACGAAAACAGACCTCTGAGGACGGACACATGGAAACCAGAGCTAAGGTTCAGATTAGGGCCTGGGGGCCTGTCCATTTCAACCTTCTGTCTCTGGGGACACTGAGAGTCTAAGTGGAGATAGTTGTTCCGCTGGTGTCAGAGAGCCCCTCTTAGTCCAGGGTGGCCTACACTATTGATGGCCTCAGGGGCCTTGGAGCTTTTCCCTAACCTGTAGGGTTGTGGTCAATGGATTGGGCACAATTTCCTTGGAGAGGGCAGGCACAATCTTTCACTGTGGCTCCAGAGGCCCTAGCCTGGCGGTTGTGTGGGTCCAGGCTGAGGGCACAGAAGTCTGAAACCACAAACTCAGCTTATGAGTGGCGCCTAGGGTATGGCAGGCCGGATGTACAGCCCGAGAGGGAGCTCCTGGGCCTCTGAAACAAGGGCGAGTGGGAGGCGTTCCTTCAGGCTTTTGTCTCTGGATGTTGTGTCCGAGATAGCCGTGGATTGGAGGGGTGGCCTCAGGGACTGTGGACGAGTATCCCTCTCTGGGGATTTGTCCCAGCTCCCAACAGTTTGGGGTCATTTTGTGGGAAGGGTGGAAAAGTGTTGCCTGGCTCACGTGTCTCTCCAAGAAAGGGATTCCAGAGCAGAGCCCCAGGTACGGGCGGGGCGACTGGAAACCTCAAACACTGGTGAGGATTGGGTGCATAGGGGCTTGGCAAGCCCCATATGCGGGCTCTTGGCCCAGGCCCTGACAGGCCTTTCTTTGACATGGGGCTCATGCTGAGGGTCAGAGTGTGAATTTGTGCCCAAGCAGCACTCAAGTTTGGGCGTGGCATCAGGGACCAGGAAGGTTTCTCCCACCCTGAAGGTGTGACTCCATGCCAAGAGCAAGCTTTACAGCCACGGGGAAGGAGGAGTTCTGTGTTGTGCTTGTGATACCCAGCTGAGTGGAGAATTGATATAATGTCTAGGTTCAGATATCTGAAAACCAAGGTTAGGAAGAGGTGACGGCATAAGACCATGGCGTGTCCGAAGTGCTGGGTGTGCGGCCAGCTGTCTCCTTGTCTGTCTGGACGTCTGGCTTCAGGCTGTGTCAGACAGAGCATGAGTGCCCAGAGCAGCCTATCCAGTTCGGGTACCGTCGAGGCCCGAGCAGGTTGATCCTCATCTGGGTTTTCTGGAGAGAGCCCCACAGGGAAACGTTTTTCTTGCCTTGGGCAGACCCTGGGCTGGGTTGTGGTTCTGGAGTTCCTAGTCCGGAGGGCTTGTTTGCCAGGAGTGTGAGGGAGGAAGTCTGAAAACACAAGCTAGTGTGAGGTTTGGGACCGATGGCACGGCAGGCCCACTCTGAGAGGCTGAATCGAGATCTCCTGCACTGAGGTCATTTCAACTCTGAGACGTGCCTCAGGCTAGAGTTTTTGTCCAGCATGGCCTCTTCCTGAATGGTGTGGGGGCCTCATGAGGCCAGGAAGGTTTGCCTACGATGGGATTTGTGAACTACTCCAAACCTCAAGGTTTCCTTCTGCACGAAAGTCGAGTGCTATTGGATGGTTCCAGGAGGCCCCATACGGAAAGACTCGAGAGCAGGTGTCTAAGCATGGATGCCTGGGAACGCCACCTCATATTCCCACTCTTTAGCCAGGACAAGGCAGGCTCAATCTGCGGGCTCCTGGGTGAGCTACCCAGAGGGGAGAGTTGAAATGGACTCTCCTGAAGATGAGTCCTACTGTGTCTTGGTGGCCTGGGAGACCTTGGAATGTGGATGTGGCTCAGGGACTCTGCAGGATTCTCCAACCTGAGGTGTTTGACACGGCTCCAACAAGGAAGCTTCCCATGTGGAGACGAGAGAAGTTCTGTTCAGTGCCTCAGGAAAGCCCCATATCCTGTTCTTCGAACCAAAGCCTCTGAGGAGTGACACCTGGAAAACAAAGCAAGAGTTGAGATTAGGGCCTAAGGGCCTGTCGGGCTCAACCTTCTATCTCTGTTGACATCGGTGTGCATGCCTTCATGGAGGTAGCAGCTCCGCTTGGGTCCGAAGGCCCCTGTGTGTGCAGGGAGGCTCCCGGTAATGGTATGTCCTCGGGGGCCTTGAGGTTTCTCATATTCTGGAGGTGTGTGGCCAAAGGAATGGACAGAGTTTCCCAGGAGAGAGCAGGCATGGTCCTGTGGTATGGCTCCAGAGGACCCAGCCTAGAGGCTGTGTTTGCCAGGGCTGTGGGGACAGATGTCTGAAAAAGCAAACTTGGCTCAGGTAGGGGCCAAGGTAATGGCAGGCCTGATCTCCAGTCCGAGAGGGGAGATCCTCTGGATATCAAAGGAGGGCAAGTGGGAGGCAGTCGCTCAGGCTTTTGTCTCTGGGTGTTGCGTTCACAGTGGCCGTTCAGGGTAGGGGTTGCTTCAGGGGCCGAGGAAGAGCCTTCCTCTCGGGGGATTGTCCAAGCTCCCAAGTGTTTGGGTTCATTTTGTGGGAAGGGAAGAGTACTGTTTTCTGCCACAGGGGACCCCCCAGGAGAGGGACTCTAGAGCACAGCAGTGGGTTCCCTCAACTGGAATACACACCATCTAGTTAGTCCTGTGTGCCTATGGGCATGGCAAGCCACATATGCGGGCTCTTGGTCCAATCACTGAGAGGCGTTACTTGAATAAGGTACTCACGCTGAGGGTCACAATGTGTGTTTGTGCCCAAGGCAGCCCTCACACATGGGGGTGGCCTCATGGGCCATGCCGTTTTCTCCTACACTGAAGGTTTGACTCACTGCCAGCAGCAAGGTTTCTTGCCATGGGGAAGGAGGGGTTCTGACTTGTGCATCAGGTTCCGCCCTGTGCAGGGATTGGAGATAAGGTCTAGGTTCTGATGACTGAAAACCCAGGTTGGGAATGGATGGTGGCCTAAGGCAGTGGCGGGTCCAATGTGCTGGGTGTGCAGCCAGCTGAGTCGGTGTCTGTTGGAAGGTCTGGGCTCAGGCTATTTGCGACAGAGCATCAGTGTTTAAGTTAGCCTATGCAATTGGGGTGTTGCCGAGGGACAAGCAGTTTGATCCTCATTGGGGGTTTCTGGGCAGCACCATAGACAAAGTTTTTCTCCTGGGAGGCAGGCGGAGTGCTTCATTGTGGCCCCAGAATTCCCAGAAGGGAGGGTTTGTGGGCCAGGAGTGTGAGGACGGAAGTCTAGGAACACAAGCTAAAGTGAGGATTGGAGCCAAGGGCAGAGCAGGCCCACTAGGCAGAGGCTGAATCAAAATCTCCTGCAACTGAAGTCAGGCTGAGGATCAGACGTTGGCTGAGGCTGGAGTATGTGTCCATGATGGCACCTTCATGAAGCGGGGGCCTCATGAGGCCAAGGAAGTTTTCCCACGCTGAGTTTGGAGGTTGCCCCAAACCACCAGGTTTCCTTCTGTGGGACATTCGAGTCCTGTTGCATGGCTCCAGGACATACCATACGGAAGGACTGGAGAGCACGGTTCGAAGGATGGATCCCTGTACAGCATGCCTCGCATTCCCATTGGCCATTAGCCACAAGATATGTTTGATCTGCTGCCTCTGGGGCACGCTAACCAGGGGGCTGAGTTGAAATGGCCTCTCCTGAGGATGCGTCATAATGTGCGTTTGGGTCCATGGAAACCTTGGAATGTGCTGTTTGTTCAGTGGCCCTGCGGAACTCTCCTACCTGAAGGGTTTGATACATCCCCAGTAAGTAAGCTCCCCATGTGGAGGCGAGAGAGGTTTGGTTTGGTGCCTCAGAAAAGCCTCGTGTGCTGGTCTACGAAAACAGACCTCTGAGGACGGACACATGGAAACCAGAGCTAAGGTTCAGATTAGGGCCTGGGGGCCTGTCCATTTCAACCTTCTGTCTCTGGGGACACTGTCTGAGAGTCTAAGTGGAGATAGTTGCTCCGCTGGTGTCAGAGAGCCCCTCTTAGTCCTGGGTGGCCTACACTATTGATGGCCTCAGGGGCCTTGGAGCTTTTCCCTAACCTGTAGGGTTGTGGTCAATGGATTGGGCACAATTTCCTTGGAGAGGGCAGGCACAATCTTTCGCTGTGGCTCCAGAGGCCCTAGCCTGGCGGTTGTGTGGGTCCAGGCTGAGGGCACAGAAGTCTGAAAACACAAACTCAGCTTATGAGTGGCGCCTAGGGTATGGCAGGCCGGATGTACAGCCCGAGAGGGAGCTCCTGGGCCTCTGAAACAAGGGCGAGTGGGAGGCGTTCCTTCAGGCTTTTGTCTCTGGATGTTGTGTCCGAGATAGCCGTGGATTGGAGGGGTGGCCTCAGGGACTGTGGACGAGTATCCCTCTCTGGGGATTTGTCCCAGCTCCCAACAGTTTGGGGTCATTTTGTGGGAAGGGTGGAAAAGTGTTGTCTGGCTCACGTGTCTCTCCAAGAAAGGGATTCCAGAGCAGAGCCCCAGTTACGCGCGGGGCGACTGGGATACTCAAACACTGGTGAGGATTGGGTGCATAGGGGCTTGGCAAGCCCCATATGCGGGCTCTTGGCCCAGGCCCTGACAGGCCTTTCTTTGACATGGGGCTCATGCTGAGGGTCAGAGTGTGAATTTGTGCCCAAGCAGCACTCAAGTTTGGGCGTGGCATCAGGGACCAGGAAGGTTTCTCCCACCCTGAAGGTGTGACTCCATGCCAAGAGCAAGCTTTACAGCCACGGGGAAGGAGGAGTTCTGTGTTGTGCTTGCGATACCCAGCTGTGTGGAGAATTGATATAATGTCTAGGTTCAGATATCTGAAAACCAAGGTTAGGAAGAGGTGACGGCATAAGACCATGGCGTGTCCGAAGTGCTGGGTGTGCGGCCAGCTGTCTCCTTGTCTGTCTGGACGTCTGGCTTCAGGCTGTGTCAGACAGAGCATGAGTGCCCAGAGCAGCCTATCCAGTTCGGGTACCGTCGAGGCCCGAGCAGGTTGATCCTCATCTGGGTTTTCTGGAGAGAGCCCCACAGGGAAACGTTTTTCTTGCCTTGGGCAGACCCTGGGCTGGGTTGTGGTTCTGGAGTTCCTAGTCCGGAGGGCTTGTTTGCCAGGAGTGTGAGGAAGGAAGTCTGGAAACAGAAGCTAGCGTGAGGTTTGGGACCGATGGCACGGCAGGCCCACTCTGAGAGGCTGAATCGAGATCTCCTGCACTGAGGTCATTTCAACTCTGAGACGTGCCTCAGGCTAGAGTTTTTGTCCAGCATGGCCTCTTCCTGAATGGTGTGGGGGCCTCATGAGGCCAGGAAGGTTTGCCTACGATGGGATTTGTGAACTCCTCCAAACCTCAAGGTTTCCTTCTGCACGAAAGTCGAGTGCTATTGGATGGTTCCAGGAGGCCCCATACGGAAAGACTCGAGAGCAGGTGTCTAAGCATGGATGCCTGGGAACGCCACCTCATATTCCCACTCTTTAGTCAGGACAAGGCAGGCTCAATCTGCGGGCTCCTGGGTGAGCTACCCAGAGGGGAGAGTTGAAATGGACTCTCCTGAAGATGAGTCCTACTGTGGCTTGGTGGCCTGGGAGACCTTGGAATGTGGAGGTGGCTCAGGGACTCTGCAGGATTCTCCAACCTGAGGTGTTTGACACGGCTCCAACAAGGAAGCTTCCCATGTGGAGACGAGAGAAGTTCTGTTCAGTGCCTCAGGAAAGCCCCATATCCTGTTCTTCGAACCAAAGCCTCTGAGGAGTGACACCTGGAAAACAAAGCAAGAGTTGAGATTAGGGCCTAAGGGCCTGTCCGGCTCAACCTTCTATCTCTGTTGACATCTGTGTGCATGCCTTCATGGAGGTAGCAGCTCCGCTTGTGTCCGAAGGCCCCTGTGTGTGCAGGGAGGCTCCCGGTAATGGTATGTCCTCGGGGGCCTTGAGGTTTCTCATATTCTGGAGGTGTGTGGCCAAAGGAATGGACAGAGTTTCCCAGGAGAGAGCAGGCATGGTCCTGTGGTATGGCTCCAGAGGACCCAGCCTAGAGGCTGTGTTTGCCAGGGCTGTGGGGACAGATGTCTGAAAAAGCAAACTTGGCTCAGGTAGGGGCCAAGGTAATGGCAGGCCTGATCTCCAGTCCGAGAGGGGAGATCCTCTGGATATCAAAGGAGGGCAAGTGGGAGGCAGTCGCTCAGGCTTTTGTCTCTGGGTGTTGCGTTCACAGTGGCCGTTCAGGGTAGGGGTTGCTTCAGGGGCCGAGGAAGAGCCTTCCTCTCGGGGGATTGTCCAAGCTCCCAAGTGTTTGGGTTCATTCTGTGGGAAGGGAAGAGTACTGTTTTCTGCCACAGGGGACCCCCCAGGAGAGGGACTCTAGAGCACAGCAGTGGGTTACCTCAACTGGAATACACACCATCTAGTTAGTCCTGCGTGCCTATGGGCATGGCAAGCCACATATGCGGGCTCTTGGTCCAATCACTGAGAGGCGTTACTTGAATAAGGTACTCACGCTGAGGGTCACAATGTGTGTTTGTGCCCAAGGCGGCCCTCACACATGGGCGTGGCCTCATGGGCCATGCCGTTTTCTCCTACACTGAAGGTTTGACTCACTGCCAGCAGCAAGGTTTCTTGCCATGGGGAAGGAGGGGTTCTGACTTGTGCATCAGGTTCCCCCCTGTGCAGGGATTGGAGATAAGGTCTAGGTTCTGATGACTGAAAACCCAGGTTGGGAATGGATGGTGGCCCAAGGCAGTGGCGGGTCCAATGTGCTGGGTGTGCAGCCAGCTGTGTCGGTGTCTGTTGGAAGGTCTGGGCTCAGGCTATTTGCGACAGAGCCTCAGTGTTTAAGGTAGCCTATGCAATTGGGGTGTTGCCGAGGGCCAAGCAGTTTGATCCTCATTTGGGGTTTCTGGGCAGCACCATAGACAAAGGTTTTCTCCTGGGAGGCAGGCGGAGTGCTTCATTGTGGCCCCAGAATTCCCAGAAGGGAGGGTTTGTGGGCCAGGAGTGTGAGGACGGAAGTCTAGGAACACAAGCTAAAGTGAGGATTGGAGCCAAGGGCAGAGCAGGCCCACTAGGCAGAGGCTGAATCAAAATCTCCTGCAACTGAAGTCAGGCTGAGGATCAGACGTTGGCTGAGGCTGGAGTATGTGTCCATGATGGCACCTTCATGAAGCGGGGGCCTCATGAGGCCAAGGAAGTTTTCCCACGCTGAGTTTGGAGGTTGCCCCAAACCACCAGGTTTCCTTCTGTGGGACATTCGAGTCCTGTTGCATGGCTCCAGGACATACCATACGGAAGGACTGGAGAGCACGGTTCGAAGGATGGATCCCTGTACAGCATGCCTCGCATTCCCATTGGCCATTAGCCACAAGATATGTTTGATCTGCTGCCTCTGGGGCACGCTAACCAGGGGGCTGAGTTGAAATGGCCTCTCCTGAGGATGCGTCATAATGTGCGTTTGGGTCCATGGAAACCTTGGAATGTGCTGGTTGTTCAGTGGCCCTGCGGAACTCTCCTACCTGAAGGGTTTGATACATCCCCAGTAAGTAAGCTCCCCATGTGGAGGCGAGAGAGGTTTGGTTTGGTGCCTCAGAAAAGCCCCGTGTGCTGGTCTACGAAAACAGACCTCTGAGGACGGACACATGGAAACCAGAGCTAAGGTTCAGATTAGGGCCTGGGGGCCTGTCCATTTCAACCTTCTGTCTCTGGGGACACTGTCTGAGAGTCTAAGTGGAGATAGTTGCTCCGCTGGTGTCAGAGAGCCCCTCTTAGTCCAGGGTGGCCTACACTATTGATGGCCTCAGGGGCCTTGGAGCTTTTCCCTAACCTGTAGGGTTGTGGTCAATGGATTGGGCACAATTTCCTTGGAGAGGGCAGGCACAATCTTTCGCTGTGGCTCCAGAGGCCCTAGCCTGGCGGTTGTGTGGGTCCAGGCTGAGGGCACAGAAGTCTGAAAACACAAACTCAGCTTATGAGTGGCGCCTAGGGTATGGCAGGCCGGATGTACAGCCCGAGAGGGAGCTCCTGGGCCTCTGAAACAAGGGCGAATGGGATGCGTTCCTTCAGGCTTTTGTCTCTGGATGTTGTGTCCGAGATAGCCGTGGATTGGAGGGGTGGCCTCAGGGACTGTGGACGAGTATCCCTCTCTGGGGATTTGTCCCAGCTCCCAAGAGTTTGGGGTCATTTTGTGGGAAGGGTGGAAAAGTGCTGTCTGGCTCACGTGTCTGTCCAAGAAAGGGATTCCAGAGCAGAGCCCCAGGTACGGGCGGGGCGACTGGAAAACTCAAACACTGGTGAGGATTGGGTGCATAGGGGCTTGGCAAGCCCCATATGCGGGCTCTTGGCCCAGGCCCTGACAGGCCTTTCTTTGACATGGGGCTCATGCTGAGGGTCAGAGTGTGAATTTGTGCCCAAGCAGCACTCAAGTTTGGGCGTGGCATCAGGGACCAGGAAGGTTTCTCCCACCCTGAAGGTGTGACTCCATGCCAAGAGCAAGCTTTACAGCCACGGGGAAGGAGGAGTTCTGTGTTGTGCTTGCGATACCCAGCTGTGTGGAGAATTGATATAATGTCTAGGTTCAGATATCTGAAAACCAAGGTTAGGAAGAGGTGACGGCATAAGACCATGGCGTGTCCGAAGTGCTGGGTGTGCGGCCAGCTGTCTCCTTGTCTGTCTGGACGTCTGGCTTCAGGCTGTGTCAGACAGAGCATGAGTGCCCAGAGCAGCCTATCCAGTTCGGGTACCGTCGAGGCCCGAGCAGGTTGATCCTCATCTGGGTTTTCTGGAGAGAGCCCCACAGGGAAACGTTTTTCTTCCCTTGGGCAGACCCTGGGCTGGGTTGTGGTTCTGGAGTTCCTAGTCCGGAGGGCTTGTTTGCCAGGAGTGTGAAGAAGGAAGTCTGAAAACACAAGCTAGCGTGAGGTTTGGGACCGATGGCACGGCAGGCCCACTCTGAGAGGCTGAATCGAGATCTCCTGCACTGAGGTCATTTCAACTCTGAGACGTGCCTCAGGCTAGAGTTTTTGTCCAGCATGGCCTCTTCCTGAATGGTGTGGGGGCCTCATGAGGCCAGGAAGGTTTGCCTACGATGGGATTTGTGAACTCCTCCAAACCTCAAGGTTTCCTTCTGCACGAAAGTCGAGTGCTATTGGATGGTTCCAGGAGGCCCCATACGGAAAGACTCGAGAGCAGGTGTCTAAGCATGGATGCCTGGGAACGCCACCTCATATTCCCACTCTTTAGTCAGGACAAGGCAGGCTCAATCTGCGGGCTCCTGGGTGAGCTACCCAGAGGGGAGAGTTGAAATGGACTCTCCTGAAGATGAGTCCTACTGTGTCTTTGTCGCCTGGGAGACCTTGGAATGTGGAGGTGGCTCAGGGACTCTGCAGGATTCTCCAACCTGAGGTGTTTGACACGGCTCCAACAAGGAAGCTTCCCATGTGGAGACGAGAGAAGTTCTGTTCAGTGCCTCAGGAAAGCCCCATATCCTGTTCTTCGAACCAAAGCCTCTGAGGAGTGACACCTGGAAAACAAAGCAAGAGTTGAGATTAGGGCCTAAGGGCCTGTCCGGCTCAACCTTCTATCTCTGTTGACATCTGTGTGCATGCCTTCATGGAGGTAGCAGCTCCGCTTGTGTCCGAAGGCCCCTGTGTGTGCAGGGAGGCTCCCGGTAATGGTATGTCCTCGGGGGCCTTGAGGTTTCTCATATTCTGGAGGTGTTTGGCCAAAGGAATGGACAGAGTTTCCCAGGAGAGAGCAGGCATGGTCCTGTGGTATGGCTCCAGAGGACCCAGCCTAGAGGCTGTGTTTGCCAGGGCTGTGGGGACAGATGTCTGAAAAAGCAAACTTGGCTCAGGTAGGGGCCAAGGTAATGGCAGGCCTGATCTCCAGTCCGAGAGGGGAGATCCTCTGGATATCAAAGGAGGGCAAGTGGGAGGCAGTCGCTCAGGCTTTTGTCTCTGGGTGTTGCGTTCACAGTGGCCGTTCAGGGTAGGGGTTGCTTCAGGGGCCGAGGAAGAGCCTTCCTCTCGGGGGATTGTCCAAGCTCCCAAGTGTTTGGGTTCATTCTGTGGGAAGGGAAGAGTACTGTTTTCTGCCACAGGGGACCCCCCAGGAGAGGGACTCTAGAGCACAGCAGTGGGTTACCTCAACTGGAATACACACCATCTAGTTAGTCCTGCGTGCCTATGGGCATGGCAAGCCACATATGCGGGCTCTTGGTCCAATCACTGAGAGGCGTTACTTGAATAAGGTACTCACGCTGAGGGTCACAATGTGTGTTTGTGCCCAAGGCGGCCCTCACACATGGGCGTGGCCTCATGGGCCATGCCGTTTTCTCCTACACTGAAGGTTTGACTCACTGCCAGCAGCAAGGTTTCTTGCCATGGGGAAGGAGGGGTTCTGACTTGTGCATCAGGTTCCCCCCTGTGCAGGGATTGGAGATAAGGTCTAGGTTCTGATGACTGAAAACCCAGGTTGGGAATGGATGGTGGCCCAAGGCAGTGGCGGGTCCAATGTGCTGGGTGTGCAGCCAGCTGTGTCGGTGTCTGTTGGAAGGTCTGGGCTCAGGCTATTTGCGACAGAGCCTCAGTGTTTAAGGTAGCCTATGCAATTGGGGTGTTGCCGAGGGCCAAGCAGTTTGATCCTCATTTGGGGTTTCTGGGCAGCACCATAGACAAAGTTTTTCTCCTGGGAGGCAGGCGGAGTGCTTCATTGTGGCCCCAGTATTCCCAGAAGGGAGGGTTTGTGGGCCAGGAGTGTGAGGACGGAAGTCTAGGAACACAAGCTAAAGTGAGGATTGGAGCCAAGGGCAGAGCAGGCCCACTAGGCAGAGGCTGAATCAAAATCTCCTGCAACTGAAGTCAGGCTGAGGATCAGACGTTGGCTGAGGCTGGAGTATGTGTCCATGATGGCACCTTCATGAAGCGGGGGCCTCATGAGGCCAAGGAAGTTTTCCCACGCTGAGTTTGGAGGTTGCCCCAAACCACCAGGTTTCCTTCTGTGGGACATTCGAGTCCTGTTGCATGGCTCCAGGACATACCATACGGAAGGACTGGAGAGCACGGTTCGAAGGATGGATCCCTGTACAGCATGCCTCGCATTCCCATTGGCCATTAGCCACAAGATATGTTTGATCTGCTGCCTCTGGGGCACGCTAACCAGGGGGCTGAGTTGAAATGGCCTCTCCTGAGGATGCGTCATAATGTGCGTTTGGGTCCATGGAAACCTTGGAATGTGCTGGTTGTTCAGTGGCCCTGCGGAACTCTTCTACCTGAAGGGTTTGATACATCCCCAGTAAGTAAGCTCCCCATGTGGAGGCGAGAGAGGTTTGGTTTGGTGCCTCAGAAAAGCCCCGTGTGCTGGTCTACGAAAACAGACCTCTGAGGACGGACACATGGAAACCAGAGCTAAGGTTCAGATTAGGGCCTGGGGGCCTGTCCATTTCAACCTTCTGTCTCTGGGGACACTGTCTGAGAGTCTAAGTGGAGATAGTTGCTCCGCTGGTGTCAGAGAGCCCCTCTTAGTCCAGGGTGGCCTACACTATTGATGGCCTCAGGGGCCTTGGAGCTTTTCCCTAACCTGTAGGGTTGTGGTCAATGGATTGGGCACAATTTCCTTGGAGAGGGCAGGCACAATCTTTCGCTGTGGCTCCAGAGGCCCTAGCCTGGCGGTTGTGTGGGTCCAGGCTGAGGGCACAGAAGTCTGAAAACACAAACTCAGCTTATGAGTGGCGCCTAGGGTATGGCAGGCCGGATGTACAGCCCGAGAGGGAGCTCCTGGGCCTCTGAAACAAGGGCGAGTGGGATGCGTTCCTTCAGGCTTTTGTCTCTGGATGTTGTGTCCGAGATAGCCGTGGATTGGAGGGGTGGCCTCAGGGACTGTGGACGAGTATCCCTCTCTGGGGATTTGTCCCAGCTCCCAAGAGTTTGGGGTCATTTTGTGGGAAGGGTGGAAAAGTGTTGTCTGGCTCACGTGTCTGTCCAAGAAAGGGATTCCAGAGCAGAGCCCCAGGTACGGGCGGGGCGACTGGAAAACTCAAACACTGGTGAGGATTGGGTGCATAGGGGCTTGGCAAGCCCCATATGCGGGCTCTTGGCCCAGGCCCTGACAGGCCTTTCTTTGACATGGGGCTCATGCTGAGGGTCAGAGTGTGAATTTGTGCCCAAGCAGCACTCAAGTTTGGGCGTGGCATCAGGGACCAGGAAGGTTTCTCCCACCCTGAAGGTGTGACTCCATGCCAAGAGCAAGCTTTACAGCCACGGGGAAGGAGGAGTTCTGTGTTGTGCTTGCGATACCCAGCTGTGTGGAGAATTGATATAATGTCTAGGTTCAGATATCTGAAAACCAAGTTTAGGAAGAGGTGACGGCATAAGACCATGGCGTGTCCGAAGTGCTGGGTGTGCGGCCAGCTGTCTCCTTGTCTGTCTGGACGTCTGGCTTCAGGCTGTGTCAGACAGAGCATGAGTGCCCAGAGCAGCCTATCCAGTTCGGGTACCGTCGAGGCCCGAGCAGGTTGATCCTCATCTGGGTTTTCTGGAGAGAGCCCCACAGGGAAACGTTTTTCTTGCTTTGGGCAGACCCTGGGCTGGGTTGTGGTTCTGGAGTTCCTAGTCCGGAGGGCTTGTTTGCCAGGAGTGTGAGGAAGGAAGTCTGAAAACACAAGCTAGCGTGAGGTTTGGGACCGATGGCACGGCAGGCCCACTCTGAGAGGCTGAATCGAGATCTCCTGCACTGAGGTCATTTCAACTCTGAGACGTGCCTCAGGCTAGAGTTTTTGTCCAGCATGGCCTCTTCCTGAATGGTGTGGGGGCCTCATGAGGCCAGGAAGGTTTGCCTACGATGGGATTTGTGAACTACTCCAAACCTCAAGGTTTCCTTCTGCACGAAAGTCGAGTGCTATTGGATGGTTCCAGGAGGCCCCATACGGAAAGACTCGAGAGCAGGTGTCTAAGCATGGATGCCTGGGAACGCCACCTCATATTCCCACTCTTTAGTCAGGACAAGGCAGGCTCAATCTGCGGGCTCCTGGGTGAGCTACCCAGAGGGGAGAGTTGAAATGGACTCTCCTGAAGATGAGTCCTACTGTGGCTTGGTGGCCTGGGAGACCTTGGAATGTGGTGGTGGCTCAGGGACTCTGCAGGATTCTCCAACCTGAGGTGTTTGACACGGCTCCAACAAGGAAGCTTCCCATGTGGAGACGAGAGAAGTTCTGTTCAGTGCCTCAGGAAAGCCCCATATCCTGTTCTTCGAACCAAAGCCTCTGAGGAGTGACACCTGGAAAACAAAGCAAGAGTTGAGATTAGGGCCTAAGGGCCTGTCGGGCTCAACCTTCTATCTCTGTTGACATCTGTGTGCATGCCTTCATGGAGGTAGCAGCTCAGCTTGTGTCCGAAGGCCCCTGTGTGTGCAGGGAGGCTCCCGGTAATGGTATGTCCTCGGGGGCCTTGAGGTTTCTCATATTCTGGAGGTGTGTGGCCAAAGGAATGGACAGAGTTTCCCAGGAGAGAGCAGGCATGGTCCTGTGGTATGGCTCCAGAGGACCCAGCCTAGAGGCTGTGTTTGCCAGGGCTGTGGGGACAGATGTCTGAAAAAGCAAACTTGGCTCAGGTAGGGGCCAAGGTAATGGCAGGCCTGATCTCCAGTCCGAGAGGGGAGATCCTCTCGATATCAAAGGAGGGCAAGTGGGAGTCAGTCACTCAGGCTTTTGTCTCTGGGTGTTGCGTTCACAGTGGCCGTTCAGGGTAGGGGTTGCTTCAGGGGCCGAGGAAGAGCCTTCCTCTCGGGGGATTGTCCAAGCTCCCAAGTGTTTGGGTTCATTCTGTGGGAAGGGAAGAGTACTGTTTTCTGCCACAGGGGACCCGCCAGGAGAGGGACTCTAGAGCACAGCAGTGGGTTCCCTCAACTGGAATACACACCATCTAGTTAGTCCTGCGTGCCTATGGGCATGGCAAGCCACATATGCGGGCTCTTGGTCCAATCATTGAGAGGCGTTACTTGAATAAGGTACTCACGCTGAGGGTCACAATGTGTGTTTGTGCCCAAGGCGGCCCTCACACATGGGCGTGGCCTCATGGGCCATGCCGTTTTCTCCTACACTGAAGGTTTGACTCACTGCCAGCAGCAAGGTTTCTTGCCATGGGGAAGGAGGGGTTCTGACTTGTGCATCAGGTTCCCCCCTGTGCAGGGATTGGAGATAAGGTCTAGGTTCTGATGACTGAAAACCCAGGTTGGGAATGGATGGTGGCCTAAGGGAGTGGTGGGTCTAATGTGCTGGGTGTGCAGCCAGCTGTGTCGGTGTCTGTTGGAAGGTCTGGGCTCAGGCTATTTGCGACAGAGCCTCAGTGTTTAAGGTAGCCTATGCAATTGGGGTGTTGCCGAGGGCCAAGCAGTTTGATCCTCATTTGGGGTTTCTGGGCAGCACCATAGACAAAGTTTTTCTCCTGGGAGGCAGGCGGAGTGCTTCATTGTGGCCCCAGAATTCCCAGAAGGGAGGGTTTGTGGGCCAGGAGTGTGAGGACGGAAGTCTAGGAACACAAGCTAAAGTGAGGATTGGAGCCAAGGGCAGAGCAGGCCCACTAGGCAGAGGCTGAATCAAAATCTCCTGCATCTGAGGTCAGGCTGAGGATCAGACGTTGGCTGAGGCTGGAGTATGTGTCCATGATGGCACCTTCATGAAGCGGGGGCCTCATGAGGCCAAGGAAGTTTTCCCACGCTGAGTTTGGAGGTTGCCCCAAACCACCATGTTTCCTTCTGTGGGACATTCGAGTCCTGTTGCATGGCTCCAGGACATACCATACGGAAGGACTGGAGAGCACGGTTCAAAGGTTGGATCCCTGTACAGCATGCCTCGCATTCCCATTGGCCATTAGCCACAAGATATGTTTGATCTGCTGCCTCTGGGGCACGCTAACCAGGGGGCTGAGTTGAAATGGCCTCTCCTGAGGATGCGTCATAATGTGCGTTTGGGTCCATGGAAACCTTGGAATGTGCTGGTTGTTCAGTGGCCCTGCGGAACTCTCCTACCTGAAGGGTTTGATACATCCCCAGTAAGTAAGCTCCCCATGTGGAGGCGAGAGAGGTTTGGTTTGGTGCCTCAGAAAAGCACCGTGTGCTGGTCTACGAAAACAGACCTCTGAGGACGGACACATGGAAACCAGAGCTAAGGTTCAGATTAGGGCCTGGGGGCCTGTCCATTTCAACCTTCTGTCTCTGGGGACACTGTCTGAGAGTCTAAGTGGAGATAGTTGCTCCGCTGGTGTCAGAGAGCCCCTCTTAGTCCAGGGTGGCCTACACTATTGATGGCCTCAGGGGCCTTGGAGCTTTTCCCTAACCTGTAGGGTTGTGGTCAATGGATTGGGCACAATTTCCTTGGAGAGGGCAGGCACAATCTTTCGCTGTGGCTCCAGAGGCCCTAGCCTGGCGGTTGTGTGGGTCCAGGCTGAGGGCACAGAAGTCTGAAAACACAAACTCAGCTTATGAGTGGCGCTTAGGGTATGGCAGGCCGGATGTACAGCCCGAGAGGGAGCTCCTGGGCCTCTGAAACAAGGGCGAGTGGGAGGCGTTCCTTCAGGCTTTTGTCTCTGGATGTTGTGTCCGAGATAGCCGTGGATTGGAGGGGTGGCCTCAGGGACTGTGGACGAGTATCCCTCTCTGGGGATTTGTCCCAGCTCCCAAGAGTTTGGGGTCATTTTGTGGGAAGGGTGGAAAAGAGTTGTCTGGCTCACGTGTCTCTCCAAGAAAGGGATTCCAGAGCAGAGCCCCAGGTACGGGCGGGGCGACTGGAAAACTCAAACACTGGTAAGGATTGGGTGCATAGGGGCTTGGCAAGCCCCATATGCGGGCTCTTGGCCCAGGCCCTGACAGGCCTTTCTTTGACATGGGTCTCATGCTGAGGGTCACAGTGTGAATTTGTGCCCAAGCAGCACTCAATTTTGGGCGTGACATCAGGGGCCATGAAGGTTTCTCCCTCTCTGAAGGTGTGACACCATGCCAAGAGCAAGCTTTACAGCCACGGGGAAGGAGGAGTTCTGTGTTGTGCTTGCGATACCCAGCTGTGTGGAGAATTGATATAATGTCTAGGTTCAGATATCTGAAAACCAAGGTTAGGAAGAGGTGACGGCATAAGACCATGGCGTGTCCGAATTGCTGGGTGTGCGGCCAGCTGTCTCCTTGACTGTCTGGACGTCTGGCTTCAGGCTGTGTCAGACAGAGCATGAGTGCCCAGAGCAGCCTATCCAGTTCAGGTACCATCGAGGCCCGAGCAGGTTGATCCTCCTCTGGGTTTTCTGGAGAGGGCCCCACAGGGAAACGTTTTTCTTCCCTTGGGCAAACCCTGGGCTGGGTTGTGGTTCTGGAGTTCCTAGTCCGGAGGGCTTGTTTGCCAGGAGTGTGAGGAAGGAAGTCTGAAAACACAAGCTAGCGTGAGGTTTGGGACCGATGGCACGGCAGGCCCACTCTGAGAGGCTGAATCGAGATCTCCTGCACTGAGGTCATGTCAACTATGAGACGTGCCTCAGGCTAGAGTTTTTGTCCAGCATGGCCTCTTCCTGAAGGGTGTGGGGGCTTCATGAGGCCAGGAAGTTTTGCCTACGATGGGATTTGTGAACTACTCCAAACCTCAAGGTTTCCTTCTGCACGAAAGTCGAGTGCTATTGGATGGTTCCAGGAGGCCCCATACGGAAAGACTCGAGAGCAGGTGTCTAAGCATGGATGCCTGGGAACGCCACCTCATATTCCCACTCTTTAGTCAGGACAATGCAGGCTCAATCTGCTGGCTCCTGGGTGAGCTACCCAGAGGGGAGAGTTGAAATGGACTCTCCTGAAGATGAGTCCTACTGTGGCTTGGTGGCCTGGGAGACCTTGGAATGTGGAGGTGGCTCAGGGACTCTGCAGGATTCTCCAACCGGAGGTGTTTGACACGGCTCTAACAAGAAAGCTTCCCATGTGGAGACGAGAGAAGTTCTGTTCAGTGCCTCAGGAAAGCCCCATATACTGTTCTTCGAACCAAAGCCTCTGAGGAGTGTGACACCTGGAAAACAAAGCAAGAGTTGAGATTAGGGCCTAAGGGCCTGTCCGTCTCAACCTTCAGTCATGCACAGAAAATACAACCTGAGCCAACGTCTGATCCTCGCCGTGACTTCAGATGCATGAGATATTGGTTCAGATGTGCAAGGGGTACCTGCCTTGCCCTCAGCCTGAAGCCCAAGTCTAGCTTGTGGTCTCAGACATCTGTCCTCACACTACCGGCCCAGAAGCCCTCAAGTTTGGCAAATCCGGACCCACAATGCAGCACTCTGCCTGCCCTCGAGAAAAAATATCTTGCCTAATGAGCTGCCCAGGCACCTCAAATGAGGATCAACCTACACGGCACTCGACTGTACCCAAATTACATAGTCTAATCTGGGCATTAATGCACTGTCTGACACAACCTGAGCACGAACCTCCTGACCTACAACCAGGCAGCTGAACGCACACTGAGCACTTCAGACCCACCATGGCCTTAGGTCATCATCTCTTCCAAACTGCGATTTTCAGGCTTCCGAACCTAGGCCTTATCTCCAACCACTGCCCAGGGTTGAAAATGATGCAGAAATCAGAACTCCTTCCCCATGGCAAGAGACCTTGTGATTGGCATGTTGTCCAAAGTTCAGTGAAGTTGAAACCAGTGTGGCCCATGAGGCCCCGCCCATGCTCCCGAGCCACATTGGTCACAAACACACATTGTGACCCTCAGCCTGAGCCCAGTCCTCAATGAATGCCTCTCAGTGGCTGGATGAAGAGACAGCATATGGGGCCTGCCATGCCCCTAGGCCACAAATTTTAACCATAGTTTGGGTTGTCCCTTCACTCTTCCCCAGGGCTCTGCTTTGGAATTCCTCTTTGGTTGGGACACCTGAGGTAACAAACCTGAAAGGAGACCTCCCATCCCACAGATTGACGAAAAACAATTGGGACCGGGCCAATTCCACAGAGAGGAAGATTCGTCCATGGCCCATGAGGCCTCCCCACATTCCACGACCATCGTTGACACAAAATCCAGAGACCAAAGCCTGAGCATGAGCCTCAGACTCGCTCTTTCTAAATATCCTGAAGAGTTCTTCTCATGGTTTGTAGATTGGGCCTGCCATACCTACGTCCCCAAACTTAAGCTGAGTTTGTGTTTTCAGACTTCTGTCCTCAAATTCCTGGGCAACACACACTCCAGGCTGGCGCCCCTGGAGCCACACATTAGGACTGTGCCTACCCCATGCATGGAAATTCTGCCCATTCCATTGTCCAAAATTTTACAAATTAGGAGAACCCTCCAAAGTCCCCGAGGCCATCCCAATATCTAGGTCTCAGTGGACAACAAGGGCGGTCTGACACCAGCTGAGCATCTACGTACACTCATACCATAGATGGATGTCCCCAGTGAAGGATATAGTACCAGACAAGACCCTAGGCCATAATCGGATCCATTGCTTTGGTTTACAGGCATGTCTCCTCAAAATCCTGGATTCCAATACCAGCATAGGGGCTTTCCTGAGGCACTCATCAGAAAAAATCTCGTCTCCACGAGAAAACTTGTGCATGGAACCTATGTCAAAATCTTAGGAGCATACTTCAGAGTCCCGGTGCCACCGCCCCATTCCAAGGTACTCATGGACACAAACACACATTAGGCCCCATGCTCAGGAAAGTCCATTTCAACTCAGCCAACCCGGTTGCTCTTGTAGAGCCCTCCGATCTCAACTGTCTTGTTGCTAGGAGACAATTGGAATGCGAGGCGGGCTAACCTGGCATCCATCCTCAAATGGTGCTCTGGAGTCATTCCATATGGGATGTGTTGGAGCTGTCCAACAGGTCTCAATTGTCCCGCAGAAGGAATCCTTGAAGGGGTTATCCCACAACTCCCAAAGTGGGAAAACCTCCATGGCCTTGAGATTCCACTCCGTTCATGAAGGGCAGTCATGCACAGAAACTACAACCTGAGCCAACGTCTGATCCTCGCCGTGACTTCAGATGCATGAGATTGGTTCAGATGTGCAGGGGGTACCTGCCTTGCCCTCGGCCTGAAGCCCAAGTCTAGCTTGTGGTCTCAGACTTCCGTCCTCATACTACTGGCCCAGAAGCCCTCAAGTTTGGCAATTCCGGACCCACAATGCAGCACTCTGCCTGCCCTCGAGAAAAAATATCTTGCCTATGAGCTGCCCAGGCACCTCAAATGAGGATCAACCTACACGGCACTCGACTGTACCCAAATTACATAGTCTAACCTGGGCACTAATGCACTGTCTGACACAACCTGAGTCTGAACCTCCCGACCAAAAACCAGGCAGCTGACCGCACACTGAGCACATCAGACCCACCATGGCCTTAGGTCATCATCTCTTCCCAACTGCGGTTTTCAGGCTTCCGAACCTAGACCTTATCTCCAACCACTGCCCAGGGTTGAAAATGATGCAGAAATCAGAACTCCTTCCCCATGGCAAGAGACCTTGTGATTGGCATGTTGTCCAAAGTTCAGTGAAGTTGAAACCAGTGTGGCCCATGAGGCCCCGCCCAAGCTCCCGAGCCACATTGGTCACAAACACACATTGTGACCCTCAGCCTGAGCCCAGTCCTCAAGGAATGCCTCTCAGTGGCTGGATGAAGAGACAGCATATGGGGCCTGCCATGACCCTAGGCCCCAAATTTTAACCATAGTTTGGGTTGTCCCTTCACTCTTCCCCAGGGCTCTACTTTGGAATTCCTCTTTGGTTGGGACACCTAAGGTAACAAACCTGAAAGGATACCTCCCATCCCATAGATTGACGAAAAACAATTGGGACCGGGCCAAATCCACAGAGAGGAAGATTCGTCCCTGGCACATGAGGCCTTCCCACATTCCACGACCATCGTTGACACAAAATCCAGAGACCAAAGCCTGAGCAAGCGCCTCAGACTCGCTCTTTCTTCACATCCTGAAGAGTTCTGCTCATGGTTTGTAGATTGGGCCTGCCATACCTACGTCCCCAAACCTAAGCTGAGTTTGTGTTTTCAGACTTCTGTCCTCAAATTCCTGGGCAACACACACTCCAGGCTGGCACCCCTGGAGCCACACATTAGGACTGTGCCTATTCCATGCATGGGAATTCTGCCCATTCCATTGTCCAAAATTGTACAAATTAGGAGAACCCTCCAAAGTCCCCGTGGCCATCCCAATATCTAGGTCTCCGTGGACAACAAGGGCGGTCTGACACCAGCTGAGCATCTACGTCCACTCATACCATACATGGATGTCCCCAGTGAAGGATATGGTACCAGACAGGACCCTAGGCCATAATCGGATCCATTGCTTTGGTTTACAGGCATGTCTCCTCAAAATCCTGGATTCCAATACCAGCATAGGGGCTTTCCTGAGGCACCCATCAAAAAAAATCTCGTCTCCACGAGGAAACTTGTGCATGGAACCCATGTCAAAATCATAGGAGCATACTTCAGAGTCCCGGTGCCACCGCCCCATTCCAAGGTACTCATGGACACATACACACATTAGGCCCCATGCTCAGGAAAGTCCATTTCAACTCAGCCAACCCGGTTGCTCCTGTAGAGCCCTCCGATCTCAACTGTCTTGTTGCTAGGAGACAATTGGAATGAGAGGCGGGCTACCGTGGCATCCATCCTCGTTTGGTGCTCTGGAGTCATTCCATATGGGATGTGTTGGAGCTGCCCAACAGGTTTCAATTGTCCCGCAGAAGGAATCCTTGAAGGGGTTAAACCGCAACTCCCAACGTTGGAAAACCTCCATGGCCTTGAGATTCCACTCCGTTCATGAAGGGGCAGTCATGCACCGAAACGACAACCTGAGCCAACGCCTGATCCTCGCCGTGACTTCAGATGCATGAGATATTGGTTCAGATGTGCAGGGGGTACCTGCCTTGCCCTCGGCCTGAAGCCCAAGACTAGCTTGTGGTCTCAGACTTCTGTCCTCACACTATTGGCCCAGAAGCCCTCAAGTTTGGCAATTCCCGACCCACAATGCAGCACTCTGCCTGCCCTCGAGTAAAAATATCTTGCCTATGAGCTGCCCATGCACCTCAAATAAGGATCAACATACATGGCACTCGACTGTACCCAAATTACATAGTCTAACCTGGGCACTAATGCACTGTCTGCACAACCTGAGCCTGAACCTCCTGACCAACAACCAGGCAGCTGACCACACACTGAGCACATCAGACCCACCATGGCCTTAGGTCATCATCTCTTCCCACCTGCAGTTTTCAGGCTTCCGAACCTAGACCTTATCTCCAACCACTGCCCAGGGTTGAAAATGATGCAGAAATAAGAACTCCTTCACCATGGCAAGAGACCTTGTGATTGGCATCTTCTCCAAAGTTCAGTTTAGTTGAAAACAGTGTGGCCCATGAGGCCCCGCCCATGCTCGGGAGGGACATTGGTCACAAACACACATTGTGACCCTCAGCCTGAGCCCAGTCTTCAAGTAAGGCCTCTCAGTGGCTGGATGAAGAGACAGCATATGGGGCCTGCCATGCCCCTAGGCCCCAAGTTTTAACCATAGTTTGGGTTGTCCCTTCACTCATCCCCAGGGCTCTGCTTTGGAATTCCTCTTTGGTTGGGACACCTGAGGTAACAAACCTGAAAGGAGACCTCCCATCCCACAGATTGACGAAAAACAATTGGGACCGGGCCAATTCCACAGAGAGGAAGATTCGTCCATGGCCCATGAGGCCTCCCCACATTCCACGACCATCGTTGACACAAAATCCAGAGACCAAAGCCTGAGCATGAGCCTCAGACTCGCTCTTTCTAAATATCCTGAAGAGTTCTTCTCATGGTTTGTAGATTGGGCCTGCCATACCTACGTCCCCAAACTTAAGCTGAGTTTGTGTTTTCAGACTTCTGTCCTCAAATTCCTGGGCAACACACACTCCAGGCTGGCGCCCCTGGAGCCACACATTAGGACTGTGCCTACCCCATGCATGGAAATTCTGCCCATTCCATTGTCCAAAATTTTACAAATTAGGAGAACCCTCCAAAGTCCCCGAGGCCATCCCAATATCTAGGTCTCAGTGGACAACAAGGGCGGTCTGACACCAGCTGAGCATCTACGTACACTCATACCATAGATGGATGTCCCCAGTGAAGGATATAGTACCAGACAAGACCCTAGGCCATAATCGGATCCATTGCTTTGGTTTACAGGCATGTCTCCTCAAAATCCTGGATTCCAATACCAGCATAGGGGCTTTCCTGAGGCACTCATCAGAAAAAATCTCGTCTCCACGAGAAAACTTGTGCATGGAACCTATGTCAAAATCTTAGGAGCATACTTCAGAGTCCCGGTGCCACCGCCCCATTCCAAGGTACTCATGGACACAAACACACATTAGGCCCCATGCTCAGGAAAGTCCATTTCAACTCAGCCAACCCGGTTGCTCTTGTAGAGCCCTCCGATCTCAACTGTCTTGTTGCTAGGAGACAATTGGAATGCGAGGCGGGCTAACCTGGCATCCATCCTCAAATGGTGCTCTGGAGTCATTCCATATGGGATGTGTTGGAGCTGTCCAACAGGTCTCAATTGTCCCGCAGAAGGAATCCTTGAAGGGGTTATCCCACAACTCCCAAAGTGGGAAAACCTCCATGGCCTTGAGATTCCACTCCGTTCATGAAGGGCAGTCATGCACAGAAACTACAACCTGAGCCAACGTCTGATCCTCGCCGTGACTTCAGATGCATGAGATTGGTTCAGATGTGCAGGGGGTACCTGCCTTGCCCTCGGCCTGAAGCCCAAGTCTAGCTTGTGGTCTCAGACTTCCGTCCTCATACTACTGGCCCAGAAGCCCTCAAGTTTGGCAATTCCGGACCCACAATGCAGCACTCTGCCTGCCCTCGAGAAAAAATATCTTGCCTATGAGCTGCCCAGGCACCTCAAATGAGGATCAACCTACACGGCACTCGACTGTACCCAAATTACATAGTCTAACCTGGGCACTAATGCACTGTCTGACACAACCTGAGTCCGAACCTCCCGACCAAAAACCAGGCAGCTGACCGCACACTGAGCACATCAGACCCACCATGGCCTTAGGTCATCATCTCTTCCCAACTGCGGTTTTCAGGCTTCCGAACCTAGACCTTATCTCCAACCACTGCCCAGGGTTGAAAATGATGCAGAAATCAGAACTCCTTCCCCATGGCAAGAGACCTTGTGATTGGCATGTTGTCCAAAGTTCAGTGAAGTTGAAACCAGTGTGGCCCATGAGGCCCCGCCCAAGCTCCCGAGCCACATTGGTCACAAACACACATTGTGACCCTCAGCCTGAGCCCAGTCCTCAAGGAATGCCTCTCAGTGGCTGGATGAAGAGACAGCATATGGGGCCTGCCATGACCCTAGGCCCCAAATTTTAACCATAGTTTGGGTTGTCCCTTCACTCTTCCCCAGGGCTCTACTTTGGAATTCCTCTTTGGTTGGGACACCTAAGGTAACAAACCTGAAAGGATACCTCCCATCCCATAGATTGACGAAAAACAATTGGGACCGGGCCAAATCCACAGAGAGGAAGATTCGTCCCTGGCACATGAGGCCTTCCCACATTCCACGACCATCGTTGACACAAAATCCAGAGACCAAAGCCTGAGCAAGCGCCTCAGACTCGCTCTTTCTTCACATCCTGAAGAGTTCTGCTCATGGTTTGTAGATTGGGCCTGCCATACCTACGTCCCCAAACCTAAGCTGAGTTTGTGTTTTCAGACTTCTGTCCTCAAATTCCTGGGCAACACACACTCCAGGCTGGCACCCCTGGAGCCACACATTAGGACTGTGCCTATTCCATGCATGGGAATTCTGCCCATTCCATTGTCCAAAATTGTACAAATTAGGAGAACCCTCCAAAGTCCCCGTGGCCATCCCAATATCTAGGTCTCCGTGGACAACAAGGGCGGTCTGACACCAGCTGAGCATCTACGTCCACTCATACCATACATGGATGTCCCCAGTGAAGGATATGGTACCAGACAGGACCCTAGGCCATAATCGGATCCATTGCTTTGGTTTACAGGCATGTCTCCTCAAAATCCTGGATTCCAATACCAGCATAGGGGCTTTCCTGAGGCACCCATCAAAAAAAATCTCGTCTCCACGAGGAAACTTGTGCATGGAACCCATGTCAAAATCATAGGAGCATACTTCAGAGTCCCGGTGCCACCGCCCCATTCCAAGGTACTCATGGACACATACACACATTAGGCCCCATGCTCAGGAAAGTCCATTTCAACTCAGCCAACCCGGTTGCTCCTGTAGAGCCCTCCGATCTCAACTGTCTTGTTGCTAGGAGACAATTGGAATGAGAGGCGGGCTACCGTGGCATCCATCCTCGTTTGGTGCTCTGGAGTCATTCCATATGGGATGTGTTGGAGCTGCCCAACAGGTTTCAATTGTCCCGCAGAAGGAATCCTTGAAGGGGTTAAACCGCAACTCCCAACGTTGGAAAACCTCCATGGCCTTGAGATTCCACTCCGTTCATGAAGGGGCAGTCATGCACCGAAACGACAACCTGAGCCAACGCCTGATCCTCGCCGTGACTTCAGATGCATGAGATATTGGTTCAGATGTGCAGGGGGTACCTGCCTTGCCCTCGGCCTGAAGCCCAAGACTAGCTTGTGGTCTCAGACTTCTGTCCTCACACTATTGGCCCAGAAGCCCTCAAGTTTGGCAATTCCCGACCCACAATGCAGCACTCTGCCTGCCCTCGAGTAAAAATATCTTGCCTATGAGCTGCCCATGCACCTCAAATAAGGATCAACATACATGGCACTCGACTGTACCCAAATTACATAGTCTAACCTGGGCACTAATGCACTGTCTGCACAACCTGAGCCTGAACCTCCTGACCAACAACCAGGCAGCTGACCACACACTGAGCACATCAGACCCACCATGGCCTTAGGTCATCATCTCTTCCCACCTGCAGTTTTCAGGCTTCCGAACCTAGACCTTATCTCCAACCACTGCCCAGGGTTGAAAATGATGCAGAAATAAGAACTCCTTCACCATGGCAAGAGACCTTGTGATTGGCATCTTCTCCAAAGTTCAGTTTAGTTGAAAACAGTGTGGCCCATGAGGCCCCGCCCATGCTCGGGAGGGACATTGGTCACAAACACACATTGTGACCCTCAGCCTGAGCCCAGTCTTCAAGTAAGGCCTCTCAGTGGCTGGATGAAGAGACAGCATATGGGGCCTGCCATGCCCCTAGGCCCCAAGTTTTAACCATAGTTTGGGTTGTCCCTTCACTCATCCCCAGGGCTCTGCTTTGGAATTCCTCTTTGGTTGGGACACCTGAGGTAACAAAACTGAAAGAAGACCTCCCATCCAACAGATTGACGAAAAACAATTGGGACCGGGCCAAATCCACAAAGAGGAAGATTCGTCTATGGCCCATGAGGCTTCCCCACATTCCACGGCCATCGTTGACAAAAAATCCAGAGACCAAAGCCTGAGCAAGCGCCTCAGACTCGCTCTTTCTTCATATCCTGAAGAGTCCTGCTAATGGTTTAGAGATTGGGCCTGCCATACCTACGTCCCCAAACCTAAGCTGAGTTTGTGTTTTCAGACTTCTGTCCTCAAAGTCCTGGGCCACACACCCTCCATGCTGGGGCCCCTGGAGCTACACATTAGGACTGTGCCTACCCCATGCATGGGAATTCTGCCCATTCCATTGTCCAAAATTGTACAAATTAGGAGAACCCTCCAAAGTCCCTGAGGCCATCCCAATATATAGGTCTCTGTGGACAAACAAAGGCGGACTGACACCTGCTGAGCATCTACCTCCACTCATACCATAATGGATGTACCAAGAGAAGGAGATGGAACCAGACAGGACCCTCGGCCATAATCGGACCCATTGCTTTGGTTTACAGGCATGTCTCCTCAAAATCCAGGATTCCAATACCAGCATAGCAGGTTTCCTGAGGCATCCATCAGAAAAAATCTCGTCTCCACGAAAATCTTGTGCATGGGACCTATGTCAAAATCTTAGGAGAATACTTCAGAGTCCCGGTGCCACCGCCCCATTCCAAGGTCCTCATGGACACAAAAACACATTAGGCCCCATGCTCAGGAAGGTCCATTTCAACTCAGCCACCCTGATTGCTCCCAATAGCCATCCGATCTCAACTGTCTTGTTGCTAGGAGACAATTGGAATGCGAGGCGGGCTTCCCTGGCATCCATCCTCGATTGGTGCTCTGGAGTCATTCCATATGGGATGTGTTGGAGCTGCCCAACAGGTCTCAATTCTCCCGCAGAAGGTATCCTTGAAGGGGGCATCCCACAACTCCCAACGTGGGAAAACCTCCATGGCCTTGAGATTCCTCTCCGTTCATGAAGGGGCAGTCATGCACAGAAACTACAACCTGAGCCAAAGTCTGATCCTCGCCGTGACTTCAGATGCATGAGATATTGGTTCAGATGTGCAGGGGGTACCTGCCTTGCCCTCGGCCTGAAGCCCAAGTCTAGCTTGTGTTCTCAGACTTCTGTCCTCACACTACTGGCCCAGAAGCCCTCATGTTTGGCAATTCCGGACCCACAATGCAGCACTGTGCCTGCCCTCTAGAAAAAATATCATGCCTAATGAGCTGCGCAGGCACCTCAAATGAGGATCAACCTACACGGTACTCGACTGTACCCAAATTATAGAGTCTAACCTGGGCACTAGCACTGTCTAACAAAACCTGAGCCCGAACCTCCCCACCAACAACCAGGCAGCTGACCGCACACTGAGCACATCAGACCCACCATGGCCTTAGGTCATCATCTCTTCCAAACTGCGGTTTTCAGGCTTCCGAACCTAGACCTTATCTCCTACCACTGCCCAGGGTTGAAGGTGATGCAGAAATCAGAACTCCTTCCCCATGGCAAGAAACCTTGTGGTTGGCATGTTGTCCAAAGTTCAGTGTAGTTGAAACCAATGTGGCCCATGAGGCCCCGCCCATGCTCGCGAGCCACATTGGTCACAAACACACATTGTGACACTCAGCCTAACCCAGTCCTTAAGTAAGGCCTCTCAGTGGTTGGATGAAGAGACAGCATATGGGGCCTGCCATGCCCCTAGGCCCCAAATTTTAACCATAGTTTGGGTTGTCACTTCACTATTCCCCAAGGCTCTGCTTTGGAATTCCTCTTTGGTTGGGACACCTGAGGTAACATTCCTGAAAGGAGACCTCCCATCCCACAGATTGACGAAAAACAATGGGGACCGGGCAAAATCCACAGAGAGGAAGATTCGTCCATGGCCCATGAGGCCTCCCCACATTCCACGGCCATCGTTGACACAAAATAAAGAGACCAAAGCCTGAGCAAGTGCCTCAGACTCGCTCTTTCTTCATGTCTTGAAGAGTTCTTCTCATGGTTTGTAGATTGGGCCTGCCATACCTGCGTCCCCAAACCTAAGCTGAGTTTGTGTTTTCAGACTTCTGTCCTCAAAGTCCTGGGCCACACAACCTCTAGCTGGGGTCCCTGGAGCCACACATTAGGACAATGCCTCCCCAATGCATGGGAATTCTGCCCATTCCATTGTCCAAAGTCCCCGAGGCCGTCCAATATGTAGTTCTCAGTGGACAAACAAGGGCGGTCTGACACCAGCTGAGCATCTACCTCCACTCATACCATAGATGGATGTCCTCAGAGAAGGAGATGGAACCAGACAGGACCCTAGGCCGTAATCGGATCCATTGCTTTGGTTTACAGGCATGTCTCCTCAAAATCCTGAATTCCAATACCAGCATAGGGGGTTTCCTGAGGCACCCATCAGAAAAAATCTCGTCTCCACTAGGACACTTATGCATGGGAAGTATGTCAAAATATTATGAGAATACTTCAGAGTCCCGGTGCCACCGCCCCATTTCAAGGTCCTCATGGACACACACATATTAGGCCCCATACTCAGGAAAGTCCATTTCAAATCAGCCACCCCGGTTGCTCCCGCAGAGCCATCCGATCTCAACTGTCTTGTAGCTAGGAGACAATTGGAATGCGAGGCGATCTTTCCTGGCATCCATCCTCGAACGGTGCTCTGGAGTCATTCCATATGAGATGTTTTGGAGCTGCCCAACAGGTCTCAATTGTCCCGCAGAAGGAATCCTTGAAGGGGGCATCCCACAACTCCCAACGTGGGAAAACCTCCATGGCCTTGAGATTCCTCTCCGTTCATGAAGGGGCAGTCATGCACAGAAACTACAACCTGAGCCAACGTCTGATCCTCGCCGTGACTTCAGATGCATGAGATATTGGTTCAGATGTGCAGGGGGTACCTGCCTTGCCCTCGGCCTGAAGCCCAAGTCTAGCTTGTGGTCTCAGACTTCTGTCCTCACACTACTGGCCCAGAAGCCTTCAAGTTTGGCAATCCCAGACCCACAATGCAGCACTGTGCCTGCCCTCTAGAAAAAATATCTTGCCTAATGAGCTGCCCAGTCACCTTAAATGAGGATCAACCTACACGGCACTCGACTGTACCCAAATTATAGAGTCTAACCTGGGCACCAATGCACTGTTTGACACAACCTGAGCCCGAACTTCCTGACCAACAACCAGGCAGCTGACCGCACACTGAGCACATCAGACCCACCATGGCCTTAGGTCATCATCTCTTCCCAACTGCGGGTTTCAGGCTTCCGAACCTAGACCTTATCTCCAAACACTGCCCAGGTTTGAAAATGATGCAGAAATCAGAACTCCTTCCCCATGGCAAGAGACCTTGTGATTGGCATCTTCTCCAAAGTTCAGTTTAGTTGAAACCAGTGTGGCCCATGAGTCCCCGCCCATGCCCGCCAGCCACATTGGTCACAAACACACATTGTGAACCTCAGCCTGAGCCCAGTCTTCAAGTAAGGCCTCTCAGTGGCTGGATGAAGAGACAGCATATGGGGCCTGCCATGCCCCTAGGCCCCAAATTTTAACCATAGTTTGGGTTGTCCCTTCACTCTTCCCCAGGGCTCTGCTTTGGAATTCCTCTTTGGTTGGGACACCTGAGGTAACAAAACTGAAAGGAGACCTCCCATTCAACAGATTGACGAAAAACAATTGGGACCGGGCCAAATCCACAGAGAGGAATATTCGTCTATGGCCCATGAGGCCTCCCCACATTCCACGGCCATCGTTGACACAAAATCCAGAGACCAAAGCCTGAGCAAGCGCCTCAGACACGCTCTTTCTTCACATCCTGAAGAGTTCTGCTCATGGTTTGTAGATTGGGCCTGCCATACCTACGTCCCCAAACCTAAGCTGAGTTTGTGTTTTCAGACTTCTGTCCTCAAAGTCCTGGGCCACACACCCTCCATGCTGGGGCCCCTGGAGCTACACATTAGGACTGTGCCTACCCCATGCATGGGAATTCTGCCCATTCCATTGTCCAAAATTGTACAAATTAGGAGAACCCTACAAAGTCCCCGAGGCCATCCCAATATGTAGGTCTCTGTGGACAAACAAAGGCGGACTGACACCAGCTGAGCATCTACCTCCACTCATACCATAGATGGATGTACCAAGAGAAGGAGATGGAACCAGACCGGACCCTCGGCCATAATCGGACCCATTGCTTTGGTTTACAGGCATGTCTCCTCAAAATCCTGGATTCCAATACCAGCATAGCAGGTTTCCTGAGGTATCCATCAGAAAAAATCTCGTCTCCACGAAAAACTTGTGCATGGGACCTATGTCAAAATCTTAGGAGAATACTTCAGAGTCCCGGTGCCACCGCCCCATTCCAAGGTTCTCATGGACACAAACACACATTAGGCCCCATGCTCAGGAAAGTCCATTTCAACTCAGCCACCCTGGTTGCTCCCAATAGCCATCCGATCTCAACTGTCTTGTTGCTAGGAGACAATTGGGATGCGAGGCGGGCTTCCCTGGCATCAATCCTCGAACGGTGCTCTGGAGTCATTCCATATGGGATGTGTTGGAGCTGCCCAACAGGTCTCAATTCTCCCGCAGAAGGTATCCTTGAAAGGGGCATCCCACAACTCCCAACGTGGGAAAACCTCCATGGCCTTGAGATTCCTCTCCGTTCATGAAGGGGCAGTCATGCACAGAAACTACAACCTGAGCCAACGTCTGATCCTCGTCGTGAATTCAGATGCATGAGATATTGGTTCACATGTGCAGGGCGTACCTGCCTTGCCCTCGACCTGCAGCCCAAGTCTAGCTTTTGTTCTCAGACTTTTGTCCTCACACTACTGGCCCAGATGCCCTCACGTTTGGCAATTCCGGACCCACAATGCAGCACTCTGCCTGCCCTCTAGAAAAAATATCTTGCCTAATGAACTGCTCGGGCACCTCAAGTAAGGATCAACCTAACGGCACTCGACTGTACCCAAATTATATAGTCTAACCTGGGCACTAATGCACTGTCTGACACAACCTGAGCCTGAATCTCCTGACCAACAACCAGGCAGCTGACCGCACACTGAGCACATCAGAACCACCATGGCCTTAGGTCATCATCTCTTCCCAACTGTGGTTTTCAGGATTCACAACTTAGACCTTATATCCAACCACAGCCCAGGGTTAAAAATATGCAGAAATCAGAACTCCTTCCCCATGGCAAGGGACCTTGTGACTGGCATGTTGTCCAAAGTTCTGTGTAGATGAAACCAGTGTGGCCCATGAGGCCTCGCACATGCTCGCGGGCCACATTGGTCACAAACACACATTGTGACCCTCAGCCTGAGCCCAGTCCTCAAGTAAGGCCTCTCAGTGGCTGGATGACGAGACAGCATATGAGCCTGCCATGCCCCTAGGCCCCAAATTTTAACCATAGTTTGGGTTGTCCCTTCACTCTTCCCCAGGGCTCTGCTTTGGAATTCCTCTTTGGTTGGGACACCTGAGGTAACAAACCTGAAAGGAGACCTCCCATCCCACAGATTGACGAAAAACAATTGGGACCGGGCCAAATGCCAAGAGATGAAGATTCGTCCATGTCCCATTAGTCCTCCCCTCATTCCACAGCCATCGTTGACAAAAGATCCAGAGACCAAAGCCTGAGCAAGCGCCTCAGACTCGCTCTTTCTTCAAATCCCGAAGACTTCTTCTCATGGTTTGTAGATTGGGCCTGCCATACCTACGTCCCCAAACCCAAGCTGAGTTTGTGTTTTCAGACTTCTGTCCTCAAAGTCCTGGGACACACCCTCCAGGCTGGGGCCCCTGGAGCCACACATTAGGACTATGCCTACCCCATACATGGGAATTCTGCCCATTACATTGTCCAAAATTGTACAAATTAGGGTAACCCTCCAAATTCCCCGAGGCCATCGCAATATGTAGGTCTCTGTGGACAAACAAGGGCGGTCTGACACCAGCTGAGCATCTACCTCCACTCATACCATAGATGGATGTCCCCAGAGAATGAGATGGAACCAGACAGGACCCGAGGCCATAATCCGATCCATTGCTTTGGTTTACAGGCATGTCTCCTCAAAATCCTGGATTCCAATACCAGCATAGGGGGTTTCCTGAGGCACCCATCAGAAAAAGTCTCGTCTCCACGAGGAAACTTGTGCATGGGACCTATGTCAAAATCTTAGAAAAATAATTCAGAGTCCCGGTGTCACCGCCCCATTCCAAGGTCCTCATGGACACAAAAACACATTAGGCCCCATGCTCAGGAAAGTCCATTTCAACTCAGCCACCCCGGTTGCTCCCAATAGCCATCCGATCTCAACTGTCTTGTTGCTAGGAGACAATTGGCATGCGAGGCGGGCTTCCTTGGCATCCATCCTCGATCGGTGCTCTGGAGTAATTCCATATGGGATGTGTTGGAGCTGCCCAACAGGTCTCAATTGTCCCGCAGAAGGTATCCTTGAAGGGGGCATCCCACAACTCCCAACGTGGGAAAACCTCCATGGCCTTGAGATACCTCTCCGTTCATGAAGGGGCAGTCATGCACAGAAACTACAACCTGAGCCAACGCCTGATCCTCGCCGTGACTTCAGATGCATGAGATATTGGTTCAGATGTGCAGGGGGTACCTGCCTTGCCCTCGGCCTGAAGCCCAAGTCTAGCTTGTGTTCTCAGACTTCTGTCCTCACACTACTGGCCCAGAAGCCCTCAAGTTTGGCAATTCCGGACCCACAATGCAGCACTGTGCCTGCCCTCTAGAAAAAATATCATGCCTAATGAGCTGCGCAGGCACCTCAAATGAGGATCAACCTACACGGTACTCGACTGTACCCAAATTATAGAGTCTAACCTGGGCACTAGCACTGTCTAACAAAACCTGAGCCCGAACCTCCTGACCAACAACCAGGCAGCTGACCACACACTGAGCACATCAGACCCACCATGGCCTTAGGTCATCATCTCTTCCCAACTGCGGTTTTCAGGCTTCCGAACCTAGAACTTATCTCCAACCACTGCCCAGGGTTGAAAATGATGCAGAAATCAGAACTCCTTCCCCATGGCAAGAGACCTTGTGATTGGCATGTTGTCCAAAGTTCAGTGTAGTTGAAACCAATGAGGCCCATGAGGCCCCGCCCATGCTCGCGAGCCACATTGGTCACAAACACACATTGTGACACTCAGCCTGAGCCCAGTTCTCAAGTAAGGCCTCTCAGTGGTTGGATGAAGAGACAGCATATGGGGCCTGCCATGCCCCTTAGGCCACAAATTTTAACCATAGTTTGGGTTGTCACTTCACTATTCCCCAAGTCTCTGCTTTGGAATTCCTCTTTGGTTGGGACACCTGAGGTAACAAACCTGAAAGGAGACCTCCCATCCCACAGATTGAGGAAAAACAATGGGGACCGGGCCAAATCCACAGAGAGGAAGATTCGTCCATGGCCCATGAGGCCTCCCCACATTCCACGACCATCGTTGACACAAAATCCAAAGACCAAAGCCTGAGCAAGAGCCTCAGACTCGCTCTTTCTAAATATCCTGAAGAGTTCTTCTCATGGTTTGTAGATTGGGCCTGCCATACCTACGTCCCCAAACCTAAGCTGAGTTTGTTTTTTCAGATTTCTGTCCTCAAATTCCTGGGCAACTCACACTCCAGGCTGGCACCCCTGGAGCCACACATTAGGACTGTGCCTACCCCATGCATGGGAATTCTGCCCATTCCATTGTCCGAAATTGTACAAATTAGGAGAACCCTCTAAAGTTCCCGAGGCCATCCCAATATGTAGGTCTCTGTGGACAAACAAGGGCGGTCTGACACCAGCTGAGCATCTACCTCCGCTCATACCATACATGGATGTCCCCAGAGAAGGAGATGGTACCAGACAGGAACCTAGGCCATAATCGGATCCATGGCTTTTGTTTACAGGCATGTCTCCTCAAAAGCATGGATTCCAATACCAGCAGAGGGGGTTTCCTGAGGCACCCATCAGACAACATCTCGTCTCCACGAGGAAACTTGTGCTTGGGACCTATGTCAAAATCTTAGGAGAATAATTCAGAGTCCCGGTGCCACCGCTCCATACCAAGGTCCTCATGGACACAAACACACATTAGGCCCCATGCTCAGGAAAGTCCATTTCAACTCAGCCATCCCGGTTGCTCCCGCAGAGCCATCCGATCTCAACTGTCTTGTTGCTAGGAGACATATGGAATGCGAGGCGTGCTTCCCTGGCATATATCCTCGAACGTTGCTCTGGAGTCATTCCATATGGGATGTGTTGGAGCTGCCCAACAGGTCTCAATTGTCCCGCAGAAGGAATCCTTGAAGGGGGCATCCCAGAACTCCCAACGTGGGAAAACCTCCATGGCCTTGAGATTCCTCTCCGTTCATGAAGGGGCAGTCATGCACAGAAACTACAAACTGAGCCAACGTCTGATCCTCGCCGTGACTTCAGATGCATGAGATATTGGTCAGATGTGCAGGGGGTACCTGCCTTGCCCTCGGCCTGAAGCCCAAATCTAGCTTGTGGTCTCAGACTTCTGTCCTCACACTACTGGCCCAGAAGCCCTCAAGTTTGTCAATTCCGGACCCACAATGCAGCTCTCTGCCTGCCCTCGAGAAAAAATATCTTGCCTAACGACCTGCCCAGGAACCTCAAATGAGGATCAACCTACACGGCACTCGACCGTACCCAAATTACATAGTCTAACCTGGTCACTAATGCACTGTCTGACACAACCTGAGCCCGAACCTCCTGACCAACAACCAGGCAGCTGACCGCACACCTAGCACATCAGACCCACCATGGCCTTAGGTCATCATCTCTTCCCAACTGCGGCTTTCAGGCTTCCGAACCTAAACCTTATCTCCAACCCCTGCCCAGGGTTGAAAATGATGCAGAAATCAGAACTCCTTCCCCATGGCAAGAGACCTTGTGATTGGCATGTTGTCCTAAGTTCAGTGTAGTTTAAACCAGTGTGGCCCATGAGGCCCCGCCCATGCTCGCGGGCCACATTGGTCAAAAACACACATTGTGACCCTCAGCCTGAGCCCTGTCCTCAAGTAAGGCCTCTCAGGGGCTGGATGAAGAGACAGCATATGGGGCCTGCCATGCCCCTAGGGCCCCAATTTTAACCATAGTTTTGGTTGTCCCCTCACTCTTCCCCAGGGCTCTGCTTTGGAATTCCTCTTTGGTTGGGACACCTGAGGTAACAAACCTGAAAGGAGACCTCCAATCCCACAGATTGACGAAAAACAATTGGGACCGGGCCAAATGCCAAGAGATGAAGATTCGTCCATGTCCCATTAGTCCTCCCCTCATTCCACGGCCATCGTTGACAAAAGATCCAGAGACCAAAGCCTGAGCAAGCGCCTCAGACTCGCTCTTTCTTCAAATCCCGAAGACTTCTTCTCATGGTTTGTAGATTGGGCCTGCCATACCTACGTCCCCAGACCTAAGCTGAGTTTGTGTTTTCAGACTTCTGTCCTCAAAGTCCTGGGACACACCCTCCAGGCTGGGGCCCATGGAGCCACACATTAGGACTATGCCTACCCCATACATGGGAATTCTGCCCATTACATTGTCCAAAATTGTACAAATTAGGATAACCCTCCAAATTCCCCGAGGCCATCGCAATATGTAGGTCTCTGTGGACAAACAAGGGCGGTCTGACACCAGCTGAGCATCTACCTCCACTCATACCATAGATGGATGTCCCCAGAGAATGAGATGGAACCAGACAGGACCCGAGGCCATAATCCGATCCATTGCTTTGGTTTACAGGCATGTCTCCTCAAAATCCTGGATTCCAATACCAGCATAGGGGGTTTCCTGAGGCACCCATCAGAAAAAGTCTCGTCTCCACGAGGAAACTTGTGCATGGGACCTATGTCAAAATCTAAGAAAAATAATTCAGAGTCCCGGTGTCACCGCCCCATTCCAAGGTCCTCATGGACACAAACACACATTAGGCCCCATGCTCATAAAAGTCCATTTCAACTCAGCCACCCCGGTTGCTCCCAATAGCCATCCGATCTCAACTGTCTTGTTGCTAGGAGACAATTGGCATGCGAGGCGGGCTTCCTTGGCATCCATCCTCGATCGGTGCTCTGGAGTAATTCCATATGGGATGTGTTGGAGCTGCCCAACAGGTCTCAATTGTCCCACAGAAGGTATCCTTGAAGGGGGCATCCCACAACTCCCAACGTGGGAAAACCTCCATAGCCTTGAGATACCTCTCCGTTCATGAAGGGGCAGTCATGCACAGAAACTACAACCTGAGCCAACGCCTGATCCTCGCCGTTACTTCAGATGCATGAGATATTGGTTCAGATGTGCAGGGGGTACCTGCCTTGCCCTCGGCCTGAAGCCCAAGTCTAGCTTGTGTTCTCAGACTTCTGTCCTCACACTACTGGCCCAGAAGCCCTCAAGTTTGGCAATTCCGGACCCACAATGCAGCACTGTGCCTGCCCTCTAGAAAAAATATCATGCCTAATGAGCTGCGCAGGCACCTCAAATGAGGATCAACCTACACGGTACTCGACTGTACCCAAATTATAGAGTCTAACCTGGGCACTAGCACTGTCTAACAAAACCTGAGCCCGAACCTCCTGACCAACAACCAGGCAGCTGACCACACACTGAGCACATCAGACCCACCATGGCCTTAGGTCATCATCTCTTCCAAACTGCGGTTTTCAGGCTTCTGAACCTAGACCTTATCTCCAAACACTGCCCAGGGTTGAAAATGATGCAGAAATCAGAACTCCTTCACCATGGCAAGAGACCTTGTGATTGGCATCTTCTCCAAAGTTCAGTTTAGTTGAAACCAGTGTGGCCCATGAGTCCCCGCCCATGCTCGCAAGCCACATTGGCCACAAACACACATTGTGAACCTCAGCCTGAGCCCAGTTTTCAAGTAAGGCCTCTCAGTGGCTGGATGAAGAGACAGCATATGGGGCTTGCTATGCCACTAGGCCCCAAATTTTAACCATAGTTTGGGTTGTCCCTTCACTCTTCCCCAGGTCTCTGCTTTGGAATTCCTCTTTGGTTGGGACACCTGAGGTAACAAAACTGAAAGGAGACCTCCCATCCAACAGATTGACGAAAAACAATTGGGACCGGGCCAAATCCACAGAGAGGAATATTCGTCTATGGCCCATGAGGACTCCCCACATTCCACGGCCATCGTTGACACAAAATCCAGAGACCAAAGCCTGAGCAAGCGCCTCAGACACGCTCTTTCTTCACATCCTGAAGAGTTCTGCTCATGGTTTGTAGATTGGGCCTGCCATACCTACGTCCCCAAACCTAAGCTGAGTTTGTGTTTTCAGACTTCTGTCCTCAAAGACCTGGGCCACACACCCTCCATGCTGGGCCCCCTGGAGCTACACATTAGGACTGTGCCTAACCCATGCATGGGAATTCTGCCCATTCCATTGTCCAAAATTGTACAAATTAGGAGAACCCTCCAAAGTCCCCGAGGCCATCCCAATATGTAGGTCTCTGTGGACAAACAAAGGCGGACTGACACCAGCTGAGCATCTACCTCCACTCATACCATAGATGGATGTACCAAGAGAAGGAGATGGAACCAGACCGGACCCTCGGCCATAATCGGACCCATTGCTTTGGTTTACAGGCATGTCTCCTCAAAATCCTGGATTCCAATACCAGCATAGCAGGTTTCCTGAGGTATCCATCAGAAAAAATCTCGTCTCCACGAAAAATTGTGCATGGGACCTATGTCAAAATCTTAGGAGAATACTTCAGAGTCCCGGTGCCACCGCCCCATTCCAAGGTCCTCATGGACACAAACACACATTAGGCCCCATGCTAAGGAAAGTCCATTTCAACTCAGCCACCCTGGTTGCTCCCAATAGCCATCCGATCTCAACTGTCTTGTTGCTAGGAGACAATTGGAATGCGAGGCGGGCTTTCCTGGCATCCATCCTCGAACGTTGCTCTGGAGTCATTCCATATGGGATGTGATAGAGCTGCCCAACAGGTCTCAATTCTCCCGCAGAAGGTATCCTTGAAGGGGGCATCCCACAACTCCCAACGTGGGAAAACCTCCATGGCCTTGAGATTCCTCTTCGTTCATGAAGGGGCAGTCATGCACAGAAACTACAACCTGAGCCAACGTCTGATCCTCGTCGTGACTTCAGATGCATGAGATATTGGTTCATATGTGCAGGCCGTACCTGCCTTGCCCTCGGCCTGAAGCCCAAGTCTAGCTTTTGTTCTCAGACTTTTGTCCTCACACTATTGGCCCAGATGCCCTCACGTTTGGCAATTCCTGAATCACAATGCAGCACTCTGCCTGCCCTCTAAAAAAAATATCTTGCCTAATGAGCTTGGCATTTGAGGCACCTCAAATGAGGATCAACCTACACGGCACTCGACTGTACCCAAATTACATAGTCTAACCTGGGCACAAATGCACTGTCTGACACAACCTGAGACCGAACTTCCTGACCAACAACCAGGCAGCTGACCGCACACTGAGCACCTCAGACCCATCATGGCCTTAGGTCATCATCTCTTCCCAACTGCGGTTTTCAGACTTCTGAACCTAGACCTTATCTCCAACCAATGCCCAGGGTTGAAAATGATGCAGAAATCAGAACTCCTTCCCCATGGCAAGAGACCTTGTGATTGGCATGTTTTCCAAATTTCTGTGTAGATGAAACCAGTGTGGCCCATGAGGCCCCGCACAAGCTCGCGGGCCACATTGGTCACAAACACACATTGTGACCCTCAGCCTGAGCCCAGTCCTCAAGTAAGACCTCTCAGTGGCTGGATGAAGAGACAGCATATGGGGCCTGCCATGCCCCTAGGCCCCAAATTTTAACCATAGTTTGGGTTGTCCCTTCACTCTTCCCCAGGGCTCTGCTTTGGAATTCCTCTTTGGTTGGGACACCTGAGGTAACAAACCTGAAAGGAGACCTCCCATCCCACAGATTGACGAAAAACAATTGAGACCGGGCAAAATCCACAGAGAGGAAGGTTCGTCCATGGCCCATGAGATTCACCACATTCCACGGCCATCATTGACACAAAATCCAGAGACCAAAGCCTGAGCAAGCGCCTCAGACTCGCTCTTTCTTCGTATATTGAAGAGTTCTTCTCATGGTTTGTAGATTGGGACTGCCACACCTACGTCCCCAAACTTAAGCTGAGTTTGTGTTTTCAGACTTCTGTCCTCAAAGTCCTGGGCCACACACCCTACAGGCTGGGGCCCCTGGAGCCACACATAAGGACTGTTCCTACCCCATGCATGGTAATTCTGCCCATTCCATTGTCCAAAATTGTACAAATTAGGAGAACCCTCCAAAGTCCCCGAGGCCATCCCAATATGTAGGTCTCTTTGGACAAACAAGGGCGGTCTGACACCAGCTGAGCATCCACCTCCACTCATAACATACATGGATGTCCCCAGAGAAGGAGATGGTAGCAGACAGGAACCTAGGCCATAATCGGATCCATGGCTTTGGTTTACAGGCATGTCTCCTCAAAAGCATGGATTCCTATACCAGCAGAGGGGGTTTCCTGAGGCACCCATCAGAAAAAATCTCGTCTCCACAAGTTAACTTGTGCTTGGGACCTATGTCAAAATCTTAGGAGAATAATTCAGAGTCCCAATGCCACCGCTCCATACCGAGGTCCTCATGGACACAAACACACATTAGGCCCCAAGCTCAGGAAAGTCCATTTCACCTCAGCCATCCCAGTTGCTCCCGCAGAGCCATCCGATCTCAAGTGTCTTGTTGCTAGGAGAAATTTGGAATGCGAGGCGGGCTTCCCTGGCATACATCCTCGAACGTTGCTCTGGAGTCATTCCATATGGGATGTGTTGGAGCTGCCCAACAGGTCTCAATTGTCCCGCAGAAGGAATCCTTGAAGGGGGCATCCCAGAACTCCCAACGTGGGAAAACCTCCATGGCCTTGAGATTCCTCTCCGTTCATGAAGGGGCAGTCATGCACAGAAACTACAACCTGAGCCAACGTCTGATCCTCGCCGTGACTTCAGATGCATGAGATATTGGTCAGATGTGCAGGGGTACCTGCCTTGCCCTCGGCCTGAAGCCCAAGTCTAGCTTGTGGTCTCAGACTTCTGTCCTCACAGTACTGGCCCAGAAGCCCTCAAGTTTGGCAATTCCGGACCCACAATGCAGCACTCTGCCTGCCCTCGATAAAAAATATCTTGCCTAATGAGCTGCCCAGGCACCTCAAATGAGGATCAAAATACAAGGCACTCGACTGTACCCAAATTACATAATCTAACCTGGGCACTAATGCACTGTCTGACACAACCTGAGCCCGATCCTCCTGACCAACAACCAGGCAGCTGACCGCACACTGAGCACATCAGACCCACCATGGCCTTAGGTCATCATCTCTTCCTAAATGCAGCTTTCAGGTTTCCGAACCTAAACCTTATCTCCAACCCCTGCCCAGGGTTGAAAATGATGCAGAAATCAGAACTCCTTCCCCATGGCAAGAGACCTTGTGATTGGCATGTTGTCCTAAGTTCAGTGTAGTTTAAACCAGTGTGGCCCATGAGGCCCCGCCCATGCTCGCGGGCCACATTGGTCACAAACACACATTGTGACCCTCAGCCTGAGCCCTGTCCTCAAGTAAGGCCTCTCAGGGGCTGGATGAAGAGACAGCATTATGGGGCCTGTCATGCCCCTAGGCCCCAAATTTTAACCATAGTTTTGGTTGTCCCCTCACTCTTTCCCAGGGCTCTGCTTTGGAATTCCTCTTTGGTTGGGACACCTGAGGTAACAAACATGAAAGGAGACCTCCAATCCCACAGATTGACGAAAAACAATTGGGACCGGGCCAAATGCCAAGAGATGAAGATTCGTCCATGTCCCATTAGTCCTCCCCTCATTCCACGGCCATTGTTGACAAAAGATCCAGAGACCAAAGACTGAGCAAGCGCCTCAGACTCGCTCTTTCTTCAATCCTGAAGACTTCTTCTCATGTTTTGTAGATTGGGCCTGCCATACCTACGTCCCCAAACCTAAGCTGAGTTTGTGTTTTCAGACTTCTGTCCTCAAAGTCCTGGGTCAAACCCTCCAGGCTGGGGCCCCTGGAGCCACACATTAGGACTATGCCTACCCCATACATGGGAATTCTGCCCATTACATTGTCCAAAATTGTACAAATTAGGATAACCCTCCAAATTCCCCGAGGCCATCGCAATATGTAGGTCTCTGTGGACAAACAAGGGCGGTCTGACACCAGCTGAGCATCTACCTCCACTCATACCATAGATGGATGTCCCCAGAGAATGAGATGGAACCAGACAGGACCCGAGGCCATAATCGGATCCATTGCTTTGGTTTACAGGCATGTCTCCTCAAAATCCTGGATTCCAATACCAGCATAGGGGGTTTCCTGAGGCACCCATCAGAAAAAGTCTCGTCTCCACGAGGAAACTTGTGCATGGGACCTATGTCAAAATCTTAAAAAATAATTCAGAGTCCCGGTGTCACCGCCCCATTCCAAGGTCCTCATGGACACAAACACACATTAGGCCCCATGCTCAGGAAAGTCCATTTCAACTCAGCCACCCCGGTTGCTCCCAATAGCCATCCGATCTCAACTGTCTTGTTGCTAGGAGACAATTGGAATGCGAGGCGGGCTTCCTTGGCATCCATCCTCGATCGGTGCTCTAGAGTAATTCCATATGGGATGTGTTGGAGCTGCCCAACAGGTCTCATGTCCCGCAGAAGGTATCCTTGAAGGGGGCATCCCACAACTCCCAACGTGGGAAAACCTCCATAGCCTTGAGATACCTCTCCGTTCATGAAGGGGCAGTCATGCACAGAAACTACAACCTGAGCCAACGCCTGATCCTCGCTGTGACTTCAGATGCATGAGATATTGGTTCAGATGTGCAGGGGGTACCTGCCTTGCCCTCGGCCTGAAGCCCAAGTCTAGCTTGTGTTCTCAGACTTCTGTCCTCACACTACTGGCCCAGATGCCCTCACGTTTGGCAATTCCGGACCCACAATGCAGCACTGTGCCTGCCCTCTAGAAAAAATATCATGCCTAATGAGCTGCGCAGGCACCTCAAATGAGGATCAACCTACACGGCACTCGACTGTACACAAATTATAGAGTCTAACCTGGGCACTAGCACTGTCTAACAAAACCTGAGCCCGAACCTCCCGACCAACAACCAGGCAGCTGACCGCACACTGAGCACATCAGACCCACCATGGCCTTAGGTCATCATCTCTTCCCAACAGCGGTTTTCAGGCTTCCGAACCTAGACCTTATCTCCTACCACTGCCCAGGGTTGAAGGTGATGCAGAAATCAGAACTCCTTCCCCATGGCAAGAAACCTTGTGGTTGGCATGTTGTCCAAAGTTCAGTGTAGTTGAAACCAATGTGGCCCATGAGGCCCCGCCCATGCTCGCGAGCCACATTGGTCACAAACACACATTGTGACACTCAGCCTGAGCCCAGTCTTCAAGTAAGGTCTCTCAGTGGATGGATGTAGAGACAGCATATGGGGCCTGCCATGCCCCTAGGCCCCAAATTTTAACCATAGTTTGGGTTGTCACTTCACTATTCCCAAAGGCTCTGCTTTGGAATTCCTCTTTGGTTGGGACACCTGAGGTAACAAACCTGAAAGGAGACCTCCCATCCCACAGATTGACGAAAAACAATGGGGACCGGGCCAAATCCACAGAGAGGAAGATTCGTCCATGGCCCATGAGGCCTCCCCACATTCCACGGCCATCGTTGACACAAAATCCAGAGACCAAAGCCTGAGCAAGCGCCTCAGAATCGCTCTTTCTTCATGTCCTGAAGAGTTCTTCTCATGGTTTGTAGATTGTGCCTGCCATACCTGCGTCCCCAAACCTAAGCTGAGTTTGTGTTATCAGACTTCTGTCCTCAAAGTCCTGGGCCACACACCCTCTAGGCTGGGTCCCTGGAGCCACACAGTAGGACAATGCCTCCCCAATGCATGGGAATTCTGCCCATTCCATTGTCCAAAATTGTACAAATTAGGTGAACCCTCCAAAGTCCCCGAGGCCATCCCAATATGTAGTTCTCAGTGGACAAACAAGGGCGGTCTGACACCAGCTGATCATCTACCTCCACTCATACCATGGATGGATTTCCTCAGAGAAGGAGATGGAACCAGACAGGACCCTAGACCGTAATTGGATCCATTGCTTTGGTTTACAGGCATGTCTCCTCAAAATCCTGGATTCCAATACCAGCATAGGGGGTTTCCTGAGGCACCCATCAGAAAAAATCTCGTCTCCACTAGGAAACTTATGCTTGGGAACTATGTCAAAATATTATGAGAATACTTCAGAGTCCCGGTGCCACCGCCCCATTTCAAGGTCCTCATGGACACACACATATTAGGCCCCATACTCAGGAAAGTCCATTTCAACTCAGCACACCGCGGTTGCTCCCGCAGAGCCATCCATCTCAACTGTCTTGTAGCTAGGAGACTATTGGAATGCGAGGCGGTCTTTCCTGGCATCCATCCTCGAACGGTGCTCTAGTCATTCCATATGGGATGTTTTGGAGCTGCCCAACAGGTCTCAATTGTCCCGCAGAAGGAATCCTTGAAGGGGGCATCCCACAACTCCCAACGTTGGAAAACCTCCATGGCCTTGAGATTCCTCTCCGTTCATGAAGGGGCAGTCATGCACGGAAACTACAACCTGAGCCAACGTCTGATCCTCGTCGTGACTTCAGATGCATGAGATATTGGTTCAGATGTTCAGGGGGTACCTGCCTTGCCCTCGACCTGAAGCCCAAGTCTAGCTTGTTTCTCAGACTTCTGTCCTCACACTACTGGCCCAGAAGCCCTCAAGTTTGGCAATTCCGGACCCACAATGCAGCACTGTGCCTGCCCTCTAGAAAAAATATCTTGCCTAATGAGCTGCCCAGGCACCTTAAATGAGGATCAACCTACACGGCACTCGACTCTACCCAATTATAGAGTCTAACCTGGGCACTAATGCACTGTCTGACACAACCTGAGCCCGAACCTCCTGACCAACAACCAGGCAGATGACCACAGAATGAGCACATCAGAACCACCATGGCCTTAGGTCATCATCTCTTCCCAACTGTGGTTTTCAGGATTCAGACCTAGACCTTATATCCAACCACAGCCCAGGGTTGAAAATGATGCAGAAATCAGAACTCCTTCCCCATGGCAAGAGACATTGTGATTGGCATGTTGTCCAAAGTTCTGTGTAGATGAAACCAGTGTGGCCCATGAAGCCCTGCACATGCTCGCGGGCCACATTGGTCACAAACACACATTGTGACCCTCAGCCTGAGCCCAGTCCTCAAGTAAGGCCTCTCAGTGGCTGGATGAAGAGACAGCATATGGGGCCTGCCATGCCACTAGGCCCCAAATTTTAACCATAGTTTGGGTTGTCCCTTCACTCTTCCCCAGGGCTCTGCTTTGGAATTCCTCTTTGGTTGGGACACCTGAGGTAACAAACCTGAAAGGAGACCTCCCATCCCACAGATTGACGAAAAACAATTGGGACCGTGCCAAATCCACAGAGAGGAAGGTTCGTCCATGGCCCATGAGCTTCACCAAATTCCACGGCCATCGTTGACACAAAATCCAGAGACCAAAGACTGAGCAAGTGCCTCAGACTCGCTCTTTCTTCGTATCCTGAAGAGTTCTTCTCATGGTTTGTAGATTGGGACTGCCACACCTACGTCCCCAAACCTCAGCTGAGTTTGTGTTTTCAGACTTCTGTCTTCAAAGTCCTGGGCCACACACCCTCCAGGCTGGGGCCCCTTGAGCCACACATTAGGACTGTTCCTACCCCATGCATGGTAATTCTGCCCATTCCATTGTCCAAAATTGTACAAATTAGGAGAACCCTCCAAAGTCCCCGAGGCCATCCCAATATGTAGGTCTCTGTGGACAAACAAGGGCGGTCTGACACCAGCTGAGCATCTACATCCACTCATAACATACATGGATGTCCCCAGAGAAGGATATGGTACCAGACAGGAACCTAGGCCATAATCGGATCCATGGCTTTGGTTTACAGGCATGTCTCCTCAAAAGCATGGATTCCAATGCCAGCAGAGGGGGTTTCCTGAGGCACCCATCAGAAAACATCTCGTCTCCACGAGGAAACTTGTGCTTGGGACCTATGTCAAAATCTTAGGAGAATAATTCAGAGTCCCGGTGCCACCGCTCCATACCAAGGTCCTCATGGACACAAACACACATTAGGCCTCATGCTCAGGAAAGTCCATTTCAACTCAGCCATCCCGGTTGCTCCCGCAGAGCCATCCGATCTCAACTGTCTTGTTGCTAGGAGACATTTGGAATGCGAGGCGGCCTTCCCTGGCATACATCCTCGAACGTTGCTCTGGAGTCATTCCATATGGGATGTGTTGGAGCTGCCCAACAGGTCTCAATTGTCCCGCAGAAGGAATCCTTGAAGGGGGCATCCCAGAACTCCCAACGTGGGAAAACCTCCATGGCCTTGAGATTCCTCTCCGTTCATGAAGGGGCAGTCATGCACAGAAACTACAACCTGAGCCAACGTCTGATCCTCGCCGTGACTTCAGATGCATGAGATATTGGTCAGATGTGCAGGGGTACCTGCCTTGCCCTCGGCCTGAAGCCCAAGTCTAGCTTGTGGTCTCAGACTTCTGTCCTCACAGTACTGGCCCAGAAGCCCTCAAGTTTGGCAATTCCGGACCCACAATGCAGCACTCTGCCTGCCCTCGAGAAAAAATATCTTGCCTAATGAGCTGCCCAGGCACCTCAAATGAGGATCAACCTACACGGCACTCGACTGTACCCAAATTACATAGTCTAACCTGGGCACTAATGCACTGTCTGACACAACCTGAACCCGAACCTCCTGACCAACAACCGGGCAGCTGACCGCACACTGAGCACATCAGAACCACCATGGCCTTAGGTCATCATCTCATCCCAACTGCGGCTTTCAGGCTTCCGAACCTAAACCATTCTCCAACCCCTGCCCAGGGTTGAAAATGATGCAGAAATCAGAACTCCGTCCCCATTGCAAGAGACCTTGTGATTGGCATGTTGTCCTAAGTTCAGTGTAGTTTAAACCAGTGTGGCACATGAGGCCCCGCCCATGTTCGCGGGCCACATTGGTCACAAACACACATTGTGACCCTCAGCCTGAGCCCTGTCCTCAAGTAAGGCCTCTCAGGGGCTGGATGAAGAGACAGCATATGGGGCCTGCCATGCCCCTAGGCCCCAAATTTTAACCATTGTTTTGGTTGTCCCCTCACTCTTCCCCAGGGCTCTGCTTTGGATTCCTCTTTGGTTGGGACACCTGAGGTAACAAACATGAAAGGAGACCTCCAATCCCACAGATTGACGAAAAACAATTGGGACCGGGCCAAATGCCAAGAGATGAAGATTCGTCCATGTCCCATTAGTCCTCCCCTCATTCCACGGCCATCGTTGACAAAAAATCCAGAGACCAAAGCCTGAGCAAGCGCCTCAGACTCGCTCTTTCTTCAATCCTGAAGACTTCTTCTCATGTTTTGTAGATTGGGCCTGCCATACCTACGTCCCCAAACCTAAGCTGAGTTTGTGTTTTCAGACTTCTGTCCTCAAAGTCCTGGGTCAAACCCTCCAGGCTGGGGCCCCTGGAGCCACACATTAGGACTATGCCTACCCCATACATGGGAATTCTGCCCATTACATTGTGCAAAATTGTACAAATTAGGATAACCCTCCAAATTCCCCGAGGCCATCGCAATATGTAGGTCTCTGTGGACAAACAAGGGCGGTCTGACACCAGCTGAGCATCTACCTCCACTCATACCATAGATGGATGTCCCCAGAGAATGAGATGGAACCAGACAGGACCCGAGGCCATAATCGGATCCATTGCTTTGGTTTACAGGCATGTCTCCTCAAAATCCTGGATTCCAATACCAGCATAGGGGGTTTCCTGAGGCACCCATCAGAAAAAGTCTCGTCTCCACGAGGAAACTTGTGCATGGGACCTATGTCAAAATCTTAAAAAATAATTCAGAGTCCCGGTGTCACCGCCCCATTCCAAGGTCCTCATGGACACAAACACACATTAGGCCCCATGCTCAGGAAAGTCCATTTCAACTCAGCCACCCCGGTTGCTCCCAATAGCCATCCGATCTCAACTGTCTTGTTGCTAGGAGACAATTGGAATGCGAGGCGGGCTTCCTTGGCATCCATCCTCGATCGGTGCTCTGGAGTAATTCCATATGGGATGTGTTGGAGCTGCCCAACAGGTCTCATGTCCCGCAGAAGGTATCCTTGAAAAGGGCATCCCACAACTCCCAACGTGGGAAAACCTCCATGGCCTTGAGATACCTCTCCGTTCATGAAGGGGCAGTCATGCACAGAAACTACAACCTGAGCCAACGCCTGATCCTCGCCGTGACTTCAGATGCATGAGATATTGGTTCAGATGTGCAGGGGGTACCTGCCTTATCCTCGGCCTGAAGCCCAAGGCTAGCTTGTGTTCTCAGACTTCTGTCCTCACACTACTGGCCCAGAAGCCCTCAAGTTTGGCAATTCCAGACCCACAATGCAGCACTGTGCCTGCCCTCTAGAAAAAATATCATGCCTAATGAGCTGCGCAGGCACCTCAAATGAGGATCAACTTACACGGCACTCGACTGTACCCAAATTATAGAGTCTAACCTGGGCACTAGCACTGTCTAACAAAACCTGAGCCCGAACCTCCCGACCAACAACCAGGCAGCTGACCGCACACTGAGCACATCAGACCCACCATGGCCTTAGGTCATCATCTCTTCCAAACTGCGGTTTTCAGGCTTCCGAACCTACACCTTATCTCCTACCACTGCCGAGGGTTGAAGGTGATGCAGAAATCAGAACTCCTTCCCCATGGCAAGAAACCTTGTGGTTGGCATGTTGTCCAAAGTTCAGTGTAGTTGAAACCAATGTGGCCCATGAGGCCCCGCCCATGCTCGCGAGCCACATTGGTCACAAACACACATTGTGACACTCAGCCTGAGCCCAGTCTTCAAGTAAGGTCTCTCAGTGGATGGATGTAGAGACAGCATATGGGGCCTGCCATGCCCCTAGGCCCCAAATTTTAACCATAGTTTGGGTTGTCACTTCACTATTCCCCAAGTCTCTGCTTTGGAATTCCTCTTTGGTTGGGACACCTGAGGTAACAAACCTGAAAGGAGACCTCCCATCCCACAGATTGAGGAAAAACAATGGGGACCGGGCCAAATCCACAGAGAGGAAGATTCGTCCATGGCCCATGAGGCCTCCGCACATTCCACGGCCATCGTTGACACAAAATCCAGAGACCAAAGCCTGAGCAAGCGCCTCAGAATCGCTCTTTCTTCATGTCCTGAAGAGTTCTTCTCATGGTTTGTAGATTGGGCCTGCCATACCTGCGTCCCCAAACCTAAGCTGAGTTTGTGTTATCAGACTTCTGTCCTCAAAGTCCTGGGCCACACACCCTCCAGGCTGGGGTCCCTGGAGCCACACATTAGGACAATGCCTACCCAATGCATGGGAATTCTGCCCATTCCATTGTGCAAAATTGTACAAATTAGGAGAACCCTCCAAAGTCCCCGAGGCCATCCAATATGTAGTTCTCAGTGGACAAACAAGGGCGGTCTGACACCAGCTGAGCATCTACCTCCTCTCATACCATAGATGGATGTCCTCAGAGAAGGAGATGGAACCAGACAGGACCCTAGGCCGTAATCGGATCCATTGCTTTGTTTTACAGGCATGAATCCACAAAATCCTGGATTCCAATACCAGCATAGGGGGTTGCCTGAGGAACCCATCAGAAAATATCTCGTCTCCACGAGGAAACTTGTACATTGCACCTATGTCAAAATCTTAGGAGAATACTTCAGAGTCCCGGTGCCACCGCCCCATTCCAAGGTCCTCATGGACACAAACACACATTATGCCCCATGCTCAGGAAAGTCCATTTCAACTCAGCCACCCCGGTTGCTCACGCAGAGCCATCCGATCTCAACTGTATTGTTACTAGGAGACAATTGGAATGCGAGGCGGTCTTTCCTGGCATCCATCCTCGAAAGGTGCTCTGGAGTCATTCCATATGGGATGTTTTGGAGCTGCCCAACAGGTTTCAATTGTCCCTCAGAAGGTATCCTTGAAGGGGGCATCCCACAACTCCCAACGTGGGAAAACCTCCATGGCCTTGAGATTCCTATCCGTTCATGAAGGGGCAGTCATGCACAGCAACTACAATCTGAGCCAACGTCTGATCCCCGTCGTGACTTCAGATGCATGAGATATTGGTTCAGATGTGCAGGAGGTACCTGCCTTGCCCTCGGCCTGAAGCCCAAGTCTAGCTTGTGGTCTCAGACTTCTGTCCTCACACTACTGGCCCAGAAGCCCTCAAGTTTGGCAATTCCGGACCCACAATGCAGCACTGTGCCTGCCCACTAGAAAAAATATCTTGCCTAATGAGCTGCCCAGGCACCTTAAATGAGGATCAACCTACACGGCACTCGACTATACCCAATTATAGAGTCTAACCTGGGCACAATTGCTCTGTCTGACACAACCTGAGCCCGAACTTCCTGACCAAAAACCAGGCAGCTGACCGCACACTGAGCACATCAGAACCACCATGGCCTTAGGTCATCATCTCTTCTCAACTGCGGTTTTCAGGCTTCCGAACCTAGACCTTATGTCCAACCACTGCCCAGGGTTGAAAATGATGCAGAAATCAGAACTCCTTCCCCATGGCAAGAGACCTTTTGATTGGCATGTTGTCCAAAGTTCAGTGTAGTTGAAACCAGTGTGGCCCATGAGGCCCCGCCCATGCTCGCGAGCCACATTGGTCACAAACACACATTGTGACCCTCAGCCTGAGCCCAGTCCTCAAGTAAGGCCTCTCAGTGGCTGGATGAAGAGACAGCATATGGGGCCTGCCATGCCCCTAGGCCCCAAATTTTAACCATAGTTTGGGTTGTCCCTTCACTCTTCCCCAGGGCTCTGCTTTGGAATTCCTCTTTGGTTGGGACACCTGAGGTAACAAACCTGAAAGGAGACCTCCCATCCCACAGATTGACGAAAAACAATTGGGACCGGGCCAAATCCACAGAGAGGAAGATTCGTCCATGGCCCATGATGCCTCCCCACATTCCACGGCCATCGTTGACACAAAATCCAGAGACCAAAGCCTGAGCAAGCGCCTCAGACACGCTCTTTCTTCATATCCTGAACAGTTCTTCTCATGGTTTGTAGATTGGGCCTGCCATACCTACATCCCCAAACCTAAGCTGAGTTTGTGTTTTCAGACTTCTGTCCTCAAAGTCCTGGGCCACACACTCTCGAGGCTGGGGCCCCTGGAGCCACACATTAGGACTGTGCCTACCCCATGGATGGTAATTCTGCGCATTCCATTGTCTAAAATTGTACAAATTAGGAGAAATCTCCAAAGTCCCCGAGGCCATCCCAATATGTAGGTCTCAGTGGACAAACAAGGGCGGTCTGACAGCAGCTGAGAATCAACCTCCACTCATTCCAAGATATGTCCCCAGAGAAGGATATGGTACCAGACAGGACCCAGGCCATAATCGGATCCATTGCTTTGGTTTACAGACATGTCTCCTCAAAATCCTGGATTCCAATACCAGCATAGGGGGTTTCATGAGGCACCCATCAGAAGAAATCTCATCTCCACGAGGAAACTTGTGCATGGGACCTGTCAAAATATTAGGAGAATACGTCAGAGTCCCGGTGCCACCGCCCCATTCCAAGGTCCTAATGGACACAAACACACATTAGGCCCCATGCTCAGGAAAGTCCATTTCAACCCAGCCACCCCGTTTGCTCCTGCAGAGCCATCCGATTTCAACTGTCTTGTTGCTAGGAGACAATTGGAATGCGAGGCGGGCTTCCCTGGCATCCATCCTTGAACGGTGCTCTGGAGTCATTCCATATGGGATATTTTGGAGCTGCCAAACAGGTCTCAATTGTCCCGCAGAAGGAATCCTTGAAGGGGGCATCCAAGAACTCCCAACGTGGGAAAACCTCCATGGCCTTGAGATTCCTCTCCATTCATGAAGGGGCAGTCATGCACAGAAACTACAACCTGAGCCAACGTCTGATCCTCGCCGTGACTTCAGATGCATGATCATATTGGTTCAGATGTGCAGGGGGTACCTGCCTTGCCCTCGGCCTGTAGCCATGGTCTAGCTTGTGTTCTCAGACTTCTGTCCTCACACTACTGGCCCAGAATCCCTCAAGTTTTCCAATTCCGGGCCCACAATGCAGCACTCTGCCTGCCCTCGAGAAAAAATATCTTGCCTAATGAGTTGCCCAGGCACCTCAAATGAGGATCAACCTACACCGCACTCGACTGTACCCAAATTATAGAGTTTAACCTGGGCACAAATGCACTGTCTGACACAACCTGAGCCCGAACCTACTGACCAACAATCAGGCAGCTGACCGCACACTGAGCATATCAGACCCACCATGGCCTTATGTCATCACCTCTCCCAACTGCAGTTTTAAGGCTTCCAAACCTAGACCTTATCTCCAACCACTGCCCAGGGTTGAAAATGATGCAGATATAAGAACTCCTTCCCCATGGCAAGAGACCTTGTGATTGGCATGTTGTCCAAAGTTCAGTGTAGTTGAAACCAGTGTGGCCCTTGAGGCCCCGCCCATGCTCGCAAGCCACATTGGTCACAAACACACATTGTGACCCTCAGCCTGAGACAAGTCCTCAAGTAAGGCCTCTCAGTGGCTGGATGAAGAGACAGCATAAGGGGCCTGCCATGCCCCTAGGCCCCAAATTTTAACCATAGTTTGGGTTGTCCCTTCACTCTTCCCCAGGGCTCTGCTTTGGAATTCCTCTTTGGTTGGGACACCCGAGGTAACAAACCTGAAAGGAGACCTCCCATCCCACAGATTGACGAAAACAATTGGGACTGGGCCAAATCCACAGAAAGGAAGATTTGTCCATGGCCCATAGGCCTCCCCACATTCCACGGCCATCGTTGACACAAAATCCAGAGACCAAAACCTGAGCAAGCGCCTCAGACTCGCTCTTTCTTCATATCCTGAAGAGTGCTTCTCATGGTTTGTAGATTGGCCCTGCCATACCTACGTTCCCAACCTAAGCTGAGTTTGTGTTTTCAGACTTCTGTCCTCAGATTCCTGGGCCACACACCCTACAGGCTGGGGCCCCTGGAGCCAACATTAGGACTGTGCCTACCCAATCCATGGGAATTCTGCCCATTCCATTATCCAAAATCGTACAAATTAGGAGAACTCTCCAAAGTCCCCGAGGCCATCCCAATAGTGTAGGTCTCCGGGGACAAACAAGGGCGGTCTGACACCAGCCGAGCATCTACCTCCACTCATATCATAAATGGATGTCCCCAGAGAAGAAGATGGAACCAGACAGGACCCTAGGCCATATTCGGATCCATTGCTTTGGTTTACAGACATGTCTCCTCAAAAGCCTGGATTCCAAGACCAGCATAGGGGGTTTCTGAGGCACCCCTCAGAACAAATCTCGTTTCCACAAGGAAACTTGTGCATGGGACCTATGTCAAAAGCTTAGGAGAATACTTCAGGGTCCCGGTGTCACCGCCCCATTCCAAGGCCCTCATGGACACAAACACACATTAGGCCCCAACCTCGGGAAAGTCCATTTCAACACAGCCGCCCCGATTGCTCCCGCAGAGCCATCAAAACTCAACTGTCTTGTTGCTGGGAGAAAATTGGAATACGAGGCGGGATTCCCTGGCATCGATCCTCGAACGGTGCTCTGGAGTCATTCCCTATGGGATGTCCTGGAGCTGCCCAACAGGTCTCAATTGTCCCGCAGAAGGAATCCTTGAAGGGGGCATCCCACAACTCCCAACGTGGGAAAACCTCCATGGCCTTGAGATACCTCTCCGTTCATGAAGGGGCAGTCATGCACAGAAACTACAACCCGAGCCAACGTCTGATCCTCGCCGTGACTTCAGATGCATGAAATATTGGTTCAGATCTGCAGGAGGTACCTGCCGTGCCCTCGGCCTGAAGCCCAAGTCTAGCTTGTGTTCTCAGACTTCTGTCCTCACACTCCTGGCCCAGAAGCCCTCAAGTTTGGCAATTCTGGAACCAAAGTGCAGCACTCTGCCTGCCCTCTAGAAAAAATATCTTGCCTATTGAGCTCCCCAGGCACCTCAAATGAGGATAAACCTATACGGCACTCGACTGTACCCAAATTATATAGTCTAACCTGGGACTAATGCACTGAATGACACAACCTGAGCCCGAACCTCCTGCCCAACACCCAGGCAGCTGACCGCACACTGAGCATATCAGACCCGCCATGGCCTTAGGTCGTCATATCTTCCCAACTTCGGTTTTTCAGGCTTCAGAACCTAGACCTTATCTCCAACCACTGCCCAGGGTTGAAAATGATGCAGATATCAGAACACATTCCCCATGGCCAGAGACCGTGTGTTTGGCAGGTTGTCCAAAGTCCAGTGTAGTTGAAACCAGTGTGGCCCATGAGGCCCCGCCCATGCTCGCGGGCCACATTGGTCACAAACACACATTGTGACCCTCAGCATGAGCCCAGTCCTCAAGTAAGGCCTCTCAGTGGCTGGATGAAGAGACAGCATATTGGGCCTGCCATGCACCTAGGCCCCAATTTTTAACCATAGTTTGGGTTGTCCCTTCACTCTTCCCCAGGGCTCTGCTTTGGAATTCCTATTTTGTTCGGACACCTGAGGTAATAAACCTGAAAGGAGACCTCCCATCCGACAATTGAAGAAAAACTATTGGGACCGGGCCAAATCCACAGAGAGGAAGATTCGTCCATATCCCATGAGGCCTCCCCACATTCTACAGCCATTGTTGATACAAAATCCAGAGACAAAAGCCTGAGCAAGTGCCTCAGACTCGCTCTTTCTTCATATCCTGAGGGGTACTTCTCATGGTTTGTAGATTGGGCCTCCCATACCTACGTCCCAAAACCTTAGCTGAGTTTGTGTTTTCAGACTTCTGTCCTCAAAGTCCTGGGCCGCACACCCTCCAGGCTGGGGCCCCTGGAGCCACACATTAGGACTGTGCCTACCCAATCCATGGGAATTCTGCCCATTCCATTGTCCAAAATCTCACCAATTAAGAAAACTCTCCAAAGTCCCCGAGGCCATCCCAATAGTGTAGGTCTCCAGGGACAAACAAGGGCGGTGTGACACCAGGTGAGCATCTCCCTCCACTCATTCCATAGATGGATATCACCAGAGAAGAAGATTGAACCAGACAGGACCCTAGGCCATAATCGGATCCATTGTTTTGGTTTACAGGCATGTCTCTTCAAAAGCCTGGATTCCAATACCAGCATAGGGGGTTTCCTGAGGCACCCCTCAGAACAAATCTCATCTCCACAAGGAAACTTGTGCATGGGAGGTATGTCAAAAGCTTAGGAGAATACTTCAGGGTCCCGGTGCCAACGCCCCATTCCAAGGCCCTCATGGACACAAACACACAATGGGCCCGATCCTAAAAGTCCATTTCAACTCAGCCACGCCGGTTGCTCCCGCAGAGCTATCCGATCTCAACTGTCTTGTTGCTAGGAGACATTTGGAATGCGAGGCCCGCTTCCCAGGCATCCACCCCGAACGGTGCTCTGGAGTCCTTCCATATGGGATATCCTGGAGCTGCCCAACAGGTCTCAATTGTCCCGCAGAAGGAATCCTTGAAGGGGGCATCCCACAACTCCCAACGTGGGAAAACCTCCATGGCCTTGAGATTCCGCTCCGTTCATGAAGGGGCAGTCATGCACAGAAACTCCAACCCGAGCCAACGTCTGATCCTCGCCGTGACTTCAGATGCATGAAATATTGGTTCAGATCTGCAGGAGGTACCAGCCGTGCCCTCGGCCTGAAGCCCAAGTCTAGCTTGTGTTCTCAGACTTCTGTCCTCACACTCCTGGCCCAGAAGCCCTCAAGTTTGGCAATTCTGGAACCAAAGTGCAGCACTCTGCCTGCCCTCTAGAAAAAATATCTTGCCTATTGAGCTCCCCAGGCACCTCAATGAGGATAAACCTATACGGCACTCGACTGTACCCAAATCATATAGTCTAACCTGGGACTAATGCACTGACTGACACAACCTGAGCCCGAACCTCCTGACCAACACCCAGGCAGCTGACCGCACACTGAGCATATCAGACCCGCCATGGCCTTAGGTCGTCATCTCTTCCCAACTTCGGTTTTTCAGGCTTCAGAACCTAGACCTTATCTCCAACCACTGCCCAGGGTTGAAAATGATGCAGATATCAGAACACATTCCCCATGGCCAGAGACCTTGTGTTTGGCAGGTTGTCCAAAGTCCAGTGTAGTTGAAACCAGTGTGGCCCATGAGGCCCCGCCCATGCTCGCGGGCCACATTGGTCACAAACACACATTGTGACCCTCAGCATGAGCCCAGTCCTCAAGTAAGGCCTCTCAGTGGCTGGATGAAGAGACAGCATATTGGGCCTGCCATGCACCTAGGCCCCAATTTTTAACCATAGTTTGGGTTGTCCCTTCACTCTTCCCCAGGGCTCTGCTTTGGAATTCCTATTTTGTTCGGACACCTGAGGTAATAAACCTGAAAGGAGACCTCCCATCCGACAATTGAAGAAAAACTATTGGGACCGGGCCAAATCCACAGAGAGGAAGATTCGTCCATATCCCATGAGGCCTCCCCACATTCTACAGCCATTGTTGATACAAAATCCAGAGACAAAAGCCTGAGCAAGTGCCTCAGACTCGCTCTTTCTTCATATCCTGAGGGGTACTTCTCATGGTTTGTAGATTGGGCCTCCCATACCTACGTCCCAAAACCTTAGCTGAGTTTGTGTTTTCAGACTTCTGTCCTCAAAGTCCTGGGCCGCACACCCTCCAGGCTGGGGCCCCTGGAGCCACACATTAGGACTGTGCCTACCCAATCCATGGGAATTCTGCCCATTCCATTGTCCAAAATCTCACCAATTAAGAAAACTCTCCAAAGTCCCCGAGGCCATCCCAATAGTGTAGGTCTCCAGGGACAAACAAGGGCGGTGTGACACCAGGTGAGCATCTCCCTCCACTCATTCCATAGATGGATATCACCAGAGAAGAAGATTGAACCAGACAGGACCCTAGGCCATAATCGGATCCATTGTTTTGGTTTACAGGCATGTCTCTTCAAAAGCCTGGATTCCAATACCAGCATAGGGGGTTTCCTGAGGCACCCCTCAGAACAAATCTCATCTCCACAAGGAAACTTGTGCATGGGAGGTATGTCAAAAGCTTAGGAGAATACTTCAGGGTCCCGGTGCCAACGCCCCATTCCAAGGCCCTCATGGACACAAACACACAATGGGCCCGATCCTAAAAGTCCATTTCAACTCAGCCACGCCGGTTGCTCCCGCAGAGCTATCCGATCTCAACTGTCTTGTTGCTAGGAGACATTTGGAATGCGAGGCCCGCTTCCCAGGCATCCACCCCGAACGGTGCTCTGGAGTCCTTCCATATGGGATATCCTGGAGCTGCCCAACAGGTCTCAATTGTCCCGCAGAAGGAATCCTTGAAGGGGGCATCCCACAACTCCCAACGTGGGAAAACCTCCATGGCCTTGAGATTCCGCTCCGTTCATGAAGGGGCAGTCATGCACAGAAACTCCAACCCGAGCCAACGTCTGATCCTCGCCGTGACTTCAGATGCATGAAATATTGGTTCAGATCTGCAGGAGGTACCAGCCGTGCCCTCGGCCTGAAGCCCAAGTCTAGCTTGTGTTCTCAGACTTCTGTCCTCACACTCCTGGCCCAGAAGCCCTCAAGTTTGGCAATTCTGGAACCAAAGTGCAGCACTCTGCCTGCCCTCTAGAAAAAATATCTTGCCTATTGAGCTCCCCAGGCACCTCAATGAGGATAAACCTATACGGCACTCGACTGTACCCAAATCATATAGTCTAACCTGGGACTAATGCACTGACTGACACAACCTGAGCCCGAACCTCCTGACCAACACCCAGGCAGCTGACCGCACACTGAGCATATCAGACCCGCCATGGCCTTAGGTCGTCATCTCTTCCCAACTTCGGTTTTTCAGGCTTCAGAACCTAGACCTTATCTCCAACCACTGCCCAGGGTTGAAAATGATGCAGATATCAGAACACATTCCCCATGGCCAGAGACCTTGTGTTTGGCAGGTTGTCCAAAGTCCAGTGTAGTTGAAACCAGTGTGGCCCATGAGGCCCCGCCCATGCTCGCGGGCCACATTGGTCACAAACACACATTGTGACCCTCAGCATGAGCCCAGTCCTCAAGTAAGGCCTCTCAGTGGCTGGATGAAGAGACAGCATATTGGGCCTGCCATGCACCTAGGCCCCAATTTTTAACCATAGTTTGGGTTGTCCCTTCACTCTTCCCCAGGGCTCTGCTTTGGAATTCCTATTTTGTTCGGACACCTGAGGTAATAAACCTGAAAGGAGACCTCCCATCCGACAATTGAAGAAAAACTATTGGGACCGGGCCAAATCCACAGAGAGGAAGATTCGTCCATATCCCATGAGGCCTCCCCACATTCTACAGCCATTGTTGATACAAAATCCAGAGACAAAAGCCTGAGCAAGTGCCTCAGACTCGCTCTTTCTTCATATCCTGAGGGGTACTTCTCATGGTTTGTAGATTGGGCCTCCCATACCTACGTCCCAAAACCTTAGCTGAGTTTGTGTTTTCAGACTTCTGTCCTCAAAGTCCTGGGCCGCACACCCTCCAGGCTGGGGCCCCTGGAGCCACACATTAGGACTGTGCCTACCCAATCCATGGGAATTCTGCCCATTCCATTGTCCAAAATCTCACCAATTAAGAAAACTCTCCAAAGTCCCCGAGGCCATCCCAATAGTGTAGGTCTCCAGGGACAAACAAGGGCGGTGTGACACCAGGTGAGCATCTCCCTCCACTCATTCCATAGATGGATATCACCAGAGAAGAAGATTGAACCAGACAGGACCCTAGGCCATAATCGGATCCATTGTTTTGGTTTACAGGCATGTCTCTTCAAAAGCCTGGATTCCAATACCAGCATAGGGGGTTTCCTGAGGCACCCCTCAGAACAAATCTCATCTCCACAAGGAAACTTGTGCATGGGAGGTATGTCAAAAGCTTAGGAGAATACTTCAGGGTCCCGGTGCCAACGCCCCATTCCAAGGCCCTCATGGACACAAACACACAATGGGCCCGATCCTAAAAGTCCATTTCAACTCAGCCACGCCGGTTGCTCCCGCAGAGCTATCCGATCTCAACTGTCTTGTTGCTAGGAGACATTTGGAATGCGAGGCCCGCTTCCCAGGCATCCACCCCGAACGGTGCTCTGGAGTCCTTCCATATGGGATATCCTGGAGCTGCCCAACAGGTCTCAATTGTCCCGCAGAAGGAATCCTTGAAGGGGGCATCCCACAACTCCCAACGTGGGAAAACCTCCATGGCCTTGAGATTCCGCTCCGTTCATGAAGGGGCAGTCATGCACAGAAACTCCAACCCGAGCCAACGTCTGATCCTCGCCGTGACTTCAGATGCATGAAATATTGGTTCAGATCTGCAGGAGGTACCAGCCGTGCCCTCGGCCTGAAGCCCAAGTCTAGCTTGTGTTCTCAGACTTCTGTCCTCACACTCCTGGCCCAGAAGCCCTCAAGTTTGGCAATTCTGGAACCAAAGTGCAGCACTCTGCCTGCCCTCTAGAAAAAATATCTTGCCTATTGAGCTCCCCAGGCACCTCAATGAGGATAAACCTATACGGCACTCGACTGTACCCAAATCATATAGTCTAACCTGGGACTAATGCACTGACTGACACAACCTGAGCCCGAACCTCCTGACCAACACCCAGGCAGCTGACCGCACACTGAGCATATCAGACCCGCCATGGCCTTAGGTCGTCATCTCTTCCCAACTTCGGTTTTTCAGGCTTCAGAACCTAGACCTTATCTCCAACCACTGCCCAGGGTTGAAAATGATGCAGATATCAGAACACATTCCCCATGGCCAGAGACCTTGTGTTTGGCAGGTTGTCCAAAGTCCAGTGTAGTTGAAACCAGTGTGGCCCATGAGGCCCCGCCCATGCTCGCGGGCCACATTGGTCACAAACACACATTGTGACCCTCAGCATGAGCCCAGTCCTCAAGTAAGGCCTCTCAGTGGCTGGATGAAGAGACAGCATATTGGGCCTGCCATGCACCTAGGCCCCAATTTTTAACCATAGTTTGGGTTGTCCCTTCACTCTTCCCCAGGGCTCTGCTTTGGAATTCCTATTTTGTTCGGACACCTGAGGTAATAAACCTGAAAGGAGACCTCCCATCCGACAATTGAAGAAAAACTATTGGGACCGGGCCAAATCCACAGAGAGGAAGATTCGTCCATATCCCATGAGGCCTCCCCACATTCTACAGCCATTGTTGATACAAAATCCAGAGACAAAAGCCTGAGCAAGTGCCTCAGACTCGCTCTTTCTTCATATCCTGAGGGGTACTTCTCATGGTTTGTAGATTGGGCCTCCCATACCTACGTCCCAAAACCTTAGCTGAGTTTGTGTTTTCAGACTTCTGTCCTCAAAGTCCTGGGCCGCACACCCTCCAGGCTGGGGCCCCTGGAGCCACACATTAGGACTGTGCCTACCCAATCCATGGGAATTCTGCCCATTCCATTGTCCAAAATCTCACCAATTAAGAAAACTCTCCAAAGTCCCCGAGGCCATCCCAATAGTGTAGGTCTCCAGGGACAAACAAGGGCGGTGTGACACCAGGTGAGCATCTCCCTCCACTCATTCCATAGATGGATATCACCAGAGAAGAAGATTGAACCAGACAGGACCCTAGGCCATAATCGGATCCATTGTTTTGGTTTACAGGCATGTCTCTTCAAAAGCCTGGATTCCAATACCAGCATAGGGGGTTTCCTGAGGCACCCCTCAGAACAAATCTCATCTCCACAAGGAAACTTGTGCATGGGAGGTATGTCAAAAGCTTAGGAGAATACTTCAGGGTCCCGGTGCCAACGCCCCATTCCAAGGCCCTCATGGACACAAACACACAATGGGCCCGATCCTAAAAGTCCATTTCAACTCAGCCACGCCGGTTGCTCCCGCAGAGCTATCCGATCTCAACTGTCTTGTTGCTAGGAGACATTTGGAATGCGAGGCCCGCTTCCCAGGCATCCACCCCGAACGGTGCTCTGGAGTCCTTCCATATGGGATATCCTGGAGCTGCCCAACAGGTCTCAATTGTCCCGCAGAAGGAATCCTTGAAGGGGGCATCCCACAACTCCCAACGTGGGAAAACCTCCATGGCCTTGAGATTCCGCTCCGTTCATGAAGGGGCAGTCATGCACAGAAACTCCAACCCGAGCCAACGTCTGATCCTCGCCGTGACTTCAGATGCATGAAATATTGGTTCAGATCTGCAGGAGGTACCAGCCGTGCCCTCGGCCTGAAGCCCAAGTCTAGCTTGTGTTCTCAGACTTCTGTCCTCACACTCCTGGCCCAGAAGCCCTCAAGTTTGGCAATTCTGGAACCAAAGTGCAGCACTCTGCCTGCCCTCTAGAAAAAATATCTTGCCTATTGAGCTCCCCAGGCACCTCAATGAGGATAAACCTATACGGCACTCGACTGTACCCAAATCATATAGTCTAACCTGGGACTAATGCACTGACTGACACAACCTGAGCCCGAACCTCCTGACCAACACCCAGGCAGCTGACCGCACACTGAGCATATCAGACCCGCCATGGCCTTAGGTCGTCATCTCTTCCCAACTTCGGTTTTTCAGGCTTCAGAACCTAGACCTTATCTCCAACCACTGCCCAGGGTTGAAAATGATGCAGATATCAGAACACATTCCCCATGGCCAGAGACCTTGTGTTTGGCAGGTTGTCCAAAGTCCAGTGTAGTTGAAACCAGTGTGGCCCATGAGGCCCCGCCCATGCTCGCGGGCCACATTGGTCACAAACACACATTGTGACCCTCAGCATGAGCCCAGTCCTCAAGTAAGGCCTCTCAGTGGCTGGATGAAGAGACAGCATATTGGGCCTGCCATGCACCTAGGCCCCAATTTTTAACCATAGTTTGGGTTGTCCCTTCACTCTTCCCCAGGGCTCTGCTTTGGAATTCCTATTTTGTTCGGACACCTGAGGTAATAAACCTGAAAGGAGACCTCCCATCCGACAATTGAAGAAAAACTATTGGGACCGGGCCAAATCCACAGAGAGGAAGATTCGTCCATATCCCATGAGGCCTCCCCACATTCTACAGCCATTGTTGATACAAAATCCAGAGACAAAAGCCTGAGCAAGTGCCTCAGACTCGCTCTTTCTTCATATCCTGAGGGGTACTTCTCATGGTTTGTAGATTGGGCCTCCCATACCTACGTCCCAAAACCTTAGCTGAGTTTGTGTTTTCAGACTTCTGTCCTCAAAGTCCTGGGCCGCACACCCTCCAGGCTGGGGCCCCTGGAGCCACACATTAGGACTGTGCCTACCCAATCCATGGGAATTCTGCCCATTCCATTGTCCAAAATCTCACCAATTAAGAAAACTCTCCAAAGTCCCCGAGGCCATCCCAATAGTGTAGGTCTCCAGGGACAAACAAGGGCGGTGTGACACCAGGTGAGCATCTCCCTCCACTCATTCCATAGATGGATATCACCAGAGAAGAAGATTGAACCAGACAGGACCCTAGGCCATAATCGGATCCATTGTTTTGGTTTACAGGCATGTCTCTTCAAAAGCCTGGATTCCAATACCAGCATAGGGGGTTTCCTGAGGCACCCCTCAGAACAAATCTCATCTCCACAAGGAAACTTGTGCATGGGAGGTATGTCAAAAGCTTAGGAGAATACTTCAGGGTCCCGGTGCCAACGCCCCATTCCAAGGCCCTCATGGACACAAACACACAATGGGCCCGATCCTAAAAGTCCATTTCAACTCAGCCACGCCGGTTGCTCCCGCAGAGCTATCCGATCTCAACTGTCTTGTTGCTAGGAGACATTTGGAATGCGAGGCCCGCTTCCCAGGCATCCACCCCGAACGGTGCTCTGGAGTCCTTCCATATGGGATATCCTGGAGCTGCCCAAGAGGTCTCAATTTTCCCGCAGAAGGAATCCTTGAAGGGGGCATCCCACAACTCCCGACGTGGGAAAACCTCCATGGCCTTGAGATTCCGCTCCGTTCTTGAAGGGGCAGTCATGCACAGAAACTCCAACCCGAGCCAACGTCTGATCCTCGCCGTGACTTCAGAAGCATGAGATATTCGTTCAGATCTGCAGGGGGTACCAGCCGTGCCCTCGGCCTGAAGCCCAAGTCTAGCTTCTGTTCTCAGACTTGTCCTCACACTCCTGGTCCAGAATCCCTCATGTTTGGCAATACCGGACCCACAATGCAGCACTCTGCCTGCCTCTAGAAAAAATATATTGCCTAATGAGTAGCCCAGGCACCTCAAATGAGGATAAACCTACACGGCTCTCGACTGTACCTGAATTATATAGTCTAACCTGGGTACTAATTCACTGTCTGACACAACATGAAACCGAACCTCCGGACCAACAACCAGGCAGCTGACCGCACACTGAGCACATCAGACCCGCCATGGCCTTAGGTCGTCATCTCTTCCCAACTGCGGTTTTCAGGCTTCAGAACGTAGACCTTATCTCCAAACACTGCCCAGGGTTGAAAATGATGCAGAAATCAGAGCTCCTTCCCCATGGCAAGAGACCTTGTGATTGGCATGTTATCCAAAGTTCAGTGTAGGTGAAAACAGTGTGGCCCATGAGGCCCCGCCCATGCTCGCGGGCCATATTGGTCACAAACACACATGCTGACCCTCAGCCTGTGCCCAGTCTTTAAGTAAGGCCACTCAGTGGCTAGATGAAGAGACAGCATATTGGGTCTGCCATGCCCCTAGTCCCCAATTTATAACCATAGTTTGGGTTGTCCCTTCACTCTTCCCCAGGGCTCTGCTTTGGAATTCCTCTTTGGTTGGGACACCTGAGGTAACAAACCTGAGAGGAGACCTCCCATCCCACAGATTGATGGAAAGAAATTGGGACCGGGCCAAATCCACAGAGAGGAAGATTCGTCCATGGCCCATGAGGCCTCCCCACGTTCCACGCCCATCTTTGATACAAAATCCAGAGACAAAAGCCTGAGCAAGCGCCTCAGACTCGCTGTTTCTTCATATCCTGAAGAGTGCTTCTCATGGTTTGTAGATTGGCCCTGCCATACCTACGTTCCCAACCTAAGCTGAGTTTGTGTTTTCAGATTTCTGTCCTCAGATTCCTGGGCCACACACCCTACAGGCTGGGGCCCCTGGAGCCAACATTAGGACTGTGCCTACCCAATCCATGGGAATTCTGCCCATTCCATTATCCAAAATCGTACAAATTAGGAGAACTCTCCAAAGTCCCCGAGGCCATCCCAATAGTGTAGGTCTCCGGGGACAAACAAGGGCGGTCTGACACCAGCCGAGCATCTACCTCCACTCATATCATAAATGGATGTCCCCAGAGAAGAAGATGGAACCAGACAGGACCCTAGGCCATATTCGGATCCATTGCTTTGGTTTACAGACATGTCTCCTCAAAAGCCTGGATTCCAAGACCAGCATAGGGGGTTTCTGAGGCACCCCTCAGAACAAATCTCGTTTCCACAAGGAAACTTGTGCATGGGACCTATGTCAAAAGCTTAGGAGAATACTTCAGGGTCCCGGTGTCACCGCCCCATTCCAAGGCCCTCATGGACACAAACACACATTAGGCCCCAACCTCGGGAAAGTCCATTTCAACACAGCCGCCCCGATTGCTCCCGCAGAGCCATCAAAACTCAACTGTCTTGTTGCTGGGAGAAAATTGGAATACGAGGCGGGATTCCCTGGCATCGATCCTCGAACGGTGCTCTGGAGTCATTCCCTATGGGATGTCCTGGAGCTGCCCAACAGGTCTCAATTGTCCCGCAGAATGAAGCCTTGAAGGGGGCATCCCACAACTCCCAATGTGGGAAAACCTCCATGGCCTTGAGATTCCGCTCCGTTCATGAAGGGGCAGTCATGCACAGAAACTCCAACCCGAGCCAACGTCTGATCCTCGCCGTGACTTCAGATGCATGAAATATTGGTTCAGATCTGCAGGAGGTACCTGCCGTGCCCTCGGCCTGAAGCCCAAGTCTAGCTTGTGTTCTCAGACTTCTGTCCTCACACTCCTGGCCCAGAAGCCCTCAAGTTTGGCAATTCTGGAACCAAAGTGCAGCACTCTGCCTGCCCTCTAGAAAAAATATCTTGCCTATTGAGCTCCCCAGGCACCTCAATGAGGATAAACCTATACGGCACTCGACTGTACCCAAATCATATAGTCTAACCTGGGACTAATGCACTGACTGACACAACCTGAGCCCGAACCTCCTGACCAACACCCAGGCAGCTGACCGCACACTGAGCATATCAGACCCGCCATGGCCTTAGGTCGTCATCTCTTCCCAACTTCGGTTTTTCAGGCTTCAGAACCTAGACCTTATCTCCAACCACTACCCAGGGTTGAAAATGATGCAGATATCAGAACACATTCCCCATGGCCAGAGACCTTGTGTTTGGCAGGTTGTCCAAAGTCCAGTGTAGTTGAAACCAGTGTGGCCCATGAGGCCCCGCCCATGCTCGCGGGCCACATTGGTCACAAACACACATTGTGACCCTCAGCATGAGCCCAGTCCTCAAGTAAGGCCTCTCAGTGGCTGGATGAAGAGACAGCATATTGGGCCTGCCATGCACCTAGGCCCCAATTTTTAACCATAGTTTGGGTTGTCCCTTCACTCTTCCCCAGGGCTCTGCTTTGGAATTCCTATTTTGTTCGGACACCTGAGGTAATAAACCTGAAAGGAGACCTCCCATCCGACAATTGAAGAAAAACTATTGGGACCGGGCCAAATCCACAGAGAGGAAGATTCGTCCATAACCCATGAGACCTCCCCACATTCTACAGCCATTGTTGTTTTGTCCAGAAACAAAAGCCTGAGCAAGTGCCTCAGACTCGCTCTTTCTTCATATCCTGAGGGGTACTTCTCATGGTTTGTAGATTGGGCCTCCCATACCTACGTCCCAAAACCTTAGCTGAGTTTGTGTTTTCAGACTTCTGTCCTCAAAGTCCTGGGCCGCACACCCTCCAGGCTGGGGCCCCTGGAGCCACACAATAGGACTGTGCCTATCCAATCCATGGGAATTCTGCCCATTCCATTGTCCAAAATCTCACCAATTAAGAAAACTCTCCAAATTCCCCGAGGCCATCCCAATAGTGTAGGTCTCCAGGGACAAACAAGGGCGGTGTGACACCAGGTGAGCATCTCCCTCCACTCATTCCATAGATGGATATCACCAGAGAAGAAGATTGAACCAGACAGGACCCTAGGCCATAATCGGATCCATTGTTTTGGTTTACAGGCATGTCTCCTCAAAAGCCTGGATTCCAATACCAGCATAGGGGGTTTCCTGAGGCACACCTCAGAACAAATCTCATCTCCACAAGGAAACTTGTGCATGGGAGGTATGTCAAAAGCTTAGGAGAATACTTCAGGGTCCCGGTGCCAACGCCCCTTTCCAAGGCCCTCATGAACACAAACACACAATGGGCCCGATCCTAAAAGTCCATTTCAACTCAGCCACGCGGGTTGCTCCCGCAGAGCTATCCGATCTCAACTGTCTTGTTGCTAGGAAACATTTGGAATGCGAGGCCCGCTTCCCAGGCATCCACCCCGAACGGTGCTCTGGAGTCCTTCCATATGCGATATCCTGGAGCTGCCCAACAGGTCTCAATTGTCCCGCAGAATGAAGCCTTGAAGGGGGCATCCCACAACTCCCAATGTGGGAAAACCTCCATGGCCTTGAGATTCCGCTCCGTTCATGAAGGGGCAGTCATGCACAGAAACTCCAACCCGAGCCAACGTCTGATTCTCGCCGTGACTTCAGAAGCATGAGATATTCGTTCAGATCTGCAGGGGGTACCAGCCGTGCCCTCGGCCTGAAGCCCAAGTCTAGCTTCTGTTCTCAGACTTGTCCTCACACTCCTGGTCCAGAATCCCTCATGTTTGGCAATACCGGACCCACAATGCAGCACTCTGCCTGCCTCTAGAAAAAATATATTGCCTAATGAGTAGCCCAGGCACCTCAAATGAGGATAAACCTACACGGCTCTCGACTGTACCTGAATTATATAGTCTAACCTGGGTACTAATTCACTGTCTGACACAACATGAACCCGAACCTCCGGACCAACAACCAGGCAGCTGACCGCACACTGAGCACATCAGACCCGCCATGGCCTTAGGTCGTCATCTCTTCCCAACTGCGGTTTTCAGTCTTCAGAACGTAGACCTTATCTCCAAACACTGCCCAGGGTTGAAAATGATGCAGAAATCAGAGCTCCTTCCCCATGGCAAGAGACCTTGTGATTGGCATGTTGTCCAAAGTTCAGTGTAGATGAAAACAGTGTGGCACATGAGGCCCCGCCCCTGCTGGCGGGCAACATTAGTCACAAACACACATTGTGACCCTCAGCCTGAACCCCGTCCTCACGTAAGGCCACTCAGTGGCTGGAAGAAGAGACAGCATATTTGGCCTGCCATGCCGCTAAGCCCCATTTTTTAACGATAATTTGGGTTGTCACTTCACTCTTCCCCAGGGCTCTGCTTAGGAATTCCTCTTTGGTTGGGACACCTGAGGTAACAAACCTGAGAGGAGACCTCCCATCCCACAGATTGACGGAAAGAAATTGGGACCGGGCCAAATCCACAGATAGGAAGTTTCGTCCATGGCCCATGAGGCCTCCCCACATTCCACGCCCATCTTTGATAAAAAATCCAGAGACAAAAGCCTGAGCAAGTGCCTCAGACTCGCTCTTTCTTCATATCCTGAAGAGTTCTTCACATGATTTGTAGATTGGACCTGCCATACCTACGTCCCCAAACCTAAGCTGAGTTTGTGTTCTCAGACCTCTGTCCTCAAATTCCTGGGCCACACACCCTCCAACCTGGGTCCCCTGGAGCCACACATTAGGACTGTGTCTACCCAATCCATGGGAATTCTGCCCATTCCATTGTCCAAAATCGTACATATTAGGAGAGCCCTCCAAAGTTCCCGAGGCCATCCCAATAGTGTAGGTCTCCCGGGACAAACAAGGGCGGTCTGACACCAGCTGAGCATCTACCTACACTCATACCATAGATGGATGTCCCCAGAGAAGAAGATGGAACCAGACAGTACCCTAGGCCATAATCGGGTCCATTGCTTTTGTTTACAGGCATGTCTCCTCAAAAGCCTGGATTCCAAGACCAGCAGGGGGCTTCCTGAGGCACCCATCAGAACAAATCTCGTCTCCACAAGGAAACTTGTGCATGGGACCTATGTCAAAAGCTTAGGAGAATACTTCAGGGTCCCGGTGCCACCGCCCCATTGCAAGTTCTCATGGACACAAACACATATTAGGCCACATCCTCGGGAAAGTCCATTTCAACTCAGCCACCCCGGTTGCTCCGGCATGGCCTTCAGATCTCAACTGTCTTGTTGCTAGGAGACAATTAGAATGCGAGGCCGGCTTCCCTGGCATCCATCCCCGAACGGTGCTCTGGTGTCATTCCATATCGGATATCCTGGAGCTGACCACCAGGTCTCAATTGTCCCGCAGAAGGAATCCTTGAAGTGGGCATCCCAAAACTCCCAACGTGGAAAAACCTCCATGGCCTTGAGATTCCGCTCCGTTCATGAAGGGGCAGTCAGCACAGACTCCAACTTGAGTCAACGTCTGAACCTCGCCGTAACTTCAGAAGCATGAGATATTCGTTCAGATCTGCAAGGGGTACCAGCCATGCCCTCGGCCTGAAGCCCAAGTCTAGCTTCTGTTCTCAGACTTGTCCTCACACTCCTGGTCCAGAATCCCTCATGTTCGGCAATAACGGACCCACAATGCAGCACTCTGCTTGCCCTCTAGAAAAAATATATTGCCTAATGTGTTGCCCAGGCACCTCAAATGATGATAAACCTACACGGCAGTAGAATGTACCTAAATTATATATCTAACCTGGGCACTAATGCACTGTCTGACACAACCTGAACCCGAAACTCCGGACCAACACCCAGGCAGCTGACCGCACACTGAGCACATCAGACCCGCCATGGCCTTAGTTCGTCATCTCTTCCCAACTGCGGTTTCCAGGCTTCAGAACCTAGACCTTATCTCCAACCACTGCCCAGGGTTGAAAATGATGAAGAAATCAGAGCTCCTTCAACATGGCAAGAGACCTTGTGATTAGCATGTTGTCCAAAATTCAAAGTAGATGAAACCAGTGTGGCACATGAGGCCCCTCCCCTGTTCGCAGGCCACATTAGTCACAAACACACATTGTGACCCTCAGCCTGAACCCCGTCCTCAAGTAAGGCCACTCAGTGGCTGGAAGAAGAGACAGCATATTGGGCCTGCCATGCCCCTAGGCCCCATTTTTTAACCATAATTTGGGTTGTCCCTTCACTCTTCCCCAGGGCTCTCCTTAGGATTTCCTCTTTGGTTGTACACCTGAGGTAACAAACCTGAGAGGAGTCCTCCCATCCCACAGATTCACGGAAAGAAATTGGGACCGGGCCAAATCCACAGAGAGGAAGATTCGTCCATGGCCCATGAGGTCTTCCCACATTTGACGCCCATCTTTGATACAAAATCCACAGACAAATGCCTGAGGAAGCACCTCAGAATCACTCTTTTTTCATATCCTGAAGAGTTCTTCTCATGGTTGTAGATTGGACCTGCCATACCTACGTCCCCTAACCTAAGCTGACTTTGTGTTTTCAGACTTCTGTCTTCAAATTCCTGGGCCACACACACTCCAGGCTGGGGCCTCTGGAGCCACAAATTAGGACTGTGCCTACCCAATCCATGGGAATTCTGCCCATACCATTGTCCAAAATCGTACAAATTAGGAGAACACTCCAACATCCCGGAAGCCATCCCAATAGTGTAAGTCTCCAGGGACAAACAAGGGTGGTCTGCCACCAGCTGAGCATCTACCTCCATTCATACCATAGATGGATGTCCCCAGAGAAGAAGATTGAACCAGACAGGACCCTAGGCCATAATCGGATCCATTATTTGGTTTACAGACATGTCTCCTCAAAATCCCGGATTCCAATACCAGCAAAGGGGGTTTCCTAAGGCACCCATCAGAACAAAAATCGTCTTCACAAGGAAACTTGTGCTTGGGAGCTATGTCCAAAGGTTAGGAGAATACTTCAGGGTCCCAGTGCCACCCCCCCATTCCAACGCCCTCATGGACACAAAAACACATTAGGCCCCATCCTCAGGAAAGTCCATTTCAACTCAGCCACCAAGGTTGCTCCCGCAGGCCATTCGATCTCAACTGTCTTGTTGCTAGGAGACAATTGGAATGCGAGGCGGTCTACCTGGGCATCCATCCTCCAAGGCCCTCATGGACACAAACACACCTTAGGCTCCATTCTGAGGAAAAATCCAAATCAACTCAGCCACCCCGGTTGCTCCAGCATAGCCATCCGATCTCACCTGTCTTGTTGCTAAAAGACAATTGGAATGCGAGGCGGGCTTCCCTGGCATCCATCCTCCAATGGTGATCTGGAGTCATTCCTTATGGGATGTCCTGGAGCTGCCCAACCAGTCTCGATTGTCCCTCAGAAGGAATCCATGAAGGGGGAATCCCACAACTCCCAACGTGGGAAAACCTCCATGGCCTTGAGATTCCGGTCCGTTCATGAAGGGGCAGTCATGCACAGAAAATCCAACCTGAGCCAACGTCTGATCCTCGCCGTGAATTCAGATGCATTAGATATTGGTTCCGAACTGCAGGGGGTAACTGCCGTGCCATCGGCCTGAAGCACAAGTCTAGCTTGTGTTCTAAGACTTCTGTCCTCACACTAATGGCCCAGGAGACCTCAGGTTTGGCAATTCCGGACCCACAATGCAGCACTCTACCAGCCCTCTAGAAAAAATATCTTGCCTAATGAGCTGCCCAGGCACCTCAAATGAGGATAAACCTACACGGCACTCGACTGTACCCAAATTATATAGTCTAACCAGAGCACTAATGCACTCTCTGACAAAACCTGAGCCCGAACCTCCGGACCAACATCAGGCAGCTGACCGCACATTGAGCACATCAGACCTGCCATGGCCTTAGGTCGCCTTCTCTTCCCTACCTCAGTTCAGGCTTCAAAACGAGACCTTATCTGCAATCACTGCCCAGGGGTGAGTGTGATGCAGAAATCAGAACTCCCCCTTACCCATGGCAAGAAACCTTGTGGTTGGCACTTGTCCAACGTTCAGTAGAGGAGAAACCAGCATTCACCCTGATGCCTCACCCATTTTGAGTGCGACGAGGGCATAAACACGCATTGTGACCCTCAGCATGAGTTCTGTCCTCTAGTAAGTCCTCTCAGTGGCTGGACCATTAGATATCATAATGGGCTTGACATGTCCCTAGGCCCCAATTTTTAACCCGATTTCTGATTGTCCAGTCGTCCCTACCCAGGGCTCTACTCTGGAATCCCTCATTTGGTGGGACACCTGAGGTTAAAAAAGAAAGCAACAACAACATAATAACGGACTTCTTCCATCCCACAGTATGACCACAAACTCTTTGTACAGGGCCAAACCACCAGAAAGTAAGACTCGACCATTTCCCATGAAGTCACGCAGAAATTTCACCACCATGATTGACACTATATCCAGAGACAAAAACTTGCTCAAGAGCCTCACACTCGCCCTTTTCTCAAATCACGAAGAGTTCTCCTCAAGTCTGTAGATCAGTCCTGCCATACCTATGACCCGAAACATAAGCCGAGTTTGTATTTTCAGACAACTGTCCAAACAGCCCTGGCCTACACAACCTACAGGCTCAGGTCCCTGGAGCCAAACCTAAGGACTATACTTGCCCTCTCCAAGGGGATTGTGTGTGCCCATTCCGATGGCCACAACACTTCTAATAGGAAAAATCGCCAACGTCCCTGATCCATCTCACTAGTGGTGGCTTCCCAGGAAAATCAGGGGCAATCTGAGGCCATCTGAGCACTTATCTACACTCAGACCAATAGACAGATGTCCCCAGAGGTCCAAAGGAAAGAACTGGAACCTAGGCACTAATCAGATCCATTGCTTTGGTTTCCAGGCATCTCTCCTCAGAGGCCTGGTTTTCAAAACCAGCATATGGCTGTTTCTTGACTCAGCCATCAGAAAACATCTCATCTACACATGGGAAACTTGCACGTTGGAGCTGTGTCAAAGCATCTGTTTAGGAGAACGATCAGGGCCCCAGTGCCACTGCTTCATTCCAAGGTCTGCATAGACACAAAAGCACATTAGGAGCCATCCACAGGCGAGTCCATTTCAACTCAGCCTCCTCGGTTGCTCGACAAGATCCAGCATCTAAACTCTCTTGTTGCTAGGAGACAATTGGAATGCGAGGTGGGCTACCCAGCCATCCATCCTTAGAACTGTGCTCAGAATCATTGGCCTGGACCCAAACAACAGGTCTCAATTGTCCTGCAGAAGACTCTCTCCAGTTTGGAGCTTCTCATAACTCCCATCGTGGGAAAACCCCCATGGCCTCGTGATGCCCCCACATTCATGAAGGGGCCATCAGGGGCAGAAACTCCAACCTGAGCGATCGTCTGATCCTCGCCCTGACTTCAGATGCACGAGATCGCGATTCAGGTCTGTAGATTGTGCCTGCCATGGCCTCACCCAGTAACCTAAGCCTAGCTTGTGTTCTCAGAATTTTGTCGTCAGACTACTGGCCCACAAGCCATCCAGTTTGGCAATCCAGAACTAAAATGCAGCACTCTGCCTGCCCTCCAGAAGAAAAACATTGTCCTCTGGGGCTAACCAGTAACCCCAAATGAGGATCAACCTGCACCGACCTTGGCTGTACCCCAAATACATAGGCTGACCAGGGCACTAATGCCCTTTCTGACACAGTCTGAGCCTGGACCCCTGGCCCCTCCCTGACAGCTGGCCGCACACTGAGCACATGGAGCCGCCATGGCATTAGGTCGTCATCTCTTCCCAAACTCGGTTTTCAGGTTTCAGAACCTAGACCTTATCTCCAATCACTGCCCAGGGTTGAAGGTGATACAGAAATCGGATCTCCTTCCCCATGGCAAGAAACCTTGTGGTTGGCATGTTGTCCAACGTTCAGTGTAGTTGAAACCAGTGTGGCCCATGAGGCCCCGCCCATGCTCGCGGGCCACATTGGTCACAAACACACATTGTGACCCTCAGGCTGAGTCAGTCCTCAAGTAAGGCCACTCAGTGGCTAGATGAAAAGATAGCATATTGGGCTTGCCATGCCCCTAGGCCCCAATTTTTAACCATAGTTCGGGTTGTCCCTTCAGTCTTCCCCACGGCTTTGCTTTGGAATTCCTCTTTTGGAGGGACACCTGAGGTAACAAAACTGAAATGACTCCTCCCATCCCACAGATTGACGAAAAGCAATTGGGAATCGGGCCAAATCCTCAGAGAGGAAGATTCGTCCATGGCCCAGGAGGCCTCCCCGACATTCCACGGCCATCGCTGATACAAAATCCAGAGACAAAAGCCTGAGCAAGCGCCGCAGACTCGCACTTTCTTCATATCCTGAAGAGTTCTTCTCATAGCTTATAGATCGTGCCTGCCATACATACGTCCCCAAACCTAAGCTGAGTTTGTGTTTTCAGACTTCTGTCCTCAAAGTCTTGGGCCACACACCCTGGAGCCACACATTAGGACTGTGCCTACCAATCCATGGGAATTCTGCTCATTCCATTGTCCAAAATCGTACAAATTAGGAGAAACCTCCAAAGTCCCTGAGGCCATCGCAATAGTGTAGGTCGCCCGGAACAAAAAAGGGCTGTCTGACACCAGCTGATAATCGACCTCCACTCATACCATAGATGGATGTCCCCAGAGAAGAAGATTGAACCAGACAGGACCCTAGGCCATAATAGGATCCATTGCTTTGGGTTACAGGCATGTGTCCTCAAAAGCCTGATTCCAATACGAGCATAGGGGTTTTCCTGAGGCACCCATCAGAACTCATCTCGTCTCCACAAGGAAACCTGTGCATGGGAGCCATGTCCAAAGCTTAGGAGAGTACTTCAGGTTCCCGGTGCCACCGCCCCATTCCAAGGCCCTCATGGACACAAAAACACATTAGGACCCATGATCAGGAAAGTCCATTTCAACTCAGCCACACCGGTTGCTCCGGGAGAGCCATCATATCTAAACTGTCTTGTTGCTAGGAGACAATTGGAATGCGAGGCAGGCTTCCCAGGCATCCATCCGCGAATGGTGCACTGGAGTCATTCCATATGGGATGTCCTGGAGACGTCCAACAGGTCTCAATTGTCCTGTAGAAGGAATCCTTGAAGGGGGCATCCCACAACTCCCAACGTGGGAAAACCTCAATGGCCTCGAGATTCCGCTCCCTACATGAAGCGGCCGTCATGCACAGAAACTCCAACCTGAGCCAACGTCGGATCCTCGCCCTGACTTCAGATGCATAAGATATTGGGTCAGATCTGCAGGGGGTACCTGCCGTGCCCTCGCCCTGAAACCCAAGTCTAGCTTGTCTTCTCAGACTTCCGTCCTCACATTCCTGGCCCCGAAGCCCTCAAGTTTGGCAATTCCGGACCCACTATGCAGCACTCTGCCTGCCCTCTAGAAAAAAATTTATTGCCTCATGAGCTGCCCAGGCACATTAAATGAGGATCAACCTACACAGCACTCGACTTTACCCAAATTATATAGTCTATCCTGGGCACTAATGCACTGTCGAACACAACCTGAACCGGGACCTCCTGACCAACACCCAGAAAGCTGACCGCACACTGAGCCCATAAAACCCGCCATGGCCTTAGGTCATCATCTCTTTCCTACCTCAGTTTTCAGGCTTCAGAACCGAGACCTTATCTCCAATCACTGCCCAGGGGTGAGTGTGATGCAGAAATCAGAACTCCTCCTTACCCATGGCAAGAACCCTTGTGGTTGGCACGTTGTCCAACGTTCAGTGTAGGAGAAACCAGCATTCACCCTGAGGCCCCGCCCATTCTTGAGTGCGACGAGGGCATACACACGCATTGTGACCCTCAGCATGAGTCCTGTCCTCTAGTAAGTCCTCTCAGTTGCTGGACCATTAGATGTCATAATGGGCTTGACATGTCCATAGTCCCCAATTTTTAACCAGATTTCTGATTGTCCAGTCGCCCCTCCCCAGGGCTCTACTCTGGAATCCCTCATTTGGTGGGACACCTGAGGTTAAAAAAGAAAACAACAACAACAACATCAACAAAAAACGGACTTCTTCCAGCCCATAGAATGCCCCCAAACTCTTTGGACGGGGCCAAACCACAAGAGAGTAAGACTCGTCCATTTCCCATGAAGTCCCCCAGAAATTTCACGACCATGAGTGAAACGATATCCAGAGACAAAAACTTGAGCAGGGGCCTCGCACTCGCCCTTCTTTCAAATCCCGAAGTGTTCTCTTCATGGTCTGTAGATCAGTCCTGCCATAACTATGACCCGAAACATAAGCCGAGTTTGTGTTTTCAGACAACTGTCCAAACAGCCCTGGCCTACAAAACCTAGAGGCTCAGGACCCTGGAGCCAAACCTGAGGACTGTACTTGCCCTCTCCTAGGGAATTGTGTGTGCCCATTCCAATGGCCACAACCCTTCTAATAGGATAAACCTCCGAAGTCCCTGATCCATCTCAATAGTGGTGGCTTCCCAGGAAAAACAGGGGCAATCTGAGCCCAACTGAGCACCTACCTGCACTCAGACCCATAGACAGATGAGGACAGAAGTCTGAGACCACAACTAGACTTGGGCTTCAGGCCCGAGGGTAAGGCAGGTACCCCCTGCACATCTGAACCAATATCTCATGCATCTGATGTCACGGCAAAGATCAGACGTTGGCTCAGGTTGTAGTTTCTGTGCATGACTGCCCCTGCATGAACGGAGAGGAATCTCAAGGCCATGGAGGTTTTCCCACATTGGGAGTTGTGGGATGCCCCCTTCAAGGATTCCTTCTGCGGGACAATTGAGATCTGTTTGGCAGCTCCAAAACATCCCATATGGAATGACCCAGAGTACCGTTCGAGGATGGATGCCAGGGAAGCCCGCCTCGCATTCCAATTGTCTCCTAGCAACAAGACAGTGGAGATCGGATGGCTCTGCGGGAGCAACCGGGGTGGCTGAGTTCAAATGGACGTTCCCGAGCATGGGGCCTAATATGTGTTTGTGTCCATGAGGACCTTGGAATGGGGCTGTGGCACTGGGACTCTGAAGTATTCTCCTAAGATTTTGACATAGGTCCCATGCACAAGTTTCCTCGTGGAGACGAGATGTTTTCTGATGGGTGCCTCAGGAAACCCCCTATGCTGGTATTGGTATCCAGGCTTTTGAGGAGACATGCCTGTAAACCAAAGCAATGGATCCGATTATGGCCTACGGTCCTGTCTGGTTCCATCTCCTTCTCTGGGGACATCCATCTATGGTATGAGTGGAGGTAGATGCTCAGCTGGTGTCAGACCGCCCTTCTTTGTTCACAGAGACCTACATTATTGGGATGGCCTCGGGGACTTTGGAGGGTTCTCCTAATTTGTACAATTTTGGACAATGGAATGGGCAGAAATCCCATGCATGGGGTAGGCACAGTCCTAATGTGTGGCACCAGTGGCCAGACCCTGGAGAGTGTGTGGCCCAGGACTGTGAGGACAGAAGTCGGAAAACACAAACGCAGCTTAGGTTTGGGGACGTAGGTATGGCAGGCCCAATCTACAAACCATGAGAAGAAATCTTCAGGATACAAAGAAAGAGCGAGTCTGAGGCGCTTGCTCAGGCTTTGGTCTCTGGATTTTGTGTCAAAGATGGCCGTGGAATGTGGGGAGGCCTCATGGGCCATGGACGAATCTTCCTCTCTGTGGATTTGGATCGGCCTAATTATTTTTCGTCAATCTGTGGGATGGAAGGTCTCCTTTCAGGTTTGTTACCTCAGGTGTCCCAACCAAAGAGGAATTCCAAACAGAGCCCTGGGAAGAGTGAAGGGACAACCCAAACTGTGGTTAAAATTTGGGGCCTAGGGGCATGGCAGGCCCCATATGCTGTCCCTTCATCCAGCCACTGAGAGGCCTTACTTGAGGACTGGGCTCAGGCTGAGGTTCACAATGTGTGCTTGTGACCAATGTGGCCCGCGAGCTTGGGCGGGGCCTCATGGGCCACACTGGTTTCAACTACACTGAACTTTGGACAACATGCCAATCACAAGGTCTCTTGCCATGGTGAAGGAGTTCTGATTTCTGCATCATTTTCAACCCTGGGCAGTGGATGGAGATAAGGTCTAGGTTCTGAAGCCTGAAATCCGCAGTTGGGAAGAGATGATGACCTAAAGCCATGGTGGTTCTGATGTGCTCAGTGTGCGGCCAGCTGCCTGGTTGTTGGTCAGGAGTTTTAGGCTCATGTTGTGTCAGACAGTGCATTAGTGCCCAGGTTAGACTATGTAATTTGGGTACAGTCGAGTGCCGTGTAGGTTGATTCTCATTTGAGGTGCCTGGGCAGCTCATTAGGCAAGATATTTTTTCTAGAGGGCAGGCAGAGTGCTGCATTGTGGGTCCGTAATTGCCAAACTTGAGGGCTTCTGGGCCAGTAGTGTGATGACAGAAGTCTGAGACCACAAGCAAGGCTTGGGCTTCAGTCCCGAGGGCAAGGCAGGTACCCCCTGCACATCTGAACCAATATCTCATGCATCTGATGTCACGGCGAGGATCAGACTTTGGCTCAGGTTGTAGTTTCTGTGCATAACTGCCCCTTCATGAACGGAGAGGAATCTCAAGGCCATGGAGGTTTTCCCACGTTGGGAGTTGTGGGATGCCCCCTTCAAGGATTCCTTCTGCGGGACAATTGAGACCTGTTTGGCAGCTCCAAAATATCCCATATGGAATGACTCCAGAGCACTGTTCGAGGATGGATGCCAGGGAAGCCCGCCTCGCATTCCAATTGTCTCCTAGCAACAAGACAGTGGAGATCGGATGGCTCTGCGGGAGACACCGGGGTGGCTGAGTTGAAATGGACGTTCCCGAGCATGGGGCCTAATGTGTATTTGTTTCCATGAGGACCTTGGAATGGGGCGGTGGCACCGGGACTCGGAAATATGCTCCTAAGTTTTTGACATAGGTCCCATGCACAAGTTTCCTCGTGGAGACGAGATTTTTTCTGATGGGTGCCTCAGGAAACACCCTATGCTGGTATTAGAATCCAGGATTTTGAGGAGACATGCCTGTAAACCAAAGAAGTGGATCCGATTATGGCCTAGGGTCCTGTCTGTTTCCATCTCCTTCTCTGGGGACATCCATCTATGGTATGAGTGGAGGTAGATGCTCAGCTGGTGTCAGACTGCCCTTGTTTGTCCACAGACACCTACATATTGGGATGGCCTCGGGGACTTTGGAGGGTTCTCCTAATTTGTACAATTTTGGACAATGGAATGGGCAGAATTCCCATAGATTGGGTAGGCACAGTCCTAATGTGTGGCTCCAGGGGCCCCAGCCTGGAGGGTGTGTGGCCCAGGACTTTGAGGACAGAAGTCTGAAAACACAGACACAGCTTAGGTTTGGGGACGTAGGTATGGCAGGCCCAATCTACAAACCATGAGAAGTATTCTTCAGGATATGAAGAAAGAGCAAGTCTGAGGCGCTTGCTCAGGCTTTGGTCTCTGGATTTTGTATCAACGATGGCCGTGGAATGTGGGGAGACTTCATGGGCCATGGACGATTCTTCCTCTCTGTGGATCTGGACCGGTCCCAATTGTATTTCGTCAATCTGTGGGATGGGAGGTCTCCTTTCAGGTTTGTAACCTCAGGTGTCCCAACCAAAGAGGAATTCCAAAGCAGAGCCCTGGGGAAGAGTGAAGGGACAACCCAAACTATGGTTAAAATTTGGGGCCTAGGGGCATGTCAGGCCCCATATGCTGTCTCTTCACCAGCCACTGAGAGGCCTTACTTGAGAACTGGGCTCAGGCTGAGGGTCACAATGTGTGTTTGTGTCCAATGTGGCCCGGGAGAGTGGGCGTGGCCTCATGGGCCACACCGGTTTCATCTACACTGAACTTTGGACAACATGCCAATCACAAGGTCTCTTGCCATGGTGAAGGAGTTCTGATTTCTGCATTATTTTCAACCCTGGGCCGTGGTTGGAGATAAGGTCTAGGTTCGGAAGACGAAAACTGCAGTTGGGAAGAGATGATGACCTAAGGCCATGGTGGGTCTGATGTGCTCAGTGTGCGGTCAGCTGCCTGGTTGTTGGTCAGGAGTTTCGGGCTCAGGTTGTGTCAGACAGTGCATTAGTGCCCAGGTTAGACTATATAATTTGGATACAGTCGATTGCCGTGTATGTTGATCCTTATTTGAGGTACCCGGGCAGTTCCTTAGACAAGATATTTTTTCTAGAGGGCAGGTAGAGTGCTGCATTGTGGTTCCGGAATTGCCAAACGTGAGAGCTTCTGGGCCAGCAGTGTGAGGACAGAAGTCTGAGACCACAAGCTAGACTTGGGCTTCAGGCCGAGGGCAAGGCAGGTACCCCCTACACATCTGAACCAATATCTCATGCATCTGAAGTCACGGCGAGGATCCGACGTTGGCCTAGGTTGTAGTTTCTGTGCATGACTGCCCCTTCATGAACGGAGAGGAATCTCAAGGCCATGGAGTTTTTCCCACGTTGGGAGTTGTGGGATGGCCCCTTCAAGGATTCCTTCTGCGGGACAATTGAGACCTGTTGGGCAGCTCCAAAACATGCCATATGGAATGACTCCAGAGCACCGTTCGAGGATGGATTCCAGGGAAGCCCACCTCGCTCTCCAATTGTCTCCTAGCAACAAGACAGTTGAGTTCGGATGGCTGTGCGGGAGCAACCTGGTTGGCTGAGTTGATATGGACTTTCCTGAGCATGGGGCCTAATGTGGGTTTGTGTCCATGAGGACCTTGGAATGGGGCGGTGGCACCGGGACTCTGAATTATTCTCCTAAGATTTTGACATAGGTCCCATGCACAAGTTTCCTCGTGGAGACGAGATTTTTTCTGATGGGTGCCTCAGGAAAGCCCCTATGCTGGTATAGGAATCCAGGATTTTGAGGAGACATGCCTTTAAACCAAAGCAATGGATCCGATTATGGCCTAGGGTCCTGTCTGGTACCATATCCTTCTCTGGGGACATCCATCTATGGTATGAGTGGAGGTAGATGCTCAGCTGGTGTCAGACCGCCCTTGTTTGTCCACAGACACCTACATATTGGGATGGCCTCGGGGACTTTGGAGGGTTCTCCTAATTTGTACGATTTTGGACAATGGAATGGGCAGAATCCCCATGCATGGGGTAGGCACAGTCCTAATGTGTGGCTCCAGAGGCCCCTGCCTGGAGGGTGTGTGGCCCAGGACTTTGAGGACAGAGGTCGGAAAACACAAAGGCAGCTTAGGTTTGGGGACGTAGGTATGGCAGGCCCAATCTACAAACCATGAGAAGAAATCTTCAGGATACGAAGAAAGAACGAGTCTGAGGCGCTTGCTCAGGCTTTGGTGTCTGGATTTTGTGTCACGATGGCCATGGAATGAGGGGAGGCCTCATGGGCCATGGACGAACTTCCTCTCTTGGGATTTGGCCCGGTCCCAATTGTTTTTCGTCAATCTGTGGGATGGGAGGTCTCCTTTCAGGTTTGTTACCTCAGGTGTCCGAACCAAAGAGGAATTCCAAAGCAGAGCCCTGGGAAGAGTGAAGGGACAACTCAAACTATGGTTAAAATTTGGGGCCTAGGGGCATGGCAGGCCCCATATGCTATCTCTTCATCCAGCCACTGAGAGGCCTTACTTGAGGACTGGGCTCAGGCTGAGGGTCACAATGTGTGTTTGTGACCAATGTGTCCCGCGAGCAGGGTCCGAGCCTCATGGGCCACACTGGTTTCAACTACACTGAACTTTGGACAACATGCCAATCACACGGTCTCTTGCAATGGGGAAGGTGTTCTGATTTCTGCATCATTTTCAACCCTGGGAAGTGGTTGGAGATAAGGTCTAGGTTCGGAAGCCTGAAAACCGCAGTTGGGAAGAGATGATGACTTAAGGCCATACTGGGTGTGATGTGCTCAGTGTGCGGTCAGCTGCCTGGTTGTTGGTCAGGAGTTTCGGGCTCAGGTTGTGTCAGACAGTGCATTAGTGCCCAGGTTAGACTATATAATTTGGGTACAGTCGGGTTCCGTGAAGGTTGATCATCTTGTGGTGCCTGGGAAGCTCATTAGGCAAGATATTTTTTCTAGAGGGCAGGCAGAGTACTGCATTGTGGGTCCGGAATTCCCAAACGTGAGGGCTTCTGGGCCAGTAGTGTGAGGACAGAAGTCTGAGACCACAAGCTAGACTTGGGCGTCAGGCCGAGTGCAAGGCAGGTACCCCCTGCACATCTGAACCCATATCTCATGCATCTGAAGTCACGGCAGGATCAGACGTTGACTCAGGTTGTAGTTTCTGTGCATGACTGCCCTTCATGAACGGAGAGGAATCTCAATGCCATGGAGGTTTTGCCTCGTTGGGAGTTGTGGGATGCCCCCTTCAAGGATTCCTTCTGCGGGACAATTGAGACCTGTTGGGCAGCCCCAAAACATCCCATATGGAATGACTCCAGAGTACCGTTCGAGGATGGATGCCAGGGATGCCCGCCTCACATTCCAATTGTCTCCTAGCAACAAGACAGTGGAGATCGGATGGCTCTGCGGGAGCAACCGGGGTGGCTGATTTGAAATGGACTTTCGTGAGCATGGGGCCTAATGTGTGTTTGTGTCCATGAGGACCTTGGAATGGGGCGGTGGCACCGGCTCTGAAGTATTCTCCTAAGATTTTGACATAGGTCCCATGCACAAGTTTCCTCGTGGAGACGAGATGTTTTCTGATGGGTGCCTCAGGAAACCCCCTATGCTGGTATTGGAATCCAGGATTTTGAGGAGACATGCCTGTAAACCAAAGCAATGGATCCGATTATGGCCTAGGGTCCTGTCTGGTTCCATCTCCTTCTCTTGGGACATCCATCTATGGTATGAGTGGAGGTAGATGCTCAGCTGGTGTCAGACCGCCCTTGTTTGTCCAAAGAGACCTACATATTGGGATGGCCTCGGGGACTTTGAGGGTTCTCCTAATTTGTACAATTTTGGACAATGGAATGGGCAGAATTCCCATGCATGAAGTAGGCACAGTCCTAATATGTGGCTCCAGGGGCCCCAGCCAGGAGGGTGTGTTGCCCAGGACTTTGAGGACAGAAGTCGGAAAACACAAACTCAGCTAGGTTCTGAATCCTGAAAACCGCAGTTGGGAAGAGATGATGACCTAAGGCCATGGTGGGTCTGATGTGCTCAGTGTGCGGTCAGCTGCCTGGTTGTTGGTCAGGAGGTTCGGGCTCAGGTTGTAGTTTCTGTGCATGACTGCCCCTTCATGACCTACATAGGTCCCATGCACAAGTTTCTTCGTGGAGACGAGATTATTTCTGATGGGTGCCTCAGGAAACCCCCTATGCTGGAATAGGAATCCAGGATTTTGAGGAGACATGCCTATAAACCAAAGCAATGGATCCGATTATGTTGTCAGACTGCCCTTGTTTGTCCACAGAGACCTACACTATTGGGATGGCCTAGGGACTTTGGAGGGTTCTCCTAATTTGTACGAAATTATACAATGGAATGGGCATGGGGTAGGCACAGTCCTAATGTGTGGCTCCAGTGGCCCCAGCCTGGAGTGTGTGTGGCCCAGTACTTTGAGGACAGATGTCTGAAAACACAAACTCAGCTTGGTTTGGGGACGTAGGTATATCAGGCCCCATCTACAAACCATGAGAAGAACTCTTCAGGATATGAAGAAAGAGCGAGTCTGAGGCGCTTGCTTAGGCTATGGTCTCTGTATTTTGTATCAACGAAGGCCGTCGAATGTGAGGAGGCCTCATGGGCCATGGACGAATCTTCCTCTCTGTGAATTTTGCCCAGTCCCAATTGTTTTTCGTAAATCTGTGGGCTGGGATGTTGCCTTCAGGTATGTTACCTCAGGTGTCCGAACCAAAGAGGAATTCCAAAGCAGAGACCTGGGGAAGAGTGAAGGGACAACCCAAACTATGGTTAAAAATTTGGGCCTAGTGGCATGGCAGGCCCCATATGCTGTCTCTTCATCCAGCCACTGAGAGGCCTTACATGAGGACTGGGCTCAGGCTGAGGGTCACAATGTGTGTTTGTGACCAATGTGGCCCGCGAGCATGGGCGGGGCCTCATGGGCCACACTGGTTTCAACTACACTGAACTTTGGACAACATGCCAATCACAAGGTTTCTTGCCATGGGGAAGGAGTTCTGCTTTCTGCATCATTTTCAAACCTGGGCAGTGGTTGGAGATAAGGTCTAGGTTCTTGATCCTGAAAACCGCAGTTGGGAAGAGATGACGACCTAAGTCCATGGCGGGTCTGATGTGCTCAGTGTGTGGTCAGCTGCCTGGGTGTTGGTCAGCCAGTTCGGGCTCAGGTTGTGTCAGACAGTGCATTAGTGCCCAGGTTAGACTGTATAATTTGGGTACAGTCGAGTGCCTTGTAGTTTTATCCTCCTTTAAGTTGCCTGGGCACCTCATTAGGCAATATATTTTTTTCTATAGGGTAGGCAGAGTGCTGCATTGTGGGTCAGAATTGCCAAACTTGAGGAATTCTGGGCCAGTAGTGTGAGGACAGAAGTCTGAGAACACAAGCTAGACTTGAGCTTCAGGCCGAGGGCAGGGCAGGTACCCCCTGAAGTTCTGAACCAATATCTCATGCATCTGAAGTCACGGCGAGGATCAGACGTTGGCTCAGTTTGGAGTTTCTGTGCATGACTGCACCTTCATGAACATGGCTGACTCTCACGACCATGGAGGTTTTCAACACGTTGGGACTTGTGGGATGCCCCTTTCCAGGATTTCTTCTGCGGGACAATTGAGACCTTTTGGGCAGCTCCAGGACTTCCCATATGGAATGACTCCAGAGCACAGTTCGAATATGGATGCCAAGGAAGCCCGCCTCGCATTCCAATTGTCTCCTCGCAACAAGACATTTGAAATCGGATGGCTCTGCGGGAGCAACCGGGGTGGCTGAGTTGAAATGGACTTTCCTGAGGATGGGGCCTAATGTGTGTTTGTGTCCATGAGGACCTTGGAATGGGCGGTGTCACTGGGACCCTGAAGTATTCTCCTAAGCTTTTGACATAGCTTACATGGACAAGTTTCCTCATGGAGACGAGAATTGTTCTCATGGGTGCCTCAGGAAAACCCCTATGCTTGTATTGGAATCCAGGCTTTTGAGGAGACATGCCTGTAAACCAAAGCAATGGATCCGATTATGGCCTAGTGTCCTGTCTGGTTCAATCTTCTTCTCTGAGGACATATATCTATGGTATGAGTGGAGGTAGATGCTCAGCTGGTGTCAGACGGCCCTTGTTTGTCCCGGGAGACCACACAATTGTGATGTCCACGGGTACTTTGTAGGGTTCTCCTAATTTGTACGATTTGGAACAATGGAATGGGCAGAATTCCCATGTATTGTGTAGGCACAGTCCTAATATGTGGCTCCAGGTGCCCAGCCTGGAGGGTGTGTGGCCCAGGATTTCTAGGACAGAAGACTGAAAACACAAACTCAGCCAAGGTTTGGGACGTAGGTATGGCAGGCCCAATCTACAAACCATGAAAAGAACTCTTCAGGATATGAAGAAAGTGCGAGTCTGAGGCGCCTGCTCAGGCTATTTCTTGATTTTGTATCAACGATGGCCGTGGAATGTGGGGAGGCCTCATGGGCCATGGATGAATCTTCCTCTCTGTGGATTTGGCGCGGTCCCCATTGTTATTCGTCAATCTGTGTGATGGGAAGTCACCTTTCAGGTTTGTTACCTCAGGTGTCCCAACCAAAGAGGAATTCCAAAGCAGATCCCTGGGGAAGAGTGAAGGGACAACCCAAACTGAACCAATATCTCATGCTTCTGAAGTCACGGCGATGATTAGACGTTGGCTCATGTTGGAGTTTCTGTGCATGACTGTCCCTTCAGGAACGAAGCGGAAACTCAAGGCTTTGGTGGTTTTCCCAAGTTGGAAGTTGTGGGATGCCCCCTTCAAGGATTTTTTCGGCGGGACATTTCAGACCTGTTGGGCAGCTCCAGGACATCCCATATGGAATGATTCCGGAGCACCGTTCGAGGATGGATGCCAGGAAAGCCTGCCTCGCATTCCAATAGTCTGCTAGCACCAAGACAGTTTAGATTGGATGGTTCTGCGGGAGCTACCGGTGTGACTGAGTTGAATGGGACTTTCGTGGGGCTCCTGGGTGGCTCAGTGTGTTAAGCCACTTCTTTCAACTCAGGTCATGATCTCAGAGTCCTAGGATCGAGCCTCACATCAGGCACTCTGCTCAGCAGGGAGCCTGCTTCCTACTCTCTCTCTGCCTGCTTGTGATCTATGACTGTCAAATAAATAAATAAAATCTTAAAAAAAAAAGTAATGGACTTTCTGAGGTTGGGGTCTAAGGTGTGTTTGTGTCCATGAGGGCCTTGGAATGGGGCGGGGGCACCGGGACCCTGAAGTATTCTCCTAAGATTTGGACATAGCTCCCATGCGCAAGTTTCCTTATGGAGATGAGATTTGTTCTAATGGGTGCCTCAGGAAACCCCCTACGCTGGTATTGGAATCCAAGCTTTTGAGGAGACATGCCTGTAAACCAAAGCAATGGATCCGTTTATGGCCTAGCGTCCTGTCTGGTTCAATTTTCTTCTCTGGGGACATCCATCTGTGGTATGAGTGGAGGTAGATGCTCAGCTGGTGTGAGACCGCCCTTGTTTGTCCTGGGAGACTTACACAATTGGGATGGCCTCGGGGACTATAGAGGGTTCTCCTTATTTGTGCGATTTTCGACAATGGAATGGGCAGAATTCCCATAGATTGGGTAGACACAGTGCTCATGTGTGGCTCCAGTGGCCCTAGCCTAGAGGGTGTGTGGCCCAGGACTTTGAGGACAGAATTCTGAAAACACAAACTTAGCTTAGGTTTGGGGACGTAGGTATGGCAGGCCCAATCTACAAACCGTAGGAAGAACTCTTCAGGATATGAAGAAAGAGCAAGTCTGAGGCGCTTGCTCAGGCTTTTGTCTCTGGATTTTGTATCAACGATGGCCGTGGAATGTGGGGAGGCCACATGGGCCATGGATGAATCTTCCTCTCTGTGGATTAGTCCCGGTCCCAATTGTTTTTCGTCAATCTGTTGGATGGGAGGTCTGCTTTCAGGTTTGTTACCTCAGGTGTCCCAACCAAAGAGGAATCCTAAGCAGAGGCCTGGGAAAGAGTGAAGGGACAACCCAAACTATGGTTAAAAATTGGGGCCTATGGGCAGGGCAGGCCCAATATGCTATCTCATCATCCAGCCGCTGATAGGCCTTACTTGAGGACTGGGCTTAGGCTGAGGGACAGAATGTGTGTTTGTGACCAATGTGGCCCTCGAGCTTGGGTGGGGCCTCATTGGCCACATTGGTTTCAACTACACTGAACTTTGGACAACATGCCAATCACAAGGTCTCTTGCCATGGGGATGGAGTTCTGATTTCTGCATCATTTTCAACCCTGGGCAGAGGTTGGATATAAAGTCTAGGTTCTGAAGCCTGAACCGCAGTTGGGAAGAGATGATGACCTAAGGCCATGGCGGGTCTGATGTGCTCAGTGTGCGGTCAGCTGTCTGGGTGTTGGTCAGGATGTTCGGGCTCAGGTTGTGTCAGACAGTGCATTAGTGTTCTGGTTAGACTATATAATTTGGGTATAGTCGGAGCCGTGTAGGTTTATCCTCATTAAGGTGCCTGGGAGGCTCATTAGGCAAAATATTTTTCGAGAGGGCTGTCAGTGCTGCATTGTGGGTCAGGAATTGCCAGAGTTGAGGGCTTCTGGGCCAGGTGTGTGAGGACAGAATTCTGAGAACACAAGCTAGACTTGGACTTCAGGCTGTGGGCACGGCAGGTACCCCCTGCAGATCTGAACCAATATCTCATGCATCGGAAGTCATGGCGAGGATGAGACGTTGGCTCAGTTTGGAGTTTCTGTCCATGACTGCACCTTCATGAATGGAGCAGAATCTCAAGGCCATGGAGTTTCTCCCACGTTGGGAGTTGTGGGATGCCCCCTTCAAGGATTCCTTCTGCGGGACAATTGAGACCTGTTGGGCAGCTCCAGGACCTCCCATATGGAATGACGCCAGAGCACCGTTCGAGGATGAATGCCAAGGAAGCCCACCTCGCTTTCCAATTGTCTCCTCGCAACAAGACAGTGGAGATCGGATGGCTCTGCAGGAGCAACCTGGGTGGCTGAGTTGAAATGGTCTTTCCTGAGGATGGGGCCTAATGTGTGTTTGTGTCCATGAGGGCCTTGGAATGGGGCGGTGGGACCGGGAACCTGAAGTATGTGGCCCTCGAGCATGAGCGGGGCCTCATGGGCCACACTGGTTTCAGCTACACTGAACTTTGGACAACATGCCAATCACAAGGTTTCTTGCCATGGGGAAAGAGTTCTGCTTTCTGCATCATTATCAACCCTGGGCAGTGGTTGGAGATAAGGTCTAGGTTCTGAAGCCTGATAACCACAGTTGGGAAGAGATGACGACCTTAGGCCATGGCATGTTGATGTGCTCAGTATGAGGTCAGCTACCTGGGTGTTGGTCAGGAGGTTCGGGCTCAGGTGGTGACAGACAGTGCATTAGTGCCCAGCTTAGACTATATAATTTGGGTGCAGTGGAGTGCCGTTTAGGTTTATCCTCATTTAAGGTGCCTGGGCAGCTCATTAGGCAATAAAATTTTTTGAAGAGGTCAGGCAGAGTCTTGCCTTGTGGGTCCGGAATTGCAAAACTTGAGGGATTTTTGCCTAGGAGTGTGAGGACAGAAGTCTGAGAACACAAGCTAGACTTGGGCTTCAGGCCGAGGGGAAGCTGGTACCCCCTGCAGATCTGAACCTATATCTCATGCATCTGATGTCACGGTGAGGATCAGACGTTGGCTCAGGTTGGAGTTTCTGTGCATGACAGCCCCTTCATGAACGGTGCGGAATCTCAAGGCCATGGAGGTTTTTCCACGTTGGGAGTTGTGGGATGCCCCCTTCAAGGATTCATGTGCGGGACAATTGAGACCTGTTGGGCAGCTCCAGGACATCACATATGGAATGACTCCAGAGCACCGTTGAAAGATGAATGCCAGGGAAGCCCGCCTCGCATTCCAATTTTCTCCTAGCACAAAGACAGTTTAGAATGGATGGCTCTGCGGGAGCAACCGGGGTGGCTGAGTTGAAATGGACTTTCCTGAGAATGGGGCCTAATGTGTGTTTTTGTCCATGAGGGCCTTGGAATGGGGGGGTGGCACCGGGACCCTGAAGTATTCTCCCAAGTTTTTGACTAGCTCCCATGCACAAGTTTCCTTGTGAAGACGAGATTTGTTCTGATGGGTGACTCAGGAAACCCCCTTTGCTGGTTTGGTTTCCAGGGTTTTGAGTAGACATGCCTGTAAACCAAAGCAATGGATCCGATTATGGCCTAGTGTCCTGTCTGGTTCAATCTTCTTCCCATGGATTGGGTAGTCACAGTCCTAATGTGTGGCTTCAGGGGCCCCAGCCTGGGGACAGAAGTCTGATAACACAAACTCATCTTAGGTTGTGGGAGGTAGGTATGGCAGGCCCAATCTACAAACCATGAGAAGAATTCTTCAGGATATGAAGAAAGAGCTAGTCTGAGGTGCTTGTTCAGACATTTGTCTCTGGATATTGTATCAACGATGGCCGTGGAAGATGGGGAGGCCTCATGGGCCATGGACGAATCTCCCTCTTTGTGGATTTGGCCCGGTCCCAAATATTTTTCGTCAATCTGTGGGATGGGAGGTCTCTTTCAGGTTTGCTACCTCAGGTGTCCCAACAAAAGAGGAATTCCAAGCAGAGCCCTGGGGAAGAGTGAAGGGAAAACCCAAACTATGGTTAAAAATTGGGGCCTAGGGGCATGGCATGCCCAATATGCTGTCACTTCATCCAGACACTGAGAGGCCTTACTTGAGGACTGGGCTCAGGCTGAGGGTCACAATATGCGTTTGTGACCAATGTGCCCCGCGAGCATGGGCGGGGCCTAATTGGCCACACTGATTTCAACTACACTGAACTTTGGACAACATGCCAATTACAAGGTTTCTTACCACGGGGAAAGAGTTCTGATTTCTTGATCATTTTTACCCTGGGCAGTGGTTTTAGATAAGGTCTAGGTTCTGAAGCCTGAAAACCGCAGTAGGGAAGAGATGACGACCTAAGTGTGTGTGTGACCTATGTGGCCCGCGAGCATGGGCGGGGCAACATTGGCAACACTGCTTTCAACTACACTGACCTAAGGCCATGGCGGGTCTGATGTGCTCAGTGTGCGGTCAGCTGCCTGGGTTTTGGTCAGGAGGTTCGTGCTCAGTTGGTGCTGATGGTGCATTAGTGCCCAGGTTAGACTATATAATTTGGGTACAGTCGAGTGCCGTGTAGGTTTATACTCATTTAAGGTGCTTGGGCAGCTCATTAGGCAAGATATGTTTTTTTAGAGGGCTGGCAGAGTGCTGCATTGTGGGTCCGGAATTGACAAACTTGAGGGCTTCTAGGCCAGGAGTGTGAGGGCAGAAGTCTGAGAACACAAGCTAGACTTGGACTTCAGGCCGAGGCCACAGCAGGTACCCCCTGCAGATCTGACCCAATGTCTCATGCGTATGAAGTCACGGCGAGGATCAGACGTTGGCTCAGTTTGGAGTTTCTGTGCATGACTGCCTCTTCATGAACGGAGCAGTTCTAAAGGCCATGGAGGTTTTCCCACGTTGGGAGTTGTGGGCTGCCCCCTTCAAGGGGCTGCCCCCTTCAAGGATTCCTTCTGCGGGACAATTAAGACCTGTTGGGTAGCTCCAGGACATCCCATATGGAATGACTCCAGAGCACCGTTCGAGGATGGATGCCAGGGAAGCCCGCCTCGCATTCCAATTGTCTCCTAGGAACAAGACAGTTTAGGTCGGATGGCTCTGCGGGGGCAAACGGGGTGGCTGAGTTGAAATGGACTTTCCTGTGGCTCCTGGGTGGCTCAGTGGGTTAAGCCGCTTCCTTAGGCTCAGGTCATGATCTCAGAGTCCTGGTTTCGAGCCTCATATCGGGCCTGCTTCCTTCTATCTCTCTGCCTGCCTCTCTGCCTGCTTGTGATCTCTGTCTGTCTTATAAATAAATAAAATCTTTAAACAAAAAAAAGAAATGGACTGCCTGAGGATGGTGCCTAATGTGTGTTTGTGTCCATGAAGGCCTTGGAATGGGGCGGTGGCACCGGGACCCTGAAGTATTCTCCTAAGCTTTTGACATAGCTCCCATGCACAAATTTCCTTGTGGAGACGAGATTTGTTCTGATGGGTGCCACAGGAAGCCCCTTATTCTGGTATTGGAATCCAGGCTTTTGATGAGACATGACTGTAAACCAAAGCAATGGATCCGATTATGGCCTAGGGTCCTGTCTGGTTCAATCTTCTTCTCTAGGGACATCCATCTATGGTATAATTGGAGGTAGATGCTCAGCTGGTGTCAGACCGCCCTTGTTTGTCCCCGGAGACCTACATTATTGGGATGGCCTCGGGTACTTTGGATGGTTCTCCTAATGTGTACGATTTTGGACAATGGAATGCGCAGATTCCCATGGATTGGGTAGGCACAGTCCTATATGTATGGCTCCAGGGGCCCCAGCCTGGAGGGTGTGTGGCCCAGGACTTTGAGGACAGAAGTCTGAAAACACAAACTCAGCTTAGGTTTGGGGACGTAGGTATGGCAGGTCCAATCTATAAACCATGTAAAGAATTCTTCAGGATATGAAGAAAAAGCGAGTCTGAGGCACTTGCTCAGGCTTTGTCTCTGGATTTTGTATCAACGATGGCCGTGGAATGTGGGGAGGCCTCATGGGCCGTGGATGAATCTTCCTCTCTGCGGATTTGACCCGTTCCCAATTGTTTTTCGTCAAGCTGTGGGATGGGAGGTCTCCTTTCAGGTTTGTTACCTCAGTGTCTCAACCAAAGAGGAATTCCAAAGTAGAGCCCCGGGGAAGAGTGAATGGACAACCCAAACTGTGGTTAAAAATTGGGGCCTAGGATCATGGCAGGCCCAATATGCTGTCTCTTCATCCAGCCGCTGAGAGGCATTACTTGAGGACTCTGCTCAGGCTGAGGGTCACAATATATATATATTTTTTTTCTAGAGGGCAGGCAGAGTCCTGCATTGTGGGTCCGGAATTGCCAAATTTGAGGGCTTCTGGGCCAGGAGTGTGAGGAGAGAAGTCTGATCAGGACAATTGAGACCTGTTTGGCAGCTCCAGACATCCCATATGGAATGACTCCAGAGCACCGTTCAAGATCGATGCCAGGGAAGCCCGCCTCGCATTCCAATTGTCTCCTAGCACCAAGCAGTTTAGATTGGATGGCTCTGCGGGTGGAACCGGGGTGGCTGAGTTGAATTGGATTTTCCTGAGGATGGGGCCTAATGTGTGATTGTGTCCATGAGGGCCTTGGATTGGGGCGGTGGCACAGGGCCCATGAAGTATTCTCCTAAGGTTTTGACATAACTCCCATGCACAAGTTTCCTTGTGGAGATAGATTTGTTCTGATCGGTGCCTGAGGAAACCATTTTTGCTGGTATTAGAATGCAGTCCTTTGAGGAGACATGCCTGTAAACCAAATCAATGCATCCGATTATGGGCTAGGGTCCTGTCTGGTTCCATCTTCTTCTCTGGGGACATCCATCTATGTTATGAGTGGAGGTAGATGCTCAGCCGGTGTCAGACCGCCCTTGTTTGTCCCAGGAGACCTACACTATTGGGATGGCCTCGGGGACTTTGGAGGGTTCTCCTGATTTGTAAGATTTTGAACAATGGAATGCGCAGAATTCCCATGGATTGGGTAGGCCCAGTCCTACTGTGTGGCTCCAGGGGCACCAGCCTTTATGGTGTGTGTCCAAGGACTTTGAGGACACAAGTCTGAAAACACAAACTCACCTTAGGTTTGGGGACGTAGGAATGGCAGGCCCAATCTACAGACCATGAGAAGAAATCTTCAGGGTATGAAGAAAGAGCTAGTCTGAGGCGCTTGCTCAGGCTTTTGTCTCTGGATTTTGTATCAACGGTGGCCGTGGAATGTGGGGATTCCTCATGTGCCATGGACGAATCTTCCTCTTTGTGGATTTGGCCCAGTCCCAATGGTTTTTCGTCAATCTCTGGGATGGGAGGTCTCCTTTCAGGTTTGTTACCTCAGTGTCCCAACAAAAGAGGAAATCCAAAGCAGAGCCCTGGGGAAGAGTGAAGGGACAACCCAAACTATGGCTAAAATTGGTGCCTTGGGGCATGGCAGGCCCAATATACTGTCACTTCATCCAGCCACTAAGAGGCCTTACTTGAGGACTTGGCTCAGGCTGAGGGTCACAATGTGTGTTTGTGACCAATGTGGCCAACAAGCATCCCCGGGGATCATGGGCCACACTGGTTTCAACTACACTGAACTTTGGACAACATGCCAATCACATGGATTCTTGCCATGGGAAAGGAGTTCTGATTTCTGCATCATTTTCAACCCTGGGCAGTGGTTGGAGATAATGTCTAGGTTCTGAAGCCTGAAAATCGCAGTTGGGAGGAGATGAAGACCTAAGGCCATGTCGGGTCTGATGTGCTCAGTGTACGGTCAGCTGCCTGGGTGTTGGTCAAGAGGTTCAGGCACAGGTTGGGCCAGAGTGCATTACTGCCCAGGTTAGCCTACATAATTTGTGTACAGTCGAGTGCCGTGTATGTTTATCATCATTTGAGATTCCTCGGAAACTCATTTGGAAATATATTTTTTCTAGAGTGCTGGCAGTCTGGTGCATTGTGGGTCCGGAATTGCTAGACTTGAGGGGTTCTGGGTAGTAGTGTGAGGACAGTAGTCTGAGAACACAAGCTAGACTTGGGTTTCAGGCCGAGGGCACGGCAGGTACCCCCTGCAGATCTGAACCAATATCTCATGCATCTGAAGTCACGGCGAGGATCAGACGTTGGCTCAGGTTGGAATTTCTGTGCATGACTGCCCCTTCATGAACGGAGCGGAATCTCAAGGCCATGGGGGTTTTTCCACGTTGGGAGTTGTGGGATGCCCCCTTCAAGGATTCCTTCTGCGGGACAATTGAGACCTGTTGGGCAGATCCAGTACATCTCATATGAAATGACTCCAGAGCACCGTTCGTGGATGGATTCCAGGGAAGCCCGCCTCGCATTCCAATTGGCTAATAGCAACAAGACAGTGTAGATCAGATGGCTCTGCGGGAGCAACCGGGGTGGCTGAATTGAAATGGACTATCCTGGGTCTCCTGGGTGGCTCAGTGGGTTAAGCTGCTGCCTTTGGCTGAAGTCATGATCTCAGAGTTCTCGATCAAGCCTCATATCAGGCTCTCTGCTTAGCAGGGAGCCTACCTCCTACTCTCTCTCTGCCTGCCTCTCTGCCTGCTTGTGATCTTTGTCTGTCAAATAAATAAAAGAAATCTTAAATAGAAAAAAAAAAAAAGAAATGGTCTTTCCTGAGGATGGGGCATAATGTGTGTTTGGGTCCATGAGGGCCTTGGTTTGGGGCGGTGGCACAGTGACCCTGAAGTATTCTCCTAAGCTTTTGACATAGCTCCCATGCACAAGTTTCCTTGTGGAGATGAGATTTGTTCTCATGGGTGCCTCAGGAAACCCGCTTTGCTGGTATTGGAATCCAGTCCTTTGAGGAGACATGCCTGTAAACCAAAGCAATGCATCCGATTATGGCCTAGGGTCCTGTCTGGTTCAATCTTCTTCTTTGGGGATATCCATCTATGGTATGAGTGGAGGTAGATGCTCAGCTGGTGTCAGACCGCCCTTGTTTGTCCCGGGAGACCTACACTATTGGGATGGCCTCGGGGACTTTGGAGGGTTCTCCTGATTTGTACGATTTTGGACAATGGAATGGGCAGAATTCCAAAGGATTGTGTAGGCACAGTCCTAATATGTGACTCAGGGGCCACAGCCTGGAGGGTTTGTGGCCAAGGACTTTGAGGACAGAAGTCTGAAAACAAAAACTCAGCTTAGGTTTGGGGACGTAGGTATGGCAGGCCAAATCTACAAACCATGTGAAGAACACTTCAGTATCTGAAGCAAGAACGAGTCTGAGGCGCTTGCTCAGGCTTTTGTCTCTGGATTATGTATCAATAGCCGTGGAATGTGCGGAGACCTCATGGGCCATGGACGAATCTTCATCTCTGTGGATTAGGCACGGCCCAATTGTTTTTCGTCAATCTGTTGGATGGGAGGTCTCCATTCAGGTTTGTTACCTCAGGTGTCCCAACCAAAGAGGAATTCCAAAGCAGAGCACTGTGGAAGAGTGAAGGGGCTACCCAAACTCTGCTTAAAAATTGGGGCCTAGGGGCAGGGCAGGCCCAATATGCTGTCCCTTCAATAGCCACTTAGAAGCCTTACTTGAGGACTGGGTTCAGGCTGAGGGTCACAATGTGTGTTTGTGACCAATGTGGCCTGCGTACATGGGCGGGGCCACATGGGCAACACTGGTTTCATCTACACTGTACATTGGACCACATGCCAATCACAAGGTGTCTAGCCATGGGGAAGGAATTCTGATTTCTGCATCATTTTCAACCCTGGGCAGTGGTTGGAGATAAGGTCTAGGTTCTGAAACCTGAAAACCGCAGTTGGGTAGAGATGAGGACTTAAGGCCTTGGCGGGTCTGATTTGCTCAGTGTGCAGTCAGCTGTCTGGGTGTTGGTCAGGATGTTGGGCTCAGGTTGTGTCAGACAGTGCATTATGCCCATGTTAGACTATATATTTGAGTACAGTCGAGTGCCGTGTAGGTTTATCCTCATTTAAGGTGCCTGGGCAGCTCTTAAGCAATAAATTTTTTCTAGAGGTCAAGCAGAGTGCTGCATATGTGTCCGGAATTGCCAGACTTGAGGGATTCTGGGCCAGGAGTGTGAGGACAGAAGTCTGAGAACAGAAGCTAGACTTGGGCTTCAGGCCGAGGGCACGGCAGGTACCCCCTTCAGATCTGAACCATTATCTCATGCATCTGAACTCTCGGCGAGGATCAGACGTTGGCTCAGGTTTGAGTTTCTGTGCATGACTGCCCCTCCATGAAAGGAGCGGAATCTCAAGGCCATGGAGGTTTTCCCACGTTGGGAGTTGTGGGATGCCCCCTTCAAGGATTCCTTCTGCGGGACAATTGAGACCTGTTGGGCAGCTCCAGGACGTCCCATATGGAAAGACTCCAGAGCATCGTTCGAGGATGGATGCCAGGGAAGCCCGCCTCGCATTCCAATTGTCTCCTAGCAACAAGACAGTTGAGATCTTCTGGCTCTGCGGGAGCAACCAGGTTGGCTGAGTTGAAATGGACTTTCATGAGGATGTGGCCTAATGTGTGTTTGTGTCCACGAGGGCCTTGGAATGGGGCGGTGGCACCGGGACCCTGAAGTATTCTCCTTAGCTTTTGACATAGCTCCCATGCACAAGTTTCCTCGTGGAGACGAGATTTAACCTGATGGGTGCCTCAGGAAACCCCCTATGCTGTTATTGGAGTCCAGGCTTTTGAGGATACATGCCTGTAAACCAAAGCAACTGATCCGATTATGGCCTAGGGACCTGTCTGGTTCAATCTTCTTCTCTGGGGCATCCATCTATGGTATGAGTGGAGGTAGATGCTCAGCTGGTGTCAGACCGCCCTTGTTTGTCCCGGGAGACCTACACTATTGGGATGGCCTCGGGGAATTGGAGGGTTCTCCTAATATGTACGATTTTGGACAATGGAATGGGCAGAATTCCCATTCATGGGGTAAGCACAGTCCTAATGTGAGGCTCCAGGGGCCCCAGCCTGGAGGGTGTGTTGCCCAGGACTTTGCGGACAGAAGTCTGAAAACACAAACTCAGCTTAGGTTTGGGGACGTAGGTATGGCAGGCCCAATCTCAAACCATGAGAACAACTCTTCAGGATATGAAGAAAGAGTGAGTCTGAGGCGCTTGCTCAGGCTTTTGTCTCTGGATTTTGTATCAACTATGGCCGTGGAAAGTGGGGAGGCCTCATGGGCCATGGGCGAATCTTCCTCTCTGTGGATATGGCCCGGTCCCAGTGGTTTTTCGACAATCTGTGGGATGGGAGGTGTCCTTTCAGGTTTGTTACCTCAGGTGTCTCAACCAAAGAGGAATTCCAAAGCAGAGCCCTGGGGAAGAGTGAAGGGACAACCCAATTATGGTTAAAAATTTGGGCCTGGGGGCATGGCAGGCCCAATATGCTGTCTCTTCATCCAGCCACTGAGAGGCCTTACTTTAGGACTGGACTCGGGCTGAGAGTCAAAATGTGTATTTGTGACCAATTGGCCTGCGAGCATGGGCGGGGCCCCATGGGCCACACTGTTTTCAACTTCACTGAACTTTGGACAACATGCCAATCACAAGGTTTCTTGCCATGGGGAAGGAGGTCTGATTTCTGCATCATTTTCAACCCTGGGCAGTGGGTGGATTTAAGTTCTAGGTTCTAAATCCTGAAAACCGCAGTTGGGAAGAGATGATGACCTAAGGCCATGGTGGGTCTGATATGCTCAGTGTGCGGTCAGCTGCCTGTTTGTTGGTCAGGAGGTTCGGGCTCAGGTTGTGTCAGACATTGCATTAGTGTCCAGGTTCGACTTTATAATTTTGTTACAGTCGAGTGCCGTGTAGTTTTATCCTCATTTGTGGTGCCTGGGCAGCTAAGTACGCAAGATATTTTTTCTAGAGGGCAGGCAGAGTGCTGCATTGTGGGTCCAGAATTGCCAAAAGTGAGGGCTTCGGGGCCAGTAGTGTGAGGACAGAAATCTGAGAACACCAGCTAGACTCCGATGTCAGGCCGAGGGCAGGGCAGGTACCCCCTGCAGATATGAACCAATATCTCATGCATCTGAAGTCACGGCGTGGATCAGACTTGGCTCAGGTTGGAGTTTCTGTGCATGACTGCCCCTTCATGAACGAAGCAAAGTCTTAAGGCTGTTAACGTTTTCCCACGTTGGGAGTAGTTCGATGCCCCCTTCAAGGATTCCTTATTCGGGACATTTGAGACCTGTTGGGCAGCTCCAGGACATTCCTATGGAATGACTCCAGAGCATCGTTCGAGGATGGATGCCAGGGAAGATTGCCTCGCATTCCAATTGTCTCCTAACAACAAGAAAGTTGAGATCTGATGGCTCTGCGGGAGACACCGGGAAGGCTGAGTTGAAATGGACTTTCCCGAGGTAAGGTCCTAAAGTGTGTTTGTGTCCATGGGGGCCTTGGAATGGAGCGGTGGCACCGGGACCCTGAAGTATTCTCCTAAACTTTTGACATAGCTCCCATGCTGAAGTTTCCTTGTGCAGATGAGGTTTGTTCTGATAGGTGCCTCAGGAAACCCCCTATGCTTGTATTGGAATTCAGGCTTTTGAGGAGACATGATTGTAAACCAAAGCTTGGATCCGATTATGGCCTAGGGTCATGTCTGGTTCCATCTTCTTCTCTGGGGACATCCATCTATGTCATGTGTGGAGATAGATGCTCAGCTGGTGTCAGACAGCCCTTGTTTGTCCCGGGAGACCTACACTCTTGGGATGGCCTCGGGGACTTTGCAGGGTTCTCCTAATATGTACGATATTGAACAATGGAATGGGCAGAATTTCCATGCATGGGGTAAGCACAGTCCTAATGTGTGGCTCCAGGGGCCCCATCCTGGAGGGTGTGTGGCCCTGGAATTTGAGGACAGAAAGCTGAAAACACAAACTCAGCTTAGGTTTGGGGACGTCGGTATGGCAGGCCCAATCTACAAACCATGAGAATAAAACTTCAGGATATGAAGAAAGAGCGAGTCTGAGGCGCTTGCTCAGGCTTTTGTCTCTGGATTTTGTATCAACCATGGCCTTGGAATGTGGGGAGGCCTCCTGGGCCATGGACAAATCTTCCTCTCTGTGGATATGGCCCGGTCCCAATGATTTTTCGTCAATCTGTGGGATGGGAGGTCTCCTTTCAGGTTTGATACCTCAGGTGCCCCAAACAAATAGGAATTCCAAAGCAGAGCCCTGGGGAAGAGAGAAGGGACTAGACAGTTGAGATCTGATGGCTCTGCGGAGGAAACCGGGGTGGCTGAGTTGAAATGGACTTTCTTGAGGATGGGGCCTAATGTGTGTTTGTGTCCATGAGGGCCTTGTAATGGAGGCTAGCCTGGAGGTTGTTTGGGTCCAGGCTGTGGGCACAGATGTCTGGAAACACAAACTCAGCTTATGAGTGGCGCCTAGGGTATGGCAGGCCGGATGTACAGCCCAAGAGGGAGCTCCTGGGCCTCTGAAACAAGGGCGAGTGGGAGGCGTTCCTTCAGGCTTTTGTCTCTGGATGTTGTGTCCGGGATAGCCGTGGATTGGACGGGTGGCCTCAGGGAATATGGACGAGTATCCCTCTCTGGGTATTTGTCCCAGCTCCCAAGAGTTTGAGGTCATTTTGTGGGAAGGGTAGAGTCGTGTTGTCTGGCTCATGTGTCTCTCCAAGAAAGGGATTCGAGAGCAGAGCCCCAGGTACGGGCGGGGAGACTGGAAAACTCAAACAAGGTGAGGATTGGGTGCATAGCGGCCTGGCAAGCCCCATATATGGGCTCTTGGTCCAGGCCCTGACAGGCCTTACTTTGACATGGGGCTCACACTGAGGGTCACAGTGTGAATTTGTGCTGCAGCACTCACGGTTGGGCGTGGAATCAGGGGCCATGAAGGTTTCTCTCAACCTGAAGGTGTGACTCCATGCCAAGAGCAAGCTTTACAACCATGGGGAAGGAGGAGTTCTCTTTTGTGCTTGCAATACCCAGCTGTGTGGAGAATTGATATAATGTCTAGGTTCAGATATCTGAAAACAAAGGTTAGGAAGAGGTGACGGTATAAGACCATGGCGTGTCCGAAGTGCTGGGTGTGTGGCCAGCTGTCTCCTTGTCTGTCTCGACGTGTGGCATCAGGCTGTGTCAGATGGAGCATAAGTGCCAAGAGCAGCCTATCCAGTTCGGGTACCGTCGAGGCCCGAGCAGGTTGATCCTCATCTGGGTTTTCTGGAGAACCCCACAGGGAAACGTTGTTCTTCCGTTGGGCAGACCCTGGGCTGGATTGTGGTTCTGGAGTTCCTAGTCCGGAGGGCTTGTTTGCCAGGAGTGTGAGGAAGGAAGTCTGAAAACACAAGCTAGCCTGAGGTTTGGGACCAAGGGCAGAGCAAGCCCACTCTGCAGAGGCTGTATCGAGATCTCCTGCACTGAGGTCATGTCATATATGAGACGTGCCTCAGGCTAGAGTTTTTGTCCAGCATGGCCTCTTCCTTAAGGGTGTGGGGGCTTCATGACGCCAGGGAGGTTTGCCTACGATGGGATTTGTGAACTACTCCAAACCTCAAGGTTTCCTTCTGCACGACAGTCGAGTCCTATTGGATGGTTCCAGGAGGTCCCATATGGAAACACTCGAGAGCAGGTGTCTAAGCATGGATGCCTGGGAACGCCACCTCATATTCCCACTCTTTAGTCAGGACAAGTCAGGCTCAATCTGCGGGCTCCTGGGTGAGCTACCCAGAGGGGAGAGTTGAAATGGACTCTCCTGAAGATGAGTCCTACTGTGGCTTGGTGGCCTGGGAGACCTTGGAATGTGGAGGGGGCTCAGGACTCTGCAGGATTCTCCAACCTGAGGTGTTTAACATGGCTCCAACAAGGAAGCTTCCATGTGGAGTCGAGAGGTGTTATGTTCAGTGCCTCAGGAAAGCCCCATATCCTGTTCTTCAAACCAAAGCCTCTGAGGAGTGACACCTGGACACCAAAGCAAGAGTTGAGATTAGGGCCTAAGGGCCTGTCCGGCTCAACCTTCTATCTCTGTTGACATCTGTGTGCATGCCTTGGTGGAAGTAGCTGCTCAGCTTGTGTCCGAATGCCCCTGTTTCTCCAGGGAGGCTCCCAGTAGTGGGATGTCCTTGAGGTTTCTCATATTCTGGAGGTGTGACGCCAAAGGAATGGACACAGTTTTCCAGGAGAGAGCAGGCACGGTCCTGTGGTCCAATGTGCTAGGTGTGCAGCCAGCTGTGTCGGTGTCTGTTGGAAGGTCTGGGCTCAGGCTATTTGCGACAGAGCATCAGTGTTTAAGGTAGCCTATGCAATTGGGGTGTTGCCGACGGCCAAGCTCTTTGGTCCTCATTTGGGGTTTCTGGGCAGCACCATAGACAATATTTTTCTCCTGGGAGGCAGGCAGAGTGCTTCATTGTGGCCCCAGAATTCCCAGGAGGGTGGGTTAGTGGGCCCGGAATGTGAGGACAGAAGTCTGAAAACACAAGCTAGGGTGAGGATTGGAGCCAAGGGCAGAGCAGGCCCACTCTGCAGAGGCTGAATCAAAATCTACTTCATCTGAAGTCAGGCTGAGGATCAGACGTTGGCTGAGGCTGGAGTATGTGTCCATGATGGCACCTTCATGAAGCAGGGGCCTCATGAGGCCAAGGAAGTTTTCCCACGCTGAGTTTGGAGGTTACCCCAACCACAAGGTTTCCTTCTGCGGGACATCGAGTCCTGTTGCATTGTTCCAGGACATAGGATACGGAAGTAGTGGAGAGCAGGGTTCGAAGGATGGATCCCTGAACAGCATGCCTCGCATTCCCATTGGCCATTAGCCACAAGATATGTTTGATCTGCTGCCTCTGGGGCACGCTACCCAGGGGGCTACGTTGAAATGGCCTCTCCTGAGGATGCGTCGTAATTTGCGTTTGTGTCCATGGAGACCTTGGAATGTGCAGGTTGTTCAGTGGCCCTGCGGAACTCTCCTACCTGAAGGGTTTGATACGTCCCCAGTAAGAAAGCCCCCCATGTGGAGACGAGAGAGGTTTCTTTGGTGCCTCAGAAAAGCCCCGTCTGCTGGTCTACGAAAACAGTCCTCTGAGGACGGACACATGGAAACCAAATCTAAGGTTCAGATTAGGGCCTGGGGGCCTGTCCATTTCAACCTTCTGTCTCTGGGGACACTGTCTGAGAGTCTAAGTGGATATAGATGCTCCGCTGGTGTCAGAGAGCCCCTCTTAGTCCAGGGTGGCCTACACTATTGATGACCTCAGGGGCCTTGGAGCTTTTCCCTAACCTGTAGGGTTGTGGTCAATGGATTGGGCACAATTTCCTTGGAGAGGGCAGGCACAATCTTTTGCTGTGGCTCCAGAGGCCCTAGCCTGGAGGTTGTGTGGGTCCAGGCTGTGGGCACAGAAGTCTGAAAACACAAACTCAGCTTATGGGTGGCGCCTAGCGTATGGCAGGCCGCATGTACAGCCCGAGAGGGAGCTCCTGGGCCTCTGAAACAAGGGCGAGTGGGAGGCGTTCCTTCAGGCCTTTGTCTCTGGATGTTGTGTCCGTGATAGCCGTGGATAGGAGGGATGGCCTCAGGGACTGTGCACGAGTATCTCTCTTTGGGGATTTGTCCCAGCTCCCAAGAGTTTGGGGTCATTTTGTGGTAAGGGTGGAGTCGTGTTTTCTGGCTCATGTGTCTCTCCAAGAAAGGGATTCCAGAGCAGAGCCCCTGGTATGGGCTGGGCGACTGGTAAACTCAAACACTGGTGAGGATTGGGAGCATATGGCCTTTGCAAGCCCCATATGTGGGCTCTTGGTCCAGGCCCTGACAGGCCTTTCTTTGACATGGGGCTCATGCTGAGGGTCACAGTGTGAATTTGTGCCCAAGCAGCACTCAAGTTTGGGCGTGGCATCAGGGGCCATAAAGGTTTCTCCCACCCTGAAGTTGTGATTCCATGCCAAGAGCAAGCTTTACAACCATGGGGAAGGAGGAGTTCTGTTTTGTGCCTGCGATACCCAGTTGTGTGGAGAATTGATATAATGTCTAGGTTCAGATATCTGAAAACTAAGGTTAGGAAGAATTGACGGCATAAGACCATGGCGTGTCCGAAGTGCTGGGTATGCGGCCAGCTGTCTCCTTGTCTGTCTGGACATCTGGCTTCAGGCTGTGTCAGACAGAGCATGAGTGCCCAGAGCAGCCTATCCATTTCGGGGACGGTCGAGGCCCGAGCAGGTTGATCCTCATCTGGGTTTTCTGGAGAACCCAACAGGGAAACGTTTTTCTTCCATTGGGCAGACACTGGGCTGGGTTGTGGTTCTGGAGTACATAGTCCGGAGGGCTTGTTTGCCAGGAGTGTGAGGAAGCAAGTCTGAAAACACAAGCTAGCGTGAGGTTTGGGACCGAGGGCATGGCAGGCCCACACTGCAGAGGCTGAATCGATATCTCCTGCTTTGAGGTCATGTCAAATATGAGACGTGCCTCAGGCTAGAGTTTTTGTCCAGCATGGCCTCTTCCTGAAGGGTGTGGGTTTTTCATGAGGCCAGGGATGTTTGCCTACGATGGGATTTGTGAACTACTCCAAACCTCAAGTTTTCCTTCTGCACGACTGTCGAGTCCTCTTGGATGGTTCCAGGAGGCCCCATACGGAAAGACTCGAGAGCAGGTGTCTAAGCATGGATGCCTGGGAACGCCACCTCATATTCCCACTGTTTAGTCAGGACAAGGTTGGCTCAATCTGTGGGCTCCTGGGTGAGCTACCCAGAGGGGAGAGTTGAAATGGACTCTCCTGAAGATGAGTCCTACTGTGGCTTGGTGGCCTGGGAGACCTTGGAATGTGGAAGTGGCTCAGGGACTCTGCAGGATTCTCCAACCTGAGGTGTTTGACACGGCTCCAACAAGGAAGCTTCCCATGTGGAGACGAGAGAAGTTCTGTTCAGTGCCTCAGGAAAGCCCCATATCCTGTTCTTCGAACCAAAGCCTCTGAGGAGTGACACCTGGAAAACAAAGCAAGAGTTGAGATTAGGGCCTAAGGGCCTGTCCGGCTCAACCTTCTATCTCTGTTGACATCTGTATGCATGCCTTCGTGGAGGTAGCTGCTCAGCTTGTGTCAGAATGCCTCTGTGTGTCCAGGGAGGCTCCCAGTAGTGGGATGTCCTCGAGGGCCTTGAGGTTAATCATATTCTGGAGGTGTGACGCCAAAGGAATGGACACAGTTTCCCAGGAGAGAGCAGGCACGGTCCTGTGGTAATGCTCCAGAGGACCCAGCCTAGAGGCTGTGTTTGCCAGGGCTGTGGGGACAGATGTCTGAAAAAGCAAACTTGGCTCAGGTAGGGGCCAAGGTAATGGCAGGCCTGATCACCACTCCGTGAGGGGAGATCCTCTGGATATCAAAGGAGGGCAAGTGGGAGGCAGTTGCTCAGGCTTTTGTCTCTGGGTGTTGCGTTCACAGTGGCCGTTCAGGGTAGGGGTTGCTTCAGGGGCTGAGGAAGACCCTTCCTCTCGGGGGATTGTCCAAGCTCCCAAGTGTTTTGGTTCATTCTGTGGGAAGGGAAGAGTACTGTTTTCTGCCACAAGGGACCCCCCAAGAGAGGGACTCTAGAGCAAAGCAATGGGATCCCTCAACTGGAATACACACCATCTAGTTAGTCCTGGGTGCCTATGGGCATGGCAAGCCACATATGCGGGCTCTTGGTCCAGTCACTGAGAGGCGTTACTTGAATAAGGAACTCACGCTGAGGGTTACAATGTGTGTTGGTGCCCAAGGCGGCGCTCACGCATGGTCGTGGCCTCATGGGCCATGCCGTTTTCTTCTACACTGAAGGTTGGACTCACTGCCAGCAGCAAGGTTTCTTGCCATGGGGAAGGAGGGGTTCTGACTTGTGCATCAGGTTCCCCCCTGTGCAGGGATTGGAGATAAGCCTAGGATCCGAAGACTGAAAACCCAGGTTGGGAATGGATGGTGGACTAAGGCAGTGGCGGGTCCAATGTGCTGGGTGTGCAGCCAGCTGTTTCGGTGTCTGTTGGAAGGTCTGGGCTCAGGCTATTTTCGAAAGAGCATTAGTGTTTAAGGTAGCCTATGCAATTGGGGTGTTGCCGAGGGCCAAACAGTTTGATCTTCATTTGGGGTTTCTGGGCAGCACCATAGACAATGTTTTTCTCCTGGGTGGCAGGCAGAGTGCTTCATTGTGGCCCCAGAATTCCCAGTAGGGAGGGTTTGTGGGCCAGGAGTGTGAGGACGGAAGTCTGAAAACACAAGCTAGGGTGAGGATTGGAGCCAAGGGCAGAGCAGGCCCACTCTGCCGAGGCTGAATCAAAATCTCCTGCATCTGAAGTCAGGCTGAGGATCAGATGTTGGCTGAGGATGGCGTATGTGTCTATGATGGCACCTTCATGAAGCGGGGGCCTGGAGGCCTGTCCATTTCAACCTTCTGTCTCTGGGGACACTGTCTGAGAGTCTAAGTGGATATAGATGCTCCGCTGGTGTCAGAGAGCCCCTCTTAGTCCAGGGTGGCCTACACTATTGATGGCCTCAGGGGCCTTGGAGCTTTTCCCTAACCTGTAGGGTTGTGGTCAATGGATTGGGCACAATTTCCTTGGAGTAGGCAGGCACAATCTTTCGCTGTGGCTCCAGAGGCCCTAGCCTGGAGGTTGTGTGGGTCCAGGCTGTGGGCACAGAAGTCTGAAAACACAAACTCAGCTTATGCGTGGCGCCTAGCGTATGGCAGGCCGGATGTACAGCCCGAGAGGGAGCGCCTGGGCCTCTGAAACAAGGGCGAGTGGGAGGCGTTCCTTCAGGCTTTTGTCTCTGGATGTAGTGTCCGGGATAGCCGTGGATAGGAGGGGTTGCCTCAGGGACTATGGACGAGTATCCCTCTCTGGGTATTTGTCCCAGCTCCCAAGAGTTTGGGGTCATTTTGTGGGAAGGGTGGAGTTGGGTTTTCTGGCTCATGTGTCTCCTCAAGAAAGGGATTCCAGAGGAGAGCCCCAGGTACGGGCGGGGTGACCGTTAAACTCAAACACTGGTGAGGATTGGGTGTATGGGGGCTTGGAAAGCAAGCATGCGCGGGGCCTCATGGGCCACACTGGTTTCAACTACACTGAACGTTGCACAACATGCCAACCACAAGGTTTCTTGCCCTGGGGAAGGATTTCTGATTTCTGCATTACGTTCAGACCTAGGCAGTGAATAGAGATAAGGTCTAGGTTCTGAAGCCTGAAAACCGAGGTGGAAAGAGATGACGTTCTAAGGCCATGGCGGCTCGATGTGCTCAGTGTGCGGCCAGCTGTCTTGGTGGGGCCAGGCGTTCTAGGCTCAGGCTGTGTCAGAAAGGGCATTAGTGCCCTGGTCAGCCTATGTATTTGGGGTACAGCCAAGGTAGGTGCAGGTTGATCCTCAATGGGGTTACTTGGTAGCCCCAGAGGGCAATGTGTTTCTTCTGGAGGGCAGGCAGAGTGCTGCTTTGTAGTTCTGGATTGCCAAATTGGAGGGCTTCTGGGTCAGTAGTCTGAGGAAAGAAGTCTGAGAACACAAGCTAGGCTTAGGTTTCTGGGTGAGGACATGGCAGGCACAATCTACAGAACTGAATAGAGATCTCGTGCATCTGAAGTCATGGCGAGGATCAGACGATCGCTCAGGTTGGAGTTTCTGACCCTGATAGCCCCCTCATGAAGGGGGGGATCACGAGGCCATGGCGGTTTTCCCACAATGGGAATTGTGAGAAGGTCCAAACTGCAAAGTGTCTTCTGCAGGACAATTGAGACCTGTTGTTGGCTCCAGACTAATGATTCTGAGCAGGGTTCTAAGGATGGATGGCTGGGTAGCCCACCTCGCATTCCAATTGTCTCCTAGCAACTAGACAGGTTAGTTCTGCTGGATCTAGGGGAGAAACCGTGGAAGCTGAGTTGAAATGGACTCTCCTGTAGATGGGTCCTATTGTGCTTTTGTGTCTTTGGAGACCTTGGAATGAAGCGGTGGCACTGGGGCTCTGAAGGGTTCTCCTAAACAGAGCCTTTAAAAAAGCTCCAACGTGCAAGTTTCCCATGTGTAGATGAGATATTTTCTGATGGGTGAGTCAAGAAACAGCCATATGATGGTTTTGAAATCCAGGCCTCTGAGGAGAGATGCCTGGAGACAAAAGCAATGGATATGATTAGTGCCTAGGGGCCTGTTCTTTCCTTTTAACCTCTGGGGACATCTGTCTATGGGTCTGAGTACAGGTAGGTGCTCAGATGGGCTCAGATTGCCCCTGTTTTACCTGGGAAGCCACCACTAATGAGATGGATCAGGGACTTTGGAGGTTTATCCTATTAGAAGGGATGTAGCCATTGGAATGGGCACACACAATTCCCTTGGAGAGGGCAAGTACAGTCCTCAGGTTTGGCTCCAGGGGCCTGAGCCTGTAGGTTGAGTAGGCCAGGACTGTTTGGACAGTTGTCTGAAAACACAAACTTGGCTTATGTTTCAGGTCATAGGGATGGCAGGACTTATCTACAGACCATGAGGAAAACTTTTTGGGATTTGAGAAAAGGGCAGTGTGAGGCTCTTGCTCAAGTTTTTGTCTCTGGATATCGTGTCACTCATGGTCGTGAAATTTCTGGGTGACTTCATGGGAAATGGACGAGTCTTACTCCCTGGTGGTTTGGTCCGACAAAGGGTTTGGGGTCACATTGTGGGATGGAAGAAGTCCTTTTTTTTTTTTTTTGATCTTGTTTTCTTTTTAACCTCAGGTGTCGCACCAAATGAGGGACTCCAGAGTAGAGCGCTGGGGTGGGGGTGACTGGACAATCAGAAATCTGGTTAAAAATTGGGGCCTAGGAACATATCAAGCCCATTATGACATCTAATGGTCCAGTCACTGAGAGGACTTACTAGAGGACAGGACTCATGCTGAGGGTCACAATGCGTGTTTATGCCCTTGTCGCACTCAAGAATGGGCGGGGCCTCAGGGTGAATGCTGGTTTCTCCTACACTGAACATTGGACGACGTGCCAACCACAAGGTTTCTTACCATGGGTAAGGAGGTGTTCTGTTTTCTGCATCACACTCACCCCTGGGCAGTGATTGGAGATAATGTCTCGGTTCTGAGGCCTGAAAACTGAGGTAGGGAAGAGATGATGACCTAAGGCCATGGCGGGTCTTATGTGCTCAGTGTGCGGTCTGCTTTCCGGGTGTTGGTAAGGAGGTCCGGGCTCAGGTTGTGTCCGACAGTGCATTAGTGCCCAGGTTAGACTATATAATTTGGGTAAATCGAGTGCTGTGGAGGTTTTCCTCATTGAAGGTGCATGGGCAGCTCATGAGGCAATAATTTTTTTCTAGAGGGCAGGCAGAGTGCTGCATTTTGGGTCTGGAATTGCCAAACTTGAGGGCTTCGGGGGCAGGAGTGTGAGGACGGAAGTCTTAGAAGACAAGCTAGACTTGGGTTTCAGGCCGAGGGCACGGCAGGTACCCCTTCCAGATCTGAACCAATACTCATGCATCTGAAGTCCGGGCGAGGATCAGACGTTGGCTCAGGTCGGAGTTTCCGTGCATGACGGCCGCTTCATGAAGGGAGCGGATTCTCGAGGCCACTGAAGTTTTCCCACGTTGGGAGTTGTGGGTTGCCCCCTTCAAGGATTCCTTCTGCGGGACAATTGAGACCTGTTGGACAGCTCCAGGACATCCCTATGGAATGACTCCAGCGCACCGTTCGAGGATGGATGCTTGGGAAGCCCGCCTCGCATTCCAATTGTCTCCTAGCAAAAAGACAGTTTAGATCTGATGGCTCTGCGGGAGCGACCGGGGTGGCTGAGTTGAAATGGACTCCCCTGAGGATGGGTCCTAATGTGTTTTTGTGTCCATGAGGGCCTTGGAATGGGGCGGTGGCACCGGGACCCTGAAGTACTCTCCTATGCTTTGGACATGGCTCCCATGCACAGGTTTCCTTGTGGAGACGAGATGAGTTCTCTGGGTGCCTCAGCAAAACCCCTATGCTCGTATTGGAATCAGGCTTTTGAGGAGACATGCCTGTAAACCAAGGCAATGGATCCTATTATGGCCTAGGGTCCTGTCTGGTTCAATCTTCTCCTCTGGGGACATCCATTTATGGTATGAGTGGAGGTAGATTATCAGCTGGTGTCAGACAGCCCTTGTTTGTTCCGGGCGACCTACGCGATTGGGATGGCCTCAGGGACTTTGGAGGTTTCTCCTAATTTGTACGATTTTGGACAATGGAATGGGCAGAATTCCCATGGATTGGTAGGCACAGTCCTAATGTGTGGCTCCAGGGGCCCCAGCCTGGAGGGTGTGTGGCCCTGGACTTTGAGGACAGAAGTCTGAAAACACAAACTCAGCTTAGGTTTGGGGACGTTGGTATGGCAGGCACGATCAACAAAACATGAGAAGAACTCTTCAGGATATAAAGAAAGTGCGAGTCTGAGGCGCTTGCTCAGGTTTTTGTCTCTGGATTTTGTATCAGCGATGGCACAATCTACAGACCTGAATCGAGATCTCGTGCATCTGAAGTCAGGGCGAGGATCAGACGATCGCTCAAGTTGGTGTTTCTGTCCCTGATGGCCCCTTCACGAAGGGGCGGCATCACGAGGCCATGGGAGTTTTCCCACGATGGGATTTGTGAGCAGCTCCAAACTGCAAAGTGTCTTCTGCAGGACAATTGAGACCTGTTGTTTGGCTCCAGGCCAATAATTCTGAGCCGGGTTCTAAGGATGCATGGCTGGGTAGCCCACCTCGCATTCCAATGGTCTCCTAGAAACAAGACAGGTTAGATCTGCTGGATCTGGGGGAGCAACCGAGGAGGCTGAGTTGAAATGGACTCTCCTATGGATGGGTCCTAATGTGCTTTTGTGTCTATGGAGACCTTGGAATGAAGAGGTGGCACTGGGGCCCAGAAGGATTCTCCTAAACAGAGGCTTTGACACAGCTCCAACGTGCAAGTTTCCCATGTGTAGATGAGATGTTTTCTGATGGGTGAGTCAAGAAACAGCCATATGCTGGTTTTGAAATCCAGGCCTCTGAGGAGAGATGCCTGGAAACCAAAGCAATGGATATGATTAGTGCCTAGGGGCCTGTTCTTTCCTTTTTACCTCTGGGGACATCTGTCTATGGGTCTGAGTACAGGTAGGTGCTCAGATGGGCTCAGATTGCCCCTGTTTTACCTGGGAAGCCACCACTAATGACATGGATCAGGGACTTTGGAGGTTTATCCTATTAGAAGGGATGTGGCCATTGGAATAGGCACACACAATTCCCTTGGAGAGGGCAAGTACAGTCCTCAGGTTCGGCTCCAGGGGCCTGAGTCTGTAGGTTGTGTAGGCCAGGGCTGTTTGGACAGTTGTCTGAAAACACAAACTTGGCTTATGTTTCAGGTCATAGGTATGGCAGGACTTATCTACAGACCATGAGGAGAACATTTCGGGATTTGAGAAAAGGGCGAGTGTGAGGCTCTTGCTCAAGTTTTTGTCTCTGGATATCGTGTCACTCATGGTCGTGAAATTTCTGGATGACTTCATGGGAAATGGACGAGTAGTACTTCCTGGTGGTTTGACCCAGTCCAAAGCATTTGGGGTCACTCTGTGGGATGGAAGAATTCCGTTTTTTTTTTTTTTTTTTGAGGTTGTTTTCTTTTTAACCTTAGGTGTCCCACCGAATGAGGGATTCCAGAGTAGAGCCCTGGGCGGGGGGGTGACTGGACAATCAGAAATCTGGTTAAAAATTGGGGCTTAGGGACATATCAAGTCCATTATCACATCTAATGGTCCAGTCACTGAGAGGACTTACTAGAGGACAGGACTCATGCTGAGGGTCACAATGCGTGTTTATGCCCTTGTCGCACTCAAGAATGGGCGGGGCCTCAGGGTGAATGCTGGTTTCTCCTACACTGAACGTTGGACGACGTGCCACAATCAAGGTTTCTTACCATGGGTAAGGAGGTGTTCTGATTTCTGCATCACACTCACCCCTGGGCAGTGATTGGAGATAATGTCTCGGTTCTGAGGCCTGAAACCTGAGGTAGGGAAGAGATGATGACCTAAGGCCATGGCGGGTCTTATGTGCTCAGTGTGCGGTCTGCTTTCCAGGTGTTGTTCAGGAGGTCCGGGCTCAGGTTGTGTCCGACAGTGCATTAGTGCCCAGGTTAGACTATATAATTTGGGTGAATTAGAGTGCTGTGGAGGTTTATCCTCATTGAAGGTGCCTGGGCAGCTCATGAGGCAATAATTTTTTCTAGAGGGCAGGCAGAGTGCTGCATTTTGGGTCCGGAATTGCCAAACTTGAGGGCTTCGGGGACAGGAGTGTGAGGACGGAAGTCTGAGAAGACAAGCTAGACTTGGGTTTCGGGCCGAGGGCACGGCAGGTACCCCCTGCAGATCTGAACCAATACTCATGCATCTGAAGTCAGGGCGAGGATCAGACGTTGGCTCTGGTCGGAGTTTCCGTGCATGACGGCCGCTTCATTAAGGGAGCGGAATCTCTAGGCCACTGAAGTTTTCCCACGTTGGGAGTTGTGGGATGCCCCCTTCAAGGATTCCTTCTGCGGGACAATTGAGACCTGTTGGACAGCTCCAGGACATCCCATATGGAATGACTCCAGAGTACCGTTCGAGGATGGATGCCTGGGAAGCCCGCCTCGCATTCCAATTGTCTCCTAGCAACAAGACAGTTTAGATCTGATGGCTCTGCGGGAGCAACCGGGGTGGCTGAGTTGAAATGGACTTTCCTGAGGATGGTTCCTAATGTGTTTTTGTGTCCATGAGGGCCTTGGAATGGGGCGGTGGCCCCGGGACCCTGAGTACTCTCCTATGCTTTGTATGGCTCCCATGCGCAGGTTTCGTTGTGGAGACGAGATGAGTTCTGCTAGGTGCCTCAGCAAAACCCCTATGCTCGTATTGGAATCAGGCTTTTGAGGAGACATGCCTGTAAACCAAGGCATTGGATCCTATTATGGCCTAGGGTCCTGTGTGGTTCAATCTTCTCCTCTGGGGACATCCATGTATAGTCTGAGTGGTGGTAGATTATCAGCTGGTGTCAGACAGCCCTTGTTTGTTCCGGGCGACCTACACGATTGGGATCACCTCAGGGACTTTGGAGGTTTCTCCTAATTTGTACGATTTTGGACAATGGAATGGGCAGAATTCCCATGGATTGGTAGGCACAGTCCTAATGTGTGGCTCCAGGGGCCCCAGCCTGGAGGGTGTGTGGCTCTGGATTTGAGCACAGAAGTCTGAAAACACAAACTCAGCTTAGGTTTGGGGACGTAGGTATGGCAGGCCCGATCTACAAAGCATGAGAAGAACTCTTCAGGATATAAAGAAAGTGCGAGTCTGAGGCGCTTGCTCAGGTTTTTGTCTCTGCATTTTGTATCAGCGATGGCACAATCTACAGACCTGAATTGAGATCTCGTGCATCTGAAGTCAGGGCGACGATCAGACGATCGCTCAAGTTGGTGTTTCTGTCCCTGATGGCCCCTTCACGAAGGGGCGGCATCACGAGGCCATGGGGGTTTTCCCACGATGGGATTTGTGAGAAGCTCCAAACTGCAAAGTGTCTTCTGCAGGACAATTGAGACCTGTTGTTTGGCTCCAGGCCAATGATTCTGAGCAGGGTTCTAAGGATGCATGGCTGGGTAGCCCACCTCGCATTCCAATGGTCTCCTAGAAACAAGACAGGTTAGATCTGCTGGATCTGGGGGATCAACCGAGGAGGCTGAGTTGAAATGGACTCTCCTATGGATGGGTCCTAATGTGCTTTTGTGTCTATGGAGACCTTGGAATGAAGCGGTGGCACTGGGGCCCAGAAGGGTTCTCCTAAACAGAGGCTTTGACACAGCTCCAACGTGCAAGTTTCCCATGTGTAGATGAGATGTTTTCTGATGGGTGAGTCAAGAAACAGCCATATGCTGGTTTTGAAATCCAGGCCTCTGAGGAGAGATGCCTGGAAACCAAAGCACTGGATATGATTAGTGCCTAGGGGCCTGTTCTTTCCTTTTTACCTCTGGGGACATCTGTCTATGGGTCTGAGTACAGGTAGGTGCTCAGATGGGCTCAGATTGCCCCTGTTTTACCTGGAAAGCCACCAATAATGAGAGGGATCAGGGACTGTGGAGGTTTATCCTATTAGAAGGGATGTGGCCATTGGAATAGGCACACACAATCCCCTTGGAGAGGGCAAGTACAGTCCTCAGGTTTGGCTCCAGGGGCCTGAGCCTGTAGGTTGTGTAGGCAAGGGCTGTTTGGATAGTTGTCTGAAAACACAAACTTGGCTTATGTTTCAGGTCATAGGTATGGCAGGACTTATCTACAGACCATGAGGAGAACTTTTCGGGATTTGAGAAAAGGGCGAGTGTGAGGCTCTTGCTCAAGTTTTTGTCTCTGGATATCGTGTCACTCATGGTCGTGAAATTTCTGGATGATTTCATGGGAAATGGACGAGTAGTACTTCCTGGTGGTTTGGCCCAGTCCAAAGCGTTTGGGGTCACTCTGTGGGATGGAAGAAGTCCGGTTTTTTCTTTTTTTATGTTGTTTTCTTTTTAACCTCAGGTGTCCCACCGAATGAGGAATTCCAGAGTAGAGCCCTGGAGGGGGGGTGACTGGACAATCAGAAATCTGGTTAAAAATTGGGGCTTAGGGACATATCAAGCCCATTATCACATCTAAAGGTCCAGTCACAGAGACGACTTACTAGAGGACAGGACTCATGCTGAGGGTCACAATGCGTGTTTATGCCCTTGTCGCACTCAAGAATGGGCGGGGCCTCAGGGTGAATGCTGGTTTCTCCTACACTGAACGTTGGACGACGTGCCACAAACAAGGTTTCTTACCATGGGTAAGGAGGTGTTCTGATTTCTGCATTACACTCACCCCTGGGCAGTGATTGGAGATAAGGTCTCGGTTCTGAGGCCTGAAATCTGAGGTAGGGAAGAGATGATGACCTAAGGCCATGGCGGGTCTTATGTGCTCAGTGTGTGGTCTGCTTTCCGGGTGTTGGTCAGAAGGTCCGGGCTCAGGTTGTGTCCGACAGTGCATTAGTGCCCAGGTTAGACTATATAATTTGGGTGAAGTCGAGTGCTGTGGAGGTTTTTCCTCATTGAAGGTGCCTGGGCAGCTCATGAGGCAATAATTTTTTTCTAGAGGGCAGGCAGAGTGCTGCATTTTGGGTCCGGAATTGCCAAAATTGAGGGCTTCGGGGGCAGGAGTGTGAGGACGGAAGTCTGAGAAGACAAGCTAGACTTGGGTTTCAGGCCGAGGGCACGGCAGGTACTCCCTGCAGATCTGAACCAATACTCATGCATCTGAAGTCAGGGCGAGGATCAGACGTTGGCTCAGGTTGGAGTTTCCGTGCATGACGGCCGCTTCATAAAGGGAGCGGGATCTCGAGGCCACTGAAGTATTCCCAGGTTGGGAGTTGTGGGATGTCCCCTTCAAGGATTCCTTCTGCGGGAAAATTGAGACCTGTTGGACAGCTCCAGGACATCCCATATGGAATAACTCCAGAGCACCGTTCGAGGATGGATGCTTGGGAAGCCCGCCTCGCATTCCAATTGTCTCCTAGCAACAAGACAGTTTAGATCTGATGGCTCTGCGGGAGCGACCGGGGTGGCTGAGTTGAAATGGACTCCCCTGAGGATGGGTCCTAATGTGTTTTTGTGTCCATGAGGGCCTTGGAATGGGTCTGTGGCACCGGGACCCTGAAGTACTCTCCTATGCTTTGGACATGGCTCCCATGCACAGATTTCCTTGTGGAGACGAGATGAGTTCTGCTGGGTGCCTCAGCAAAACCCCTATGCTCGTATTGATCAGGCTTTTGAGGAGACATGCCTGTAAACCAAGGCAATGGATCCTATTATGGCCTAGGGTCCTGTCTGGTTCAATCTTCTCCTCTGGGGACATCCATTTATGGTATGAGTGGAGGTAGATTATCAGCTGGTGTCAGACAGCCCTTGTTTGTTCCGGGCGACCTACACGATTGGGATGGCCTCAGGGACTTTGGAGGTTTCTCCTAATTTGTACGATTTTGGACAATGGAATGGGCAGAATTCCCATGGATTGGTAGGTACCGTCCTAAAGTGTGGCTCCAGGGGCCCCAGCCTGGAGGGTGTGTGGCCCTGGACTTTGAGGACTGAAGTCTGAAAACACAATCTCAGCTTAGGTTTGGGGACGTTGGTATGGCAGGCACGATCAACAAAACATGAGAAGAACTCTTCAGGATATAAAGAAAGTGCGAGTCTGAGGCGCTTGCTCAGGTTTTTGTCTCTGGATTTTGTATCATCGATGGCACAATCTACAGACCTGAATCGAGATCTCGTGCATCTGAAGTCAGGGCGACGATCAGACGATCGCTCAAGTTGGTGTTTCTGTCCCTGATGGCCCCTTCACGAAGGGGAGGCATCACGAGGCCATGGAGTTTTCCCACGATGGGATTTGTGAGAAGCTCCAAACTGCAAAGTGTCTTCTGCAGGACAATTGAGACCTGTTGTTTGGCTCCAGGCCAATGATTCTGAGCCGGGTTCTAAGGATGCATGGCTGGGTAGCCCACCTCGCATTCCAATTGTCTCCTAGATACAAGACAGGTTAGATCTGCTGGATCTGGGGGATCAACCGAGGAGGCTGAGTTGAAATGGACTCTCCTATGGATGGGTCCTAATGTGCTTTTGTGTCTATGGAGACCTTGGAATGAAGCGGTGGCACTGGGGCCCTGAAGGGTTCTCCTAAACAGAGGCTTTGACACAGCTCCAACGTGCAAGTTTTCCGTGTGTAGATGAGATGTTTTCTGATGGGTGAGTCAAGAAACAGCCATATGCTGGTATTGAAATCCAGGCCTCTGAGGAGAGATGCCTGGAAACCAAAGCAATGGATATGATTAGTGCCTAGGGGCCTGTTCTTTCCTTTTTACCTCTGGGGACATCTGTCTATGGGTCTGAGTACAGGTAGGTGCTCAGATGGGCTCAGATTGCCCCTGTTTTACCTGGGAAACCACCACTAATGAGATCGATCAGGGACTTTGGAGGTTTATCCTATTAGAAGGGATGTGGCCATTGGAATAGGCACACACAATTCCCTTGGAGAGGGCAAGTACAGTCCTCAGGTTTGCCTCAGGGGCCTGAGCCTGTAGGTTGTGTAGGCCAGGGCTTTTTGGATCGTTGTCTGAAAACACAAACTTGGCTTATGTTTCAGGTCATAGGTATGGCAGGACTTATCTACAGACCATGAGGAGAACATTTCGGGATTTGAGAAAAGGGCGAGTGTGAGGCTCTTGCTCAAGTTTTTGTCTCTGGATATCGTGTCACTCATGGTCGTGAAATTTCTGGATGACTTCATGGGAAATGGACGAGTCTTACTCCCTGGTGGTTAGGCCCAGTGCAAAGCGTTTGGAGTCACTCTGTGGGATGGAAGAAGTCCGGTTTTTTTGTTGTTTTTTTTTTTTTGATGTTGTTTTCTTTTTAACCTCAGGAGTCCCACCGAATGAGGGATTCCAGAGTAGAGCCCTGGGGGGGCGGGTGACGGGACATTCAGAAATCTGGTTAAAAATTATGGCTTAAAGACATATCAAGCCCATTATCACATCTAATGGTCCAGTCACTGAGAGGACTTACTAGAGGACAGGACTCATGCTGAGGGTCACAATGAGTGTTTATGCCCTTGTCGCACTCAAGAATGGGCGGGGCCTCAGGGTGAATGCTGGTTTCTCCTACACTGAACGTTGGACGACGTGCCAACCACAAGGTTTCTTACCATGGGTAAGGAGGTGTTCTGATTTCTGCATCACACTCACCTCTGGGCAGTGATTGGAGATAAGGTCTCGGTTCTGAGGACTGAAATCTGAGGTAGGGAAGAGATGATGACCTAAGGCCATGGCGGGTCTTATGTGCTCAGTGTGCGGCCTGCTTTCTGGGTGTTGGTCAGGAAGTCCGGGCTCAGGTTGTGTCCGACAGTGCATTAGTGCCCAGGTTAGACTATATAATTTGGTTGAAGTCGAGTGCTGTGGAGTTTTATCCTCATTGAAGGTGCCTGGGCAGCTCATGAGGCAATAATTTTTTTCTAGAGGGCAGGCAGAGTGCTGCATTGTGGGTCCGTTATTGCCAAACTTGAGGGCTTCGGGGGCAGGAGTGTAAGGACGGAAGTCTTAGAAGACAAGCTAGACTTGGGTTTCAGGCCGAGGGCACGGCAGGTACTCCCTGCAGATCTGAACCAATACTCATGCATCTGAAATCAGGGCAAGGATCAGACGTTGGCTCAGGTCGGAGTTTCCGTGCATGACGGCCGCTTCATGAAGGGAGCGGAATCTCGAGGCCACAGAAGTTTTCCCACGTTGGGAGTTGTGGGATGCCCCCTTCAAGGATTCCTTCTGCGGGAAAATTGAGACCTGTTGGACAGCTCCAGGACATCCCATATGGAATGACTCCAGCGCACCGTTCGAGGATGGATGCTTGGGAAGCCCGCCTCGCATTCCAATTGTCTCCTAGCAACAAGACAGTTTAGATCTGATGGCTCTGTGGGAGCGACCGGGGTGGTTGAGTTGAAATAGACTCCCATGAGGATGGGTCCTAATGTGTTTTTGTGTCCATGAGGGCCTTGGAATGGGGCGGTGGCACCGGGAACCTGAAGTACTCTCCTATGCTTTGGACATGGCTCCCATGCACAGGTTTCCTTGTGGAGACGAGATGAGTTCTGCTGGGTGCCTCAGCAAAATCCCCATGCTCGTATTGGAATCAGGCTTTTGAGGAGACATGCCTGTAAACCAAGGCAATGGATTCTATTATGGCCTAGGGTCCTGTCTGGTTCAATCTTCTCCTCTGGGGACATCCATTTATTGTATGAGTGGAGGTAGATTATCAGCTGGTGTCAGACAGCCCTTGTTTGTTCCGGGCGACCTACACGATTGGGATGGCCTCAGGGACTTTGTAGGTTTCTCCTAATTTGTACGATTTTGGACAATGGAATGGGCAGAATTCCCATGGATTGGTAGGCACAGTCCTAATGTGTGGCTCCAGGGGCACCAGCCTGGAGGGTGTGTGGCCCTGGCCTTTGAGGACAGAAGTCTGTAAACACACACTCAGCTTAGGTTTGGGGACGTTGGTATGGCAGATCCGATCTACAAACCATGAGAAGAACTCTTCAGGATATGGAGAAAGTGCGAGTCGGAGGCGCTTGCTCAGGTTTTTGTCTCTGGATTTTGTATCATCGATGGCACAATCTACAGACCTGAATCGAGATCTCGTGCATCTGAAGTCAGGGCGAGGATCAGACGATCGCTCAAGTTGGTGTTTCTGTCCCTGATGGCCCCTTCACGAAGGGGCGGCATCACGAGGCCATGGGGGTTTTCCCACGATGGGATTTGTGAGAAGCTCCAAACTGCAAAGTGTCTTCTGCAGGACAATTGAGACCTGTTGTTTGGCTCCAGGCCAATGATTCTGAGCAGGGTTCTAAGGATGCATGGCTGGGTAGCCCACCTCGCATTCCAATTGTCTCCTAGATACAAGACAGGTTAGATCTGCTGGATCTGGGGGATCAACCGAGGAGGCTGAGTTGAAATGGACTCTCCTATGGATGGGTCCTAATGTGCTTTTGTGTCTATGGAGACCTTGGAATGAAGCGGTGGCACTGGGGCCCTGAAGGGTTCTCCTAAACAGAGGCTTTGACACAGCTCCAACGTGCAAGTTTCCCATGTGTAGATGAGATGTTTTCTGATGGGTGAGTCAAGAAACAGCCATATGCTGGTTTTGAAATCCAGGCCTCTGAGGAGAGATGCCTGGAAACAAAAGAAATGGATATGATTAGTGCCTAGGGGCCTGTTCTTTCCTTTTTACCTCTGGGGACATCTGTCTATGGTTCTGAGTACAGGTAGGTGCTGAGATGGGCTCAGATTGCCCCTGTTTTACCTGGAAAGGCACCAATAATGAGATGGATCAGGGACTGTGGAGGTTTATCCTATTAGAAGGGATGTGGCCATTGGAATAGGCACACACAATCCCCTTGGAGAGGGCAAGTACAGTCCTCAGGTTTGGCTCCAGGGGCCTGAGCCTGTAGGTTGTGTAGGCCAGGGCTTTTTGGATCGTTGTCTGAAAACACAAACTTGGCTTATGTTTCAGGTCATAGGTATGGCAGGACTTATCTACAGAACATGAGGAGAACATTTCGGGATTTGAGAAAAAGGTGAGTGTGAGGCTCTTGCTCAAGTTTTTGTCTCTGGATATCGTGTCACTCATGGTCGTGAAATTTCTGGATGACTTCATGGGAAGTGGACGAGTCGTACTTCCTGGTGGTTTGGTCCAGTCCAAAGCGTTTGGGGTCACTCTGTGGGATGGAAGAATTCTTTTTTTTTTGTTTTTTTTTTTTTGATGTTGTTTTCTTTTTAACCTCAGGTGTCCCACCGAATGAGGGATTCCAGAGTAAAGCCCTGGAGGGGGGGTGACTGGACAATCAGAAATCTAGTTAAAAATTGGGGCTTAGGGACATATCAAGCCCATTATCACATCTAAAGGTCCAGTCACAGAGACGACTTACTAGAGGACAGGACTCATGCTGAGGCTCACAATGCATGTATATGCCCTTGTCGCACTCAAGAATGGGCGGGGCCTCAGGGTGAATGCTGGTTTCTCCTACACTGAACGTTGGACGACGTGCCACAAACAAGGTTTCTTACCATGGGTAAGGAGGTGTTCTGATTTCTGCATTACACTCACCCCTGGGCAGTGATTGGAGATAAGGTCTCGGTTCTGAGGCCTGAAATCTGAGGTAGGGAAGAGATGATGACCTAAGGCCATGGCGGGTCTTATGTGCTCAGTGTGTGGTCTGCTTTCCGGGTGTTGGTCAGAAGGTCCGGGCTCAGGTTGTGTCCGACAGTGCATTAGTGCCCAGGTTAGACTATATAATTTGGGTGAAGTCGAGTGCTGTGGAGGTTTTTCCTCATTGAAGGTGCCTGGGCAGCTCATGAGGCAATAATTTTTTTCTAGAGGGCAGGCAGAGTGCTGCATTTTGGGTCCGGAATTGCCAAACTTGAGGGCTTCGGGGGCAGGAGTGTGAGGACGGAAGTCTGAGAAGACAAGCTAGACTTGGGTTTCAGGCCGAGGGCACGGCAGGTACTCCCTGCAGATCTGAACCAATACTCATGCATCTGAAGTCAGGGCGAGGATCAGACGTTGGCTCAGGTTGGAGTTTCCGTGCATGACGGCCGCTTCATAAAGGGAGCGGGATCTCGAGGCCACTGAAGTATTCCCAGGTTGGGAGTTGTGGGATGTCCCCTTCAAGGATTCCTTCTGCGGGAAAATTGAGACCTGTTGGACAGCTCCAGGACATCCCATATGGAATAACTCCAGAGCACCGTTCGAGGATGGATGCTTGGGAAGCCCGCCTCGCATTCCAATTGTCTCCTAGCAACAAGACAGTTTTGATCTGATGGCTCTGCGGGAGCGACCGGGGTGGCTGAGTTGAAATGGACTCCCCTGAGGATGGGTCCTAATGTGTTTTTGTGTCCATGAGGGCCTTGGAATGGGGCTGTGGCACCGGGACCCTGAAGTACTCTCCTATGCTTTGGACATGGCTCCCATGCACAGATTTCCTTGTGGAGACGAGATGAGTTCTGCTGGGTGCCTCAGCAAAACCCCTATGCTCGTATTGATCAGGCTTTTGAGGAGACATGCCTGTAAACCAAGGCAATGGATCCTATTATGGCCTAGGGTCCTGTCTGGTTCAATCTTCTCCTCTGGGGACATCCATTTATGGTATGAGTGGAGGTAGATTATCAGCTGGTGTCAGACAGCCCTTGTTTGTTCCGGGCGACCTACGCGATTGGGATGGCCTCAGGGACTTTGGAGGTTTCTCCTAATTTGTACGATTTTGGACAATGGAATGGGCAGAATTCCCATGGATTGGTAGGTACCGTCCTAAAGTGTGGCTCCAGGGGCCCCAGCCTGGAGGGTGTGTGGCCCTGGACATTGAGGACTGAAGTCTGAAAACACAATCTCAGCTTAGGTTTGGGGACGTTGGTATGGCAGGCACGATCAACAAAACATGAGAAGAACTCTTCAGGATATAAAGAAAGTGCGAGTCTGAGGCGCTTGCTCAGGTTTTTGTCTCTGGATTTTGTATCATCGATGGCACAATCTACAGACCTGAATCGAGATCTCGTGCATCTGAAGTCAGGGCGAGGATCAGACGATCGCTCAAGTTGGTGTTTCTGTCCCTGATGGCCCCTTCACGAAGGGGAGGCATCACGAGGCCATGGAGTTTTCCCACGATGGGATTTGTGAGAAGCTCCAAACTGCAAAGTGTCTTCTGCAGGACAATTGAGACCTGTTGTTTGGCTCCAGGCCAATGATTCTGAGCCGGGTTCTAAGGATGCATGGCTGGGTAGCCCACCTCGCATTCCAATTGTCTCCTAGATACAAGACAGGTTAGATCTGCTGGATCTGGGGGATCAACCGAGGAGGCTGAGTTGAAATGGACTCTCCTATGGATGGGTCCTAATGTGCTTTTGTGTCTATGGAGACCTTGGAATGAAGCTGTGGCACTGGGGCCCTGAAGGGTTCTCCTAAACAGAGGCTTTGACACAGCTCCAACGTGCAAGTTTAGAGCTGATGGCTCTGTGGGAGCAACCGGGGTGGCTGAGTTGAATTGGACTTTCCTGAGGATGGTTCCTAATGTGTTTTTGTGTCCATGAGGGCCTTGGAATGGGGCGGTGACCCCGGGACCCTGAGTACTCTCCTATGCTTTGGATGGCTCCCATGCACAGGTTTCCTTGTGGAGACGAGATGAGTTCTGCTAGGTGCCTCAGCAAAACCCCTATGCTCATATTGGAATCAGGCTTTTGAGGAGACATGCCTGTAAACCAAGGCATTGGATCCTATTATAGCCTAGGGCCCTTTGTGGTTCAATCTTCTCCTCTGGGGACATCCATGTATAGTCTGAGTGGTGGTAGATTATCAGCTGGTGTCAGACAGCCCATCTTTGTTCCGGGCGACCTACACAATTGGGATGGCCTCAGGGACTTTGGAGGTTTCTCCTAATTTGTACGATTTTGGACAATGGAATGGGCAGAATTCTCATGGATTGGTAGGCACAGTCCTAATGTGTGGCTCCAGGGGCCCCAGCCTGGAGGGTGTGTGGCCCAGGACTTTGAGGACAGACGTCTGAAAACACAAACTCAGCTTAGGTTTGGGGACGTAGGTATGGCAGGACCAATCTACAAACCATGAGAAGAACTCTTCAGGATATGAAGAAAGAGCGAGTCTGAGGCGCTTGCTCAGGCTTTTGTCTCTGGATTTTGTATCAACGTTGTCCGTGGTATATGGGGAGGCATCATGGGACATGGACGAATATTCCTCTCTGTGGATTTGGCCCGGTCCCAATTGTTTTTCGTCAAGCTGTGGGATGGAGGTCCCCTTTCAGGTTTGTTACCTTAGGTGTCCCAAAGAAAGAGGAATTCCAAGCAGAGCCCTAGGGAAGTGAGAAGGGACAACCCAAATATGGTTAAAAATTTGGGCCTAGGGGCATGAAAGGCCCAATATGCTGTCTCTTCATCAGCCACTGAGAGACCTTACTTGAAGACTGGTCTGAGGCTGAGGGTCACAATGTGTGTTTGTGACCAATGTGTCCCGGGAGCATGGGCGGGGCCTCATGGGCCACACTGATTTCAACTGCACTGGACTTTGGACAACATACCAATCACAAGCTCTCTTGCCATGGGTAAGGATTTCTGATTTCTGCATCATTTTCAAACCTGGGCAGTGGTTGGAAATAAGGTCTAGGTTCCGAAGCATGAAAACCGCACTTGGGAAGAGATGACGACCAAAGGCCATGGCGGGTCTGAAGTGCTCACTGTGCGGTCAGCCGCCTGGGTGTTGGTCAGGAGGTTCGGGCTCATTTGTGTCACACAGTGCATTAGTGCTCAGGTTAGACTATATATTTTGGGTACCGTCGAGTGCCGTGTAGGTTTATCCTCATTTGAGGTGCCTGGGCTGTTCATTAGGCCAGATATTTTTTTAGAGGGCAGGCAGAGTGCTGCATTGTGGGTCCGGAATTGCCAAACTTGAGGGCTTCTGGGCCAGGAGTGTGAGGACAGAAGTTTGAGAACACAAGCTACACTTGGGCTTCAGGCCGAGGGCATGGCAGTTACCCCCCTGCAGATCTGAACCAATATCTCATGCATCTGAAGTCACGGCAAGGATCAGACGTTGGATCAGATTGGAGTTTCTGTGCAAGACTGCCCCTTCATGAACAGAGCGGAATCTCAAGGCCATGCAGGTTTTCCAACGTTGGGGTTGTGGGATGCCCCCTTCAAGGATTCCTTCTGCGGGATAATAGAGACCTGTTGGGCAGCTCCAGGACATCCCATATGGAATGACGCCAGAGCAACTTTGGAGGATGGATGCCAGGGAAGCCCGCCTCGCATTCCAATTGTCTCCTAGCAACAAGAGAGTTGAGATCGGATGGCTCTGCAGGAGAAACCTTGGTGGCTGTGTTGAAATGGACTTTCCTGAGGATGGGGCCTAATATGTGTTTGTGTCCATGAGGGCCTTGGAATGGGGAGGTGGCACCAGGACCCTGAAGTATTCTCCTAAGCTTTTGACATAGCTCCCATGCACAAGTTTCAATTTGGAGACGAGATTTGTTCTGATGGGTGCCTCAGGAAACCCCTTATGATGGTATTGGAATTCAGGCTTTTGAGGAGACATGCCTGTAAACGAAAGCAATGGATCCGATTATGGCCTACGGCCTGTCTGGTTCAATCTTCTTCTCTGGGGATATCCATCTATGGAATGAGTGGAGGTAGATGCTCACCTGGTGTCAGACCGCCCTTGTTTGTCCCCGGAGACCTACAGTATTGGGATGGCCTCGGGGACTTTGGAGTGTTCTCCTAATTCGTATGATTTTGGACAATGGAATGGGCAGAATTCCCATGGATTGGGTAGGCACAGTCCTAATGTGTGGCTCCAGGGGCCCCAGCCTGGAGGGTGTGTGGCCCAGGACTTTGAGGACAGAATTCTGAAAACACAAACTCAGCTTAGGTTTGGGGATGTAGGTTTGGCAGGCCCAATCTACAAACCATGAGAAGAACTCTTCAGTTGATGAAGAAAGAGCGATTCTGAGGAATTGCTCAGGCGTTTGTCTCTGGATTTTGTATCAACGATGGCCGTGGAATGTTGGTAGGCCTCATGGGCCATGGACGAATCTTCCTCTCTGTGGATTTGGCCCGGTCCCAATTTTTTTCGTCAATCTGTGGGAAGGGAGGTCTCCTTTCAGGTTTATTACCTCAGGTGTCCGAACCAAAGAGGAATTCCAAAGAGGAGGCCTGGGGAAGAGTGAAGGGACAAACCAAACTATGGTTAAAAATTGGGGCCTACGGGCATGGCAGGCCCAATATGCTGTCTCTTCATCCAGCAACTGAGGCCTTACTTGATAACTGGGCACAGGCTGAGGGTCACAATGTTGTTTGTGACCAATGTGGCCCGCGAGCATGGGCGCGGCTCATGGGCCACACTGGTTTCAACTACACTGGAATTTGGACAACATGCCAATCACAAGGTCTCTTGCCATGGGGAAGGTGTTCTGATTTCTGCATCATTTTCAACCCTGGGCAGTGGTTGGAGATAACGTCTAGGTCCTGAAGCCTGAAAAGCAGCAGTTGGGAAGAGATGACGACCTAAGGCCATGGCGGGTCTGATAAGCTCAGTGAGCGGTCAGCTGCCTGGGTTTTGGTCAGGAGGTTCTGGCTCAGGTTGTGTCAGACAGTGCATTAGTGCCCAGGTTAGACTATAAAATTTGGTACAGTCGAGTGCCGTGTAGGTTTATCCTCATTTGCGGTGCCTGGGCAGCTCATTAGGCACGATATTTTTTCTAGTATGCAGGCAGAGTACTGCATTGTGGTTCCGAAATTGCCAAAAGTGAGGGCCTCTGGGCCAGGAGTGTTAGGACAGGAGTCTGAGAACACAAGCTCGACTTTGGCTTCAGGCCGAGGACACGGCAGGTACACCCGCAGATCTGAACAAATATCTCAAGCATCTGAAGTCACGGCGAGGATCAGACGTTGGCTCAGGTTGGAGTTTCTCTGCATGACTGACCCTTCATGAACGGAGCGGAATCTCAAGGCCATGGAGGTTTTCCCACGTTGGGAGTTGTGGGATGCCCCCTTCAAGGATCCCTTCTGCAGGACAATTGAGATCTGTTGGGCAGCTCCAGGACATCCCATATGGAATGATGCCAGAGCACCGTTGGAGGATGGATGCCAGGGAAGCCCGCCTCACATTCCAATTGTCTCCTAGCAACAAGAGAGTTGAGATCGGATGGTTCTGCGGGAGCAACCGGGGTGGCTGAGTTGAAATGGACTTTCCTGAGGATGGGGCCTAATGTGTGTTTGTGTCCATGAGTACCTTGGAATGGGGAGGTGGCACCAGGACACTGAAGTATTCTCCTAAACTTTTGAAATAGCTCCCATGCCCAAGTTTCCTTGTGGAGACGAGATTTTTCTGATGGGTGTCAGGAAACCCCCTATGCTTGTATTGGAATTCAGGCTTTTGAGGAGACAAGCCTGTAAACCAAAGCAATGGATGCGATTATGGCCTAGGGTCCTGTCTGGTTCAAGCTACTTCTCTGGGGTTATCCATCTATGGAATGAGTGGAGGTAGATGCTCACCTGTTGTCAGACCGCCCTTGTTTGTCCCCGGCGAACTACACTATTGGGATGGCCTCGGGGATTTTGGAAGGTTCTCCTAATTTGTACGATTTCGACAAAGGAATGGGCAGAATTCCCATCGATTGGGTAGACACTGTCCTAATTAGTGGCTGCAGGGGCCCCAGCCGGGAGGGTGTGTGGCCCAGGTCTTTGAGGACAAAAGTCTGAGAACACAAACTCAGCTTAGCTTTGAGGACGTAGGTATGGCAGGCCCAATCTACAAACCATGAGAAGAACTCTTCAGGATATGAAGAAAGAATTAATCTGAGGCGCTTGCTCAGGCTTTTGTCTCTGGATTTTGTATCAACGATGGCCGTCGAATGTGGGGAGGCCTCATGGGCAATGGACGAATCTTCCTTTCTTTGGATTTGGTTTGTTCCCAATTGTTTTTCGTCAAGCTGTGGGATGGGAAGTCTCCTTTCAGGTTTGTTACCTCAAGTGTCCCAACCAAAGAGGAATTCCAAAGCAGAGCCCTAGGGAAGAGTGAAGGGACAACCCAAACTATGGTTTAAATTAGGGGCCTAGGGGCATGGCAGGCCCAATATGCTGTCTGTTCATCCAGCCACTGAGAGGTCTTACTTGAAGACTGGGCTCAGGCTGAGAGTCACAATGTATGTTTGTGACCATTGTGGCCTGCGAGCCTGGCCGGGGCCTCATGGGCTACACTGGTTTCAACTAAACTGAACTTTGGAGAAGATGCCAATCACAAGATCTCTTGCATGGTTAAGGTGTTCTGATTTCTGCATCATTTTTAACCCTGGGCAGTGGTTGGAGATAAGGTATAGCTTCTGAAGCCTAAAAAACGGCATTTGGGAAGAGATGACAACCTAAGGCCTTGGCGGGTCTGATTTGCTCACTGTGCGGTCCGCTGCCTGGGTGTTGGTCAGGAGGTTGGGACTCAGATTGTGTCACACAGTGCATTAGTGCTCAGGTTAGACTATATAGTTTGGGTACAGTCGAGTGCCGTGTAGGTTTATCCTCATTTGAGTTGCCTGGGCTGCTCATTAGGAAAGATATTTTTTTAGAGGGCAGGCAGAGTGCTGCATTGTGGGTCCGGAATTGCCAAACTTGATGGCTTCTGGGGCAGGAGTGTGAGGACAGAAGTCTGAGAACACAAGCTAGACTTGGGCTTCAGGCCGAGGGCACGGCAGGTACCCCCTGCAGATCTGAACCAATATGTCATGCATCTGAAGTCACGGCGAAGATCAGACGTTGGCTCATTTGGAGTTTCTGTGCATGACTGCCCCTTCCTGAACGAAGCGGAATCTCAGGCCATGGAGGTTTTCCCCACGTTGGGAGTTGTGGGAAGCCTCCTCAAGGATTCCTTCTGCGGGACAATAGAGACCTGTTGGGAGCTCCAGGATATCCCATATGGAATGACGCCAGAGCACCGTTGGAGGATGTATGCCAGGGAAGCCCGCCTCGCATTCCAATTCTCTCCTAGTAACAAGAGAGTTGAGTACGGATGGCTCTGCATGAGTAACCAATTGGCCCAGTTGAAATGGACTTCCTGAGGATGGGGCCCAATGTGTGTTTGTGAAAATGAGGGCCTTGGAATGGGGAGGGGGCACCAGGACCCTGAAGTATTCTTCTAAGCTTTTGACATAGCTCCCATGCACAAGTTTCCTTGTGGAGACGAGATTTTTCTGATGGGTGCCTCAGGAAACCCCCTATGCTCGTATTGGAATCCAGGCTTTTGAGGTGATATGCCTGTAAACCAAAGCAATGGATCCGATTATGCCCTAGGCCCTGTCTGGTTCAATCTTTAACTCTGGGGACATCCATCTATGATATGAGTGGAGGTAGATGCTCAGCTGGTGTCAGATCCCCCTTGTTTGTCCCGGGAGACCTACACTATAAGCAGGGACTCAGGAATTTGTAGGGTCCTCTTATTTTGTATGATTTTAGACAATGGAATGTGCAGAATTCCCATGGATTGGTTAGGAACAGTCCTAATGAGTGGCTCCAGGGGCCCCAGCCTGGAGGGTGTGTGACCCAGGACTTTGAGGACAGAAGTCTGAAAACACAAACTCAGCATAGGTTGGGGACGTACGTATGGGTGGCCCAATCTACAAACCATTAGAAGAACTCCTCAGGATATTAAGAAAGACCAAATCTGAGGCGCTTGCTCATGCTTTTGTATCTGGATTTTGTATCAACGATGGCCGTGGAATGTGGGGAGGTCTCATGGGCCATGGACGAATCTTCCTCTCTGTGGATTTGGCCCGGTCCCAATTGTTTTTCGTCAAGCTGTGGGATGGGGGGTCTCCTTTCAGGTTTGTTACCTCAGGTGTCCCAACAAAAGAGGCATTCCAAAGCAGAGCCAACAGGAAGAGTGAAGGGACAAGCCAATCTATGGTTAAAAATTGGGGCCTAGTGGCATGGCAGGCCCAATATGCTGTCTATACATCCAGCTTCTGAGAGCCCTTAATTGAGGACTGGTCTAAAGCTGAGGGTCACAATGTGTGTTTATGACCAATGTAGCCCACGAGCATGGGCGGGGCCTCATGGGCCACACTGGTTTCAACTTCACTGAACTTTGGACAACATGCCAATAACAAGGTTTCTTGCCATGGGGAAGGAGTTCTGATTTCTGCATCATTTTCAACCCTGGGCAGTGGTTGGAGATAAGGTCTAGGTTCTGAAACCTGAAAACCGCAGTTGGGAAGGGATGACGACCGAAGGCCATGGCAAGTCTGATGTGCTCACTGTGCGGTCAGCTGCCTGAGTGTTGGTCAGGAGGTTCGGGCTCAGGTTGTGTCAGACAGTGCATTAGTGTTCAGGTTAGACTATATAATTTGGGTACAGTCGAGTGCCGTGTAGGTTTATCCTCTTTTGAGGTGCCTGGGCAGCTCATTAGGCAAGATATTTTTCATAGAGTGCAGGCAGAGTGCTGCATTGTGGGTCCGGAATTGCCAAACTTGAGGGCTTCTGGGCCAGGAGTGTGAGGACAGAAGTCTGAGAACACAAGCTAGACTTGGGCTTCAGGGCGAGGGCACGGCAGGTACCCCCTGCATATCTGAATCAATATCTCATGCATCTGAAGTCACCGCGAGGAACAGACGTTGGCTCAGGTTGGAGTTTCTGTGCATGACTGCCCCTTCATGAACGGAGCGGAATCTCAAGGCCATGGAGGTTTTCCCACGTTGGGAGTTTTGGGATGCCCCCTTCAATGATCCCTTCTGCAGGACAATTGAGATCTGTTGGGCAGCTCCAGGACATCCCATATGGAATGATGCCAGAGCACCGTTGGAGGATGGATGCCAGGGAAGCCCGCCTCGCATTCCAATTGTCTCCTAGCAACAAGAGAGTTGAGATCGGATGGTTCTGCGGGAGCAACCGGGGTGGCTGAGTTGAAATGGACTTTCCTGATGATGGGACCTAATGTGTGTTTGTGTCCATGAGTACCTTGGAATGGGGAGGTGGCACCAGGACACTGAAGTATTCTCCTAAACTTTTGAAATAGCTCCCATGCCCAAGTTTCCTTGTGGAGACGAGATTTTTCTGATGGGTGTCAGGAAACCCCCTATGCTTGTATTGGAATTCAGGCTTTTGAGGAGACAAGCCTGTAAACCAAAGCAATGGATGCGATTATGGCCTAGGGTCCTGTCTGGTTCAAGCTACTTCTCTGGGGTTATCCATCTATGGAATGAGTGGAGGTAGATGCTCACCTGTTGTCAGACCGCCCTTGTTTGTCCCCGGCGAACTACACTATTGGGATGGCCTCGGGGATTTTGGAAGGTTCTCCTAATTTGTACGATTTCGACAAAGGAATGGGCAGAATTCCCATCGATTGGGTAGACACTGTCCTAATTAGTGGCTGCAGGGGCCCCAGCCGGGAGGGTGTGTGGCCCAGGTCTTTGAGGACAAAAGTCTGAGAACACAAACTCAGCTTAGCTTTGAGGACGTAGGTATGGCAGGCCCAATCTACAAACCATGAGAAGAACTCTTCAGGATATGAAGAAAGAATTAATCTGAGGCGCTTGCTCAGGCTTTTGTCTCTGGATTTTGTATCAACGATGGCCGTCGAATGTGGGGAGGCCTCATGGGCAATGGACGAATCTTCCTTTCTTTGGATTTGGTTTGTTCCCAATTGTTTTTCGTCAAGCTGTGGGATGGGAAGTCTCCTTTCAGGTTTGTTACCTCAAGTGTCCCAACCAAAGAGGAATTCCAAAGCAGAGCCCTAGGGAAGAGTGAAGGGACAACCCAAACTATGGTTTAAATTAGGGGCCTAGGGGCATGGCAGGCCCAATATGCTGTCTGTTCATCCAGCCACTGAGAGGTCTTACTTGAAGACTGGGCTCAGGCTGAGAGTCACAATGTATGTTTGTGACCATTGTGGCCTGCGAGCCTGGCCGGGGCCTCATGGGCTACACTGGTTTCAACTAAACTGAACTTTGGAGAAGATGCCAATCACAAGATCTCTTGCATGGTTAAGGTGTTCTGATTTCTGCATCATTTTTAACCCTGGGCAGTGGTTGGAGATAAGGTATAGCTTCTGAAGCCTAAAAAACGGCATTTGGGAAGAGATGACAACCTAAGGCCTTGGCGGGTCTGATTTGCTCACTGTGCGGTCCGCTGCCTGGGTGTTGGTCAGGAGGTTGGGACTCAGATTGTGTCACACAGTGCATTAGTGCTCAGGTTAGACTATATAGTTTGGGTACAGTCGAGTGCCGTGTAGGTTTATCCTCATTTGAGTTGCCTGGGCTGCTCATTAGGAAAGATATTTTTTTAGAGGGCAGGCAGAGTGCTGCATTGTGGGTCCGGAATTGCCAAACTTGATGGCTTCTGGGGCAGGAGTGTGAGGACAGAAGTCTGAGAACACAAGCTAGACTTGGGCTTCAGGCCGAGGGCACGGCAGGTACCCCCTGCAGATCTGAACCAATATGTCATGCATCTGAAGTCACGGCGAAGATCAGACGTTGGCTCATTTGGAGTTTCTGTGCATGACTGCCCCTTCCTGAACGAAGCGGAATCTCAGGCCATGGAGGTTTTCCCCACGTTGGGAGTTGTGGGAAGCCTCCTCAAGGATTCCTTCTGCGGGACAATAGAGACCTGTTGGGAGCTCCAGGATATCCCATATGGAATGACGCCAGAGCACCGTTGGAGGATGTATGCCAGGGAAGCCCGCCTCGCATTCCAATTGTCTCCTAGTAACAAGAGAGTTGAGTACGGATGGCTCTGCATGAGTAACCAATTGGCCCAGTTGAAATGGACTTCCTGAGGATGGGGCCCAATGTGTGTTTGTGAAAATGAGGGCCTTGGAATGGGGAGGGGGCACCAGGACCCTGAAGTATTCTTCTAAGCTTTTGACATAGCTCCCATGCACAAGTTTCCTTGTGGAGACGAGATTTTTCTGATGGGTGCCTCAGGAAACCCCCTATGCTCGTATTGGAATCCAGGCTTTTGAGGTGATATGCCTGTAAACCAAAGCAATGGATCCGATTATGCCCTAGGCCCTGTCTGGTTCAATCTTTAACTCTGGGGACATCCATCTATGATATGAGTGGAGGTAGATGCTCAGCTGGTGTCAGATCCCCCTTGTTTGTCCCGGGAGACCTACACTATAAGCAGGGACTCAGGAATTTGTAGGGTCCTCTTATTTTGTACGATTTTAGACAATGGAATGTGCAGAATTCCCATGGATTGGTTAGGAACAGTCCTAATGAGTGGCTCCAGGGGCCCCAGCCTGGAGGGTGTGTGACCCAGGACTTTGAGGACAGAAGTCTGAAAACACAAACTCAGCATAGGTTGGGGACGTACGTATGGGTGGCCCAATCTACAAACCATTAGAAGAACTCCTCAGGATATTAAGAAAGACCAAATCTGAGGCGCTTGCTCATGCTTTTGTATCTGGATTTTGTATCAACGATGGCCGTGGAATGTGGGGAGGTCTCATGGGCCATGGACGAATCTTCCTCTCTGTGGATTTGGCCCGGTCCCAATTGTTTTTCGTCAAGCTGTGGGATGGGGGGTCTCCTTTCAGGTTTGTTACCTCAGGTGTCCCAACAAAAGAGGCATTCCAAAGCAGAGCCAACAGGAAGAGTGAAGGGACAAGCCAATCTATGGTTAAAAATTGGGGCCTAGTGGCATGGCAGGCCCAATATGCTGTCTATACATCCAGCTTCTGAGAGCCCTTAATTGAGGACTGGTCTAAAGCTGAGGGTCACAATGTGTGTTTATGACCAATGTAGCCCACGAGCATGGGCGGGGCCTCATGGGCCACACTGGTTTCAACTTCACTGAACTTTGGACAACATGCCAATAACAAGGTTTCTTGCCATGGGGAAGGAGTTCTGATTTCTGCATCATTTTCAACCCTGGGCAGTGGTTGGAGATAAGGTCTAGGTTCTGAAACCTGAAAACCGCAGTTGGGAAGGGATGACGACCGAAGGCCATGGCAAGTCTGATGTGCTCACTGTGCGGTCAGCTGCCTGAGTGTTGGTCAGGAGGTTCGGGCTCAGGTTGTGTCAGACAGTGCATTAGTGTTCAGGTTAGACTATATAATTTGGGTACAGTCGAGTGCCGTGTAGGTTTATCCTCTTTTGAGGTGCCTGGGCAGCTCATTAGGCAAGATATTTTTCATAGAGTGCAGGCAGAGTGCTGCATTGTGGGTCCGGAATTGCCAAACTTGAGGGCTTCTGGGCCAGGAGTGTGAGGACAGAAGTCTGAGAACACAAGCTAGACTTGGGCTTCAGGGCGAGGGCACGGCAGGTACCCCCTGCATATCTGAATCAATATCTCATGCATCTGAAGTCACCGCGAGGAACAGACGTTGGCTCAGGTTGGAGTTTCTGTGCATGACTGCCCCTTCATGAACGGAGCGGAATCTCAAGGCCATGGAGGTTTTCCCACGTTGGGAGTTTTGGGATGCCCCCTTCAATGATCCCTTCTGCAGGACAATTGAGATATGTTGGGCAGCTCCAGGACATCCCATATGGAATGATGCCAGAGCACCGTTGGAGGATGGATGCCAGGGAAGCCCGCCTCGCATTCCAATTGTCTCCTAGCAACAAGAGAGTTGAGATCGGATGGTTCTGCGGGAGCAACCGGGGTGGCTGAGTTGAAATGGACTTTCCTGATGATGGGACCTAATGTGTGTTTGTGTCCATGAGTACCTTGGAATGGGGAGGTGGCACCAGGACACTGAAGTATTCTCCTAAACTTTTGAAATAGCTCCCATGCCCAAGTTTCCTTGTGGAGACGAGATTTTTCTGATGGGTGTCAGGAAACCCCCTATGCTTGTATTGGAATTCAGGCTTTTGAGGAGACAAGCCTGTAAACCAAAGCAATGGATGCGATTATGGCCTAGGGTCCTGTCTGGTTCAAGCTACTTCTCTGGGGTTATCCATCTATGGAATGAGTGGAGGTAGATGCTCACCTGTTGTCAGACCGCCCTTGTTTGTCCCCGGCGAACTACACTATTGGGATGGCCTCGGGGATTTTGGAAGGTTCTCCTAATTTGTACGATTTCGACAAAGGAATGGGCAGAATTCCCATCGATTGGGTAGACACTGTCCTAATTAGTGGCTGCAGGGGCCCCAGCCGGGAGGGTGTGTGGCCCAGGTCTTTGAGGACAAAAGTCTGAGAACACAAACTCAGCTTAGCTTTGAGGACGTAGGTATGGCAGGCCCAATCTACAAACCATGAGAAGAACTCTTCAGGATATGAAGAAAGAATTAATCTGAGGCGCTTGCTCAGGCTTTTGTCTCTGGATTTTGTATCAACGATGGCCGTCGAATGTGGGGAGGCCTCATGGGCAATGGACGAATCTTCCTTTCTTTGGATTTGGTTTGTTCCCAATTGTTTTTCGTCAAGCTGTGGGATGGGAAGTCTCCTTTCAGGTTTGTTACCTCAAGTGTCCCAACCAAAGAGGAATTCCAAAGCAGAGCCCTAGGGAAGAGTGAAGGGACAACCCAAACTATGGTTTAAATTAGGGGCCTAGGGGCATGGCAGGCCCAATATGCTGTCTGTTCATCCAGCCACTGAGAGGTCTTACTTGAAGACTGGGCTCAGGCTGAGAGTCACAATGTATGTTTGTGACCATTGTGGCCTGCGAGCCTGGCCGGGGCCTCATGGGCTACACTGGTTTCAACTAAACTGAACTTTGGAGAAGATGCCAATCACAAGATCTCTTGCATGGTTAAGGTGTTCTGATTTCTGCATCATTTTTAACCCTGGGCAGTGGTTGGAGATAAGGTATAGCTTCTGAAGCCTAAAAAACGGCATTTGGGAAGAGATGACAACCTAAGGCCTTGGCGGGTCTGATTTGCTCACTGTGCGGTCCGCTGCCTGGGTGTTGGTCAGGAGGTTGGGACTCAGATTGTGTCACACAGTGCATTAGTGCTCAGGTTAGACTATATAGTTTGGGTACAGTCGAGTGCCGTGTAGGTTTATCCTCATTTGAGTTGCCTGGGCTGCTCATTAGGAAAGATATTTTTTTAGAGGGCAGGCAGAGTGCTGCATTGTGGGTCCGGAATTGCCAAACTTGATGGCTTCTGGGGCAGGAGTGTGAGGACAGAAGTCTGAGAACACAAGCTAGACTTGGGCTTCAGGCCGAGGGCACGGCAGGTACCCCCTGCAGATCTGAACCAATATGTCATGCATCTGAAGTCACGGCGAAGATCAGACGTTGGCTCATTTGGAGTTTCTGTGCATGACTGCCCCTTCCTGAACGAAGCGGAATCTCAGGCCATGGAGGTTTTCCCCACGTTGGGAGTTGTGGGAAGCCTCCTCAAGGATTCCTTCTGCGGGACAATAGAGACCTGTTGGGAGCTCCAGGATATCCCATATGGAATGACGCCAGAGCACCGTTGGAGGATGTATGCCAGGGAAGCCCGCCTCGCATTCCAATTGTCTCCTAGTAACAAGAGAGTTGAGTACGGATGGCTCTGCATGAGTAACCAATTGGCCCAGTTGAAATGGACTTCCTGAGGATGGGGCCCAATGTGTGTTTGTGAAAATGAGGGCCTTGGAATGGGGAGGGGGCACCAGGACCCTGAAGTATTCTTCTAAGCTTTTGACATAGCTCCCATGCACAAGTTTCCTTGTGGAGACGAGATTTTTCTGATGGGTGCCTCAGGAAACCCCCTATGCTCGTATTGGAATCCAGGCTTTTGAGGTGATATGCCTGTAAACCAAAGCAATGGATCCGATTATGCCCTAGGCCCTGTCTGGTTCAATCTTTAACTCTGGGGACATCCATCTATGATATGAGTGGAGGTAGATGCTCAGCTGGTGTCAGATCCCCCTTGTTTGTCCCGGGAGACCTACACTATAAGCAGGGACTCAGGAATTTGTAGGGTCCTCTTATTTTGTACGATTTTAGACAATGGAATGTGCAGAATTCCCATGGATTGGTTAGGAACAGTCCTAATGAGTGGCTCCAGGGGCCCCAGCCTGGAGGGTGTGTGACCCAGGACTTTGAGGACAGAAGTCTGAAAACACAAACTCAGCATAGGTTGGGGACGTACGTATGGGTGGCCCAATCTACAAACCATTAGAAGAACTCCTCAGGATATTAAGAAAGACCAAATCTGAGGCGCTTGCTCATGCTTTTGTATCTGGATTTTGTATCAACGATGGCCGTGGAATGTGGGGAGGTCTCATGGGCCATGGACGAATCTTCCTCTCTGTGGATTTGGCCCGGTCCCAATTGTTTTTCGTCAAGCTGTGGGATGGGGGGTCTCCTTTCAGGTTTGTTACCTCAGGTGTCCCAACAAAAGAGGCATTCCAAAGCAGAGCCAACAGGAAGAGTGAAGGGACAAGCCAATCTATGGTTAAAAATTGGGGCCTAGTGGCATGGCAGGCCCAATATGCTGTCTATACATCCAGCTTCTGAGAGCCCTTAATTGAGGACTGGTCTAAAGCTGAGGGTCACAATGTGTGTTTATGACCAATGTAGCCCACGAGCATGGGCGGGGCCTCATGGGCCACACTGGTTTCAACTTCACTGAACTTTGGACAACATGCCAATAACAAGGTTTCTTGCCATGGGGAAGGAGTTCTGATTTCTGCATCATTTTCAACCCTGGGCAGTGGTTGGAGATAAGGTCTAGGTTCTGAAACCTGAAAACCGCAGTTGGGAAGGGATGACGACCGAAGGCCATGGCAAGTCTGATGTGCTCACTGTGCGGTCAGCTGCCTGAGTGTTGGTCAGGAGGTTCGGGCTCAGGTTGTGTCAGACAGTGCATTAGTGTTCAGGTTAGACTATATAATTTGGGTACAGTCGAGTGCCGTGTAGGTTTATCCTCTTTTGAGGTGCCTGGGCAGCTCATTAGGCAAGATATTTTTCATAGAGTGCAGGCAGAGTGCTGCATTGTGGGTCCGGAATTGCCAAACTTGAGGGCTTCTGGGCCAGGAGTGTGAGGACAGAAGTCTGAGAACACAAGCTAGACTTGGGCTTCAGGGCGAGGGCACGGCAGGTACCCCCTGCATATCTGAATCAATATCTCATGCATCTGAAGTCACCGCGAGGAACAGACGTTGGCTCAGGTTGGAGTTTCTGTGCATGACTGCCCCTTCATGAACGGAGCGGAATCTCAAGGCCATGGAGGTTTTCCCACGTTGGGAGTTTTGGGATGCCCCCTTCAATGATCCCTTCTGCAGGACAATTGAGATCTGTTGGGCAGCTCCAGGACATCCCATATGGAATGATGCCAGAGCACCGTTGGAGGATGGATGCCAGGGAAGCCCGCCTCGCATTCCAATTGTCTCCTAGCAACAAGAGAGTTGAGATCGGATGGTTCTGCGGGAGCAACCGGGGTGGCTGAGTTGAAATGGACTTTCCTGATGATGGGACCTAATGTGTGTTTGTGTCCATGAGTACCTTGGAATGGGGAGGTGGCACCAGGACACTGAAGTATTCTCCTAAACTTTTGAAATAGCTCCCATGCCCAAGTTTCCTTGTGGAGACGAGATTTTTCTGATGGGTGTCAGGAAACCCCCTATGCTTGTATTGGAATTCAGGCTTTTGAGGAGACAAGCCTGTAAACCAAAGCAATGGATGCGATTATGGCCTAGGGTCCTGTCTGGTTCAAGCTACTTCTCTGGGGTTATCCATCTATGGAAAGAGTGGAGGTAGATGCTCACCTGTTGTCAGACCGCCCTTGTTTGTCCCCGGCGAACTACACTATTGGGATGGCCATGGGGATTTTGGAAGGTTCTCCTAATTTGTACGATTTCGACAAAGGAATGGGCAGAATTCCCATCGATTGGGTAGACACTGTCCTAATTAGTGGCTGCAGGGGCCCCAGCCAGGAGGGTGTGTGGCCCAGGTCTTTGAGGACAAAAGTCTGAGAACACAAACTCAGCTTAGCTTTGAGGACGTAGGTATGGCAGGCCCAATCTACAAACCATGAGAAGAACTCTTCAGGATATGAAGAAAGAATTAATCTGAGGCGCTTGCTCAGGCTTTTGTCTCTGGATTTTGTATCAACGATGGCCGTCGAATGTGGGGAGGCCTCATGGGCAATGGACGAATCTTCCTTTCTTTGGATTTGGTTTGTTCCCAATTGTTTTTCGTCAAGCTGTGGGATGGGAAGTCTCCTTTCAGGTTTGTTACCTCAAGTGTCCCAACCAAAGAGGAATTCCAAAGCAGAGCCCTAGGGAAGAGTGAAGGGACAACCCAAACTATGGTTTAAATTAGGGGCCTAGGGGCATGGCAGGCCCAATATGCTGTCTGTTCATCCAGCCACTGAGAGGTCTTACTTGAAGACTGGGCTCAGGCTGAGAGTCACAATGTATGTTTGTGACCATTGTGGCCTGCGAGCCTGGCCGGGGCCTCATGGGCTACACTGGTTTCAACTAAACTGAACTTTGGAGAAGATGCCAATCACAAGATCTCTTGCATGGTTAAGGTGTTCTGATTTCTGCATCATTTTTAACCCTGGGCAGTGGTTGGAGATAAGGTATAGCTTCTGAAGCCTAAAAAACGGCATTTGGGAAGAGATGACAACCTAAGGCCTTGGCGGGTCTGATTTGCTCACTGTGCGGTCCGCTGCCTGGGTGTTGGTCAGGAGGTTGGGACTCAGATTGTGTCACACAGTGCATTAGTGCTCAGGTTAGACTATATAGTTTGGGTACAGTCGAGTGCCGTGTAGGTTTATCCTCATTTGAGTTGCCTGGGCTGCTCATTAGGAAAGATATTTTTTTAGAGGGCAGGCAGAGTGCTGCATTGTGGGTCCGGAATTGCCAAACTTGATGGCTTCTGGGGCAGGAGTGTGAGGACAGAAGTCTGAGAACACAAGCTAGACTTGGGCTTCAGGCCGAGGGCACGGCAGGTACCCCCTGCAGATCTGAACCAATATGTCATGCATCTGAAGTCACGGCGAAGATCAGACGTTGGCTCATTTGGAGTTTCTGTGCATGACTGCCCCTTCCTGAACGAAGCGGAATCTCAGGCCATGGAGGTTTTCCCCACGTTGGGAGTTGTGGGAAGCCTCCTCAAGGATTCCTTCTGCGGGACAATAGAGACCTGTTGGGAGCTCCAGGATATCCCATATGGAATGACGCCAGAGCACCGTTGGAGGATGTATGCCAGGGAAGCCCGCCTCGCATTCCAATTCTCTCCTAGTAACAAGAGAGTTGAGTACGGATGGCTCTGCATGAGTAACCAATTGGCCCAGTTGAAATGGACTTCCTGAGGATGGGGCCCAATGTGTGTTTGTGAAAATGAGGGCCTTGGAATGGGGAGGGGGCACCAGGACCCTGAAGTATTCTTCTAAGCTTTTGACATAGCTCCCATGCACAAGTTTCCTTGTGGAGACGAGATTTTTCTGATGGGTGCCTCAGGAAACCCCCTATGCTCGTATTGGAATCCAGGCTTTTGAGGTGATATGCCTGTAAACCAAAGCAATGGATCCGATTATGCCCTAGGCCCTGTCTGGTTCAATCTTTAACTCTGGGGACATCCATCTATGATATGAGTGGAGGTAGATGCTCAGCTGGTGTCAGATCCCCCTTGTTTGTCCCGGGAGACCTACACTATAAGCAGGGACTCAGGAATTTGTAGGGTCCTCTTATTTTGTATGATTTTAGACAATGGAATGTGCAGAATTCCCATGGATTGGTTAGGAACAGTCCTAATGAGTGGCTCCAGGGGCCCCAGCCTGGAGGGTGTGTGACCCAGGACTTTGAGGACAGAAGTCTGAAAACACAAACTCAGCATAGGTTGGGGACGTACGTATGGGTGGCCCAATCTACAAACCATTAGAAGAACTCCTCAGGATATTAAGAAAGACCAAATCTGAGGCGCTTGCTCATGCTTTTGTATCTGGATTTTGTATCAACGATGGCCGTGGAATGTGGGGAGGTCTCATGGGCCATGGACGAATCTTCCTCTCTGTGGATTTGGCCCGGTCCCAATTGTTTTTCGTCAAGCTGTGGGATGGGGGGTCTCCTTTCAGGTTTGTTACCTCAGGTGTCCCAACAAAAGAGGCATTCCAAAGCAGAGCCAACAGGAAGAGTGAAGGGACAAGCCAATCTATGGTTAAAAATTGGGGCCTAGTGGCATGGCAGGCCCAATATGCTGTCTATACATCCAGCTTCTGAGAGCCCTTAATTGAGGACTGGTCTAAAGCTGAGGGTCACAATGTGTGTTTATGACCAATGTAGCCCACGAGCATGGGCGGGGCCTCATGGGCCACACTGGTTTCAACTTCACTGAACTTTGGACAACATGCCAATAACAAGGTTTCTTGCCATGGGGAAGGAGTTCTGATTTCTGCATCATTTTCAACCCTGGGCAGTGGTTGGAGATAAGGTCTAGGTTCTGAAACCTGAAAACCGCAGTTGGGAAGGGATGACGACCGAAGGCCATGGCAAGTCTGATGTGCTCACTGTGCGGTCAGCTGCCTGAGTGTTGGTCAGGAGGTTCGGGCTCAGGTTGTGTCAGACAGTGCATTAGTGTTCAGGTTAGACTATATAATTTGGGTACAGTCGAGTGCCGTGTAGGTTTATCCTCTTTTGAGGTGCCTGGGCAGCTCATTAGGCAAGATATTTTTCATAGAGTGCAGGCAGAGTGCTGCATTGTGGGTCCGGAATTGCCAAACTTGAGGGCTTCTGGGCCAGGAGTGTGAGGACAGAAGTCTGAGAAGACAAGCTAGACTTGGGCTTCAGGCCGAGGGCACGGCAGGTACCCCCTGCATATCTGAACCAATATCTCATGCATCTGAAGTCACCGCGAGGAACAGACGTTGGCTCAGGTTGGAGTTTCTGTGCATGACTGCCCCTTCATGAACGGAGCGGAATCTCAAGGCCATGGAGGTTTTCCCACGTTGGGAGTTTTGGGATGCCCCCTTCAATGATTCCTTCTGCAGGACAATTGAGATCTGTTGGGCAGCTCCAGGACATCCCATATGGAATGATGCCAGAGCACCGTTGGCGGATGGATGCCAGGGAAGCCCGCCTCGCATTCCAATTGTCTCCTAGCAACAAGAGAGTTGAGATCGGATGGTTCTGCGGGAGCAACCGGGGTGGCTGAGTTGAAATGGACTTTCCTGAGGATGGGGCCTAATGTGTGTTTGTGTCCATGAGTACCTTGGAATGGGGAGGTGGCACCAGGACACTGAAGTATTCTCCTAAACTTTTGAAATAGCTCCCATGCCCAAGTTTCCTTGTGGAGACGAGATTTTTCTGATGGGTGTCAGGAAACCCCCTATGCTTGTATTGGAATTCAGGCTTTTGAGGAGACAAGCCTGTAAACCAAAGCAATGGATGCGATTATGGCCTAGGGTCCTGTCTGGTTTAAGCTACTTCTCTGGGGTTATCCATCTATGGAATGAGTGGAGGTAGATGCTCACCTGTTGTCAGACCGCCCTTGTTTGTCCCCGGCGAACTACACTATTGGGATGGCCTCGGGGATTTTGGGGGGTTCTCCTAATTTGTACGATTTCGACAAAGGAATGGGCAGAATTCCCATCGATTGGGTAGACACTGTCCTAATTAGTGGCTGCAGGGGCCCCAGCCGGGAGGGTGTGTGGCCCAGGTCTTTGAGGACAAAAGTCTGAGAACACAAACTCAGCTTAGCTTTGAGGACGTAGGTATGGCAGGCCCAATCTACAAACCATGAGAAGAACTCTTCAGGATATGAAGAAAGAATTAATCTGAGGCGCTTGCTCAGGCTTTTGTCTCTGGATTTTGTATCAACGATGGCCGTCGAATGTGGGGAGGCCTCATGGGCAATGGACGAATCTTCCTTTCTTTGGATTTGGTTTGTTCCCAATTGTTTTTCGTCAAGCTGTGGGATGGGAAGTCTCCTTTCAGGTTTGTTACCTCAAGTGTCCCAACCAAAGAGGAATTCCAAAGCAGAGCCCTAGGGAAGAGTGAAGGGACAACCCAAACTATGGTTTAAATTAGGGGCCTAGGGGCATGGCAGGCCCAATATGCTGTCTGTTCATCCAGCCACTGAGAGGTCTTACTTGAAGACTGGGCTCAGGCTGAGAGTCACAATGTATGTTTGTGACCATTGTGGCCTGCGAGCCTGGCCGGGGCCTCATGGGCTACACTGGTTTCAACTAAACTGAACTTTGGAGAAGATGCCAATCACAAGATCTCTTGCATGGTTAAGGTGTTCTGATTTCTGCATCATTTTTAACCCTGGGCAGTGGTTGGAGATAAGGTATAGCTTCTGAAGCCTAAAAAACGGCATTTGGGAAGAGATGACAACCTAAGGCCTTGGCGGGTCTGATTTGCTCACTGTGCGGTCCGCTGCCTGGGTGTTGGTCAGGAGGTTGGGACTCAGATTGTGTCACACAGTGCATTAGTGCTCAGGTTAGACTATATAGTTTGGGTACAGTCGAGTGCCGTGTAGGTTTATCCTCATTTGAGTTGCCTGGGCTGCTCATTAGGAAAGATATTTTTTTAGAGGGCAGGCAGAGTGCTGCATTGTGGGTCCGGAATTGCCAAACTTGATGGCTTCTGGGGCAGGAGTGTGAGGACAGAAGTCTGAGAACACAAGCTAGACTTGGGCTTCAGGCCGAGGGCACGGCAGGTACCCCCTGCAGATCTGAACCAATATGTCATGCATCTGAAGTCACGGCGAAGATCAGACGTTGGCTCATTTGGAGTTTCTGTGCATGACTGCCCCTTCCTGAACGAAGCGGAATCTCAGGCCATGGAGGTTTTCCCCACGTTGGGAGTTGTGGGAAGCCTCCTCAAGGATTCCTTCTGCGGGACAATAGAGACCTGTTGGGAGCTCCAGGATATCCCATATGGAATGACGCCAGAGCACCGTTGGAGGATGTATGCCAGGGAAGCCCGCCTCGCATTCCAATTGTCTCCTAGTAACAAGAGAGTTGAGTACGGATGGCTCTGCATGAGTAACCAATTGGCCCAGTTGAAATGGACTTCCTGAGGATGGGGCCCAATGTGTGTTTGTGAAAATGAGGGCCTTGGAATGGGGAGGGGGCACCAGGACCCTGAAGTATTCTTCTAAGCTTTTGACATAGCTCCCATGCACAAGTTTCCTTGTGGAGACGAGATTTTTCTGATGGGTGCCTCAGGAAACCCCCTATGCTCGTATTGGAATCCAGGCTTTTGAGGTGATATGCCTGTAAACCAAAGCAATGGATCCGATTATGCCCTAGGCCCTGTCTGGTTCAATCTTTAACTCTGGGGACATCCATCTATGATATGAGTGGAGGTAGATGCTCAGCTGGTGTCAGATCCCCCTTGTTTGTCCCGGGAGACCTACACTATAAGCAGGGACTCAGGAATTTGTAGGGTCCTCTTATTTTGTACGATTTTAGACAATGGAATGTGCAGAATTCCCATGGATTGGTTAGGAACAGTCCTAATGAGTGGCTCCAGGGGCCCCAGCCTGGAGGGTGTGTGACCCAGGACTTTGAGGACAGAAGTCTGAAAACACAAACTCAGCATAGGTTGGGGACGTACGTATGGGTGGCCCAATCTACAAACCATTAGAAGAACTCCTCAGGATATTAAGAAAGACCAAATCTGAGGCGCTTGCTCATGATTTTGTATCTGGATTTTGTATCAACGATGGCCGTGGAATGTGGGGAGGTCTCATGGGCCATGGACGAATCTTCCTCTCTGTGGATTTGGCCCGGTCCCAATTGTTTTTCGTCAAGCTGTGGGATGGGGGGTCTCCTTTCAGGTTTGTTACCTCAGGTGTCCCAACAAAAGAGGCATTCCAAAGCAGAGCCAACAGGAAGAGTGAAGGGACAAGCCAATCTATGGTTAAAAATTGGGGCCTAGTGGCATGGCAGGCCCAATATGCTGTCTATACATCCAGCTTCTGAGAGCCCTTAATTGAGGACTGGTCTAAAGCTGAGGGTCACAATGTGTGTTTATGACCAATGTAGCCCACGAGCATGGGCGGGGCCTCATGGGCCACACTGGTTTCAACTTCACTGAACTTTGGACAACATGCCAATAACAAGGTTTCTTGCCATGGGGAAGGAGTTCTGATTTCTGCATCATTTTCAACCCTGGGCAGTGGTTGGAGATAAGGTCTAGATTCTGAAACCTGAAAACCGCAGTTGGGAAGGGATGACGACCGAAGGCCATGGCAAGTCTGATGTGCTCACTGTGCGGTCAGCTGCCTGAGTGTTGGTCAGGAGGTTCGGGCTCAGGTTGTGTCAGACAGTGCATTAGTGTTCAGGTTAGACTATATAATTTGGGAACAGTCGAGTGCCGTGTAGGTTTATCCTCTTTTGAGGTGCCTGGGCAGCTCATTAGGCAAGATATTTTTCATAGAGTGCAGGCAGAGTGCTGCATTGTGGGTGCGGAATTGCCAAACATGAGGGCTTCTGGGCCAGGAGTGTGAGGACAGAAGTCTGAGAACACAAGCTAGACTTGGGCTTCAGGGCGAGGGCACGGCAGGTACCCCCTGCATATCTGAACCAATATCTCATGCATCTGAAGTCACCGCGAGGAACAGACGTTGGCTCAGGTTGGAGTTTCTGTGCATGACTGCCCCTTCATGAACGGAGCGGAATCTCAAGGCCATGGAGGTTTTCCCACGTTGGGAGTTGTGGGATGCCCCTTTTAAGAATTATATCTGTGGGTCATTTGAGACCTGTTGAGCAGCTCCAGGATATCCCATTTGGAATGACTCCAGAGCACCTTTCGAGGATGGATGCCAGGGTAGCCGCATCCCATTACAATTGTCTCCTAGCAACAAGGCAGTTGAGATCAGATGGCTCTGGGCGAGCAACCGGGGTGGCTGAGTTGAAATGGACTTTCCTGATGATGGGACCTAATGTGTGTTTGTGTCCATGAGGGCCTTGGAATAGGGCGGTGGCACCGGGACCCTGAAGTATTCTCCTAAGCTTTTGGCATAGCTCCCATGCACAAGTTTCCTTGTGGAGAGGATAATTGTTCTGATGGGTGCCTTGGAAACCCCTTATGCTGGTATTGGAATCCAGGCTTTTGAGGAGACATGCCTGTAAACCAAAGCAATGGATCCGATAATGGCCTAGGGTCCTGTATGGTTCAATATTCTTCTCTGGGGACCTCCATCTATGGTATGAGTGGAGGTAGATGCTCACCTGCTGTCAGACCGCCCTTTTTTGTCCCCGGAGACCTATACTATGGGGATGGCCTCGGGGATTTTGGGGGGTTCTCCTAATTTGTACGATTTCAACAATGGAATGGGCAGAATTCCCATGGATTGGGTAGACACAGTCCTAATTAGTGGCTCTAGGGGCCCCAGCCAGGAGGGTGTTTGGCCCAGGACTTTGAGGACAGAAGTCTGAAACACAAACTCAGCATATGTTTGGGGACGTGGGTATGGCAGGCCCAATCTACAAACCATGAGAAGAACTCTTCAGGATATGAAGAAAGAATTAATCTGAGGCGCTTGCTCAGGCTTTCGTCTCTGGATTTTGTATCAACGATGGCCGTCGAATGTGGGGAGGCCTCATGGGCCATGGATGAATCTTCCTCTCTGTGGATTTGTTCTGGTCCCAATTGTTTTTCGTCAAGCAGTGGGATGGGAGGTCTCCTTTAAGGTTGGTTACCTCAAGTGTAACAACCAAAGAGGAAATCCAAAGCAGAGCCCTAGGGATGAGTGAAGGGACAACCCAAACTATGGTTAAAATTGGGGCCTAGGGGCATGGCAGGCCCAATATGCTGTCTCTTTATCCAGCCACTGAGAGGTCTTACTTGAAGACTGGGCTCAGGCTGAGAGTCACAATGTATGTTTGTGACCAATGTGGCCCACGAGCATGGCCGGGGCCTCATGGGCTACACTGGTTTCAACTACACTGAACTTTGGACAAGATGCCAATCACAAGGTCTCTTGCCATGGGGAAGGTGTTCTGATTTCTGCATCATTTTCAACCCTGGGCAGTGGTTGGAGATAAGGTCGAGGTTCTGAAGCATGAAAACGGCAGTTGGGAAGAGATGACAACCTAAGGCCATGACGGGTCTGATGTGCTCACTGTGCGGTCAGCTGCCTGGGTGTGGGTCAGGAGGTTCGGGCTCAGGTTGTGTCAGACAGTGCATTAGTGTTCAGTTTAGACTATATAATGTGGGTACAGTCGAGTGCCGTGTAGGTTTATCCTCATTTGAGGTGTCCAGGCAGCTCATTAGGCAAGATATTTTTTCTAGAGGGCAGGCAGAGTGCTGCATTGTGGGTCCGGAATATACAAACTTGAGGACTTCTAGGTCAGGAGTGTGAGGACAGAAGTTTGAGAATACAAGCTAGACTTGGGCTTCAGGCCGAGGGCACGGTAGGTACCCCCTGCAGATCTGAACTAATATCTCAAGTATCTGAAGTAATGGCGAGGATCAGACTTTGGCTCAGGTTGGAGTTTCTGTGCATGACTGCCCCTTCATGAACGGAATGGAATCTCAAGGCCATGTAGGTTTTCCCACGTTGGGAGTTCTGGGATGCCCCCTTCAAGGATTCCTTCTGCGGGACAATTGAGACCTGTTGGGCAGCTCCAGGATATCCAATATGGAATGACTCCAGAGCACCGTTCGAGGATGAATGCCAGGGAAGCCAGCCTCGCATTCCAATTTTTTCCTAACAACAGGCAGTTGAGATCGGATAGCTCTGCGGGAGCAACCGGAGTGGCTGAGTTGAAATGGACTTTCCTGAGGATGGGGCCTAATGTGTGTTTGTGTCCATGAGGGCCTTGGAATGGGGCGGTGGCACCAGGAACCTGAAGTATTCTCCTAAGCTTTGACATAGCTCCCATGGACAAGTTTCCTTGTAGAGGCGAGATTTGTTCTGATGGGTGCCTCAGGAAACCCCCTATGCTCGTATTGGAATCCAGGCTTTTGAGGAGACATGACTGTAAACCAAAGCAATGGATCCGATTATGGCCTAGGGTCCTGTCTGGTTCAATCTTCTTCTCTGGGGACATCCATCTATGATATGAGTGGATGTAGATGCTCAGCTGCTGTCAGACTGCCCTTGTTTGTCCCAGGAGACCTACACTATTGGGATGGCCTTTGGGACATTGGAGGGATCTCCTGATTTGTACGATTCTTGGCAATGGTATGGGCAGAATTCCCATGGATTGGTAGGCACAGTCTAATGTGTGGCTCCAGAGGCTCCAGCCGGGAGGGTTTGCCCCAGGTCTTTGAGGACGGAAATCTGAAAACACAAACTCGGCTTAGGTTTGGGACGAAGGTATGGCAGGCCCAAACTAAAAACCCATGAGAAGAACTCTTCAGAATATGAAAAAGAGCGAGTCAGAGGTGCTTGCTCAGGATTTTGTCTCTGGATTTTTTATCAACGATGGCCGTGGAATGTTGGAGGCCTCATGGGCCATGGATGAATCTTCCTCTCTGTGGATTTGGTCCGGTCCGAATTCTTTTTCATCAATCTGTGGGATGGGAGGTCTCCTTTCAGGTTTGTTACCTCAGGTGTCCCAACCAAAGAGGAATTCCAAAGCAGAGCCCTGGGGAAGAGTGAAGGGACAACCCAAACTATGGTTAAAAATTGTGGCTAGGGGCATGGCAGGCCCTATATGCTGTCTCTTCATCCAGCCACTGAGAAGCCTTACTTGAGGACTGGGCTCAGGCTGTGTTTGTGACCAATGTGACCCGCGATCATGGGCGGGGTCTCATGGGCCACACTGGTTTCAACTACACTGAACTTTGGACAACATTCCAAGCACAAGCTCTCTTGCCATGGATAAAGAGTTCTGATTTCTGCATCATTTTCAACCCTGGGCAGTGGTTGGAGATAAGGTGTAGGTTCTGAAGCCTGAAAACTGCAGTTGGGTATAGATGACGACATAAGGCCATGGCGGGTCTGATATGCTCACTGTGCGGTCAGCTGCCTGGGTGTTGGTTAGGAGGTTTGCGCTCAGGTTGTGTCAGAGAGTACATTAGTGGTCAGGTTAGACTATATAATTTGGGTACAGTCGAGTGCCCTGTAGGTTTATGCTCATTTGAGGTGCCTGGGCAGCTCATTAGGCAAGATATTTTTTCTAGAGGGCAGGCAGAGTGCTGCATTGTGGGTCCGGAATATACAAACTTGAGGACTTCTAGGTCAGGAGTGTGAGGACAGAAGTTTGAGAATACAAGCTAGACTTGGGCTTCAGGCCGAGGGCACGGTAGGTACCCCCTGCAGATCTGAACTAATATCTCAAGTATCTGAAGTAATGGCGAGGATCAGACGTTGGCTCAGGTTGGAGTTTCTGTGCATGACTGCCCCATCATGAACGGAGTGGAATCTCAAGGCCATGGAGGTTTTCCCACGTTGTGAGTTGTGTGATTCCCCCTTTAAGGATTCCTCCTGTGCGACATTTGAGACCTGTTGGGGAGCTCCAGGACATCCCATATGGAATGACTCCAGAGCGCCGTTCGAGAATGGTGCCAGGAAAGGCAGCCTCTCATTCCAATTTATCCTAGCAACAAGACAGTTGAGATCGGATAGCTCTGTGAGAGCAACCGGGGTGCCTGAATTGAAATGGACTTTCCTGAGGATGGGGCCTAATGTGTGTGTGTGTGTCCATGAGGGCCTTGGAATGGGGCGGTGGCACCAGGACACTGAAGTATTCTCCTAAGCTTTTGACATATCTCCCATGCACAAGTTTCCTTGTGGAGACGAGATTTGTTCTGATGGGTGGCTCAGAAAACCCACTATGCTGATATTGGAATCCAGACTTTTGAGGAGACATGCCTGTAAACCAAAGCAATGGATCCGTTTAAGGCCTAGGGTCCAGTCTGGTTCAATATTCTTCTCTGGGAACATCTATCTATGGTATGAGTGGAGGTAGATGCTCAGCTGGTGTCAGACCGCCCTTGTTTTTCCTGGAATCCTACACTATTGGGATGGCCTCGGGGACTTTGGAGTGTTGTCCAAATTTGTACAATTTTGGACAGTGGAATGGGCTGAATTCCCATGGATTGGGTAGGTACAGTCCTAATGTGTGGCTCCAGGGGCCCCAGCCTGGAGGGTGTGTGGCCCAGGACTTTGAGGACAGAATCTGAAAACACAAACTCAGCTTAGGTTTGGGGACGTAGGTAGGGCAGGCCCAATCTACAATCCATGAGAAGAACTCTTCAGGATATGAAGAAAGAGCGAGTTTGAGGTGCTTGCTCAGGCTTTTGTCTCTGGATTTTATATCAACGATGGCCGTGAACTGTGGGGAGGCCTCATGGGCCATGGACGAATCTTCCTCTGTGTGGATTTGGCCCGGTCCCAATTGTTTTTCGTCAAGCTGTGGGATGGGAGGTCTCCTTTCCGGTTTGTTACCTTAGGTGTCCCAAACAAAGAGGAATTCCAAAGCAGAGCCTTGGGGAAGAGTGAAGGGACAACCCAAATTATAGTTAAAAATTGGGGCCTAGTGGCATGGCAGGCCCAATATGCTCTCTCTTCATCTAGCCACTGAGAGGCCTTACTTGAGTACTGGGCTCAGGCTGAGGGTCAAAATGTGTGTTTGTGACCAATGTGGCCCGTGAGCATGGGCGGGGCCTAATGGGCCGCACTGGTTTCAAATACACTGAACTTTGGACAACATTCCAAGCACAAGCTCTCTTGCCATGGGAAAAGAGTTCTGATTTCTGCATCATTTTCAACCCTGGGCAGTGGTTGGAGATAAGGTCTAGATTCTAAAGCCTGAAATCCGCAGTTGGGTATAGATGACGACATAAGGCCATCGCGGGTCTGATATGCTCACTGTGCAGTCAGCTGACTGGGTGTTGGTCAGGAGGTTTGCGCTCAGGTTGTGTCAGAGAGTACATTAGTGGTCAGGATAGACTATATAACTTGGGTACAGTCGAGTGCCGTGTAGGTTTATGCTCATTGGAGGTGCCTGGGCAGCTCATTAGGCAAGATATTTTTTTTTTTGAGGGCAGGCAGAGTGCTGCATTGTGGGTCCAGAATTGCCAAACTTGAGGACTTCTAGGTCAGGAGCGTGAGGACAGAAGTCTGAGAATACAAGCTAGACTTGGGCTTCAGGCCGATGGCATGGCAGTTACCCCCTGCAGATCTGAACTAATATCTCAAGTATCTGAAGTATCAGCGAGGATCAGACGATGGCTCAGGTTGGAGTTTCTGTGCATGACTTCCCCTTCATGAACGGAGCAGAATCTCAAGGCCATGGAGGTTTTCCCACGTTGGGAGTTTTGGGATGCCCCCTTTAAGGATTCCTTCTGCGGGACAATTGAGACCTGTTGGGCACCTCCAGGATATCCAATATGGAATGACTCCAGAGCACCGTTCGAGGATGGATGCCAGGGAAGACTGCCTCACATTACAATTTTCTCCTAACAACAAGACAGTTGAGATCGGATAGCTCTGCGGGAGCAACCGGGGTGGCTGAGTTGAAATGGACTTTCCTGAGGATTGGGCCTAATGTGTGTTTGTGTCCATGAGGGCCTTGGAATGGGGTGGTGGCACCGGGACCCTGAATTATTCTCCTAAGCTTTTGACATAGCTCCCAAGCACAAGTTTCCTTGTGGAGTTGAAATTTGTTCTGATGGGTGCCTCAGAAAACCCACTATGCTTGTATTGGAATCCAGGCTTTTGAGGAGACATGCCTGTAAACCAAAGCAATGGATCCGATTATGGCCTAGGTTCCTGTCTGGTTCAATCTTCTTCTCTAGGGACATCCATCTATGATATGAGTGGAGGTAGATGCTCAGCTGCTTTCAGACCGCCCTTGTTTGTCCCAGGAGACCTACAATATTGGGATGGCCTCCGGGACTTTGGAGGGATCTCCTGATTTGTACGATTCTGGACAATGGAATGGGCAGAATTCCCATGGATTGGGTAGGCACAGTCTAATGTGTGGCTCCAGGGGTTCCTGCCGGGAGGGTGTGCCCCAGGACTTTGAGGAAAGAAACCTGAAAATACAATCTCGGCTTAGGTTTGGGACGTAGATATGGCAGGCCCAATTTAAAAACCCATGAGAAGAACACTTCAGGGTATGAAGAAAGAGCGAGTCAGAGGCGCTTGCTCAGGATTTTGTCTATGGATTTTGAATCAACGATGGCCGTGGAAAGTGGGGAGGCCTCATGGGCCATGGACAAATCTTCCTCTCTGTGGATTTGGTCAGGTCAGAATTCTTTTTCATCAATCTCTGGGATGGGAGGTCTCCTTTCAGGTTTGTTACCTCAGGTGTCCCAACCAAAAAGGAATTCCAAAGCAGAGCCCTGGGGAACAGTGGAGGGACAACCCAAACTATGGTTAAAAATTGTGGCTTGGGGCATGGCAGGACCTATATGCTGTCTCTTCATCCAGCCACTGAGAGGCCTTACTTGAGGACTGGGCTCAGGCTGAGGGTCACAATGTGTGTTTGTGACCATAGTGGCCCGCGATCATGGGCGGGGTCTCATGGGCCACATTGGTTTCAACGGCACTGAACTTTGGACAACATTCCAAGCACAAGCTCTCTTGCCATGGAGAAAGAGTTCTGATTTCTGCATCATTTTCAACCCTGGGCAGTGGTTGGCGATATGGTGTAGGTTCTGAAGCATGAAAACCGCAAATGGGAATAGATGACGACCTAAGGCCTTGGTGGGTCTGATGTGCTCACTGTGCGGTCAGCTGCCTGGGTGTTGGTCAGGAGGTTCGGGCTCAGGTTGTGTCAGAGAGTGCATTAGTGCTCAGGTTAGACTATATAATTTGGGTATAGTCGAGTGCCGTGTAGGTTTATCCTCATTTGAGGTACCTGGGCAGCTCATTAGGCAAAGTATTTTTTCTAGAGGACAGACAGAGTGCTGCATTGTGGGTTTGGAATTGCCAAACGTGAGGTCTTCTGGGCCAGGAGTGTGAGGACAGAAGTCTGAGAACACAAGCTAGATTGGCCTTCGGCCAGGGCACGGCAGGTACTCCTGCAGATCTGAAACAATATCTCATGCATCTGAAGTCACGGCGAGGATCAGACGTTGGCTCAGATTGGAGTATCGGGTGCATGACTGCCCCTTCATGAACGGAGCGGAATCTCAAGGCCATGGAGGTTTTCCCACTTTGGGAGTTGTGGGATACCCCCTTCAAGTATTCCTTCTGCGGGACAATTGAGACATGTTGGGCAGCTCCAGGACATCCGATATGGAACGAATCCAGAGCACCGTTCAAGGATGGATGCCAGGGAAGCCTGCCTCGCATTCTAATTGTCTCCTAGCAACAAGACACTTGAGATCGGATGGCTCTGCCGGAGTAACCGGGGTGGCTGAGTTGAAATGGACTTTCCTGAGATTGGGGCCTAAAGTTTGTTTGTGTCCATGAGGGCCTTGGAATAGGGCAGTGGCACCGGGACCATGAAGTGTTCTCCTAAGCTTTTGATATAGTTCCCATGCACAAGTTTCCTAGTGGAGACGAGATTTGTTCTGATGGGTGCCTCAGAAAAACCCCTAAGCTGGTCATGGAATCCAGACTTTTGAGGAGACATGCCTGTAAACCAAAGCAATGGATCCGTTTATGTCCTAGGGTCCTGTCTGGTTCAAACTTCTTCTCTGGGGACATCCATCTATGGTATGAGTGGAGGGAGATGCTCAGTGGTGTCAGACCGCCCTTGTTTGTCCCCGGAGACCTACATTATTGGGATGGCCTCGAGGAATTTGGAGAGTTCTCCTAATTTGTACGATTTTTGAAAATGGAGTGAGCAGAATTCCTATGTATTTGGTAGGCACAGACCTAATGTGTGGCTCCAGGGGCCCCAGCCTGGAGGTTGTGTGGCCCAGGACTTTGAGGACTGAAGTCAGAATACACAAACTCAGCTTAGGTTTGGGGACGTAGGTATGGCAGGCCCAATATACTAACCATGAGAAGAACTTTTCAGGAAATGAAGAAAGAGCGAGTCTTAGGCGCTTGCTCAGGATTTTGTCTCTGGATTTTGTATCAATGGTGGCCGTGGAATGTGGGGAGACCACATGGGTCATGGATGAATCTTCCTCTCTGTGGATATGCCCCGGTCCCAATTGTTTTTCGTCAATCTGTGGGATGGGAGGTCTCCTTTCAGGTTTATTACCTCAGGTGTCCCACCAAAAGAGGAATTCCAAAGCAGAGCCTTGGGGAAGAGTGAAGGGACAACCCAAACTAGGGTTAAAAATTGGGGCCTAGGGGCATGGCACGCCCAATATGCTGTCTCTTCATCCAGCCACTGAGTGGACTTACTTGAGGACTCGGCTCAGGCTGAGGGTCACAATGTGTGTTTATGACCAATGTGGCCCACGAGCATGGGCGGGGCCTCATGGGCCACACTGATTTCAACTACACGGGACTTTGGACAACATGCCAATCACAGGTCTCTTTCCATGGGGAAGGTGTGATTTCTGCATCATTTTCAACCCTGGGCAGTGGTTGGAGATAAGGTCTAGGTTCTGAAGCCTGAAAACCGCAGTTGGGTAGAGATGATGACCTAAGCCCATGGCGGGTCTGATGTGCTCAGTGTGTGGTCAGCTGCCTGAATGTTGATCTGGAGGTTCAGGCTCAGGTTTTGTCAGAGAGTGCATTAGAGCTCAGGTTAGACTATATAATTTGGGTACAGTCGAGTGCCGTGTAGGTTTATCCAAATTTGCGGTGCCTGGGCAGCCTATTAGGAAAGATATTTTATCTAGAGTGCAGGCAGAGTGCTGCATTGTGGGTCCGGAATTGCCAAACTTGCGGTCTTCTCGGCCAGGAGTGTGAGGACAAAAGTTTGAGAACACAAGTTGACTTGGACATCAGGCCGAGGGCACGGCAGGTACCCCCTGCAGATCTGAACCAATATCTCATACATCTGAAGTCACGGCGAGGATCAGACGTTGGCTCAGGTTGGAGTTTCTGTGCATGACTGCCCCTTCATGAACGGAGCGGAATCTCAAGGCCATGGAGGTTTTCCCATGTTGGGAGTTGTGGGATGCCCCCTTCAAGGATTCCTTTTGGGGGACAATTGAGACATGTTGGGCAGCTCCAGGACATCCCATATGGATTAACTCCAGAGCACCGTTGGAAGATGGATGCCAGGGAAGCCAGCCTCGCATTCCAATTGTCTCCTAGCAACAATACAGTTGAGATCGGATGACTCTGCGGGAGCAACCGGGGTGGCTTAGTTGAAATAGACTTTCCTGAGAATGGGGCCTAATGTGTGTTTGTGTCCATGAGGGCCTTGGAATGGGGCTGTGGCACCGGGACCCTGAAGTATTCTCCTAAGCTTTTGACATAGATCCCATGCACAAGTTTCCTTGTGGAGACGAGATTTGTTCTGATGGGTGCCTCAGCAAACCACTTATGCTTGTATTGGAATCCAGGATTTTGAGGAGACATGCCTGTAAACCAAAGCAATGGATCCGAATATGGCCTAGCGTACTGTCTGGTTCAATCTTCTTCTCTGGGTATATCCATCTATGGTATGAGTGGAGGTAGGTGCTCAGCTGGTATCACACCGCCCTTGTTTTTCCCCGGAGACCTACACAATTGAGATGGCCTCGGAATTTGGAGGTTACTCCTAATTTGTACGATTTTGGAAAATGGAATGGGCAGAAGTCTCATGGATTGGGTAGGCACAGTCCTATTTGTGGCTCCAGGGGACCCAGCCTGTAGGGGTGTGGCTCATGACTTTGAGGACAGAAGTCTGAAAACACAAACTCAGCTTAAGCATGGGGACGTAGGGATGGCAGGCCCAATCTACAAACCATGAGAAGAACTCTTCAAGAAATGAAGAAAGATAGAGTCTGAGGCCCTTGCTCGGGCTTTTGTCTCTGGATTTTGATTCAACGAATGCCGTGGTATGTGTGGAGGCCTCATGCGCCATGGATGAATCTTCCTCTCTGTGGATTTGGCCCGGTCCCATTTGTTTTCTGTCAATCTGTGGGATGGATGTCTCCTTTCGGGTTTGTTATCTAATGTGTCCCAAACAAAGAAGAATTCCAAAGCAGAGCCCTGGGGAAGAGTGAAGGGACAACCCAAACTATGGTTAAAAATTGGAGCCTAGGGGCATGTCAGGCCCAATAGCTTTCTCTTCATCCAGACACTGAGAGGCCTTACTTGAGGACTCGGCTCAGGCTGAGGGCCACAATGTGTGTTTGTGACCAATTTGGCCTGTGAGCATGGGCGAGGCCTCATGGGCCACACTGGTTTCAACTACACTGAACTTTGGACAACATGCCAATCACAAGGTCTCTTGCCATGGGGAAGGAGTTCTGATTTCTGCAACATATTCAACCCTGGGCAGTGTTTCGAGATAAGGTCTAGTTCTGAAGCCTGAAAACCGCAATTGGGATGAGATGATGACCTAGGCCATGGCGGGTCTGATGTGCTCACTGTGCGGTCAGCTGGCTGGGTGTTGGTCAGGAGGTTTGGGCTCAGTTTGTGTCAGAGAGTGCATTAGAGCTCAGGTTAAACTATATAATTTGGGTACAGTCGAGTGCCGTGTAGGTTTATCCTCATTGAGGTGCCTGGGCAGCTCATTAGGCAAGATATTTTTTCTAGAGGGCAGGAAGAGTACTGTATTGTGGGTCCGGAATTGCCAAACTTGAGGGCTTCTGGGCCAGGAGGGTGAGGACAGAAGTCTGAGAACACAAGCTAGACTTGGGCTTCGGGCCGAGGGCACGGCAGGTACCCCTTGCAGATCTGAACCAATATCTCATGCATCTGAAGTCACGGCGAGGATTAGACGTTGGCTCAGGTTGGAGTTTGTGTGCAGGATTGCCCCTTCTTGAACGGAGCAAAATCTCAAGTCTATGAAGGGTTTCCCACGTTGGGAGTTGTGGGATGCCCCCTTCAAGGATTCCTTCTGCTGGACAATTGACACCTTTTGGGCAGGTCCAGGACATCCCATATGGAATGACTCCAGAGCACCCTTGGAGGATGGATGTCAGGGAAGCCGCCTTGCATTCCAATTGTCTCCTAGCAACAAGACAGTTGAGATTGGATGGCTATGTGGGAGCAACCGGGGTGGCTGAGTTGAAATGGACTTTCCTGAGGATGGGGCCTAATGTGTGTTTGTGTCCATGATGGCCTTGGAATGGGGCGGTTGATTCGGGACCCTGAAGTATTCTCCTAAGCTTTTACATAGCTCCCAAGCACAGGTTTCCTTGTGGAGACGGGATTTGTTCTGATGGGTGCCTCAGTAAACCCCCTATGCTGGTATTGGAATCCAGGCTTTGAGGAGACATGCCTGTAAACAAAAGCAATGGATGCGATTATGGCCTAGGGTCCTGTCTGGTTCAATCTTCTTCTCAGGGGATATCCATCTATGGAATGAGTGGAGGTAGATGCTCCCCTGGTGTCAGACCGCACTTGTTTGTCCCCGGAGACCTACACTATTGGGATGGCCTCGGGGACTTTGGAGAGTTCTCCTAATTTCTACGAATTTGGAAAATGGAGTAGGCAGAATTCCCATGTATTTGGTAGGCACAGTCCTAATGTGTGGCTCCAGGGGCCCCAGCCTGGAGGGTGTCTGGCCCAGGACATTGAGGACTGAAGTCAGAATACACAAACACAGCTTAGGTTTGGGGATGTAGGTATGGCAGGTCCAATATACAATCCATGAGAAGAACTTTTCAGGAAATGAAGAAAGATCGAGTCTTAGGCGCTTGCTCAGGATTTTGTCTCTGGATTTTTATCAACGGTAGCCATGGAATGTGGGGAGGCCTCATGGGCCATGGACGAATCTTCCTCTTTGTGGATTTGGCCCGGTCCCAATTGTTTTTCGTCAATCTGTGCGATGGAGGGTCTCCTTTTGGATTTATTACATCAGTTATCCGAACAAAAGAGGAATTCCAAAGCAGAGCCCTGGGGAAGAGTGAAGGGACAACCCAAACTAGGGTTAAAAATTGGGGCCTAGGGGCATGGCACGCCCAATATGCTGTCTCTTCATCCAGCCACTGAGAGGCCTTACTTGAAGACTCGGCTCAGGCTGAGGGTCACAATGTGTGTTTGTGACCAATGTGGCCCGCGAGCATGGGCGGGGCCTCATGGGCCACACTAATTTCAACTACACGGGATTTGGACAACATGCCAATCACAAGGTCTCTTTCCATGGGTAAGGTGTGATTTCTGCGTCATTTTCAACCCTGGGCAGTGATTGGAGATAAGGACTAGGTTCTGAAGCCTGAAAACCGCAGTTGGGTAGAGATGATGACCTAAGGCCATGGAGGCTCTGATGTGCTCAGTGTGTGGTCAGCTGCCTGGATGTTGATCTGGAGGTTCAGGCTCAGGTTGTGTCAGAGAGTGCATTAGAGCTCAGGTTAGACTATATAATTTGGGTACAGTCGAGTGCCGTGTAGGTTTATCCACATTTGAGGTGCCTGGGCAGCTCATTAGGCAAGATATTTTTTCTAGAGGGCAGGCAGAGTGCTGCATTGTGGGTCCGGAATTGCCAAACTTGCGGTCTTCTCGGCCAGGAGTGTGAGGACAAATTTTGAGAACACAAGTTGACTTGGACATCAGGCCGAGGGCGCGGCAGGTACCCCCTGCAGATCTGAACCAATATCTCATACATCTGAAGTAACGGCAAGGATCAGACGTTGGCTCAGGTTGGAGTTTCTGTGCATGATTGCCCCTTCATGAACGGAGCGGAATCTCAAGGCCATGGAGTTTTTCCCATGTTGGGAGTTGTGGAATGCCCCCTTCAAGGATTTCTTCTGGGGACAATTGAGACATGTTGGGCAGCTCCAGGACATCCCATATGGATTAACTCCAGAGCACCGTTGGAAGATGGATGCCAGGGAAGCCCGCCTCGCATTCCAATTGTCTCCTAGCAACAATACATTTGAGATCGGATGACTCTGCGGGAGCAACCTGGGTGGCTTAGTTGAAATAGACTTTCCTGAGAATGGGGCCTAATGTGTGTTTGTGTCCATGAGGGCCTTGGAATGGGGCGGTGGCACCGGGACCCTGTAGTATTCTCCTAAGCTTTTGACATAGATCCCATGCACAAGTCTCCTTGTGGAGACGAGATTTGTTCTGATGGGTGCCTCAGCAAACCACTTATGCTTGTATTGGAATCCAGGCTTTTGAGGAGACATGCCTGTAAACCAAAGCAATGGATCCGATTATGGCCTAGCGTACTGTCTGGTTCAATCTTCTTATCTGGGGACATCCATGTATGGTATGAGTGGAGGTAGATGCTCACCTGGTGTCAGACCGCCCTTGTTTGTCCCCGGAAACCTACACAATTGGGATGGCCTCGGGGACTTTGGAGAGTTCTCCTAATTTGTACGATTTTGGACAATGGATGGGAAGAATTCCCATGGATTGAGTAGGCACAGTCCTAATGGGTGGCTCCAGGGGACCCAGCCTGGAGGGTGTGTGGCAAAGGACTTTGAGGACAGTATTCCAAAAACACAAACTCAGCTCAGGTTTGGGGACGTAGGTATGCAGGCCCAATCTACAAACCATGAGAAGAACTCTTCAGGATATGAAGAAAGAGCGAGTCTGAGGCACTTGATCAGGTTTTGCCTCTGCATTTTATATCAACGATGGCCGTGGAATGTGGGGAGGCCTCATGGGCCATGGACGAATCTTCCTCTCTGTGGATTTGGCCCGGTCCCAATTGTTTTTCGTCAATCTGTGGGATGGGAGGTCTCCTTTCGTGTTTATTAACTCAGGTGTCCGAACAAAAGAGGAATTCCAAAGCAGAGCCTTGGGAAAGAGTGAAGGGACAACCCAAACTATGGTTAAAAATTGGGGACTAGGGGCATGGCAGGCCCAATATGCTGTCTCTTCATCCAGCCACTGAGAGGCCTGACTTGAGGACTGGGCTCATGCTGAGGGTCACAATGTGAGTTTGTGACCAATATGGCCTGCGAGCATGGGCGGGGCCTTATGGGCCACACTGGTTTCAACTACACTGGATTTGGACAACATGCCAATCACAAGGTCTCTTGCCATGGGGAAGGTGTTCTGATTTCTGCATCATTTTCAACCCTGGGCGGTGGTCGGAGATAAGGTCTAGGTTCTGAAGCCTGAAAAATCGCAGTTGGGAAGAGATGACGACCTAAGGCCATGGTGGGTCTCATACGCTCAGTGTGCATTCATCTGCCTGGGTTTTGGTCAGGAGGTTCTAGCTCAGGGTGTGTCAGACAGTGCATTAGTGACCAGGTTAGACTATATAATTTGGGTACAGTCGAGTGCCGTGTAGGTTTATCCCACTTTTAGGTTACTGGGCAGCTTATTAGGCAAGATGTTTTTTCTAGAGGGCAGGCAGAGTGCTGCATTGTGGGTCCGGAATTGCCAAACTTGAGAGCTTCTGGGTCAGGAGTGTGAGGACAGAAGTCTGAGAACATAAGCTAGACTTGGGCTTCAGGCCGAGGGCACGGCATGTACCCCCTGCAGATCGGAACCAATATCTCAAGCATCTGAGGCAAGGCGAGGATCAGACGTTGGCTCAGGTTGGAGTTTCTGTGCATGCCTGCCCCTTCATGAACGGAGAGGAATCTCAAGGCCATGGAGGTTTTCCCACGTTGGGAGTTTATGGATGCCCTCTTCAAGGATTCCTTCTGTGGGACAATTGAGACCTGTTGGGCAGCTCCAGGACATCCCATATGGAATGACTCCAGAGCACCGTTGGAGGATGGATGCCAGGGAAGCCCGCCTCGCATTACAATTGTCTCCTAGCAACAATAGCGTTGAGATCGGTGGCTCTGTGGGAGCAACCGAGGTGGCTGAGTTGAAATGGATTTTCCTGAGGATGGGGCCTAATGTGTGTTGTGTCCATGAGGGCCTTGGATTAGGGCGGTGGCACCGGGACCCTGAAGTATTCTCCTAAGCTTTTGACATAGCTCCCATGCAAAAGTTTCCTTGTGGAGACGAGATTTTTTCTTATGGGTGCCTCAGGAAACCCCTTATGCTGGTATTGGAATCCAGGCTTTTGAGGACACATGCCTGTAAACCAAAGCAATGGACCCGATTATGGCCTAGGGTCCTGTCTGGTTCAATATTCTTCTCGGGGTTCTCCATCTATGGAATGATTGGAGGTAGATGATCACCTGGTGTCAGACCGCCCTGTTTGTCCCCGGAGACATACACTATTGGGAGGGCCTCGGGGACTTTGGAGGGTTCTCCTAATTTGTACGATTTGGGACAATGGAATGGGCAGAATTCCCATGGATTGGGTAGGCACAGTACTAATGTGTGGCTCCTGGCGCCCCAGCCTGGAGGGTGTGTGGCCCAGGACTTTGAGGACAGAAGATTGAAAACAGAAACTCAGCTTAGGTTTGGGGACGTAGGTATGGCAGGCGTAATCTACAAACCATGAGAAGAACTCTTCAGGATATGAAGAAAGAGCGAGTCTGAGGTACTTGCTCAGGCTTTTGTCTTTGGATATTGTATCAATGATGGCCGTGGAATTTGGGGAGGCCTCATGGCCCATGGACGAATCTTCCTCTCTGTGGATTTGGCCCAGTCCCAATTGTTTTTCGTCAATCTGTGGAATGGGAGGTCTCCTTTCAGGTTTATTACCTCAGGTGTCCGAACATAAGAGGAATTCCAAAACAGAGCGCTGGGGAAGAGTGAAGGGACAACCCAAACTATGTTTAAAAATTGGGGCCTAGGGGCATGGCACGCCCAATATGCTGTCTCTTCATCCAGCCACTGAGAGGCCGTACTTGAGGACTGGGCTCAGGCTGAGGGTCACAATGTGTGTTTGTGACCAATGTGGTTTTGCGAGCATGGGCGGGGCCTCATGGGCCACACTGGTTTCAACTACACTGGACTTTGGACAACTTGCCAATCACAAGGTCTCTAACCATGGGAAGGGTGTTCTGATTTCTGCATCATTTTCAACCATGGGCCGTGGTTGGAGATAAGGCCTAGGTTCTGAAGCCGAAAAACCGCTGTTGGGAAGAGATGACCACCTAAGGCCATGGCGGGTCTGATAGGCTCACTGTGTGTGGTCAGCTGCCTGGCTTGTTGGTCAGGAGGTTCTGGCTCAGGTTGTGTCAGACAGTGCATTAGTGCCCAGGTTAGACTATATAATTTGGGTACATTCGAGTGCCTTGTAGGTTTATCCTCATTTGAGGTGTCCAGGCAGCTCATTAGGGAAGATATTTTTTCTAGAGGGAAGGCAGAGTGCTGCATTGTGGGTCCGGAATTGCCAAACTTGAGGGCTTCTGGGCCAGGAGTGTGAGGACAGAAGTCTGAGAACACAAGCTCGACTTGGGCTTCTGGCCGAGGGCACTGCAGGTACCCCCTGCAGATCTGAACCAATATCTCAAGCATCTGAAATCACGGCGAGTATCAGACGTTGGCTCAGGTTGGAGTTTCTGTGCATGACTATCCTTCATGAACGGAGCGGAATCTCAAGGGCCTGGAGGTTTTCCCACGTTGGGAGTTGTGGGATGCCCCCTTCAAGGATTCCTTCGGCGGGACAATTGAGACCTGTCGGGCAGCTCCAGGACATCCCATATGGAATGACTGCAGAGCACAGTTGGAGGATGGATGCCAGGGAAGCCTGCCTCGCATTCCAATTGTCTCGTAGCAACAAGACAGTTGAAATCGGATGGCTCTGCGGGAGCAACCGGGGTGGCTGAGTTGAAATGGACTTTCCTGAGGATGGGGCCTAATGTGTGTTTGTGTCCATTAGGGCCTTGGAATGGGGCGGTGGTTCCGGGACCCTAAGTATTCTCCTAAGCTTTTGATATAGCTCCCATGCACAAGTTTCCTTGTGGAGACTAGATTTGTTTTGATGGGTGCCTCCAGAAACCCCTTATGCTCGTATTGGATACCAGGCTTTTGAGGAGACATGCCTGCAAACCAAAGCAATGGATCCAATTATGGCCTAGGGTCCTGTCTGTTTCAATCATCTTCTCTGGGGATATCCATCTATGGAATGAGGGGAGGTAGATGTTCCCCTGTTGTCAGACCACCCTTGTTTGTCCCCGGAGTCCTACACTATTGGGATGGCCCCTGGGACTTTGGAGAGTTCTCCTAATTTGTACGATTTTGGACAATGGAATGGGCAGAATTCCCATAGATTGGGTAGGCACAGTCCTAATGTGTGGCTCCAGGGGCCCCAGCCTGGAGGGTGTTTGGCCCAGGACTTTGAGGACAGAAGTCTGAAAACACAAACTCAGCTTAGGTTTGCGGACGTAGGAATGGCAGGCCCAATCTACAAACCATGAGAAGAACTCTTCAGGATATGAAGAAAGATCGAGTCTGAGGCACTTGCTCAGGCTTTTGTATCTGTATTTTGTATCAACGATGGCCGTGGAATGTGGGGAGGCCTCATGGGCCATGGACGAATCTTCCTCTCTGTGGTTTTGGCCCAGTCCCAATGGTTTTTCGTCAATCTGTGGGATGGGAGGTCTCCTTTCAGGTTTATTACCTCAAGTGTCCGAACAAAAGAGGAATTCCAAAGCAGAGACCTGGGGAAGAGTGAAGGGACAACCCAAACTATGGTTAAATATTGGGGCCTAGGGGCATGGCACGCCCAATATGCTGTCTCTTCATCCAGCCACTGAGAGGCCTTACTTGAGGTCTCGGCTCAGGCTGAGGGTCACAATGTGTGTTTGTGACCAATGTGGCCCGCGAGCATGGGCGGGGCCTCATGGGCCACACTAATTTCAACTACACGGGACTTTGGACAACATGCCAATCACAAGGTCTCTTTCCATGGGGAAGGTGTGATTTCAGCATCATTTTCAACCCTGGGCAGTGATTGGAGATAAGGACTAGGTTCTGAAGCCTGAAAACCGCAGTTGGGTAGAGATGATGACCTAAGGCCATGGCGGCTCTGATGTGCTCAGTGTGTGGTCAGCTGCCTGGATGTTGATCTGGAGGTTCAGGCTCAGGTTGTGTCAGAGAGTGCATTAGAGCTCAGGTTAGACTATATAATTTGGGTACAGTCGAGTGCCGTGTAGGTTTATCCAAATTTGAGGTGCCTGGGCAGCTCATTAGGCAAGATATTTTTTCTAGAGTGCAGGCAGAGTGCTGCATTGTGGGTCCGGAATTGCCAAACTTGCGGTCTTCTCGGCCAGGAGTGTGAGGACAAAAGTTTGAGAACACAAGTTGACTTGGACATCAGGCCGAGGGCGCGGCAGGTACCCCCTGCAGATCTGAACCAATATCTCATACATCTGAAGTCACGGCGAGGATCAGACGTTGGCTCAGGTTGGAGTTTCTGTGCATGACTGCCCCTTCATGAACGGAGCGGAATCTCAAGGCCATGGAGTTTTTCCCCTGTTGGAATTATGGGATGCCCCCTTCAAGGATTCCTTCTGGGGACAATTGAGACATGTTGGGCAGCTCCAGGACATCCCATATGGATTAACTCCAGAGCACCGTTGGAAGATGGATGCCAGGGAAGCCCGCCTCGCATTCCAATTGTCTCCTAGCAACAATACATTTGAGATCGGATGACTCTGCGGGAGCAACCTGGGTGGCTTAGTTGAAATAGACTTTCCTGAGAATGGGGCCTAATGTGTGTTTGTGTCCATGAGGGCCTTGGAATGGGGCGGTGGCACCGGGACCCTGTAGTATTCTCCTAAGCTTTTGACATAGATCCCATGCACAAGTTTCCTTGTGGAGACGAGATTTGTACTGATGGGTGCCTCAGCAAACCACTTATGCTTGTATTGGAATCCAGGCTTTTGAGGAGACATGCCTGTAAACCAAAGCAATGGATCTGATTATGGCCTAGCGTACTGTCTGGTTCAATCTTCTTCTCTGGGGTCATCCATGTATGGTATGAGTGGAGGTAGATGCTCACCTGGTGTCAGACCGCCCTTGTTTGTCCCCGGAAACCTACACTATTGGGATGGCCTCGGGGACTTTGGAGAGTTCTCCTAATTTGTACGATTTTGGACAATGGATGGGAAGAATTCCCATGGATTGAGAGGGCACAGTCCTAATGGGTGGCTCCAGGGGACCCAGCCTGGAGGGTGTGTGGCAAAGGACTTTGAGGACAGTATTCCAAAAACACAAACTCAGCTCAGGTTTGGGGACGTAGGTATGCAGGCCCAATCTACAAACCATGAGAAGAACTCTTCAGGATATGAAGAAAGAGCGAGTCTGAGGCACTTGATCAGGTTTTGCCTCTGCATTTTATATCAACAATGGCCGTGGAATGTGGGGAGGTCTCATGGGCCATGGACGAATCTTCCTCTCTGTGGATTTGGCCCGGTCCCAATTGTTTTTCGTCAATCTGTGGGATGGGAGGTTTCCTTTCCTGTTTATTAACTCAGGTGTCCGAACAAAAGAGGAATTCCAAAGCAGAGCCTTGGGAAAGAGTGAAGGGACAACCCAAACTATGGTTAAAAATTGGGGACTAGGGGCATGGCAGGCCCAATATGCTGTCTCTTCATCCAGCCACTGAGAGGCCTGACTTGAGGACTGGGCTCATGCTGAGGGTCACAATGTGAGTTTGTGACCAATATGGCCTGCGAGCATGGGCGGGGCCTTATGGGCCACACTGGTTTCAACTACACTGGATTTGGACAACATGCCAATCACAAGGTCTCTTGCCATGGGGAAGGTGTTCTGATTTCTGCATCATTTTCAACCCTGGGCGGTGGTTGGAGATAAGGTCTAGGTTCTGAAGCCTGAAAAATCGCAGTTGGGAAGAGATGACGACCTAAGGCCATGGTGGGTCTCATACGCTCAGTGTGCATTCATCTGCCTGGGTTTTGGTCAGGAGGTTCTAGCTCAGGGTGTGTCAGACAGTGCATTAGTGACCAGGTTAGACTATATAATTTGGGTACAGTCGAGTGCCGTGTAGGTTTATCCCCCTTTTAGGTTCCTGGGCAGCTCATTAGGCAAGATGTTTTTTCTAGAGGGCAGGCAGAGTGCTGCATTGTGGGTCCGGAATTGCCAAACTTGAGAGCTTCTGGGCCAGGAGTGTGAGGACAGAAGTCTGAGAACACAAGCTAGACTTGGGCTTCAGGCCGAGGGCACGGCATGTACCCCCTGCAGATCGGAACCAATATCTCAAGCATCTGAAGCCAAGGCGAGGATCAGACGTTGGCTCAGGTTGGAGTTTCTGTGCATGACTGCACCTTCATGAACGGAGAGGAATCTCAAGGCCATGGAGGTTTTCCCACGTTGGGAGTTTATGGATGCCCTCTTCAAGGATTCCTTCTGTGGGACAATTGAGACCTGTTGGGCAGCTCCAGGACATCCCATATGGAATGACTCCAGAGCACCGTTGGAGGATGGATGCCAGGGAAGCCCGCCTCGCATTAAAATTGTTTCCTAGCAACAATAGCGTTGAGATCAGTGGCTCTGTGGGAGCAACCGAGGTGGCTGAGTTGAAATGGATTTTCCTGAGGATGGGGCCTAATGTGTGTTGTGTCCATGAGGGCCTTGGATTAGGGCGGTGGCACCGGGACCCTGAAGTAACCTCCTAAGCTTTTGACATAGCTCCCATGCAAAAGTTTCCTTGTGGAGACGAGATTTTTTCTAATGGGTGCCTCAGCAAACCACTTATGCTGGTATTGGAATCCAGGCTTTTGAGGACACATGCCTGTAAACCAAAGCAATGGACCCGATTATGGCCTAGGGTCCTGTCTGGTTCAATCTTCTTCTCTGGGGTTCTCCATCCATGGAATGAGTGGAGGTAGATGATCACCTGGTGTCAGACCGGCCTGTTTGTCCCTGGAGACATACATTATTGGGAGGGCCTCGGGGACTTTGGAGGGTTCTCCTAATTTGTACGATTTGGGACAATGGAATGGGCAGAATTCCCATGGATTGGGTAGGCACAGTACTAATGTGTGGCTCCTGGCGCCCCAGCCTGTAGGGTGTGTGGCCCAGGACTTTGAGGATAGAAGATTGAAAACAGAAACTCAGCTTAGGTTTCGGGACGTAGGTATGGCAGGCGTAATCTACAAACCATGAGAAGAACTCTTCAGGATATGAAGAAAGAGCGAGTCTGAGGTACTTGCTCAGGCTTTTGTCTTTGGATTTTGTATCAATGATGGCCGTGGAATTTGGGGAGGCCTCATGGCCCATGGACGAATCTTCCTCTCTGTGGATTTGGCCCAGTCCCAATTGTTTTTCGTCAATCTGTGGAATGGGAGGTCTCCTTTCAGGTTTATTACCTCAGGTGTCCGAACATAAGAGGAATTCCAAAACAGAGCGCTGGGGAAGAGTGAAGGGACAACCCAAACTATGTTTAAAAATTGGTGCCTAGGGGCATGGCACGCCCAATATGCTGTCTCTTCATCCAGCCACTGAGAGGCCGTACTTGAGGACTGGGCTCAGGCTGAGGGTCACAATGTGTGTTTGTGACCAATGTGGTTTTGCGAGCATGGGCGGGGCCTCATGGGCCACACTGGTTTCAACTACACTGGACTTTGGACAACTTGCCAATCACAAGGTCTCTAACCATGGAAAGGGTGTTCTGATTTCTGCATCATTTTCAACCATGGGCCGTGGTTGGAGATAAGGCCTAGGTTCTGAAGCCCGAAAAACCGCTGTTGGGAAGAGATGACCACCTAAGGGCATGGCGGGTCTGATAGGCTCACTGTGTGGTCAGCTGCCTGGGTGTTGGTCAAGAGGTTCTGGCTCAGGTTGTGTCAGACAGTGCATTAGTGCCCAGGTGAGACTATATAATTTGGGTACATTCGAGCGCCTTGTAGGATTATCCTCATTTGAGGTGTCCAGGCAGCTCATTAGGGAAGATATTTTTTCTAGAGGGCAGGCAGAGTGCTGCATTGTGGGTCCGGAATTGCCAAACTTGAGGGCTTCTGGGCCAGGAGTGTGAGGACAAAAGTCTGAGAACACAAGCTCGACTTGGGCTTCTGGCCGAGGGCACTGCAGGTACCCCCTGCAGATCTGAACCAATATCTCAAGCATCTGAAATCACGGCGAGTATCAGACGTTGGCTCAGGTTGGAGTTTCTGTGCATGACTATCCTTCATGAACGGAGCGGAATCTCAAGGGCCTGGAGGTTTTCCCACGTTGGGAGTTGTGGGATGCCCCCTTCAAGGATTCCTTCGGCGGGACAATTGAGACCTGTCGGGCAGCTCCAGGACATCCCATATGGAATGACTGCAGAGCACAGTTGGAGGATGGATGCCAGGGAAGCCTGCCTCGCATTCCAATTGTCTCGTAGCAACAAGACAATTGAAATCGGATGACTCTGCGGGAGCAACCGGGGTGGCTGAGTTGAAATGGACTTTCCTGAGGATGGGGCCTAATGTGTGTTTGTGTCCATTAGGGCCTTGGAATGGGGCGGTGGTTCCAGGACCCTAAGTATTCTCCTAAGCTTTTGATTTAGCTCCCATGCACAAGTTTCCTTGTGGAGATTAGATTTGTTTTGATGGGTGCCTCCGGAAACCCCTTATGATCGTATTGGATACCAGGCTTTTGAGGAGACATGCCTGCAAACCAAAGCAATGGATCCAATTATGGCCTAGGGTCCTGTCTGGTTCAATCTTCTTCTCTGGGGATATCCATCTATGGAATGAGTGGAGGTAGATGCTCACCTGTTGTAGACCACCCTTGTTTGTCCCCGGAGTCCTACACTATTGGGATGGCCCCTGGGACTTTGGAGAGTTCTCCTAATTTGTACGATTTTAGACAATGGAATGGGCAGAATTCCCATAGATTGGGTAGGCACAGTCCTAATGTGTGGCTCCAGGGGCCCCAGCCTGGAGGGTGTTTGGCCCAGGACTTTGAGGACAGAAGTCTGAAAACACAAACTCAGCTTAGGTTTGGGGACGTAGGAATGGCAGGCCCAATCTACAAACCATGAGAAGAACTCTTCAGGATATGAAGAAAGAGCGAGTCTGAGGCACTTGCTCAGGCTTTTGTATCTGTATTTTGTATCAACGATGGCCGTGGAATGTGGGGAGGCCTCATGGGCCATGGACGAATCTTCCTCTCTGTGGTTTTCGACCGGTCGCAATTGTTTTTCGTCAATCTGTGGGATGGGAGGTCTCCTTTCAGGTTTATTACCTCAAGTGTCCGAACAAAAGAGGAATTCCAAAGCAGAGACCTGGGGAAGAGTGAAGGGACAAACCAAACTATGGTTAAAAATTGGGGCCTAGGGGCATGGCACGCCCAATATGCTGTCTCTTCATCCAGCCACTGAGTGCCCTTACTTGAGGACACGGTTCAGGCTGAGGGTCACAATGTGTGTTTGTGACCTATGTGGCCCGCGAGCATGGGCGGGGCCTCATGGGCCACACTAATTTCAACTACACGGGACTTTGGACAACATGCCAATCACAAGGTCTCTTTCCATGGGGAAGGTGTGATTTCTGCATCATTTTCAACCCTGGGCAGTGATTGGAGATAAGGACTAGGTTCTGAAGCCTGAAAACCGCAGTTGGGTAGAGATGATGACCTAAGGCCATGGCGGCTCTGATGTGCTCAGTGTGTGGTCAGCTGCCTGGATGTTGATCTGGAGGTTCAGGCTCAGGTTGTGTCAGAGAGTGCATTAGAGCTCAGGTTAGACTATATAATTTGGGTACAGTCGAGTGCCGTGTAGGTTTATCCACATTAAAGGTGCCTGGGGGGCTCATTAGGCAAGATATTTTTTCTAGAGTGCAGGCAGAGTGCTGCATTGTGGGTCCGGAATTGCCAAACTTGCGGTATTCTCGTCCAGGAGTGTGAGGAGAAAAGTTTGAGTACACAAGTTGACTTGGACATCAGGCCGAGGGCGCGGCAGGTACCCCCTGCAGATCTGAACCAATATCTCATACATCTGAAGTCACGGCGAGGATCAGACGTTGGCTCAGGTTGGAGTTTCTGTGCATGACTGCCCCTTCATGAACGGAGCGGAACCTCAAGGCCATGGAATTTTTCCCCTGTTGGGAGTTATGGGATGCCCCCTTCAAGGATTCCTTCTGGGGACAATTGAGACATGTTGGGCAGCTCCAGGACATCCCATATGGATTAACTCCAGAGCACCGTTGGAAGATGGATGCCAGGGAAGCCCGCCTCGCATTCCAATTGTCTCCTAGCAACAATACATTTGAGATCGGATGACTCTGCGGGAGCAACCTGGGTGGCTTAGTTGAAATAGACTTTCCTGAGAATGGGGCCTAATGTGTGTTTGTGTCCATGAGGGCCTTGGAATGGGGCGGTGGCACCGGGACCCTGTAGTATTCTCCTAAGCTTTTGACATAGATCCCATGCACAAGTTTCCTGTGGAGACGAGATTTGTTCTGATGGGTGCCTCAGCAAACCACTTATGCTTGTATTGGAATCCAGGCTTTTGAGGAGATATGCCTGTAAACCAAAGCAATGGATCTGATTATGGCCTAGCGTACTCTCTGGTTCAATCTTCTTCTCTGGGGACATCCATGTATGGTATGAGTGGAGGTAGATGCTCACCTGGTGTCAGACCGCCCTTGTTTGTCCCCGGAAACCTACACTATTGGGATGGCCTCGGGGACTTTGGAGAGTTCTCCTAATTTGTACGATTTTGGACAATGGATGAGAAGAATTCCCATGGATTAGGTAGGCACAGTCCTAATGGGTGGCTCCAGGGGACCCAGCCTGGAGGATGTGTGGCAAAGGACTTTGAGGACAGTATTCCAATAACACAAACTCAGCTCAGGTTTGGGGACGTAGGTATGCAGGCCCAATCTACAAACCATGAGAAGAACTCTTCAGGATATGAAGAAAGAGCGAGTCTGAGGCACTTGATCAGGTTTTGCCTCTGCATTTTATATCAACGATGGCCGTGGAATGTGGGGAGGCCTCATGGGCCATGGACGAATCTTCCTCTCTGTGGATTTGGCCCGGTCCCAATTGTTTTTCGTCAATCTGTGGGATGGGAGGTCTCCTTTCCTGTTTATTAACTCAGGTGTCCGAACAAAAGAGGAATTCCAAAGCAGAGCCTTGGGAAAGAGTGAAGGGACAACCCAAACTATGGTTAAAAATTGGGGACTAGGGGCATGGCAGGCCCAATATGCTGTCTCTTCATCCAGCCACTGAGAGGCCTGACTTGAGGACTGGGCTCATGCTGAGGGTCACAATGTGAGTTTGTGACCAATATGGCCTGCGAGCATGGGCGGGGCCTTATGGGCCACACTGGTTTCAACTACACTGGATTTGGACAACATGCCAATCACAAGTTCTCTTGCCATGGGGAAGGTGTTCTGATTTCTGCATCATTTTCAACCCAGGGCGGTGGTTGGAGTTAAGGTCTAGGTTCTGAAGCCTGAAAAATCGCAGTTGGGAAGAGATGACGACCTAAGGCCATGGTGGGTCTCATACGCTCAGTGTGCATTCATCTGCCTGGGTTTTGGTCAGGAGGTTCTAGCTCAGGGTGTGTCAGACAGTGCATTAGTGACCAGGTTAGACTATATAATTTGGGTACAGTCGAGTGCCGTGTAGGTTTATCCCCCTTTTAGGTTCCTGGGCAGCTCATTAGGCAAGATGTTTTTTCTAGAGGGCAGGCAGAGTGCTGCATTGTGGGTCCGGAATTGCCAAACTTGAGAGCTTCTGGGCCAGGAGTGTGAGGACAGAAGTCTGAGAACACAAGCTAGACTTGGGCTTCAGGCCGAGGGCACGGCATGTACCCCCTGCAGATCGGATCCAATATCTCAAGCATCTGAAGCCAAGGCGAGGATCAGACGTTGGCTCAGGTTGGAGTTTCTGTGCATGCCTGCCCCTTCATGAACGGAGAGGAATCTCAAGGCCATGGAGGTTTTCCCACGTTGGGAGTTTATGGATGCCCTCTTCAAGGATTCCTTCTGTGGGACAATTGAGACCTGTTGGGCAGCTCCAGGACATCCCATATGGAATGACTCCAGAGCACCGTTGGAGGATGGATGCCAGGGAAGCCCGCCTCGCATTAAAATTGTTTCCTAGCAACAATAGCGTTGAGATCGGTGTTCTCTGTAAGAGCAACCGAGGTGGCTGTGTTGAAATGGATTTTCCTGAGGATGGGGCCTAATGTGTGTTGTGTCCATGAGGGCCTTGGATTAGGGCGGTGGCACCGGGACCCTGAAGTATTCTCCTAAGCTTTTGACATAGCTCCCATGCAAAAGTTTCCTTGTGGAGACGAGATTTTTTCTGATGGGTGCCTCAGGAAACCCCTTATGCTGGTATTGGAATCCAGGCTTTTGAGGACACATGCCAGTAAACCAAAGCAATGGACCCGATTATGGCCTAGGGTCCTGTCTGGTTCAATCTTCTTCTCTGGGGTTCTCCATCTATGGAATGAGTGGAGGTAGATGATCACCTGGTGTCAGACCGGCCTGTTTGTCCCCGGAGACATACACTATTGGGAGGGCCTCGGGGACTTTGGAGGGTTCTCCTAATTTGTACGATTTGGGACAATGGAATGGGCAGAATTCCCATGGATTGGGTAGGCACAGTCCTAATGTGTGGCTCCTGGCGCCCCAGCCTGGAGGGTGTGTGGCCCAGGACTTTGAGGACAGAAGATTGAAAACAGAAACTCAGCTTAGGTTTGGGGACGTAGGTATGGCAGGCGTAATCTACAAACCATGAGAAGAACTCTTCAGGATATGAAGAAAGAGCGAGTCTGAGGTACTTGCTCAGGCTTTTGTCTTTGGATTTTGTATCAATGATGGCCGTGGAATTTGGGGAGGCCTCATGGCCCATGGACGAATCTTCCTCTCTGTGGATTTGGCCCAGTCCCAATTGTTTTTCGTCAATCTGTGGAATGGGAGGTCTCCTTTCAGGTTTATTACCTCAGGTGTCCGAACATAAGAGGAATTCCAAAACAGAGCGCTGGGGAAGAGTGAAGGGACAACCCAAACTATGTTTAAAAATTGGGGCCTAGGGGCATGGCACGCCCAATATGCTGTCTCTTCATCCAGCCGCTGAGAGGCCGTACTTGAGGACTGGGCTCAGGCTGAGGGTCACAATGTGTGTTTGTGACCAATGTGGTTTTGCGAGCATGGGCGGGGCCTCATGGGCCACACTGGTTTCAACTACACTGGACTTTGGACAACTTGCCAATCACAAGGTCTCTAACCATGGGAAAAGTGTTCTGATTTCTGCATCATTTTCAACCATGCTCTCTGGTTGGAGATAAGGCCTAGGTTCTGAAGCCCGAAAAACCGCTGTTGGGAAGAGATGACCACCTAAGGCCATGGCGGGTCTGATGTGCTCAGTGTGTGGTCAGCTGCCTGGATGTTGATCTGGAGGTTCAGGCTCAGGTTGTGTCAGAGAGTGCATTAGAGCTCAGGTTAGACTATATAATTTGGGTACAGTCGAGTGCCGTGTAGGTTTATCCACATTTGAGGTGCCTGGGCAGCTCATTAGGCAAGATATTTTTTCTAGAGTGCAGGCAGAGTGCTGCATTGTGGGTCCGGAATTGCCAAACTTGCGGTCTTCTCGGCCAGGAGTGTGAGGACAAAAGTTTGAGAACACAAGTTGACTTGGACATCAGGCCGAGGGCGCGGCAGGTACCCCCTGCAGATCTGAACCAATATCTCATACATCTGAAGTCACGGCGAGGATCAGACGTTGGCTCAGGTTGGAGTTTCTGTGCATGACTGCCCCTTCATGAACGGAGCGGAACCTCAAGGCCATGGAATTTTTCCCCTGTTGGGAGTTATGGGATGCCCCCTTCAAGGATTCCTTCTGGGGACAATTGAGACATGTTGGGCAGCTCCAGGACATCCCATATGGATTAACTCCAGAGCACCGTTGGAAGATGGATGCCAGGGAAGCCCGCCTCGCATTCCAATTGTCTCCTAGCAACAATACATTTGAGATCGGATGACTCTGCGGGAGCAACCTGGGTGGCTTAGTTGAAATAGACTTTCCTGAGAATGGGGCCTAATGTGTGTTTGTGTCCATGAGGGCCTTGGAATGGGGCGGTGGCACCGGGACCCTGTAGTATTCTCCTAAGCTTTTGACATAGATCCCATGCACAAGTTTCCTGTGGAGACGAGATTTGTTCTGATGGGTGCCTCAGCAAACCACTTATGCTTGTATTGGAATCCAGGCTTTTGAGGAGATATGCCTGTAAACCAAAGCAATGGATCTGATTATGGCCTAGCGTACTCTCTGGTTCAATCTTCTTCTCTGGGGACATCCATGTATGGTATGAGTGGAGGTAGATGCTCACCTGGTGTCAGACCGCCCTTGTTTGTCCCCGGAAACCTACACTATTGGGATGGCCTCGGGGACTTTGGAGAGTTCTCCTAATTTGTACGATTTTGGACAATGGATGAGAAGAATTCCCATGGATTAGGTAGGCACAGTCCTAATGGGTGGCTCCAGGGGACCCAGCCTGGAGGATGTGTGGCAAAGGACTTTGAGGACAGTATTCCAATAACACAAACTCAGCTCAGGTTTGGGGACGTAGGTATGCAGGCCCAATCTACAAACCATGAGAAGAACTCTTCAGGATATGAAGAAAGAGCGAGTCTGAGGCACTTGATCAGGTTTTGCCTCTGCATTTTATATCAACGATGGCCGTGGAATGTGGGGAGGCCTCATGGGCCATGGACGAATCTTCCTCTCTGTGGATTTGGCCCGGTCCCAATTGTTTTTCGTCAATCTGTGGGATGGGAGGTCTCCTTTCCTGTTTATTAACTCAGGTGTCCGAACAAAAGAGGAATTCCAAAGCAGAGCCTTGGGAAAGAGTGAAGGGACAACCCAAACTATGGTTAAAAATTGGGGACTAGGGGCATGGCAGGCCCAATATGCTGTCTCTTCATCCAGCCACTGAGAGGCCTGACTTGAGGACTGGGCTCATGCTGAGGGTCACAATGTGAGTTTGTGACCAATATGGCCTGCGAGCATGGGCGGGGCCTTATGGGCCACACTGGTTTCAACTACACTGGATTTGGACAACATGCCAATCACAAGTTCTCTTGCCATGGGGAAGGTGTTCTGATTTCTGCATCATTTTCAACCCTGGGCGGTGGTTGGAGATAAGGTCTAGGTTCTGAAGCCTGAAAAATCGCAGTTGGGAAGAGATGACGACCTAAGGCCATGGTGGGTCTCATACGCTCAGTGTGCATTCATCTGCCTGGGTTTTGGTCAGGAGGTTCTAGCTCAGGGTGTGTCAGACAGTGCATTAGTGACCAGGTTAGACTATATAATTTGGGTACAGTCGAGTGCCGTGTAGGTTTATCCCCCTTTTAGGTTCCTGGGCAGCTCATTAGGCAAGATGTTTTTTCTAGAGGGCAGGCAGAGTGCTGCATTGTGGGTCCGGAATTGCCAAACTTGAGAGCTTCTGGGCCAGGAGTGTGAGGACAGAAGTCTGAGAACACAAGCTAGACTTGGGCTTCAGGCCGAGGGCACGGCATGTACCCCCTGCAGATCGGAACCAATATCTCAAGCATCTGAAGCCAAGGCGAGGATCAGACGTTGGCTCAGGTTGGAGTTTCTGTGCATGCCTGCCCCTTCATGAACGGAGAGGAATCTCAAGGCCATGGAGGTTTTCCCACGTTGGGAGTTTATGGATGCCCTCTTCAAGGATTCCTTCTGTGGGACAATTGAGACCTGTTGGGCAGCTCCAGGACATCCCATATGGAATGACTCCAGAGCACCGTTGGAGGATGGATGCCAGGGAAGCCCGCCTCGCATTAAAATTGTTTCCTAGCAACAATAGCGTTGAGATCGGTGTTCTCTGTAAGAGCAACCGAGGTGGCTGTGTTGAAATGGATTTTCCTGAGGATGGGGCCTAATGTGTGTTGTGTCCATGAGGGCCTTGGATTAGGGCGGTGGCACCGGGACCCTGAAGTATTCTCCTAAGCTTTTGACATAGCTCCCATGCAAAAGTTTCCTTGTGGAGACGAGATTTTTTCTGATGGGTGCCTCAGGAAACCCCTTATGCTGGTATTGGAATCCAGGCTTTTGAGGACACATGCCAGTAAACCAAAGCAATGGACCCGATTATGGCCTAGGGTCCTGTCTGGTTCAATCTTCTTCTCTGGGGTTCTCCATCTATGGAATGAGTGGAGGTAGATGATCACCTGGTGTCAGACCGGCCTGTTTGTCCCCGGAGACATACACTATTGGGAGGGCCTCGGGGACTTTGGAGGGTTCTCCTAATTTGTACGATTTGGGACAATGGAATGGGCAGAATTCCCATGGATTGGGTAGGCACAGTCCTAATGTGTGGCTCCTGGCGCCCCAGCCTGGAGGGTGTGTGGCCCAGGACTTTGAGGACAGAAGATTGAAAACAGAAACTCAGCTTAGGTTTGGGGACGTAGGTATGGCAGGCGTAATCTACAAACCATGAGAAGAACTCTTCAGGATATGAAGAAAGAGCGAGTCTGAGGTACTTGCTCAGGCTTTTGTCTTTGGATTTTGTATCAATGATGGCCGTGGAATTTGGGGAGGCCTCATGGCCCATGGACGAATCTTCCTCTCTGTGGATTTGGCCCAGTCCCAATTGTTTTTCGTCAATCTGTGGAATGGGAGGTCTCCTTTCAGGTTTATTACCTCAGGTGTCCGAACATAAGAGGAATTCCAAAACAGAGCGCTGGGGAAGAGTGAAGGGACAACCCAAACTATGTTTAAAAATTGGGGCCTAGGGGCATGGCACGCCCAATATGCTGTCTCTTCATCCAGCCGCTGAGAGGCCGTACTTGAGGACTGGGCTCAGGCTGAGGGTCACAATGTGTGTTTGTGACCAATGTGGTTTTGCGAGCATGGGCGGGGCCTCATGGGCCACACTGGTTTCAACTACACTGGACTTTGGACAACTTGCCAATCACAAGGTCTCTAACCATGGGAAAAGTGTTCTGATTTCTGCATCATTTTCAACCATGCTCTCTGGTTGGAGATAAGGCCTAGGTTCTGAAGCCCGAAAAACCGCTGTTGGGAAGAGATGACCACCTAAGGCCATGGCGGGTCTGATGTGCTCAGTGTGTGGTCAGCTGCCTGGATGTTGATCTGGAGGTTCAGGCTCAGGTTGTGTCAGAGAGTGCATTAGAGCTCAGGTTAGACTATATAATTTGGGTACAGTCGAGTGCCGTGTAGGTTTATCCACATTTGAGGTGCCTGGGCAGCTCATTAGGCAAGATATTTTTTCTAGAGTGCAGGCAGAGTGCTGCATTGTGGGTCCGGAATTGCCAAACTTGCGGTCTTCTCGGCCAGGAGTGTGAGGACAAAAGTTTGAGAACACAAGTTGACTTGGACATCAGGCCGAGGGCGCGGCAGGTACCCCCTGCAGATCTGAACCAATATCTCATACATCTGAAGTCACGGCGAGGATCAGACGTTGGCTCAGGTTGGAGTTTCTGTGCATGACTGCCCCTTCATGAACGGAGCGGAACCTCAAGGCCATGGAATTTTTCCCCTGTTGGGAGTTATGGGATGCCCCCTTCAAGGATTCCTTCTGGGGACAATTGAGACATGTTGGGCAGCTCCAGGACATCCCATATGGATTAACTCCAGAGCACCGTTGGAAGATGGATGCCAGGGAAGCCCGCCTCGCATTCCAATTGTCTCCTAGCAACAATACATTTGAGATCGGATGACTCTGCGGGAGCAACCTGGGTGGCTTAGTTGAAATAGACTTTCCTGAGAATGGGGCCTAATGTGTGTTTGTGTCCATGAGGGCCTTGGAATGGGGCGGTGGCACCGGGACCCTGTAGTATTCTCCTAAGCTTTTGACATAGATCCCATGCACAAGTTTCCTGTGGAGACGAGATTTGTTCTGATGGGTGCCTCAGCAAACCACTTATGCTTGTATTGGAATCCAGGCTTTTGAGGAGATATGCCTGTAAACCAAAGCAATGGATCTGATTATGGCCTAGCGTACTCTCTGGTTCAATCTTCTTCTCTGGGGACATCCATGTATGGTATGAGTGGAGGTAGATGCTCACCTGGTGTCAGACCGCCCTTGTTTGTCCCCGGAAACCTACACTATTGGGATGGCCTCGGGGACTTTGGAGAGTTCTCCTAATTTGTACGATTTTGGACAATGGATGAGAAGAATTCCCATGGATTAGGTAGGCACAGTCCTAATGGGTGGCTCCAGGGGACCCAGCCTGGAGGATGTGTGGCAAAGGACTTTGAGGACAGTATTCCAATAACACAAACTCAGCTCAGGTTTGGGGACGTAGGTATGCAGGCCCAATCTACAAACCATGAGAAGAACTCTTCAGGATATGAAGAAAGAGCGAGTCTGAGGCACTTGATCAGGTTTTGCCTCTGCATTTTATATCAACGATGGCCGTGGAATGTGGGGAGGCCTCATGGGCCATGGACGAATCTTCCTCTCTGTGGATTTGGCCCGGTCCCAATTGTTTTTCGTCAATCTGTGGGATGGGAGGTCTCCTTTCCTGTTTATTAACTCAGGTGTCCGAACAAAAGAGGAATTCCAAAGCAGAGCCTTGGGAAAGAGTGAAGGGACAACCCAAACTATGGTTAAAAATTGGGGACTAGGGGCATGGCAGGCCCAATATGCTGTCTCTTCATCCAGCCACTGAGAGGCCTGACTTGAGGACTGGGCTCATGCTGAGGGTCACAATGTGAGTTTGTGACCAATATGGCCTGCGAGCATGGGCGGGGCCTTATGGGCCACACTGGTTTCAACTACACTGGATTTGGACAACATGCCAATCACAAGGTCTCTTGCCATGGGGAAGGTGTTCTGATTTCTGCATCATTTTCAACCCTGGGCGGTGGTTGGAGATAAGGTCTAGGTTCTGAAGCCTGAAAAATCGCAGTTGGGAAGAGATGACGACCTAAGGCCATGGTGGGTCTCATACGCTCAGTGTGCATTCATCTGCCTGGGTTTTGGTCAGGAGGTTCTAGCTCAGGGTGTGTCAGACAGTGCATTAGTGACCAGGTTAGACTATATAATTTGGGTACAGTCGAGTGCCGTGTAGGTTTATCCCCCTTTTAGGTTCCTGGGCAGCTCATTAGGCAAGATGTTTTTTCTAGAGGGCAGGCAGAGTGCTGCATTGTGGGTCCGGAATTGCCAAACTTGAGAGCTTCTGGGCCAGGAGTGTGAGGACAGAAGTCTGAGAACACAAGCTAGATTGGGCTTCAGGCCGAGGGCACGGCATGTACCCCCTGCAGATCGGATCCAATATCTCAAGCATCTGAAGCCAAGGCGAGGATCAGACGTTGGCTCAGGTTGGAGTTTCTGTGCATGCCTGCCCCTTCATGAACGGAGAGGAATCTCAAGGCCATGGAGGTTTTCCCACGTTGGGAGTTTATGGATGCCCTCTTCAAGGATTCCTTCTGTGGGACAATTGAGACCTGTTGGGCAGCTCCAGGACATCCCATATGGAATGACTCCAGAGCACCGTTGGAGGATGGATGCCAGGGAAGCCCGCCTCGCATTACAATTGTCTCCTAGCAACAATAGCGTTGAGATCGGTGGCTCTGTGGGAGCAACCGAGGTGGCTGAGTTGAAATGGATTTTCCTGAGGATGGGGCCTAATGTGTGTTGTGTCCATGAGGGCCTTGGATTAGGGCGGTGGCACCGGGACCCTGAAGTATTCTCCTAAGCTTTTGACATAGCTCCCATGCAAAAGTTTCCTTGTGGAGACGAGATTTTTTCTGATGGGTGCCTCAGGAAACCCCTTATGCTGGTATTGGAATCCAGGCTTTTGAGGACACATGCCAGTAAACCAAAGCAATGGACCCGATTATGGCCTAGGGTCCTGTCTGGTTCAATCTTCTTCTCTGGGGTTCTCCATCTATGGAATGAGTGGAGGTAGATGATCACCTGGTGTCAGACCGGCCTGTTTGTCCCCGGAGACATACACTATTGGGAGGGCCTCGGGGACTTTGGAGGGTTCTCCTAATTTGTACGATTTGGGACAATGGAATGGGCAGAATTCCCATGGATTGGGTAGGCACAGTACTAATGTGTGGCTCCTGGCGCCCCAGCCTGGAGGGTGTGTGGCCCAGGACTTTGAGGACAGAAGATTGAAAACAGAAACTCAGCTTAGGTTTGGGGACGTAGGTATGGCAGGCGTAATCTACAAACCATGAGAAGAACTCTTCAGGATATGAAGAAAGAGCGAGTCTGAGGTACTTGCTCAGGCTTTTGTCTTTGGATTTTGTATCAATGATGGCCGTGGAATTTGGGGAGGCCTCATGGCCCATGGACGAATCTTCCTCTCTGTGGATTTGGCCCAGTCCCAATTGTTTTTCGTCAATCTGTGGAATGGGAGGTCTCCTTTCAGGTTTATTACCTCAGGTGTCCGAACATAAGAGGAATTCCAAAACAGAGCGCTGGGGAAGAGTGAAGGGACAACCCAAACTATGTTTAAAAATTGGGGCCTAGGGGCATGGCACGCCCAATATGCTGTCTCTTCATCCAGCCACTGAGAGGCCGTACTTGAGGACTGGGCTCAGGCTGAGGGTCACAATGTGTGTTTGTGACCAATGTGGTTTTGCGAGCATGGGCGGGGCCTCATGGGCCACACTGGTTTCAACTACACTGGACTTTGGACAACTTGCCAATCACAAGGTCTCTAACCATGGGAAAAGTGTTCTGATTTCTGCATCATTTTCATCCATGCTCTGTGGTTGGAGATAAGGCCTAGGTTCTGAAGCCCGAAAAACCGCTGTTGGGAAGAGATGACCACCTAAGGCCATGGCGGGTCTGATGTGCTCAGTGTGTGGTCAGCTACCTGGATGTTGATCTGGAGGTTCAGGCTCAGGTTGTGTCAGAGAGTGCATTAGAGCTCAGGTTAGACTATATAATTTCGGTACAGTCGAGTGCCGTGTAGGTTTATCCACATTTGAGGTGCCTGGGCAGCTCATTAGGCAAGATATTTTTTCTAGAGTGCAGGCAGAGTGCTGCATTGTGGGTCCGGAATTGCCAAACTTGCGGTCTTCTCGGCCAGGAGTGTGAGGACAAAAGTTTGAGAACACAAGTTGACTTGGACATCAGGCCGAGGGCGCGGCAGGTACCCCCTGCAGATCTGAACCAATATCTCATACATCTGAAGTCACGGCGAGGATCAGACGTTGGCTCAGGTTGGAGTTTCTGTGCATGACTGCCCCTTCATGAACGGAGCGGAACCTCAAGGCCATGGATTTTTCCCCTGTTGGGAGTTATGGGATGCCCCCTTCAAGGATTCCTTCTGGGGACAATTGAGACATGTTGGGCAGCTCCAGGACATCCCATATGGATTAACTCCAGAGCACCGTTGGAAGATGGATGCCAGGGAAGCCCGCCTCGCATTCCAATTGTCTCCTAGCAACAATACATTTGAGATCGGATGACTCTGCGGGAGCAACCTGGGTGGCTTAGTTGAAATAGACTTTCCTGAGAATGGGGCCTAATGTGTGTTTGTGTCCATGAGGGCCTTGGAATGGGGCGGTGGCACCGGGACCCTGTAGTATTCTCCTAAGCTTTTGACATAGATCCCATGCACAAGTTTCTTGTGGAGACGAGATTTGTTCTGATGGGTGCCTCAGCAAACCACTTATGCTTGTATTGGAATCCAGGCTTTTGAGGAGATATGCCTGTAAACCAAAGCAATGGATCTGATTATGGCCTAGCGTACTCTCTGGTTCAATCTTCTTCTCTGGGGACATCCATGTATGGTATGAGTGGAGGTAGATGCTCACCTGGTGTCAGACCGCCCTTGTTTGTCCCCGGAAACCTATACTATTGGGATGGCCTCGGGGACTTTGGAGAGTTCTCCTAATTTGTACGATTTTGGACAATGGATGAGAAGAATTCCCATGGATTGAGTAGGCACAGTCCTAATGGGTGGCTCCAGGGGACCCAGCCTGGAGGATGTGTGGCAAAGGACTTTGAAGACAGTATTCCAAAAACACAAACTCAGCTCAGGTTTGGGGACGTAGGTATGCAGGCCCAATCTACAAACCATGAGAAGAACTCTTCAGGATATGAAGAAAGAGCGAGTCTGAGGCACTTGATCAGGTTTTGCCTCTGCATTTTATATCAACAATGGCCGTGGAATGTGGGGAGGCCTCATGGGCCATGGACGAATCTTCCTCTCTGTGGATTTGGCCCGGTCCCAATTGTTTTTCGTCAATCTGTGGGATGGGAGGTCTCCTTTCCTGTTTATTAACTCAGGTGTCCGAACAAAAGAGGAATTCCAAAGCAGAGCCTTGGGAAAGAGTGAAGGGACAACCCAAACTATGGTTAAAAATTGGGGACTAGTGGCATGGCAGGCCCAATATGCTGTCTCTTCATCCAGCCACTGAGAGGCCTGACTTGAGGACTGGGCTCATGCTGAGGGTCACAATGTGAGTTTGTGACCAATATGGCCTGCGAGCATGGGCGGGGCCTTATGGGCCACACTGGTTTCAACTACACTGGATTTGGACAACATGCCAATCACAAGGTCTCTTGCCATGGGGAAGGTGTTCTGATTTCTGCATCATTTTCAACCCTGGGCGGTGGTTGGAGATAAGGTCTAGGTTCTGAAGCCTGAAAAATCGCAGTTGGGAAGAGATGACGACCTAAGGCCATGGTGGGTCTCATACGCTCAGTGTGCATTCATCTGCCTGGGTTTTGGTCAGGAGGTTCTAGCTCAGGGTGTGTCAGACAGTGCATTAGTGACCAGGTTAGACTATATAATTTGGGTACAGTCGAGTGCCGTGTAGGTTTATCCCCCTTTTAGGTTCCTGGGCAGCTCATTAGGCAAGATGTTTTTTCTAGAGGGCAGGCAGAGTGCTGCATTGTGGGTCCGGAATTGCCAAACTTGAGAGCTTCTGGGCCAGGAGTGTGAGGACAGAAGTCTGAGAACACAAGCTAGATTGGGCTTCAGGCCGAGGGCACGGCATGTACCCCCTGCAGATCGGATCCAATATCTCAAGCATCTGAAGCCAAGGCGAGGATCAGACGTTGGCTCAGGTTGGAGTTTCTGTGCATGCCTGCCCCTTCATGAACGGAGAGGAATCTCAAGGCCATGGAGGTTTTCCCACGTTGGGAGTTTATGGATGCCCTCTTCAAGGATTCCTTCTGTGGGACAATTGAGACCTTTTGGGCAGCTCCAGGACATCCCATATGGAATGACTCCAGAGCACCGTTGGAGGATGGATGCCAGGGAAGCCCGCCTCGCATTACAATTGTCTCCTAGCAACAATAGCGTTGAGTTCGGTGGCTCTGTGGGAGAAACCGAGGTGGCTGAGTTGAAATGGATTTTCCTGAGGATGGGGCCTAATGTGTGTTGTGTCCATGAGGGCCTTGGATTAGGGCGGTGGCACCGGGACCCTGAAGTATTCTCCTAAGCTTTTGACATAGCTCCCATGCAAAAGTTTCCTTGTAGAGACGAGATTTTTTCTGATGGGTGCCTCAGGAAACCCCTTATGCTGGTATTGGAATCCAGGCTTTTGAGGACACATGCCAGTAAACCAAAGCAATGGACCCGATTATGGCCTAGGGTCCTGTCTGGTTCAATCTTCTTCTCTGGGGTTCTCCATCTATGGAATGAGTGGAGGTAGATGATCACCTGGTGTCAGACCGGCCTGTTTGTCCCCGGAGACATACACTATTGGGAGGGCCTCGGGGACTTTGGAGGGTTCTCCTAATTTGTACGATTTGGGACAATGGAATGGGCAGAATTCCCATGGATTGGGTAGGCACAGTCCTAATGTGTGGCTCCTGGCGCCCCAGCCTGGAGGCTGTGTGGCCCAGGACTTTGAGGACAGAAGATTGAAAAGAGAAACTCAGCTTAGGTTTGGGGACGTAGGTATGGCAGGCATAATCTACAATCCATGAGAAGAACTCTTCAGGATATGAAGAAAGAGCGAGTCTGAGGTACTTGCTCAGGCTTTTGTCTTTGGATTTTGTATCAATGATGGCCGTGGAATTTGGGGAGGCCTCATGGCCCATGGACGAATCTTCCTCTCTGTGGATTTGGCCCAGTCCCAATTGTTTTTCGTCAATCTGTGGAATGGGAGGTCTCCTTTCAGGTTTATTACCTCAGGTGTCCGAACATAAGAGGAATTCCAAAACAGAGCGCTGGGGAAGAGTGAAGGGACAACCCAAACTATGTTTAAAAATTGGGGCCTAGGGGCATGGCACGCCCAATATGCTGTCTCTTCATCCAGCCGCTGAGAGGCCGTACTTGAGGACTGGACTCAGGCTGAGGGTCACAATGTGTGTTTGTGACCAATGTGGTTTTGCGAGCATGGGCGGGGCCTCATGGGCCACACTGGTTTCAACTACACTGGACTTTGGACAACTTGCCAATCACAAGGTCTCTAACCATGGGAAAAGTGTTCTGATTTCTGCATCATTTTCAACCATGGACTGTGGTTGGAGATAAGGCCTAGGTTCTGAAGCCCGAAAAACCGCTGTTGGGAAGAGATGACCACCTAAGTCCATGGCGGGTCTGATAGGCTCACTGTGTGGTCAGCTGCCTGGGTGTTGGTCAGGAGGTTCTGCCTCAGGTTGTGTCAGACAGTGCATTAGTGCCCAGGTTAGACTATATAATATGGTTACATTCGAGTGCCTTGTATGTTTATCCTCATTTGAGGTGTCCAGGCAGCTCATTAGGGAAGATATTTTTTCTAGAGGGCAGGCAGAGTGCTGCATTGTAGGTCCGGAATGGCCAAACTTGAGGGCTTCTGGGCCAGGAGTGTGAGGACAGAAGCCTGAGAACACAAGCTCGACTTGGGCTTCTGGCCGAGGGCACTGCAGGTACCCCCTGCAGATCTGAACCAATATCTCAAGCATCGGAAGTCAGCACGAGGATCCGACGTTGACTAAGGTTGGAGTTTCTGTGCATGAAGGCCCCTTCATGAAGGGAGCGGAATCTCGAGGCCATGGAGGTTTTCCACGTTGGGAGATGTGGGATGCCCCCTTCAAGGATGCCTTCTGCGGGACAATTGAGACCTGTTGGACAGCTCCAGGACATCCCATATGGAATGACTCCAGAGCACCGTTCGAGGATGTATGCCTGGGAAGTCCGCCTCGCCTTCCAATTATCTCCTAGCAACAAGACAGTTTAAATCTAATGGATCTGCGGGAGCAACCGGGGTGGCTGAGTTGAAATGCACTTTCCAGAGGATGGGTCCTAATGTGTGTTTGTGTCCATGAGGGCCTTGGAATGGGGTGGTGGCACCGGGACCCTGAAGTATTCTCCTAAGCTTTGGCATAGCTCCCATGCACAAGTTTCCTTGTGGAGACGAGATTTGTTCTGATGGGTGCCTCAGGAAATTCTCTCTGCTGGTATTGAAATCCAGGCTTTTGAGGAGACATGCCTGTAAACCAAAGCAATGGATCCGATAATGGCCTCGGGTCCTGTCTGGTTCAATCTTCTTGGTATGAGGGGTGGTAAATGAGTGGAGGAAGATGCTCAGCTGGTATCAACCGCCCTTTTTTGTCCCGGGCGACCTACACTATTGGGATGGCCTCAGGGACTTTGGAGGGTTCTCCTAATTTGTACGATTTTTGACAATGGAATGGGCAGAAATCCCATGGATTGGGTGGGGGCAGTCCTAATGTGTGGCTCCAGGGGCCCCAGCCTGGAGGGAGTGTGGCCCAGGACTTTGAGGACAGAAGACTGAAAACACAAACTCAGCTTAAGTTTGGGGACGTAGGTATGGCACGCCCGATCTAAAAACCATGAGAAGAACTCTTCAGGATATGAAGAATGAGCGAGTCTGAATCGCTTGCTCAGGCTTTTGTCTCTGGATTTTGTTTCAGCGATGGCCGTGGAATGTTGGGGAGGTCTCATGGGCCATGGACGAATCTTCCTCTCTGTGGATTTGGCCCGATCCCAATTGTTTTTCGTCAATCTGTGGGATGGGAGGACTCCTTTCAGGTTTGTTACCTCTGGTGTCCCACCAAAAGAGGAATTCCAAAGCAGAGCCCTGGGGAAGAGTGAAGGGACACCCCGAACTATGGTTAAAAATTGGGGCCTAGGGGCATGGCAAGCCCAATATGCTGTCTCTTCATATAGGCCCTGAGAGGCCTTACCTGAGGACTGGGCTCAGGCTGAGGGTCACAATGTGTGTTTGTGACCAATGTGGCCCGCAAGCATGGGCTGGGCCTCATGGGCCACGCTTGTTTCAACTACACTGAACGTTGGACAACATGCCAAGCACAAGGTTTCTTGCCATGGGGAAAGAGTTCTGATTTCTGCATCATTTTCAACCCTGGGCAGTGGTTGGAGATAAGGTCTAGGTTCTGGAGCCTGAAAACCGCAGTTGGGAAGAGATGACGACCTAAGGCCATGGCGGGTCCGATGTGCTCAGTGTGCGGCCAGCTGTCTGGGTGGGACCAGGAGGTCCCGGCTCAGGCTGGGTCAGAAGGGGAAATAGTGCCCAGGTCAGCCTATATGTTTGGGGTACAGCCGAATGGCGTGCAGGTTGATCCGCATTTGGGGTTTCGGGGTAGCCCTGAGGGCAATGTTTTACTTCTGTAGGGCAGCAGAGTGCGGCATTGTAGTTCTGGATTGCCAAACTGGAGGGCTTGTGGGCCAGTAGTCTGAGGACGGAGTCTGAGAACCCAAGCTAGGCCTAGGTTTCTGGGTGAGGATATGGCAGGCACAATCTACAGACCTCAATAGAGATCTTGTGCATCTGAAGTCAGGGCAAGGATCAGACGATCGCTCAGGTTGGACTTTCTGCCCTGATGGCCCTTTCATGAAGGCGGTTGGATCACGAAGACATTGCGGTTTTCCCACGATGGGAGTTGTGAGAAGCTCCAAACTGCAAAGATTCCTCTGCAGGACAATTGAGACCTGTTGGTTGGCTCCAGGCCAACGATTCTGAGCAGGGTTCTAAGGATGGATGGCTGGGTAGCCCACCTCGCATTCCAATGGTCTCCAAGCAACAAGACAGGTTAGATCTGCTGGATGTGGGGGGCAACCGAGGAGGCTGAGTTGAAATGGACTCTCCTGTGGATGTGTCCTAATATGTTTTTGTGTCTATGGAGACCTTGGAATGAAGCGGTGGCCCTGGGGCCCTGAAGGGTTCTCCTAAACAGAGGCTTTGACACAGCTCCAACGTGCATGTTTCCCATGTGTAGATGAGATTTGTTCTGATGGGTGAGTCAAGAAACAGCCATATGCTGGTATTGAAATCCAGGCCTCTGAGGAGAGATGCCTGGAAACCAAAGCAATGGATCAGATTAGTGCCTAGGGGCCTGTTCGTTCCTTTTTACCTCTGGGGACATCAGTCTACGGGTCTGAGTGCAGGTAGGTGCTCAGATGGGCTCAGATTGCCCCTGTTTGTCCTGGGAAGCCACAACTTTTGGGATGGCCTCAGGGACTTTGGAGGTTATCCTATTAGTAGGGTTGTGGCCATTGGAATGGGCACATACAATTCCCTTGGAGAGGGCAAGTACAGTCCTCAGGTTTGGCTCCAGGGCCCTGAGCCTGTAGGGTGTGTAGGCCAGAGCTGTTTGGACAGTTGTCTGAAAACACAAACTCGGCTTATGTTTTGGGTCATAGGTATGGCAGGACTGATCTACAGACCATGAGGAGAACACTTCGGGATATGAAAAAAGGGCGAGTGTGAGGCTCTTGCTCAAGTTTTTGTCTCTGGATATCGTGTCACTCATGGTCGTGAAATTGCCGGGTGACTTCATGGGAAATGGACGAGTCTTACTCTCTGGGGGTTCGGTCCCGTCCAAAGAGTTTGGGGTCATTCTGGGGATGGAAGAAGTCCGTTTTTTTTTTGTTGTTGTCGATTTGTTTCATTTTGTTTTTCAACCTCAGATGTCCCACCAAATGAGGGATTCCAGAGTAGAGCCCTGGGGTGGGGCGACTGGACAACCAGAAATCTGGTTAAAAATTGGGGACTAGGGACATGTCAAGCCCATTATGACATCTAATGGTCCAGCCACTGAGAGGACTTACTAGAGGACAGGACTCACGCTGAGGTCACAATGCGTGTTTATGCTCTCGTCGCACTCAAGAATGGGCGGGGCCTCAGGGTGAATGCTGGTTTCTCCTACACTGAACGTTGGACAACATGCCAACCACAAGGTTTCTTGCCATGGGTCAGGAAGAGTTCTGATTTCTGCATCACAGTCACCCGTGGGCAGTGATTGGAGATAAGGTCTAGGTTCTGAAGCCTGAAAACTGAGGTAGGGAAGAGATGATGACCTAAGGCCAGGGCGGGTCTGATGTGCTCAGGGTGCGGTCAGCTGTCTGGGTGTTGGTCAGCAGGTCCGGGCTCAGGTTGTGTCAGACAGTGCATTAGTGCCAGGTTAGACTATATAATTTGGGTACATTCGAGTGCCGTGTAGGTTTATCTTCATTTAAGCTGCCTGGTCAGCTCATTAGGCAATATATTTTTTCTAGAGCGCAGGCAGAGTTCTTCATTGTTGGTCCGGAATTGCCAAACTTGAGGGCTTCGGGGCCAGGAGAGTGAGGACGGAAGTCTGAGAACACAAGCTAGACTTCGGATTCAGGGTGAGGGCACGGCAGGTACCCCCTGCAGATCTGAACCAATATCTCATGCATCTGAGGTCAGGGCGAGGATCCGACGTTGGCACAGGTTGGAGTTTCTGTGCATGACGGCCCCTTCATGAAGGGAGCGGAATCTCGAGGCCATGGAGGTTTTCCACATTGGGAGATGTGGGATGCCCCCTTCAAGGATTCCTTCTGCGGGACAATTGAGACCTGTTGGACAGCTCCAGGACATCCCATACGGAATGACTCCAGAGCACCGTTCGAGGATGGATGCCTGGGAAGTCCGCCTCGCCTTCCAATTGTCTCCTAGCAACAAGACAATTTAGATCTAATGGATCAGCGGGAGCAACCGGGGTGGCTGAGTTGAAATGCACTTTCCAGAGGATGGGTCCTAATGTGTGTTTGTGTCCATGAGGGCCTTGGAATGGGGAGGTGGCACCGGGACCCTGAAGTATTCTCCTAAGCTTTGGCATAGCACCCATGCACAAGTTTCCTTGTGGAGACGAGATTTGTTCTGATGGGTGCCTCAGGAAATCCCCTCTGCTGGTATTGGAATCCAGGCTTTTGAGTAGACATGCCTGTAAACCAAAGCAATGGATCCGATAATGGCCTCGGGTCCTATCTGGTTCAATCTTCTTGGTATGAGTGGAGGTAGATGAGTGGAGGAAGATGCTCAGCTGTTATCAACCACCCTTTTTTGTATCGGGCGACCTACACTATTGGGATGGCCTCAGGGACTTTGGAGGGTTCTCCTAATTTGTACGATTTTTGACAATGGAATGGGCAGAATTCCCATGGATTAGGTGGGGGCAGTCCTAATGTGTGGCTCCAGGGGCCCCAGCCTGGAGGGAGTGTGGCCCAGGACTTTGAGGACAGAAGACTGAAAACACAAACTCAGCTTAAGTTTGGGGACGTAGGTATGGCACACCCGATCTACAAACCATGAGAAGAACTCTTCAGGATATGAAGAATGAGCGAGTCTGAGTCGCTTGCTCAGGCTTTTGTCTCGGGATTTTGTTTCAGCGATGGCCGTGGAATTTTGGGGAGTTCTCATGGGCCATGGATGATACTTCCTCTCTGTGGATTTGGCCCGATCCCAACTGTTTTTCGTCAATCTGTGGGATGGGAGGTCTCCTTTCTGGTTTGTTAACTCTGGTGTCCCACCAAAAGAGGAATTCCAAAGCAGAGCCCTGGGGAAGAGTGAAGGGACACCCCGAACTATGGTTAAAAATTGGGGCCTAGGGGCATGGCAAGCCCAATATGCTGTCTCTTCATATAGGCCCTGAGAGGCCTTACCTGAGGACTGGACTCAGGCTGAGGGTCACAATGTGTGTTTGTGACCAATGTGGCCCGCAAGCATGGGCTGGGCCTCATGGGCCACGCTTGTTTCAACTACACAGAAAGTTGGACAACATGCCAAGCACAAGGTTTCTTGCCATGAGGAAAGAGTTCTGATTTCTGCATCATTTTCAACCCTGGGCAGTGGTTGGAGATAAGGTCTAGGTTCTGGAGCCTGAAAACCGCAGTTGGGAAGAGATGACGACCTAAGGCCATGGCGGGTCCGATGTGCTCAGTGTGCGGCCAGCTGTCTGGGTGGGACCAGGAGGTCCAGGCTCAGGCTGGGTCAGAAGGGGAAATAGTGCCCAGGTCAGCCTCTATGTTTGGGGTACAGCCTATTGGCGTGCAGGTTGATCCTCATTTGGGGATTCGGGGTAGCCCTGAGAGCAATGTTTTACTTCTGTAGGGCAGGCAGAGTGCGGCATTGTAGTTCTGGATTGCCCAACTGGAGGGCTTGTGGGCCAGTAGTCTGAGGACGGAGTCTGAGAACCCAAGCTAGGCCTAGGTTTCTGGGTGAGGATATGGCAGGCACAATCTACAGACCTCAATAGAGATCTAGTGCATCTGAAGTCAGGGCAAGGATCAGACGATCGCTCAGGTTGGACTTTCTGCCCTGATGGCCCTTTCTTGAAGGGGGTTGGATCACGAGGACATGGGGGTTTTCCCACGATGGGAGTTGTGAGAAGCTCCAAACTGCAAAGATTCTTCTGCAGGACAATTGAGACCGGTTGGTTGGCTCCAGGCCAGCGATTCCGAGCAGGGTTCTAAGGATGGATGGCTGGGTAGCCCACCTCGAATTCCAATTGTCTCCAAGCAACAAGACAGGTTAGATCTGCTGGATGTGGGGGGCAACCGAGGAGGCTGAGTTGAAATGGACTCTCCTGTGGATGTGTCCTAATATGTTTCTGTGTCTATGGAGACCTTGGAATGAAGCGGTGGCCCTGGGGCCCTGAAGGGTTCTCCTAAACAGAGGCTTTGACACAGCTCCAACGTGCATGTTTCCCATGTGTAGATGAGATTTGTTCTGATGGGTGAGTCAAGAAACAGCCATATGCTGGTATTGAAATCCAGGCCTCTGAGGAGAGATGCCTGGAAACCAAAGCAATGGATCCGATTAGTGCCTAGGGGCCTGTTCGTTCCTTTTTACCTCTGGGGACATCAGTCTACGGGTCTGAGTGCAGGTAGGTGCTCAGATGGGCTCAGATTGCCCCTGTTTGTCCTGGGAAGCCACAACTATTGGGATGGCCTCAGGGACTTTGGAGGTTATCCTACTAGTAGGGTTGTGGCCATTGGAATGGGCACATACAATTCCCTTGGAGAGGGCAAGTACAGTCCTCAGGTTTGGCTCCAGGGCCCTGAGCCTGTAGGGTGTGTAGGCCAGAGCTGTTTGGACAGTTGTCTGAAAACACAAACTCGGCTTATGTTTTGGGTCATAGGTATGGCAGGACTGATCTACAGACCATGAGGAGAACACTTCGGGATATGAAAAAAGAGCGAGTGTGAGGCTCTTGCTCAAGTTTTTGTCTCTGGATATCGTGTCACTCATGGTCGTGAAATTGCCGGGTGACTTCATGGGAAATGGACGAGTCTTACTCTCTGGGGGTTCGGTCCCGTCCAAAGAGTTTGGGGTCATTCTGGGGATGGAAGAAGTCCGTTTTTTTGTTGTTGTTGTCGATTTGTTTCATTTGGTTTTTCAACCTCAGATGTCCCACCAAATGAGGGATTCCAGAGTAGAGCCCTGGGGTGGGGCGACTGGACAACCAGAAATCTGGTTAAAAATTGGGGACTAGGGACATGTCAAGCCCATTATGACATCTAATGGTCCAGCCACTGAGAGGACTTACTAGAGGACAGGACTCACGCTGAGGTCACAATGCGTGTTTATGCTCTCGTCGCACTCAAGAATGGGCGGGGCCTCAGGGTGAATGCTGGTTTCTCCTACACTGAACGTTGGACAACATGCCAACCACAAGGTTTCTTGCCATGGGTCAGGAAGAGTTCTGATTTCTGCATCACAGTCACCCGTGGGCAGTGATTGGAGATAAGGTCTAGGTTCTGAAGCCTGAAAACTGAGGTAGGGAAGAGATGATGACCTAAGGCCAGGGCGGGTCTGATGTGCTCAGGGTGCGGTCAGCTGTCTGGGTGTTGGTCAGCAGGTCCGGGCTCAGGTTGTGTCAGACAGTGCATTAGTGCCCAGGTTAGACTATATAATTTGGGTACATTCGAGTGCCGTGTAGGTTTATCTTCATTTAAGCTGCCTGGGCAGCTCATTAGGCAATATATTTTTTCTAGAGGGCATGCAGAGTGCTTCATTGTCGGTCCGCAATTGCCAAACATGAAGGCTTCGGGGCCAGGAGAGTGAGGACGGAAGTCTGAGAACACAAGCTAGACTTCGGATTCAGGGTGAAAGCACGGCAGGTACCCCCTGCAGATCTGAACCAATATCTCATGCATCTGAAGTCAGGGCGAGGATCCGACGTTGGTTCAGGTTGGAGTTTCTGTACATGACGGCCCCTTCATGAAGGGAGCGGAATCTCGAGGCCATGGAGGTTTTCGACGTTGGGAGATGTGGGTTGCCCCCTTCAAGGATTCCTTCTGCGGGAAAATTGAGACCTTTTGGACAGCTCCAGGACATCCCATATGGAATGACTCCAGAGCATCGTTCGAGGATGGATGCCTGGGAAGTCTGCCTCGCCTTCCAATTGTCTCCTAGCAACAAGACAGTTTAGATCTAATGGATCTGCGGGAGCAACCGGGGTGGCTGAGTTGAAATGCACTTTCCAGAGGATGGGTCCTAATGTGTGTCTGTGTCCATGAGGGCCTTGGAATGGGGAGGTGGCACCGGGACCCTGAAGTATTCCCCTAAGCTTTGGCATAGCTCCCATGCACAAGTTTCCTTGTGGAGACGAGATTTGTTCTGATGGGTGCCTCAGGAAATCCCCTCTGCTGGTATTGGAATCCAGGCTTTTAAGGAGACATGCCTGTAAACCAAAGCAATGGATCCGATAATGGCCTCGGGTCCTGTCTGGTTCAATCTTCTTGGTATGAGTGGAGGTAGATGCTCAGCTGGTATCAACCGCCCTTTTTTGTATCGGGCGACCTACACTATTGGGATGGCCTCAGGGACTTTGGAGGGTTCTCCTAATTTGTACGATTTTTGACAATGGAATGGGCAGAATTCCCATGGATTGGGTGGGGGCAGTCCTAATGTGTGGCTCCAGGGGCCCCAGCCTGGAGGGAGTGTGGCCCAGGACTTTGAGGACAGAAGACTGAAAACACAAACTCAGCTTAAGTTTGGGGACGTAGGTATGGCACGCCCGATCTACAAACCATGAGAAGAACTCTTCAGGATATGAAGAATGAGTGAGTCTGAGGCGCTTGCTCAGGCTTTTGTCTCTGGATTTTGTTTCAGCGATGGCCGTGGAATGTTGGGGAGGTCTCATGGGCCATGGACGAATCTTCCTCTCTGTGGATTTGGCCCGATCCCAATTGTTTTTCGTCAATCTGTGGGATGGGAGGACTCCTTTCAGGTTTGTTACCTCTGGTGTCCCACCAAAAGAGGAATTCCAAAGCAGAGCCCTGGGGAAGAGTGAAGGGACACCCCGAACTATGGTTAAAAATTGGGGCCTAGGGGCATGGCAAGCCCAATATGCTGTCTCTTCATATAGGCCCTGAGAGGCCTTACCTGAGGACTGGGCTCAGGCTGAGGGTCACAATGTGTGTTTGTGACCAATGTGGCCCGCAAGCATGGGCTGGGCCTCATGGGCCATGCTTGTTTCAACTACACTGAACGTTGGACAACATGCCAAGCACAAGGTTTCTTGCCATGGGGAAAGAGTTCTGATTTCTGCATCATTTTCAACCCTGGGCAGTGGTTGGAGATAAGGTCTAGGATCTGGAGCCTGAAAACCGCAGTTGGGAAGAGATGACGACCTAAGGCCATGGCGGGTCCGATGTGCTCAGTGTGCGGCCAGCTGTCTGGGTGGGACCAGGAGGTCCAGGCTCAGGCTGGGTCAGAAGGGGAAATAGTGCCCAGGTCAGCCTCTATGTTTGGGGTACAGCCGAATGGCGTGCAGGTTGATCCTCATTTGCGGTTTCGGGGTAGCCCTGAGGGCAATGTTTTACTTCTGTAGGGCAGGCAGAGTGCGGCATTGTAGTTCTGGATTTCCAAACTGGAGGGCTTGTGGGCCAGTAGTCTGAGGACGGAGTCTGAGAACCCAAGCTAGGCCTAGGTTTCTGGGTGAGGATATGGCAGGCACAATCTACAGACCTCAATAGAGATCTCGTGCATCTGAAGTCAGGGCAAGGATCAGACGATCGCTCAGGTTGGACTTTCTGCCCTGATGGCCCTTTCTTGAAGGGGGTTGGATCACGAGGACATGGGGGTTTTCCCACGATGGGAGTTGTGAGAAGCTCCAAACTGCAAAGATTCTTCTGCAGGACAATTGAGACCTGTTGGTTGGCTCCAGGCCAACGATTCCGAGCAGGGTTCTAAGGACGGATGGCTGGGTAGCCCACCTCACATTCCAATTGTCTCCAAGTAACAAGACAGGTTAGATCTGCTGGATGTGGGGGGCAACCGAGGAGGCTGTGTTGAAATGGACTCTCCTGTGGATGTGTCCTAATTTGTTTTTGTGTCTATGGAGACCTTGGAATGAAGCGGTGGCCCTGGGGCCCTGAAGGGTTCTCCTAAACAGAGGCTTTGACACAGCTCCAACGTGCATGTTTCCCATGTGTAGATGAGATTTGTTCTGATGGGTGAGTCAAGAAAAAGCCTTATGCTGGTATTGAAATCCAGGATTATGAGGAGAGTTTCCTGGAAAGCAAAGCAATGGATCCGATTAGTGCCTAGGGGCCTGTTCGTTCCTTTTTACCTCTGGGGACATCAGTCTAGTGGTCTGAGTGCAGGTAGGTGCTCAGATGGGCTCAGATTAGCCCTGTTTGTCCTGGGAAGCCACAACTCTTGGGATGGCCTCAGGGACTTTGGAGGGTTCTCCTAATTTGCACGATTTTTGACAATGGAATGGGCAGAATTCCCATGGATTGGGTGGGGGCAGTCCTAATGTGTGGCTCCATGGGCCCCAGCCTGGAGGGAGTGTGGCCCAGGACTTTGAGGACAGAAGACTGAAAACACAAACTCAGCTTAAGTTTGGGGACGTAGGTATGGCACGCCCGATCTACAAACCATGAGAAGAACTCTTCAGGATATGAAGAATGAGCGAGTCTGAGGCGCTTGCTCAGGCTTTTGTCTCTGGATTTTGTTTCAGCGATGGCCGTGGAATGTTGGGGAGGTCTCATGGGCCATGGACGAATCTTCCTCTCTGTTGGTTTGGCCCGATCCCAATTGTTTTTCGTCAATCTGTGGGATGGGAGGACTCCTTTCAGGTTTGTTACCTCAGATGTCCCACCAAAAGAGGAATTCCAAAGCAGAGCCCTGGGGAAGAGTGAAGGGACACCCCGAACTATGGTTAAAAATTGGGGCCTAGGGGCATGGCAAGCCCAATATGCTGTCTCTTCATATAGGCCCTGAGAGGCCTTACCTGAGGACTGGGCTCAGGCTGAGGGTCACAATGTGTGTTTGTGACCAATGTGGCCCGCAAGCATGGGCTGGGCCTCATGGGCCATGCTTGTTTCAACTACACTGAACGTTGGACAACATGCCAAGCACAAGGTTTCTTGCCATGGGGAAAGAGTTCTGATTTCTGCATCATTTTCAACCCTGGGCAGTGGTTGGAGATAAGGTCTAGGTTCTGGAGCCTGAAAACCGCAGTTGGGAAGAGATGACGACCTAAGGCCATGGCGGGTCCGATGTGCTCAGTGTGCGGCCAGCTGTCTGGGTGGGACCAGGAGGTCCAGGCTCAGGCTGGGTCATAAGGGGAAATAGTGCCCAGGTCAGCCTCTATGTTTGGGGTACAGCCGAATGGCGTGCAGGTAGATCCTCATTTGCGGTTTCGGGGTAGCCCTGAGGGCAATGTTTTACTTCTGTAGGGCAGGCAGAGTGCGGCATTGTAGTTCTGGATTGCCAAACTGGAGGGCTTGTGGGCCAGTAGTCTGAGGACGGAGTCTGAGAACCCAAGCTAGGCCTAGGTTTCTGGGTGAGGATATGGCAGGCACAATCTACAGACCTCAATAGAGATCTCGTGCATCTGAAGTCAGGGCAAGGATCAGACGATCGCTCAGGTTGGACTTTCTGCCCTGATGGCCCTTTCTTGAAGGGGGTTGGATCACGAGGACATGGGGGTTTTCCCACGATGGGAGTTGTGAGAAGCTCCAAACTGCAAAGATTCTTCTGCAGGACAATTGAGACCTGTTGGTTGGCTCCAGGCCAACGATTCCGAGCAGGGTTCTAAGGACGGATGGCTGGGTAGCCCACCTCGCATTCCAATTGTCTCCAAGCAACAAGACAGGTTAGATCTGCTGGATGTGGGGGTCAACCGAGGAGGCTGAGTTGAAATGGACTCTCCTGTGGATGTGTCCTAATATGTTTTTGTGTCTATGGAGACCTTGGAATGAAGCGGTGGCCCTGGGGCCCTGAAGGGTTCTCCTAAACAGAGGCTTTGACACAGCTCCAACGTGCATGTTTCCCATGTGTAGATGAGATTTGTTCTGATGGGTGAGTCAAGAAACAGCCATATGCTGGTATTGAAATCCAGGCCTCTGAGGAGAGTTTCCTGGAAACCAAAGCAATGGATCCGATTAGTGCCTAGGGGCCTGTTCGTTCCTTTTTACCTCTGGGGACATCAGTCTACGGGTCTGAGTGCAGGTAGGTGCTCAGATGGGCTCAGATTGCCCCCTGTTTGTCCTGGGAAGCCACAACTATTGGGATGGCCTCAGGGACTTTGGAGGTTATCCTATTAGTAGGGTTGTGGCCATTGGAATGGGCACATACAATTCCCTTGGAGAGGGCAAGTACAGTCCTCAGGTTTGGCTCCAGGGCCCTGAGCCTGTAGGGTGTGTAGGCCAGAGCTGTTTGGACAGTTGTCTGAAAACACAAACTCGGCTCATGTTTTGGGTCATAGGTATGGCAGGACTGATCTACAGACCATGAGGAGAACACTTCGGGATATGAAAAAAGGGCGAGTGTGAGGCTCTTGCTCAAGTTTTTGTCTCTGGATATCGTGTCACTCATGGTCGTGAAATTGCCGGGTGACTTCATGGGAAATGGACGAGTCTTACTCTCTGGGGGTTTGGTCCCGTCCAAAGAGTTTGCGGTCATTCTGGGGATGGAAGAAGTCCGTTTTTTTGTTGTTGTTGTCGATTTGTTTCATTTTGTTTTTCAACCTCAGATGTCCCACCAAATGAGGGATTCCAGAGTAGAGCCCTGGGGTGGGGCGACTGGACAACCAGAAATCTGGTTAAAAATTGGGGACTAGGGACATGTCAAGCCCATTATGACATCTAATGGTCCAGCCACTGAGAGGACTTACTAGAGGTCAGGACTCACGCTGAGGTCACAATGCGTGTTTATGCTCTCGTCGCACTCAAAAATGGGCGGGGCCTCAGGGGGAATGCTGTTTTCTCCTACACTGAACGTTGGACAACATGCCAACCACAAGGTTTCTTGCCATGGATCAGGAAGAGTTCTGATTTCTGCATCACAGTCACCCGTGGGCAGTGATTGGAGATAAGGTCTAGGTTCTGAAGCCTGAAAACTGAGGTAGGGAAGAGATGATGACCTAAGGCCAGGGCGGGTCTGATGTGCTCAGGGTGCGGTCAGCTGTCTGGGTGTTGGTCAGCAGCTCTGGGCTCAGGTTCTGTCATACAGTGCATTAGTGCCCAGGTTAGACTATATAATTTGGGTTCATTCGAGTGCCGTGTAGGTTTATCTTCATTTAAGCTGCCTGGTCAGCTCATTAGGCAATATATTTTTTCTAGAGGGCAGGCAGAGTGCTTCATTGTCGGTCCAGAATTGCCAAACATGAGGGCTTCAGGGCCAGGAGAGTGAGGACGGAAGTCTGAGAACACAAGCTAGACTTCGGATTCAGGGTGAGGGCACGGCAGGTACCCCCTGCAGATCTGAACCAATATCTCATGCATCTGTAGTCAGGGCGAGGATCCGACGTTGGCTCAGTTTGGAGTTTCTGTGCATGACGGCCCCTTCATGAAGGGAGCGGAATCTCGAGGCCATGGAGGTTTTCCACGTTGGGAGATGTGGGATGCCCCCTTCAAGGATTCCTTCTGCGGGACAATTGAGACCAGTTGGACAGCTCCAGGACATCCCATATGGAATGACTCCAGAGCACCGTTCGAGGATGGATGCCTGGGAAGTCCGCCTCGCCTTCCAATTGTCTCCTAGCAACAAGACAGTTTAGATCTAATGGATCGGCGGGAGCAACCGGGGTGGCTGAGTTGAAATGCACTTTCCAGAGGATGGGTCCTAATATGTGTTTGTGTCCATGAGGGCCTTGGAATGGGGAGGTGGCACCGTACCCTGAAGTATTCTCCTAAGCTTTGGCATAGCTCCCATGCACAAGTTTCCTTGTGGAGACGAGATTTGTTCTGATGGGTGCCTCAGGAAATCCCCTCTGCTGGTATTGGAATCCAAGATTTTGAGGAGACATGCCTGTAAACCAAAGCAATGTATCCGATAATGGCCTCGGGTCCTGTCTGGTTCAATCTTCTTGGTATGAGTGGAGGTAGATGAGTGGAGGAAGATGCTCAGCTGGTATCAACCGCCCTTTTTTGTCCCGGGCGACCTACACTATTGGGATGGCCTCAGGGACTTTGGAGGGTTCTCCTAATTTGTACGACTTTGTCAATGGAATGGGCAGAATTCCCATGGATTGGGTGGGGGCAGTCCTAATGTGTGGCTCCAGGGGCCCCAGCCTGGAGGGAGTGTGGCCCAGGACTTTGAGGACATTAGACTGAAAACACAAACTCAGCTTAAGTTTGGGGACGTAGGTATGGCACGCCCGATCTACAAACCATGAGAAGAACTCTTCAGGATATGAAGAATGAGCGAGTCTGAGGCGCTTGCTCAGGCTTTTGTCTCTGGATTTTGTTTCAGCGATGGCCGTGGAATGTTGGGGAGTTCTCATGGGCCATGGACGAATCTTCCTCTCTGTGGATTTGGCCCGATCCCAATTGTTTTTCGTCAATCTGTGGGATGGGAGGACTCCTTTCAGGTTTGTTACCTCAGGTGTCCCACCAAAAGAGGAATTCCAAAGCAGAGCCCTGGCGAAGAGTGAAGGGACACCCCGAACTATGGTTAAAAATTGGGGCCTAGGGGCATGGCAAGCCCAATATGCTGTCTCTTCATATAGGCCCTGAGAGGCCTTACCTGAGGACTGGGCTCAGGCTGAGGGTCACAATGTGTGTTTGTGACCAATGTGGCCCGCAAGCATGGGCTGGGCCTCATGGGCCACGCTTGTTTCAACTACACTGAACGTTGGACAACATGCCAAGCACAAGGTTTCTTGCGATGGGGAAAGAGTTCTGATTTCTGCATCATTTTCAACCCTGGGCAGTGGTTGGAGATAAGGTCTAGGTTCTGGAGCCTGAAAACCGCAGTTGGGAAGAGATGACGACCTAAGGCCATGGCGGGTCCGATGTGCTCAGTGTGCGGCCAGCTGTCTGGGTGGGACCAGGAGGTCCAGGCTCAGGCTGGGTCAGAAGGGGAAATAGTGCACAGGTCAGCCTCTATGTTTGGGGTACAGCCGAATGGCGTGCAGGTTGATCCTCATTTGGGGTTTCGGGGTAGCCCTGAGGGCAATGTTTTACTTCTGTAGGGCAGGCAGAGTGCGGCATTGTAGTTCTGGATTGCCAAACTGGAGGGCTTGTGGGCCAGTAGTCTGAGGACGGAGTCTGAGAACCCAAGCTAGGCCTAGGTTTCTGGGTGAGGATATGGCAGGCACAATCTACAGACCTCAATAGAGATCTCGTGCATCTGAAGTCAGGGCAAGGATCAGACGATCGCTCAGGTTGGACTTTCTGCCCTGATGGCCCTTTCTTGAAGGGGGTTGGATCACGAGGACATGGGGGTTTTCCCACGATGGGAGTTGTGAGAAGCTCCAAACTGCAAAGATTCTTCTGCAGGACAATTGAGACCTGTTGGTTGGCTCCAGGCCAACGATTCCGAGCAGGGTTCTAAGGACGGATGGCTGGGTAGCCCACCTCGCATTCCAATTGTCTCCAAGCAACAAGACAGGTTAGATTTGCTGGATGTGGGGGGCAACCGAGGAGGCTGTGTTGAAATGGACTCTCCTGTGGATGTGTCCTAATATGTTTTTGTGTCTATAGAGACCTTGGAATGAAGCGGTGGCCCTGGGGCCCTGAAGGGTACTCCTAAACAGAGGCTTTGACACAGCTCCAACGTGCATGTTTCCCATGTGTAGATGAGATTTGTTCTGATGGGTGAGTCAAGAAACAGCCATATGCTGGTATTGAAATCCAGGATTCTGAGGAGAGTTTCCTGGAAAGCAAAGCAATGGATCCGATTAGTGCCTAGGGGCCTGTTCGTTCCTTTTTACCTCTGGGGACATCAGTCTAGGGGTCTGAGTGCAGGTAGGTGCTCAGATGGGCTCAGATTGCCCCTGTTTGTCCTTTGATTCCACAACTCTTGGGATGGCCTCAGGGACTTTGGAGGTTATCCTATTAGTAGGGTTGTGGCCATTGGAATGGGCACATACAATTCCCTTGGAGAGGGCAAGTACAGTCCTCAGGTTTGGCTCCAGGGCCCTGAGCCTGTAGGGTGTGTAGGCCAGAGCTGTTTGGACAGTTGTCAGAAAACACAAACTCGGCTCATGTTTTGGGTCATAGGTATGGCAGGACTGATCTACAGACCATGAGGAGAACACTTCGGGATATGAAAAAAGGGCGAGTGTGAGGCTCTTGCTCAAGTTTTTGTCTCTGGATATCGTGTCACTCATGGTCGTGAAATTGCCGGGTGACATCATGGGAAATGGACGAGTCTTACTCTCTGGGGGTTCGGTCCCGTCCAAAGAGTTTGCGGTCATTCTGGGGATGGAAGAAGTCCGTTTTTTTGTTGTTGTTGTCGATTTGTTTCATTTTGTTTTTCAAACTCAGATGTCCCACCAAATGAGGGATTCCAGAGTAGAGCCCTGGGGTGGGGCGACTGGACAACCAGAAATCTGGTTAAAAATTGGGGACTAGGGTCATGTCAAGCCCATTATGACATCTAATGGTCCAGCCACTGAGAGTACTTACTAGAGGACAGGACTCACGCTGAGGTCACAATGCGTGTTTATGCTCTCGTCGCACTCAAGAATGGGCGGGGCCTCAGGGGGAATGCTGTTTTCTCCTACACTGAACGTTGGACAACATGCCAACCACAAGGTTTCTTGCCATGGGTCAGGAAGAGTTCTGATTTCTGCATCACAGTCACCCGTGGGCAGTGATTGGAGATAAGGTCTAGGTTCTGAAGCCTGAAAACTGAGGTAGGGAAGAGATGATGAACTAAGGCCAGGGCGGGTCTGATGTGCTCGGGGTGCGGTCAGCTGTCTGGGTGTTGGTCAGCAGGTCCGGGCTCAGGTTGTGTCAGACAGTGCATTAGTGCCCAGGTTAGACTATATAATTTGGGTACATTCGAGTGCCGTATAGGTTTATCTTCATTTAAGCTGCCTCGGCAGCTCATTAGGCAATATATTTTTTCTAGAGGGCAGGCAGAGTGCTTCATTTTCGGTCCGGAATTGCCAAACATGAGGGCTTCGGGGCCAGGAGAGTGAGGACGGAAGTCTGAGAACACAAGCTGGACTTCGGATTCAGGGTGAGGGCACGGCAGGTACCCCCTGCAGATCTGAACCAATATCTCATGCATCTGAAGTCAGGGCGAGGATCCGACGTTGGTTCAGGTTGGAGTTTCTGTGCATGACGGCCCCTTCATGAAGGGAGCGGAATCTCGAGGCCATGGAGGTTTTCCACGTTGGGAGATGTGGGATGCCCCCTTCAAGGATTCCTTCTGCGGGACAATTGAGACCTGTTGGACAGCTCCCGGACATCCCGTATGGAATGACTCCAGAGCACCGTTCGAGGATGGATGCCTGGGAAGTCCGCCTCGCCTTCCAATTGTCTCCTAGCAACAAGACAGTTTAGATCTAATGGATCTGCGGGAGCAACCGGGGTGGCTGAGTTGAAATGCACTTTCCAGAGGATGGGTCCTAATGTATGTTTGTGTCCATGAGGGCCTTGGAATGCGGAGGTGGCACCGGGACCCTGAAGTATTCTCCTAAGCTTTGGCATAGCTCCCATGCACAAGTTTCCTTGTGGAGACGAGATTTGTTCTGATGGGTGCCTCAGGAAATCCCCTCTGCTGGTATTGGAATCCAGGCTTTTGAGGAGACATGCCTGTAAACCAAAGCAATGGATCCGATAATGGCCTCGGGTCCTGTCTGGTTCAATCTTCTTGGTATGAGTGGAGGTAGATGAGTGGAGGAAGATGCTCAGCTGGTATCAACCGCCCTTTTTTGTCCCGGGCGACCTACACTATTGGGATGGCCTCAGGGACTTTGGAGGGTTCTCCTAATTTGTACGATTTTTGACAATGGAATGGGCAGAATTCCCATGGATTGGGTGGGGGCAGTCCTAATGTGTGGCTCCAGGGGCCCCAGCCTGGAGGGAGCGTGGCCCAGGACTTTGAGGACAGAAGACTGAAAACACAAACTCAGCTTAGGTTTGGGGACGTAGGTATGGCACGCCCGATCTACAAACCATGAGAAGAACTCTTCAGGATATGAAGAATGAGCGAGTCTGAGGCGCTTGCTCAGGCTTTTGTCTCTGGATTTTGTTTCAGCGATGGCCGTGGAATGTTGGGGAGTTCTCATGGGCCATGGACGAATCTTCCTCTCTGTGGATTTGGCCCGATCCCAATTGTTTTTCGTCAATCTGTGGGATGGGAGGACTCCTTTCAGGTTTGTTACCTCAGGTGTCCCACCAAAAGAGGAATTCCAAAGCAGAGCCCTGGGGAAGAGTGAAGGGATACCCCGAACTATGGTTAAAAATTGGGGCCTAGGGGCATGGCAAGCCCAATATGCTGTCTCTTCATATAGGCCCTGAGAGGCCTTACCTGAGGACTGGGCTCAGGCTGAGGGTCACAATGTGTGTTTGTGACCAATGTGGCCCGCAAGCATGGGCTGGGCCTCATGGGCCACGCTTGTTTCAACTACACTGAACGTTGGACAACATGCCAACCACAAGGTTTCTTGCCATGGGGAAAGAGTTCTGATTTCTGCATCATTTTCAACCCTGGGCAGTGGTTGGAGATAAGGTCTAGGTTCTGGAGCCTGAAAACCGCAGTTGGTAAGAGATGACGACCTAAGGCCATGGCGGGTCCGATGTGCTCAGTGTGCGGCCAGCTGTCTGGGTGGGACCAGGAGATCCAGGCTCAGGCTGGGTCAGAAGGGGAAATAGTGCCCAGGTCAGCCTATATGTTTGGGGTACAGCCGATTGGCGTGCAGGTTGATCCTCATTTGGGGTTTCGGGGTAGCCCTGAGGGCAATGTTTTACTTCTGTAGGGCAGGCAGAGTGAGGCATTGTAGTTCTGGATTTCCAAACTGGAGGGCTTGTGGGCCAGTAGTCTGAGGACGGAGTCTGAGAACCCAAGCTAGGCCTAGGTTTCTGGGTGAGGATATGGCAGGCACAATCTACAGACCTCAATAGAGATCTCGTGCATCTGAAGTCAGGGCAAGGATCAGACGATCGCTCAGGTTGGACTTTCTGCCCTGATGGCCCTTTCGTGAAGGGGGTTGGATCACGAGGACATGGGGGTTTTCCCACGATGGGAGTTGTGAGAAGCTCCAAACTGCAAAGATTCTTCTGCAGGACAATTGAGACCTGTTGGTTGGCTCCAGGCCAACGATTCCGAGCAGGGTTCTAAGGATGGATGGCTGGGTAGCCCACCTCGCATTCCAATTGTCTCCAAGCAACAAGACAGGTTAGATCTGCTGGATGTGGGGGGCAACCGAGGAGGCTGAGTTGAAATGGACTCTCCTGTGGATGTGTCCTAATATGTTTTTGTGTCTATGGAGACCTTGGAATGAAGCGGTGGCCCTGGGGCCCTGAAGGGTTCTCCTAAACAGAGGCTTTGACACAGCTCCAACGTGCATGTTTCCCATGTGTAGATGAGATTTGTTCTGATGGGTGAGTCAAGAAACAGCCATATGCTGGTATTGAAATCCAGGCCTCTGAGGAGAGATGCCTGGAAACCAAAGCAATGGATCCGATTAGTGCCTAGGGGCCTGTTCGTTCCTTTTTACCTCTGGGGACATCAGTCTACGGGTCTGAGTGCAGGAAGGTGCTCAGATGGGCTCAGATTGCCCCCTGTTTGTCCTGGGAAGCCACAACTCTTGGGATGGCCTCAGGGACTTTGGAGGTTATCCTATTTGTAGGGTTGTGGCCATTGGAATGGGCACATACAATTCCCTTGGAGAGGGCAAGTACAGTCCTCAGGTTTGGCTCCAGGGCCCTGAGCCTGTAGGGTGTGTAGGCCAGAGCTCTTTGGACAGTTGTCTGAAAACACAAACTCGGCTTATGTTTTGGGTCATAGGTATGGCAGGACTGGTCTACAGACCATGAGGAGAACACTTCGGGATATGAAAAAAGGGCGAGTGTGAGGCTCTTGCTCAAGTTTTTGTCTCTGGATATCGTGTCACTCATGGTCGTGAAATTGCCGGGTGACTTCATGGGAAATGGACGAGTCTTACTCTCTGGGGGTTCGGTCCCGTCCAAAGAGTTTGGGGTCATTCTGGGGATGGAAGAAGTCCGTTTTTTTGTTGTTGTTGTCGATTTGTTTCATTTTGTTTTTCAACCTCAGATGTCCCACCAAATGAGGGATTCCAGAGTAGAGCCCTGGGGTGGGGCGACTGGACAACCAGAAATCTGGTTAAAAATTGGGGACGAGGGACATGTCAAGCCCATTATGACATCTAATGGACCAGCCACTGAGAGGACTTACTAGAGGACAGGACTCACGCTGAGGTCACAATGCGTGTTTATGCTCTCGTCGCACTCAAGAATGGGCGGGGCCTCAGGGTGAATGCTGTTTTCTCCTACACTGAACGTTGGACAACATGCCAACCACAAGGTTTCTTGCCATGGGTCAGGAAGAGTTCTGATTTCTGCATCACAGTCACCCGTGGGCAGTGATTGGAGATAAGGTCTAGGTTCTGAAGCCTGAAAACTGAGGTAGGGAAGAGATGATGACCTAAGGCCATGGCGGGTCTGATGTGCTCAGGGCGTGGTCAGCTGTCAGGGTGTTGGTCAGCAGGTCCGGGCTCAGGTTGTGTCAGACAGTGCATTTCTCCCCAGGTGAGACTATATAATTTGGGTACATTCGAGTGCCGTGTAGGTTTATCTTCATTTAAGCTGCCTGGTCAGCTCATTAGGCAATATATTTTTTCTAGAGGGCAGGCAGAGTGCTTCATTGTCGGTCCGGAATTGCCAAACCTGAGGGCTTCGGGGCCAGGAGAGTGAGGAAGGAAGTCTGAGAACACAAGCTGGACTTCGGATTCATGGTGAGGGCACGGCAGGTACCCCCTGCAGATCTGAACCAATATCTCATGCATCTGAAGTCAGGGCGAGGATCCGACGTTGGCTCAGGTTGGAGTTTCTGTGCATGACGGCCCCTTCATGAAGGGAGCGGAATCTCGAGGCCATGGAGGTTTTCCACGTTGGGAGATGTGGGATGCCCCCTTCAAGGATTCCTTCTGCGGGACAATTGAGACCTGTTGGACAGCTCCAGGACATCCCATATGTTATGACTCCAGAGCACCGTTCCAGGATGGATGCCTGGGAAGTCCGCCTCACCTTCCAATTGTCTCCTAGCAACAAGACAGTTTAGATCTAATGGATCTGCGGGAGCAACCGGGGTGGCTGAGTTGAAATGCACTTTCCAGAGGATGGGTCCTAATGTGTGTTTGTGTCCATGAGGGCCTTGGAAATGGGAGGTGGTACCGGGACCCTGAAGTATTCTCCTAAGCTTTGGCACAGCTCCCATGCACAAGTTTCCTTGTGGAGACGAGATTTGTTCTGATGGGTGCCTCAGGAAATCCCCTCTGCTGGTATTGGAATCCAGGCTTTTAAGGAGACATGCCTGTAAACCAAAGCAATGGATCCGATAATGGCCTCGGGTCCTGTCTGGTTCAATCTTCTTGGTATGAGTGGAGGTAGATGCTCAGCTGGTATCAACCGCCCTTTTTTGTCCCGGGCGACCTACACTATTGGGATGGCCTCAGGGACTTTGGAGGGTTCTCCTAATTTGTACGATTTTTGACAATGGAATGGGCAGAATTCCCATGGATTGGGTGGGGGCAGTCCTAATGTGTGGCTCCAGGGGCCCCAGCCTGGAGGGAGTGTGGCCCAGGACTTTGAGGACAGAAGACTGAAAACACAAACTCAGCTTAAGTTTGGGGACGTAGGTATGGCACGCCCGATCTACAAACCATGAGAAGAAATCTTCAAATATGAAGAATGAGCGAGTCTGAGTCGCTTGCTCAGGCTTTTGTCTCTGGATTTTGTTTCAGCGATGGCCGTGGAATGTTGGGGAGGTCTCATGGGCCATGGACGAATCTTTCTCTCTGTGGATTTGGCCCGATCCCAATTGTTTTTCGTCAATCTGTGTGATGGGAGGACTCCTTTCAGGTTTGTTACCTCTGGTGTCCCACAAAGAGGAATTCCAAAGCAGAGCCCTGGGGAAGAGTGAAGGGACACCCCGAACTATGGTTAAAAATTGGGGCCTAGGGGCATGGCAAGCCCAATATGCTGTCTCTTCATATAGGCCCTGAGAGGCCTTACCTGAGGACTGGGCTCAGGCTGAGGGTCACATTGTGTGTTTGTGACCAATGTGGCCCGCAAGCATGGGTTAAGCCTCATGGGCCACGCTTGTTTCAACTACACTGAATGTTGGACAACATGCCAAGCACAAGGTTTATTGCCATGGGGAAAGATTTCTGATTTCTGCATCGTTTTCAACCCTGGGCAGTGGTTGGAGATAAGGTCTAGGTCCTGGAGCCTGAAAACCGCAGTTGGGAAGAGATGACGACCTAAGGCCATGGCGGGTCCGATGTGCTCAGTGTGCGGCCAGCTGTCTGAGTGGGACCAGGAGGTCCAGGCTCAGGCTGGGTCAGAAGGGGAAATAGTGCCCAGGTCAGCCTCTATGTTTGGGGTACAGCCGAATGGCGTGCAGGTTGATCCTCATTTGGAGTTTCGGGTAGCCCTGAGGGCAATGTTTTACTTCTGTAGGGCAGGCAGAGTGCGGCATTGTAGTTCTGGATTGCCAAACTGGAAGGCTTGTGGCCCAGTAGTCTGAGGACGGAGTCTGAGAACCCAAGCCAAGCCTAGGTTACTGGGTGAGGATATGGCAGTCACAATCTACAGACTTCAATAGAGATCTCGTGCATCTGAAGTCCGGGTAAGGATCAGACGTTTGCTCAGGTTGGATTTTCTGCCCTGATGGCCCTTTCTTGAAGGGGGTTGGATCACGAGGACATGGGGGTTTTCCCACGATGGGAGTTGTGAGAAGCTCCAAACTGCAAAGATTCTTCTGCAGGACAATTGAGACCTGTTGGTTGGCTCCAGGCCAACGATTCCGAGCAGGGTTCTAAGGATGGATGGCTGGGTAGCCCACCTCGCATTCCAATTGTCTCCAAGCAACAAGACAGGTTAGATCTGCTGGATGTGGGGGGCAACCGAGGAGGCTGAGTTGAAATGGACTCTCCTGTGGATGTGTCCTAATATGTTTTTGTGTCTATGGAGACCTTGGAATGAAGCGGTGGCCCTGGGGCCCTGAAGGGTTCTCCTAAACAGAGGCTTTGACACAGCTCCAACGTGCATGTTTCCCATGTGTAGATGAGATTTGTTCTGATGGGTGAGTCAAGAAACAGCCATATGCTGGTATTGAAATCCAGGCCTCTGAGGAGAGTTTCCTGGAAACCAAAGCAATGGATCCGATTAGTGCCTAGGGGCCTGTTCGTTCCTTTTTACCTCTGGGGACATCAGTCTACGGGTCTGAGTGTAGGAAGGTGCTCAGATGGGCTCAGATTGCCCCCTGTTTGTCCTGGGAAGCCACAACTCTTGGGATGGCCTCAGGGACTTTGGAGGTTATCCTATTAGTAGGGTTGTGGCCATTGGAATGGGCACATACAATTCCCTTGGAGAGGGCAAGTACAGTCCTCAGGTTTGTCTCCAGGGCCCTGAGCCTGTAGGGTGTGTAGGCCAGAGCTCTTTGGACAGTTGTCTGAAAACACAAACTCGGCTTATGTTTTGGGTCATAGGTATGGCAGGACTGATCTACAGACCATGAGGAGAACACTTCGGGATATGAAAAAAGGGCGAGTGTGAGGCTCTTGCTCAAGTTTTTGTCTCTGGATATCGTGTCACTCATGGTCGTGAAATTGCCGGGTGACTTCATGGGAAATGGACGAGTCTTACTCTCTGGGGGTTCGGTCCCGTCCAAAGAGTTTGGGGTCATTCTGGGGATGGAAGAAGTCCGTTTTTTTGTTGTTGTTGTCGATTTGTTTCATTTTGTTTTTCAACCTCAGATGTCCCACCAAATGAGGGATTCCAGAGTAGAGCCCTGGGGTGGGGCGACTGGACAACCAGAAATCTGGTTAAAAATTGGGGACTAGGGACATGTCAAGCCCATTATGACATCTAATGGTCCAGCCACTGAGAGGACTTACTAGAGGACAGGACTCACGCTGAGGTCACAATGCGTGTTTATGCTCTCGTCGCACTCAAGAATGGGCGGGGCCTCAGGGTGAATGCTGGTTTCTCCTACACTGAACGTTGGACAACATGCCAACCACAAGGTTTCTTGCCATGGGTCAGGAAGAGTTCTGATTTCTGCATCACAGTCACCCGTGGGCAGTGATTGGAGATAAGGTCTAGGTTCTGAAGCCTGAAAACTGAGGTAGGGAAGAGATGATGACCTAAGGCCAGGGCGGGTCTGATGTGCTCAGGGTGCGGTCAGCTGTCTGGGTGTTGTTCAGCAGGTCCGGGGTCAGGTTGTGTCAGACAGTGCATTAGTGCCCAGGTTAGACTATATAATTTGGGTACATTCGAGTGCCGTGTAGGTTTATCTTCATTTAAGCTGCCTGGTCAGCTCATTAGGCAATATATTTTTTCTAGAGGGCAGGCAGAGTGCTTCATTGTCAGTCCGGAATTGCCAAACATGAGGGCTTCGGGGCCAGGAGAGTGAGGACGGAAGTCTGAGAACACAAGCTAGACTTCGGATTCAGGGTGAGGGCACGGCAGGTACCCCCTGCAGATCTGAACCATTATCTCATGCATCTGAAGTCAGGGCAAGGATCCGACGTTGGCTCAGTTTGGAATTTCTGTGCATGACGGCCCCTTCATGAAGGGAGCGGAATCTCGAGGCCATGGAGGTTTTCCACGTTGGGAGATGTGGGATGCCCCCTTCAAGGATTCCTTCTACGGGACAATTGAGACTTGCTGGACAGCTCCAGGACATCCCATATGGAATGACTCCAGAACACCGTTCGAGGATGGATGCCTGGGAAGTCCGCCTCGCCTTCCAATTGTCTCCTAGCAACAAGACAGTTTAGATCTAATGGATCTGCGGGAGCAACCGGGGTGGCTGAGTTGAAATGCACTATCCAGAGGATGGGTCCTAATGTGTGTTTGTGTCCATGAGGGCCCTGGAATGGGGAGGTGGCACTGGGACCCTGAAGTATTCTCCTAAGCTTTGGCATAGCTCCCATGCACAAGTTTCCTTGTGGAGACGAGATTTGTTCTGATGGGTGCCTCAGGATATCCCCTCTGCTGCTATTGGAATCCAGGCTTTTTAGGAGACATGCCTGTAAACCAAAGCAATGGATCCGATAATGGCCTCGGGTCCTGTCTGGTTCAATCTTCTTGGTATGAGTGGAGGTAGATGAGTGGAGGTAGATGCTCAGCTGGTATCAACCGCCCTTTTTTGTCCTGGGCGACCTACACTATTGGGATGGCCTCAGGGACTTTGGAGGGTTCTCCTAATTTGTACGATTTTTGACAATGGAATGGGCAGAATTCCATGGATTGGGTGGGGGCAGTCCTAATGTGTGGCTCCAGGGGCCCCAGCCTGGAGGGAGTGTGGCCCAGGACTTTGAGGACAGAAGACTGAAAACACAAACTCAGCTTAAGTTTGGGGACGTAGGTATGGCACGCCCGATCTACAGACCATGAGAAGAACTCTTCAGGATATGAAGAATGAGCGAGTCTGAGGCGCTTGCTCAGGCTTTTGTCTCTGAATTTTGTTTCAGCGATGGCCGTGGAATGTTGGGGAGGTCTCATGGGCCATGGACGAATCTTCCTCTCTGTGGATTTGGCCCGATCCCAATTGTTTTTCGTCAATCTGTGGGATGGGAGGACTCCTTTCAGGTTTGTTACCTCTGGTGTCCCACCAGAAGAGGAATTCCAAAGCAGAGCCCTGGGGAAGAGTGAAGGGACACCCCGAACTATGGTTAAAAATTGGGGCCTGGGGGCATGGCAAGCCCAATATGCTGTCTCTTCATATAGGCCCTGAGAGGCCTTACTTGAGGACTGGGCTCAGGCTCAGGGTCACAATGTGTGTTTGTGACCAATGTGGCCCGCAAGCATGGGCTGGGCCTCATGGGCCACGCTTGTTTCAACTACACTGAACGTTGGACAAAATGCCATGCACAAGGTTTCTTGCCATGGGGAAAGAGTTCTGATTTCTGCATCATTTTCAACCCTGGGCAGTGTTGGAGATAAGGTCTAGGTCCTGGAGCCTGAAAACCGCAGTTGGGAAGAGATGACGACCTAAGGCCATGGCGGGTATGATGTGCTCAGTGTGCGGCCAGCTGTCTGGGCGGGACCAGGAGGTCCAGGCTCAGGCTGGGTCAGAAGGGGAAATAGTGCCCAGGTCAGCCTATATGTTTGGGGTACAGCCGATTGGCATGCAGGTTGATCCTCATTTGGGGTTTCGAGGTAGCCCTGAGGGCAATGTTTTACTTCTGTAGGGCAGGCAGAGTGTGGCATTGTAGTTCTGGATTGCCCAACTGGAGGGCTTGTGGGCCAGTAGTCTGAGGACGGAGTCTGAGAACCCAAGCTAGGCCTAGGTTTCTGGGTGAGGATATGGCAGGCACAATCTACAGACCTCAATAGAGATCTCGTGCATCTGAAGTCAGGGCAAGGATCAGACGATCGCTCAGGTTGGACTTTGTGCCCTGATGGCCCTTTCTTGAAGGGGGTTGGATCACGAGGACATGGGGGTTTTCCCACGATGGGAGTTGTGAGAAGCTCCAAACTGCAAAGATTCTTCTGCAGGACAATTGAGACCTGTTGGTTGGCTCCAGGCCAACGATTCCGAGCAGGGTTCTAAGGATGGATGGCTGGGCAGCCCACCTCGCATTCCAATTGTCTCCAAGCAACAAGACAGGTTAGATCTGCTGGATGTGGGGGGCAACCGAGGAGGCTGAGTTGAAATGGACTCTCCTGTGGATGTGTCCTAATATGTTTTTGTTTCTATGGAGACCTTGGAATGAAGCGGTGGACCTGGGGCCCTGAAGGGTTCTCCTAAACAGAGGCTTTGACACAGCTCCAACGTGCATGTTTCCCATGTGTGGATGAGATTTGTTCTGATGGGTGAGTCAAGAAACAGCCATATGCTGGTATTGAAATCCAGGACTCTGAGGAGAGATGCCTGGAAACCAAAGCAATGGATCCGATTAGTGCCTAGGGGCCTGTTCGTTCCTTTTTACCTCTGGGGACATCAGTCTACGGGTCTGAGTGCAGGTAGGTGCTCAGATGGGCTCAGATTGCCCCTGTTTGTCCTGGGACGCCACAACACTTGGGATGGCCTCAGGGACTTTGGAGGTTATCCTATTAGTAGGGTCGTGGCCATTGGAATGGGCACATACAATTCCCTTGGAGAGGGCAAGTACAGTCTTCAGGTTTGGCTCCAGGGCCCTGAGCCTGTAGGGTGTGTAGGCCAGAGCTGTTTGGACAGTTGTCTGAAAACACAAACTCGGCTTATGTTTTGGGTCATAGGTATGGCAGGACTGATCTACAGACCATGAGGAGAACACTTCGGGATATGAAAAAAGGGCGAGTGTGAGGCTCTTGCTCAAGTTTTTGTCTCTGGATATCGTGTCACTCATGGTCGTGAAATTGCCGGGTGACTTCATGGGAAATGGACGAGTCTTACTCTCTGGGGGTTCGGTCCCGTCCAAAGATTTAGGGTCATTCTGGGGATGGAAGAAGTCCGTTTTTTTTTTGTTGTTGTCGATTTGTTTCATTTTGTTTTTCAACCTCAGATGTCCCACCAAATGAGGGATTCCAGAGTAGAACCCTGGGGTGGGGCGACTGGACAACCAGAAATCTGGTTAAAAATTGGGGACTAGGGACATGTCAAGCCCATTATGACATCTTATGGTCCAGCCACTGAGAGGACTTACTAGAGGACAGGAGTCACGCTGAGGTCAAAATGCGTGTTTATGCTCTCGTCGCACTCAAGAATGGGCGGGGCCTCAGGGTGAATGCTGGTTTCTCCTACACTGAACGTTGGACAACATGCCAACCACAAGGTTTCTTGCCATGGGTCAGGAAGAGTTCTGATTTCTGCATCACAGTCACCCGTGGGCAGTGATTGGAGATAAGGTCTAGGTTCTGAAGCCTGAAAACTGAGTTAGTGAAGAGATGATGACCTAAGGCCATGGCGGGTCTGATGTGCTCAGGGTGTGGTCAGCTGTCTGGGTGTTGGTCAGCAGGTCCGGGCTCAGGTTGTGTCAGACAGTGCATTAGTGTCAGGTTAGACTATATAATTTGGGTACATTCGAGTGCCGTGTAGGTTTATCTTCATTTAAGCGGCCTGGGCAGCTCATTAGGCAATATATTTTTTCTAGAGGGCAGGCAGAGTGCTTCATTGTCGGTCCGGAATTGCCAAACATGAGGGCTTCGGGGCCAGGAGAGTGAGGACGGAAGTCTGAGAACACAAGCTAGACTTCGGATTCAGGGTGAGGGCACGGCAGGTACCCCCTGCAGATCTGAACCAATATCTCATGCATCTGAAGTCAGGGCGAGGATCCGACGTTGGCTCAGGTTGGAGTTTCTGTGCATGACGGCCCCTTCATGAAGGGAGCGGAATCTCGAGGCCATGGAGGTTTTCCACGTTGGGAGATGTGGGATGCCCCCTTCAAGGATTCCTTCTGCGGGACAATTGAGACCTGTTGGACAGCTCCAGGACATCCCATATGGAATGACTCCAGAGCACTGTTCCAGGATGGATGCCTGGGAAGTCCGCCTCGCCTTCCAATTGTCTCCTAGCAACAATACAGTTTAGATCTAATGGATCTGCGGGAGCAACCGGGGTGGCAGAGTTGAAATGCACTTTCCAGAGGATGGGTCCTAACGTGTGTTTGTGTCCATGAGGGCCTTGGAATGGGGAGGTGGCACCGGGACCCTGAAGTATTCTCCTAAGCTTTGGCATAGCTCCCATGCACAAGTTTCCTTGTGGAGACGAGATTTGTTCTGATGGGTGCCTCAGAAAATCACCTCTGCTGGTAATGGAATCCAGGCTTTTGAGGAGACATGCCTGTAAACCAAAGCAATGGATCCGATAATGGCCTCGGGTCCTGTCTGGTTCAATCTTCTTGGTATGAGTGGAGGTAGATGAGTGGAGGTAGATGCTCAGCCGGTATCAACCGCCCTTTTTTGTCCCGGGCGACCTATACTATTGGGATGGCCTCAGGGACTTTGGAGGGTTCTCCTAATTTGTACGATTTTTGACAATGGAATGGGCAGAATTCCCATGGATTGGGTGGGGGCAGTCCTAATGTGTGGCTCCAGGGGCCCCAGCCTGGAGGGAGTGTGGCCCAGGACTTTGAGGACAGAAGACTGAAAACACAAACTCAGCTTAAGTTTGGGGACGTAGGTATGGCACGCCCGATCTACAAACCATGAGAAGAACTCTTCAGGATATGAAGAATGAGCGAGTCTGAGGCGCTTGCTCAGGCTTTTGTCTCTGGATTTTGTTTCAGCGATGGCCGTGGAATGTTGGGGAGGGCTCATGTGCCATGGACGAATCTTCCTCTCTGTGTTTTGGCCCGATCCCAATTGTTTTTCGTCAATCTGTGGGATGGGAGGACTCCTTTCAGGGTTGTTACCTCAGGTGTCCCACCAAAAGAGGAATTCCAAAGCAGAGCCCTGGGGAAGAGTGAAGGGACAACCCGAACTATGGTTAAAAATTGGGGCCTAGGGGCAAGGCAATCCCAATATGCTGTCTCTTCATATAGGCCCTGAGAGGCCTTACCTGAGGACTGGGCTCAGGCTGAGGGTCACAATGTGTGTTTGTGACCAATGTGGCCCGCAAGCATGGGCTGGGCATCATGGGCCACGCTTGTTTCAACTACACCGAACGTTGGACAACATGCCAACCACAAGGTTTCTTGCCATGGGGAAAGAGTTCTGATATCTGCATCATTTTCAACCCTGGGCAGTGGTTGGAAATAAGGTCTAGGTTCTGGAGCCTGAAAACCGCAGTTGGGAAGAGATGACGACCTAAGGCCATGGCGGGTCCGATGTGCTCAGTGTGCGGCCAGCTGTCTGGGTGGGACCAGGAGGTCCAGGCTCAGGCTGGGTCAGAAGGGGAAATAGTGCCCAGGTCAGCCTATATGTTTGGGGTACAGCCGAATGGCGTGCAGGTTGATCCTCATTTGCGGTTTCGGGGTAGCCCTGAGGGCAATGTTTTACTTCTGTAGGGCAGGCAGAGTGCGGCATTGTAGTTCTGGATTTCCAAACTGGAGGGCTTGTGGGCAAGTAGTCTGAGGACGGAGTCTGAGAACCCAAGCTAGGCCTAGGTTTCTGGGTGAGGATATGGCAGGCACAATCTACAGACCTCAATAGAGATCTCGTGCATCTGAAGTCAGGGCAAGGACAGACGATCGCTCAGGTTGGACTTTCTGCCCTGATGGCCCTTTCTTGAAGGGGGTTGGATCACGAGGACATGGGGGTTTTCCCACGATGGGAGTTGTGAGAAGCTCCAAACTGCAAAGATTCTTCTGCAGTACAATTGAGACCTATTGGTTGGCCCCAGGCCAACGATTCCGAGCAGGGTTCTAAGGATGGATGGCTGGGTAGCCCACCTCGCATTCCAATTGTCTCCAAGCAACAAGACAGGTTAGATCTGCTGGATGTGGGGGGCAACCGAGGAGGCTGAGTTGAAATGGACTCTCCTGTGGATGTGTCCTAATATGTTTTTGTGTCTATGGAGACCTTGGAATGAAGCGGTGGCCCTGGGGCCCTGAAGGGTTCTCCTAAACAGAGGCTTTGACACAGCTCCAACGTGCATGTTTCCCATGTGTAGATGAGATTTGTTCTGATGGGTGAGTCAAGAAACCGCCATATGCTGGTATTGAAATCCAGGCCTCTGAGGAGAGATGCCTGGAAACCAAAGCAATGGAACCGAATAGTGCCTAGGGGCCTGTTCGTTCCTTTTTACCTCTGGGGACATCAGTCTACGGGTCTGAGTGCAGGTAGGTGTTCAGATGGGCTCAGATTGCCCCTGTTTGTCCTGGGAAGCCACAACTCTTGGGATGGCCTCAGGGACTTTGGAGGTTATCCTATTAGTAGGGTTGTGGCCATTGGAATGGGCACATACAATTCCCTTGGAGAGGGCAAGTACAGTCCTCAGGTTTGGCTCCAGGGCCCTGAGCCTGTAGGGTGTGTAGGCCAGAGCTGTTTGGACAGTTGTCTGAAAACACAAACTCGGCTTATGTTTTGGGTCATAGGTATGGCAGGACTGATCTACAGACCATGAGGAGAACACTTCGGGATATGAAAAAAGGGCGAGTGTGAGGCTCTTGCTCAAGTTTTTGTCTCTGGATATCGTGTCACTCATGGTCGTGAAATTGCCGGGTGACTTCATGGGAAATGGACGAGTCTTACTCTCTGGGGTTTCGGTCCCCTCCAAAGAGTTTGCGGTCATTCTGGGGATGGAAGAAGTCCGTTTTTTTGTTGTTGTTCTCGATTTGTTTCATTTTGTTTTTCAACCTCAGATGTCCCACCAAATGAGGGATTCCAGACTAGAGCCCTGGGGTGGGGCGACTGGACAACCAGAAATCTGGTTAAAAATTGGGGACTAGGGACATGTCAAGCCCATTATGACATCTTATGGTCCAGCCACTGAGAGGACTTACTAGAGGTCAGGACTCACGCTGAAGTCACAATGCGTGTTTATGCTCTCGTCGCACTCAAGAATGGGCGGGGCCTCAGGGTGAATGCTGGTTTCTCCTACACTGAACGTTGGACAACATGCCAACCACAAGGTTTCTTGCCATGGGTCAGGAAGAGTTCTGATTTCTGCATCACAGTCACCCGTGGGCAGTGATTGGAGATAAGGTCTAGGTTCTGAAGCCTGAAAACTGAGTTAGTGAAGAGATGATGACCTAAGGCCATGGCGGGTCTGATGTGCTCAGGGTGCGGTCAGCTGTCTGGGTGTTGGTCAGCAGGTCCGGGCTCAGGTTGTGTCAGACAGTGCATTAGTGCCCAGGTTAGACTATATAATTTGGTTACATTCGAGTGCCGTGTAGGTTTATCTTCATTTAAGCTGCCTGGGCAGCTCATTAGGCAATATATTTTTTCTAGAGGGCAGGCAGAGTGCTTCATTGTCGGTCCGGAATTGCCAAACATGAGGGCTTCGGGGCCAGGAGAGTGAGGACGGAATTCTGAGAACACAAGCTAGACTTCGGATTCAGGGTGAGGGCACGGCAGGTACCCCCTGCAGATCTGAACCAATATCTCATGCATCTGAAGTCAGGGCAAGGATCCGACGTTGGCTCAGGTTGGAGTTTCTGTGCATGACGGCCCCTTCATGAAGGGAGCGGAATCTGAGGCCATGGAGGTTTTCCACGTTGGGAGATGTGGGATGCCCCCTTCAAGGATTCCTTCTGCGGGACAATTGAGACCTGTTGGACAGCTCCAGGACATCCCATATGGAATGACTCCAGAGCACTGTTCCAGGATGGATGCCTGGGAAGTCCGCCTCGCCTTCCAACTGTCTCCTAGCAACAAGACAGTTTAGATCTAATGGATCTGCAGGAGCAACCTGGGTGGCTGAGTTGAAATGCACTTTCCAGAGGATGAGTCCTAACGTGTGTTTGTATCCATGAGGGCCTTGGAATGGGGAGGTGGCACCGGGACCCTGAAGTATTCTCCTAAGCTTTGGCATAGCTCCCATGCACAAGTTTCCTTGTGGAGACGAGATTTGTTCTGATGGGTGCCTCAGGAAATCCCCTCTGCTGGTATTGGAATCCAGGCTTTTGAGGAGACATGCCTGTAAACCAAAGCAATGGATCCGATAATGGCCTCGGGTCCTGTCTGGTTCAATCTTCTTGGTATGAGTGGAGGTAGATGAGTGGAGGTAGATGCTCAGCCGGTATCAACCGCCCTTTTTTGTCCTGGGCGACCTACACTATTGGGATGGCCTCAGGGACTTTGGAGGGTTCTCCTAATTTGTACGATTTTTGACAATGGAATGGGCAGAATTCCCATGGATTGGGTGGGGGCAGTCCTAATGTGTGGCTCCAGGGGCCGCAGCCTGGAGGGAGTGTGGCCCAAGACTTTGAGGACAGAAGACTGAAAACACAAACTCAGCTTAAGTTTGGGGCCGTAGGTATGGCACGCCCGATCTACAAACCATGAGAAGAACTCTTCTGGATATGAAGAATGAGCGAGTCTGAGGCGCTTGCTCAGGCTTTTGTCTCTAGATTTTGTTTCAGCGATGGCCGTGGAATGTTGGGGAGGGCTCATGTGCCATGGACGAATCTTCCTCTCTGTGTTTTGGCCCGATCCCAATTGTTTTTCGTCAATCTGTGGGATGGGAGGACTCCTTTCAGGTTTGTTACCTCTGGTGTCCCACCAAAAGAGGAATACCAAAGCAGAGCCCTGGGGAAGAGTGAAGGGACAACCCGAACTATGGTTAAAAATTGGGGCCTAGGGGCATGGCAATCCCAATATGCTGTCTCTTCATATAGGCCCTGAGAGGCCTTACCTGAGGACTGGGCTCAGGCTGAGGGTCACAATGTGTGTTTGTGACCAATGTGGCCCGCAAGCATGGGCTGGGCCTCATGGGCCACGCTTGTTTCAACTACACCGAACGTTGGACAACATGCCAACCACAAGGTTTCTTGCCATGGGGAAAGAGTTCTGATTTCTGCATCATTTTAAACCCTGGGCAGTGGTTGGAGATAAGTTCTAGGTTCTGGAGCCTGAAAACCGCAGTTGGGAAGAGATGACGACCTAAGGCCATGGCGGGTCCGATATGCTCAGTGTGCGGCCAGCTGTCTGGGTGGGACCAGGAGGTCCAGGCTCAGGCTGGGTCAGAAGGGGAAATAGTGCCAGGTCAGCCTATATGTTTGGGGTACAGCCGAATGGCGTGCAGGTTGATCCTCATTTGCGGTTTAGGGGTAGCCCTGAGGGCAATGTTTTACTTCTGTAGGGCACGCAGAATGCGGCATTGTAGTTTTGGATTGCCCAACTGGAGGGCTTGTGGGCCAGTAGTCTGAGGACGGAGACTGAGAACCCAAGCTAGGCCTAGGTTTCTGGGTGAGGATATGGCAGGCACAATCTACAGACCTCAATAGAGATCTCGTGCATCTGAAGTCAGGGCAAGGATCAGACGATCGCTCACGTTGGACTTTCTGCCCTGATGGCCCTTTCTTGAAGGGGGTTGGAACTCGATGACATGGGGGTTTTCCCACGATGGGAGTTGTGAGAAGCTCCAAACTGCAAAGATTCTTCTGCAGGACAATTGAGACCTGTTGGTTGGCTCCAGGCCAACGATTCCGAGCAGGGTTCTAAGGATGGATGGCTGGGTAGCCCACCTCGCATTCCTATTGTCTCCAAGCAACAAGACAGGTTAGATCTGCTGCATGTGGCGGGCAACCGAGGAGGCTGAGTTGAAATGGACTCTCCTGTGGATGTGTCCTAATATGTTTTTGTGTCTATGGAGACCTTGGAATGAAGCGGTGGCCCTGGGCCCTGAAGGGTTCTCCTAAACAGAGGCTTTGACACAGCTCCAACGTGCATGTTTCCCATGTGTAGATGAGATTTGTTCTGATGGGTGAGTCAAGAAACAGCCATATGCTGGTACTGAAATCCAGGCCTCTGAGGAGAGATGCCTGGAAACCAAAGCAATGGATCCGATTAGTGCCTAGGGGCCTGTTCGTACCTTTTTACCTCTGGGGACATCAGTCTATGGGTCTGAGTGCAGGTAGGTGCTCAGATGGGCTCAGATTGCCCCTGTTTTTCCTGGGAAGCCACAACTCTTGGGATGGCCTAAGGGAATTTGGAGGTTATCCTATTAGTAGGGTCGTGGCCATTGGAATGGGCACATACAATTCCCTTGGAGAGGGCAAGTACAGTCCTCAGGTTTGGCTCCAGGGCCCTGAGCCTGTAGGGTGTGTAGGCCAGAGCTGTTTGGACAGTTGTCTGAAAACACAAACTCGGCTTATGTTTTGGGTCATAGGTATGGCAGGACTGATCTACAGACCATGAGGAGAACACTTCGGGATATGAAAAAAGGGCGAGTGTGAGGCTCTTGCTCAAGTTTTTGTCTCTGGATATCGTGTCACTCATGGTCGTGAAATTGCCGGTTGACTTCATGGGTAATGGACGAGTCTTACTCTCTGGGGGTTCGGTCCCGTCCACAGAGTTTGGGGTCATTCTGGGGATGGAAGAAGTCCGTTTTTTTGTTGTTGTTGTCGATTTGTTTCATTTTGTTTTTCAACCTCAGATGTCCCACCAAATGAGGGATTCCAGAGTAGAGCCCTGGGGTGGGGCGACTGGACAACCAGAAATCTGGTTAAAAATTGGGGACTAGGGACATGTCAAGCCCATTATGACATCCTATGGACCAGCCACTGAGAGGACTTACTAGAGGACAGGACTCACGCTGAGGTCACAATGCGTGTTTATGCACTCGTCACACTCAAGAATGGGCGGGGCCTCAGGTTGAATGCTGGTTTCTCCTACACTGAACGTTGGACAACATGCCAACCACAAGGTTTCTTGCCATGGGTCAGGAAGAGTTCTGATTTCTGCATCACAGTCACCCGTGGGCAGTGATTGGAGATAAGGTCTAGGTTCTGAAGCCTGAAAACTGAGGTAGGGAAGAGATGATGACCTAAGGCCATGGCGTGTCTGATGTGCTCAGCGTGCGGTCAGCTGTCTGGGTGTTGGTCAGCAGGTCCGGGCTCCGGTTGTGTCAGACAGTGCATTAGTGCCCAGGTTAGACTATATAATTTGGGTACATTCGAGTGCCGTGTAGGTTTATCTTCATTTAAGCTGCCTGGGCAGCTCATTAGGCAATATATTTTTCTAGAGGGCAGGCAGAGTGCTTCATTGTCGGTCCTGAATTGCCAAACATGAGGGCTTCAGGGCCAGGAGAGTGAGGACGGAAGTCTGAGAACACAAGCTAGACTTCGGATTCAGGGTGAGGGCACGGCAGGTACCCCCTACAGATCTGAACCAATATCTCATGCATCTGAAGTCAGGGCGAGGATCCGACGTTGGCTCAGGTTGGAGTTTCTGTGCATGACGGCCCCTTCATGAAGGGAGCGGAATCTCGAGGCCATGGAGGTTTTCCACGTTGGGAGATGTGGGATGCCCCCTTCAAGGATTCCTTCTGCGGGACAATTGAGACCTGTTGGACAGCTCCAGGACATCCCATATGAAATGACTCCAGAGCACCGTTCCAGGATGGATGCCTGGGAAATCCGCCTCGCCTTCCAATTGTCTCCTAGCAACAAGACAGTTTAGATCTAATGGATCTGCGGGATCAACCGGGGTGGCTGAGTTGAAATGCACTTTCCAGAGGATGGTTCCTAACGTGTGTTTGTGTCCATGAGGGCCTTGGAATGGGGAGGTGGCACCGGGACCCTGAAGTATTCTCCTAAGCTTTGGCATAGCTCCCATGCACAAGTTTCCTTGTGGAGACAAGATTTGTTCTGATGGGTGCCTCAGGAAATCCCCTCTGCTGGTATTGGAATCCAGGCTTTTGAGGAGACATGCCTGTAAACCAAAGCAATGGATCCGATAATGGCCTCGGGTCCTGTCTGGTTCAATCTTCTTGGTATGAGTGGAGGTAGATGAGTGGAGGTAGATGCTCAGCCGGTATCAACCGCCCTTTTTTGTCCCGGGGGACCTACACTATTGGGATGGCCTCAGGGACTTTGGAGAGTTCTCCTAATTTGTACGATTTTTGACAATGGAATGGGCAGAATTCCCATGGATTGGGTGGGGGCAGTCCTAATGTGTGGCTCCAGGGGCCCCAGCCTGGAGGGAGTGTGGCCCAGGACTTTGAGGACAGAAGACTGAAAACACAAACTCAGCTTAAGTTTGGGGACGTAGGTATGGCACGCCCGATCTACAAACCATGAGAAGAACTCTTCAGGATATGAAGAATGAGCGAGTCTGAGGAGCTTGCTCAGGCTTTTGTCTCTAGATTTTGTTTCAGCGATGGCCGTGGAATGTTGGGGAGGTCTCATGGGCCATGGACGAATCTTCCTCTCTGTGGATGTGGCCTGATCCCAATTGTTTTTCGTCAATCTGTGGGATGGGAGGACTCCTTTCAGGTTTGTTACCTCAGGTGTCCCACCAAAAGAGGAATTCCAAAGCAGAGCCCTGGGGAAGAGTGAAGGGACAACCCGAACTATGGTTAAAAATTGGGGCCTAGGGGCATGGCAAGCCCAATATGCTGTCTCTTCATATAGGCCCTGAGAGGCCTTACCTGAGGACTGGGCTCAGGCTGAGGGTCACAATGTGTGTTTGTGACCAATGTGGCCCGCAAGCATGGGCTGGGCCTCATGGGCCACGCTTGTTTCAACTACACTGAATGTTGGACAACATGCCAACCACAAGGTTTCTTGCCATGGGGAAAGAGTTCTGATTTCTGCATCATTTTCAACCCTGGGCAGTGGTTGGAGATAAGGTCTAGGTTCTGGAGCCTGAAAACCGCAGTTGGGAAGAGATGACGACCTAAGGCCATGGCGGGTCCGATGTGCTCAGTGTGCGGCCAGCTGTCTGGGTGGGACCAGGAGGTCCAGGCTCAGGCTGGGTCAGAAGGGGAAATAGTGCCCAGGTCAGCCTCTATGTTTGGGGTACAGCCGAATGGCGTGCAGGTTGATCCTCATTTGGGGTTTCGGGGTAGCCCTGAGGGCAATGTTTTACTTCTGTAGGGCAGGCAGAGTGCGGCATTGTAGTTCTGGATTGCCCAACTGGAGGGCTTGTGGGCCAGTAGTCTGAGGACGGAGTCTGAAAACCCAAGCTAGGCCTAGGTTTCTGGGTGAGGATATGGCAGGCACAATCCACAGACCTCAATAGAGATCCCGTGCATCTTAAGTCAGGGCAAGGATCAGACGATCGCTCAGGTTGGACTTTCTGCCCTGATGGCCCTTTCTTGAAGGGGGTTGGATCACGAGGACATGGGGGTTTTCCCACGATGGGAGTTGTGAGAAGCTCCAAACTGCAACGATTCTTCTACAGGACAATTGAGACCTGTTGGTTGGCTCCAGGCCAACGATTCTGAGCAAGGTTCTAAGGATGGATGGCTGGGTAGCCCACCTCGCATTCCAATTGTCTCCAAGCAACAAGACAGGTTAGATCTGCTGGATGTGGGGGGCAACCGAGGAGGCTGAGTTGAAATGGACTCTCCTGTGGATGTGTCCTAATATGTTTTTGTGTCTCTGGAGACCTTGGAATGAAGCGGTGGCCCTGGGGCCCTGAAGGCTTCTCCTAAACAGAGGCTTTGACACAGCTCCTAGGTGCATGTTTCCCATGTGTAGATGAGAATAGTTCTGATGGGTGAGTCAAGAAACAGCCATATGCTGGTATTGAAATCCAGGCCTCTGGGAGAGATGCCTGGAAACCAAAGCAATGGTTCCGATTAGTGCCTAGGGGCCTGTTCGTTCCTTTTACCTCTGGGGGCATCAGTCTACGGGTCTGAGTGCAGGTAGGTGCTCAGATTGGCTCAGATTGCCCCTGTTTGTCCTGGGAAGCCATAACTCTTGGGATGGCCTCAGGGACATTGGAGGTTATCCTATTAGTAGGGTTATGGCCATTGGAATGGGCACATACAATTCCCTAGGAGAGTTCAAGTACAGTCCTCAGGTTTGGCTCCAGGGCCCTGAGCCTGTAGGGTGTGTAGGCCAGAGCTGTTTGGACAGTTGTCTGAAAACACAAACTCGGCTTATGTTTTGGGTCATAGGTATGGCAGGACTGATCTACAGACCATGAGGAGAACACTTCGGGATATGAAAAAAGGGCGAGTATGAGGCTCTTGCTCAAGTTTTTGTCTCTGGATATCGTGTCACTCATGGTCGTGAAATTGCCGGGTGACTTCATGGGAAATGGACGAGTCTTACTCTCTGGGGGTTCGGTCCCCTCCAAAGAGTTTGCGGTCATTCTGGGGTTGGAAGAAGTCCGTTTTTTTGTTGTTGTTGTCGATTTGTTTCATTTTGTTTTTCAACCTCAGATGTCCCACCAAATGAGGGATTCCAGAGTAGAGCCCTGGGGTGGAGCGACTGGAAAACCAGAAATCTGGTTAAAAATTGGGGACTAGGGACATGTCAAGCCCATTATGACATCTAATGGTCCAGCCATTGAAAGGACTTACTAGAGGACAGGACTCACGCTGAGGTCACAATGCGTGTTTATGCACTCGTCGCACTCAAGAATGGGCGGGGCCTCAGGGTGAATGCTGGTTTCTCCTACACTGAACGTTGGACAACATGCCAACCACAAGGTTTCTTGCCATGGGTCAGGAAGAGTTCTGATTTCTGCATCACAGTCACCCGTGGGCAGTGATTGGAGATAAGGTCTAGGTTCTGAAGCCTGAAAACTGAGGTAGGGAAGAGATGATGACCTTTGGCCATGGCGGGTCTGATGTTCTCAGGGTGCGGTCAGCTGTCTGGGTGTTGGTCAGCAGGTCCGGGCTCAGGTTGTGTCAGACAGTGCATTAGTGCCCAGGTTAGACTATATAATTTGGGTACATTCGAGTGCCGTGTAGGTTTATCCTCATTTAAGCTGCCTGGGGAGCTCATTAGGCAATACATTTTTTCTAGAGGGCAGGCAGAGTGCTTCATTGTCGGTCCGGAATTGCCAAACCTGAGGGCATCGGGGCCAGGAGAGTGAGGACGGAAGTCTGAGAACACAAGCTAGTCTTCGGATTCAGGGTAAGGGCACGGCAGGTACCCCCTGCAGATCTGAACCAATATCTCATGCATCTGAAGTCAGGGCGAGGATCCGACGTTGGTTCAGGTTGGAGTTTCTGTGCATGACGGCCCCTTCATGAAGGGAGCGGAATCTCGAGGCCATGGAGGTTTTCCACGTTGGGAGATGTGGGATGCCCCCTTCAAGGATTCCTTCTGCGGGACAATTGAGACCTGTTGGACAGCTCCAGGACATCCCATATGGAATGACTCCAGAGCACTGTTCCAGGATGGATGCCTGGGAAGTCCGCCTCGCCTTCCAATTGTCTCCTAGCAACAAGACAGTTTAGATCTAATGGATCTGCGGGAGCAACCGTGGTGGCTGAGTTGAAATGCACTTTCCAGAGGATGGGTCCTAACGTGTGTTTGTGTCCATGAGAGCCTTGGAATGGGGAGGTGGCACCGGGACCCTGAAGTATTCTCCTAAGCTTTGGAATAGCTCCCATGCACAAGTTTCCTTGTGGAGACGAGATTTGTTCTGATGGGTGCCTCAGGAAATCCCCTCTGCTGGTATTGGAATCCAGGCTTTTGAGGAGACATGCCTGTAAACCAAAGCAATGGATCCGATAATGGCCTCGGGTCCTGTCTGCTTCAATCTTCTTGGTATGAGTGGAGGTAGATGAGTGGAGGTAGATGCTCAGCCGGTATCAACCGCCCTTTTTTGTCCCGGGCGACCAACACTATTGGGATGGCCTCAGGGACTTTGGAGGGTTCTCCTAATTTGTACGATTTTTGACAATGGAATGGGCAGAATTCCCATAGATTGGGTGGGGGAAGTCCTAATGTGTGGCTCTAGGGGCCCCAGCCTGGAGGGAGTGTGGCCCAGGACTTTGAGGACAGAAGACTGAAAACACAAATTCAGCTTAAGTTTGGGGACGTAGGTATGGCACGCCCGATCTACAAACCATGAGAAGAACTCTTCAGGATATGAAGAATGAGCGAGTCTGAGGCGCTTGCTCAGGCTTTTTTCTCTGGATTTTGTTTCAGCGATGGCCGTGGAATGTTGGGGAGGTCTCATGGGCCATGGACGAATCTTCCTCTCTGTGGATGTGGCCTGATCCCAATTGTTTTTCGTCAATCTGTGGGATGGGAGGACTCCTTTCAGGTTTGTTACCTCAGGTGTCCCACCAAAAGAGGAATTCCAAAGCAGAGCCCTGGGGAAGAGTGAAGGGACAACCCGAACTATGGTTAAAAATTGGGGCCTAGGGGCATGGCAAGCCCAATATGCTGTCTCTTCATATAGGCCCTGAGAGGCCTTACCTGAGGACTGGGCTCAGGCTGAGGGTCACAATGTGTGTTTGTGACCAATGTGGCCCGCAAGCATGGGCTGGGCCTCATGGGCCACGCTTGTTTCAACTACACTGAACGTTGGACAACATGCCAACCACAAGGTTTCTTGCCATGGGGAACAGTTCTGATTTCTGCATCATTTTCAACCCTGGGCAGTGGTTGGAGATAAGGTCTAGGTTCTGGAGCCTGAAAACCGCAGTTGGGAAGAGATGACGACCTAAGGCCATGGCGGGTCCGATGTGCTCAGTGTGCGGCCAGCTGTCTGGGTGGGACCAGGAGGTCCAGGCTCAGGCTGGGTCAGAAGGGGAAATAGTGCCCAGGTCAGCCTATATGTTTGGGGTACAGCCGAATGGCGTGCAGGTTGATCCTCATTTGGGGTTTTGGGGTAGCCCTGAGGGCAATATTTTACTTCTGTAGGGCAGGCAGAGTGCGGCATTGTAGTTCTGGATTGCCCAACTGGAGGGCTTGTGGGCCAGTAGTCTGAGGACGGAGTCTGAGAACCCAAGCTAGGCCTAGGTTTCTGGGTGAGGATATGGCAGGCACAATCTACAGACCTCAATAGAGATGTCGTGCATCTGAAGTCAGGGCAAGGATCAGACGATCGCTCACGTTGGACTTTCTGCCCTGATGGCCCTTTCTTGAAGGGGGTTGGATCACGAGGACATGGGGGTTTTCCCACGATGGGAGTTGTGAGAAGCTCCAAACTGCAAAGATTCTTCTGCAGGACAATTGAGACCTGTTGGTTGGCTCCAGGCCAACGATTCCGAGCAGGGTTCTAAGGATGGATGGCTGGGTAGCCCACCTCGCATTCCAATTGTCTCCAAGCAACAAGACAGGTTAGATCTGCTGGATGTGGGGGGCAACCGAGGAGGCTGAGTTGAAATGGACTCTCCTGTGGATGTGTCCTAATAAGTTTTTGTGTCTATGGAGACCTTGGAATGAAGCGGTGGCCCTGGGCCCTGAAGGGTTCTCCTAAACAGAGGCTTTGACACAGCTCCAACGTGCATGTTTCCCATGTGTAGATGAGATTTGTTCTGATGGGTGAGTCAAGAAACAGCCATATGCTGGTATTGAAATCCAGGCCTCTGAGGAGAGATGCCTGGAAACCAAAGCAATGGATCCGATTAGTGCCTAGGGGCCTGTTCGTTCCTTTTTACCTCTGGGGACATCAGTCTACGGGTCTGAGTGCAGGTAGGTGCTCAGATGGGCTCAGATTGCCCCTGTTTGTCCTGGGAAGCCATAACTCTTGGGATGGCCTCAGGGACTTTGGAGGTTATCCTATTAGTAGGGTTGTGGCCATTGGAATGGGCACATACAATTCCCTTGGAGAGGGCAAGTACAGTCCTCAGGTTTGGCTCCAGGGCCCAGAGCCTGTAGGGTGTGTAGGCCAGAGCTGTTTGGACAGTTGTCTGAAAACACAAACTCGGCTTATGTTTTGGGTCATAGGTATGGCAGGACTGATCTACAGACCATGAGGAGAACACTTCGGGATATGAAAAAAGGGCGAGTGTGAGGCTCTTGCTCAAGTTTTTGTCTCTGGATATCGTGTCACTCATGGTCGTGAAATTGCCGGGTGATTTCATGGGAAATGGACGAGTCTTACTCTCTGGGGGTTCGGTCCCCTCCAAAGAGTTTGCGGTCATTCTGGGGTTGGAAGAAGTCCGTTTTTTTTGTTGTTGTTGTCAATTTGTTTCATTTTGTTTTTCAACCTCAGATGTCCCACCAAATGAGGGATTCCAGAGTAGAGCCCTGGGGTGGGGCGACTGGACAACCAGAAATCTGGTTAAAAATTGGGGACTAGGGACATGTCAAGCCCATTATGACATCTAATGGTCCAGCCATTTAAAGGACTTACTAGAGGACAGGACTCACGCTGAGGTCACAATGCGTGTTTATGCACTCGTCGCACTCAAGAATGGGCGGGGCCTCAGGGTGAATGCTGGGTTCTCCTACACTGAACGTTGGACAACATGCCAACCACAAGGTTTCTTGCCATGGGTCAGGAAGAGTTCTGATTTCTGCATCACAGTCACCCGTGGGCAGTGATTGGAGATAAGGTCTAGGTTCTGAAGCCTGAAAACTGAGGTAGGGAAGAGATGATGACCTAAGGCCATGGCGGGTCTGATGTTCTCAGGGTGCGGTCAGCTGTCTGGGTGTTGGTCAGCAGGTCCGGGCTCAGGTTGTGTCAGACAGTGCATTAGTGCCCAGGTTAGACTATATAATTTGGGTACATTCGAGTGCCGTGTAGGTTTATCCTCATTTAAGCTGCCTGGGGAGCTCATTAGGCAATACATTTTTCTAGAGGGCAGGCAGAGTGCTTCATTGTCGGTCCGGAATTGCCAAACCTGAGGGCTTCGGGGCCAGGAGAGTGAAAACGGAAGTCTGAGAACACAAGCTAGTCTTCGGATTCAGGGTAAGGGCACGGCAGGTACCCCCTGCAGATCTGAACCAATATCTCATGCATCTGAAGTCAGGGCGAGGATCCGACGTTGGTTCAGGTTGGAGTCTCTGTGCATGACGGCCCCTTCATGAAGGGAGCGGAATCTCGAGGCCATGGAGGTTTTCCACGTTGGGAGATGTGGGATGCCCCCTTCAAGGATTCCTTCTGCGGGACAATTGAGACCTGTTGGACAGCTCCAGGACATCCCATATGGAATGACTCCAGAGCACTGTTCCAGGATGGATGCCTGGGAAGTCCGCCTCGCCTTCCAATTGTCTCCTAGCAACAAGACAGTTTAGATCTAATGGATCTGCGGGAGCAACCGGGGTGGCTGAGTTGAAATGCACTTTCCAGAGGATGGGTCCTAACGTGTGTTTGTGTCCATGAGGGCCTTGGAATGGGGAGGTGGCACCGGGACCCTGAAGTATTCTCCTAAGCTTTGGCATAGCTCCCATGCAAAAGATTCCTTGTGGAGACGAGATTTGTTCTGATGGGTGCCTCAGGAAATCCCCTCTGCTGTTATTGGAATCCAGGCTTTTGAGGAGACATGCCTGTAAACCAAAGCAATGGATCCGATAATGGCCTCGGGTCCTGTCTGGTTCAATCTTCTTGGTATGAGTGGAGGTAGATGAGTGGAGGTAGATGCTCAGCCGGTATCAACCGCCCTTTATGTCCAGGGTGACCTACACTATTGGGATGGCCTAAGGGACTTTGGAGGGTTCTCCTAATTTGTACGATTTTTGACAATGGACTGGGCAGAATTCCCATGGATTGGGTGGGGGCAGTCCTAATGTGTGGCTCCAGGGGCCCCAGCCTGGAGGGAGTGTGGCCCAGGACTTTGAGGACAGAAGACTGAAAACACAAACTCAGCTTAAGTTTGGGGACGTAGGTATGGCACGCCCGATCTACAAACCATGAGAAGAACTCTTCAGGATATGAAGAATGAGCGAGTCTGAGGCGCTTGCTCAGGCTTTTGTCTCTGGATTTTGTTTCAGCGATGGCCGTGGAATGTTGGGGAGGTCTCATGGGCCATGGACGAATCTTCCTCTCTGGTGATGTGGCCTGATCCCAATTGTTTTTCGTCAATCTGTGGGATGGGAGGACTCCTTTCAGGTTTGTTACCTCAGGTGTCCCACCAAAAGAGGAATTCCAAAGCAGAGCCCTGGGGAAGAGTGAAGGGACAACCCGAACTATGGTTAAAAATTGGGGCCTAGGGGCATGGCAAGCCCAATATGCTGTCTCTTCATATAGGCCCTGAGAGGCCTTACCTGAGGACTGGGCTCAGGCTGAGGGTCACAATGTGTGTTTGTGACCAATGTGGCCCGCAAGCATGGGCTGGGCCTCATGGGCCACGCTTGTTTCAACTACACTGAATGTTGGACAACATGCCAACCACAAGGTTTCTTGCCATGGGGAAAGAGTTCTGATTTCTGCATCATTTTCAACCCTGGGCAGTGGTTGGAGATAAGGTCTAGGTTCTGGAGCCTGAAAACCGCAGTTGGGAAGAGATGACGACCTAAGGCCATGGCGGGTCCGATGTGCTCAGTGTGCGGCCAGCTGTCTGGGTGGGACCAGGAGGTCCAGGCTCAGGCTGGGTCAGAAGGGGAAATAGTGCCCGGGTCAGCCTATATGTTTGGGGTACAGCCGAATGGCGTGCAGGTTGATCCTCATTTGGGGTTTCGGGGTAGCCCTGAGGGCAATGTTTTACTTCTGTAGGGCAGGCAGAGTGCGGCATTGTAGTTCTGGATTGCCCAACTGGAGGGCTTGTGGGCCAATAGTCTGAGGACGGAGTCTGAGAACCCAAGCTAGGCCTAGGTTTCTGGGTGAGGATATGGCAGGCACAATCCACAGACCTCAATAGAGATCCCGTGCATCTGAAGTCAGGGCAAGGATCAGACGATCGCTCACGTTGGACTTTCTGCCCTGATGGCCCTTTCTTGAAGGGGGTTGGATCACGAGGACATGGGGGTTTTCCCACGATGGGAGTTGTGCGAAGCTCCAAACTGCAACGATTCTTCTGCAGGACAATTGAGACCTGTTGGTTGGCTCCAGGCCAACGATTCCGAGCAGGGTTCTAAGGATGGATGGCTGGGTAGCCCACCTCGCATTCCAATTGTCTCCAAGCAACAAGACAGGTTAGATCTGCTGGATGTGGGGGGCAACCGAGGAGGCTGAGTTGAAATGGACTCTCCTGTGGATGTGTCCTAATATGTTTTTGTGTCTATGGAGACCTTGGAATGAAGCGGTGGCCCTGGGGCCCTGAAGGGTTCTCCTAAACAGAGGCTTTGACACAGCTCCAAGGTGCATGTTTCCCATGTGTAGATGAGATTAGTTCTGATGGGTGAGTCAAGAAACAGCCATATGCTGGTATTGAAATCCAGGCCTCTGAGGAGAGATGCCTGGAAACCAAAGCAATGGTTCCGATTAGTGCCTAGGGGCCTGTTCGTTCCTTTTACCTCTGGGGACATCAGTCTACGGGTCTGAGTGCAGGTAGGTGCTCAGATGGGCTCAGATTGCCCCTGTTTATCCTGGGAAGCCATAACTCTTGGGATGGCCTCAGGGACTTTGGAGGTTATCCTATTAGTAGGGTTATGGCCCTTGGAATGGGCACATACAATTCCCTAGGAGAGGGCAAGTACAGTCCTCAGGTTTGGCTCCAGGGCCCTGAGCCTGTAGGGTGTGTAGGCCAGAGCTGTTTGGACAGTTGTCTGAAAACACAAACTCGGCTTATGTTTTGGGTCATAGGTATGGCAGGACTGATCTACAGACCATGAGGAGAACACTTCGGGATATTAAAAAAGGGCGAGTGTGAGGCTCTTGCTCAAGTTTTTGTCTCTGGATATCGTGTCACTCATGGTCGTGAAATTGCCGGGTGACTTCATGGGAAATGGACGAGTCTTACTCTCTGGGGGTTCGGTCCCCTCCAAAGAGTTTGCGGTCATTCTGGGGTTGGAAGAAGTCCGTTTTTTTGTTGTTGTTGTCGATTTGTTTCATTTTGTTTTTCAACCTCAGATGTCCCACCAAATGAGGGATTCCAGAGTAGAGCCCTGGGGTGGGGCGACTGGACAACCAGAAATCTGGTTAAAAATTGGGGACTAGGGACATGTCAAGCCCATTATGACATCTAATGGTCCAGCCACTGAAAGGACTTACTAGAGGACAGGACTCACGCTGAGGTAACAATGCGTGTTTATGCACTCGTCGCACTCAAGAATGGGCGGGGCCTCAGGGTGAATGCTGGTTTCTCCTACACTGAACGTTGGACAACATGCCAACCACAAGGTTTCTTGCCATGGGTCAGGAAGAGTTCTGATTTCTGCATCACAGTCACCCGTGGGCAGTGATTGGAGATAAGGTCTAGGTTCTGAAGCCTGAAAACTGAGGTAGGGAAGAGATGATGACCTAAGGCCATGGGGGGTCTGATGTGCTCAGGGTGTGGTCAGCTGTCTGGGTGTTGCTCAGCAGGTCCGGGCTCAGGTTGTGTCAGACAGTGCATTAGTGCCCAGGTTAGACTATATAATTTGGGTACATTCGAGTGCCCTGTAGGTTTATCCTCATTTAAGCTGCCTGGGGAGCTCATTAGGCAATACATTTTTTCAAGATGGCAGGCAGAGTGCTTCATTGTCGGTCCGGAATTGCCAAACCTGAGGGCTTCGGGGCCAGGAGAGTGAGGACGGAAGTCTGAGAACACAAGCTAGTCTTCGGATTCAGGGTAAGGGCACGGCAGGTACCCCCTGCAGATCTGAACCAATATCTCATGCATCTGAAGTCAGGGCGAGGATCCGACGTTGGTTCAGGTTGGAGTTTCTGTGCATGACGGCCCCTTCATGAAGGGAGCGGAATCTCGAGGCCATGGAGGTTTTCCACGTTGGGAGATGTGGGATGCCCCCTTCAAGGATTCCTTCTGCGGGACAATTGAGACCTGTTGGACAGCTCCAGGACATCCCATATGGAATGACTCCAGAGCACTGTTCCAGGATGGATGCCTGGGAAGTCCGCCTCGCCTTCCAATTGTCTCCTAGCAACAAGACAGTTTAGATCTAATAGATCTGCGGGAGCAACCGGGGTGGCTGAGTTGAAATGCACTTTCCAGAGGATGGGTCCTAACGTGTGTTTGTGTCCATGAGGGCCTTGGAATGGGGAGGTGGCACCGGGACCCTGAAGTATTCTCCTAAGCTTTGGCATAGCTCCCATGCACAAGTTTCCTTGTGGAGACGAGATTTGTTCTGATGGGTGCCTCAGGAAATCCCCACTGCTGGTATTGGAATCCAGGCTTTTGAGGAGACATGCCTGTAAACCAAAGCAATGGATCCGATAATGGCCTCGGGTCCTGTCTGGTTCAATCTTCTTGGTATGAGTGGAGGTAGATGAGTGGAGGTAGATGCTCAGCCGGTATCAACCGCCCTTTTTTGTCCCGGGCGACCTACACTATTGGGATGGCCTCAGGGACTTTGGAGGGTTCTCCTAATTTGTATGATTTTTGACAATGGAATGGGCAGAATTCCCATAGATTGGGTGGGGGATGTCCTAATGTGTGGCTCCAGGGGCCCCAGCCTGGAGGGAGTGTGGCCCAGGACTTTGAGGACAGAAGACTGAAAACACAAACTCAGCTTAAGTTTGGGGACGTAGGTATGGCACGCCCGATCTACAAACCATGAGAAGAACTCTTCAGGATATGAAGAATGAGCGAGTCTGAGGCGCTTGCTCAGGCTTTTGTCTCTGGATTTTGTTTCAGCGATGGCCGTGGAATGTTGGGGAGGTCTCATGGGCCATGGACGAATCTTCCTCTCTGTGGATTTGGCCCGATCCCAATTGTTTTTCGTCAATCTGTGGGATGGGAGGACTCCTTTCAGGTTTGTTACCTCAGGTGTCCCACCAAAAGAGGAATTCCAAAGCAGAGCCCTGGGGAAGAGTGAAGGGACAACCCGAACTATGGTTAAAAATTGGGGCATAGGGGCATGGCAAGCCCAATATGCTGTTTCTTCATATAGGCCCTGAGAGGCCTTACCTGAGGACTGGGCTCAGGCTGAGGGTCACAATGTGTGTTTGTGACCAATGTGGCCCGCAAGCATGGGCTGGGCCTCATGGGCCACGCTTGTTTCAACTACACTGAACGTTGGACAACATGCCAACCACAAGGTTTCTTGCCATGGGGAAAGAGTTCTGATTTCTGCATCATTTTCAACCCTGGGCAGTGGTTGGAGATAAGGTCTAGGTTCTGGAGCCTGAAAACCGCAGTTGGGAAGAGATGACGACCTAAGGCCATGGCGGGTCCGATGTGCTCAGTGTGCGGCCAGCTGTCTGGGTGGGACCAGGAGGTCCAGGCTCAGGCTGGGTCAGAAGGGGAAATAGTGCCCAGGTCAGCCTATATGTTTGGGGTACAGCCGAATGGTGTGCAGGTTGATCCTCATTTGCGGTTTCGGGGTAGCCCTGAGGGCAATGTTTTACTTCTGTAGGGCAGGCAGAGTGCGGCATTGTAGTTCTGGATTGCCAAACTGGAGGGCTTGTGGGCCAGTAGTCTGAGGACGGAGTCTGAGAACCCAAGCTAGGCCTAGGTTTCTGGGTGAGGATATGGCAGGCACAATCTACAGACCTCAATAGAGATCTCGTGCACCTGAAGTCAGGGCAAGGATCAGACGATCGCTCACGTTGGACTTTCTGCCCTGATGGCCCTTTCTTGAAGGGGGTTGGATCACGAGGACATGGGGGTTTTCCCACGATGGGAGTTGTGAGAAGCTCCAAACTGCAAAGATTCTTCTGCAGGACAATTGAGACCTGTTGGTTGGCTCCAGGCCAACGATTCCGAGCAGGGTTCTAAGGATGGATGGCTGGGTAGCCCACCTCGCATTCCAATTGTCTCCAAGCAACAAGACAGGTTAGATCTGCTGGATGTGGGGGGCAACCGAGGAGGCTGAGTTGAAATGGACTCTCCTGTGGATGTGTCCTAATATGTTTTTGTGTCTATGGAGACCTTGGAATGAAGCGGTGGCCCTGGGGCCCTGAAGGGTTCTCCTAAACAGAGGCTTTGACACAGCTCCAAGGTGCATGTTTCCCATGTGTAGATGAGATTAGTTCTGATGGGTGAGTCAAGAAACAGCCATATGCTGGTATTGAAATCCAGGCCTCTGAGGAGAGATGCCTGGAAACCAAAGCAATGGATCTGATTAGTGCCTAGGGGCCTGTTCGTTCCTTTTTACCTCTGGGGACATCAGTCTACGGGTCTGAGTGCAGGTAGGTGCTCAGATGGGCTCAGATTGCCCCTGTTTGTCCTGGGAAGCCACAACTCTTGGGATGGCCTCAGGGACTTTGGAGGATATCCTATTAGTAGGGCCGTGGCCATTGGAATGGGCACATAAAATTCCCTTGGAGAGGGCAAGTACAGTCCTCAGGTTTGGCTCCAGGGCCCTGAGCCTGTAGGGTGTGTAGGCCAGAGGTGTTTGGACATTTGTCTGAAAACACAAACTCGGCTTATGTTTTGGGTCATAGGTATGGCAGGACTGATCTACAGACCATGAGGAGAACACTTCGGGATATGAAAAAAGGGCGAGTGTGAGGCTCTTGCTCAAGTTTTTGTCTCTGGATATCGTGTCACTCATGGTCGTGAAATTGCCGGGTGACTTCATGGGAAATGGACGAGACTTACTCTCTGGGGGTTCGGTCCCGTCCAAAGAGTTTGGGGTCATTCTGGGGATGGGAGAAGTCCGTTTTTTTGTTGTTGTTGTCGATTTGTTTCATTTTGTTTTTCAACCTCAGATGTCCCACCAAATGAGGGATTCCAGAGTAGAGCCCTGGGGTGGGGCGACTGGACAACCAGAAATCTGGTTAAAAATTGGGGACTAGGGACATGTCAAGCCCATTATGACATCTTATGGTCCAGCCACTGAGAGGACTTACTAGAGGACAGGACTCACGCTGAGGTCACAATGCGTGTTTATGCTCTCGTCGCACTCAAGAATGGACGGGGCCTAAGGGTGAATGCTGGTTTCTCCTACACTGAACGTTGGACAACATGCCAACCACAAGGTTTCTTGCCATGGGTCAGGAAGAGTTCTGATTTCTGCATTACAGTCACCCGTGGGCAGTGATTGGAGATAAGGTCTAGGTTCTGAAGCCTGAAAACTGAGATAGTGAAGAGATGATGACCTAAGGCCATGTAGGGTCTGATGTGCTCAGGTTGCGGTCAGCTGTCTGGGTGTTGGTCAGCAGGTCCGGGCTCAGGTTGTGTCAGACAGTGCATTAGTGCCCAGGTTAGACTATATAATTTGGGTACATTCGAGTGTCGTGTAGGTTTATCTTCATTTAAGCTGCCTGGGCAGCTCATTAGGCAATATATTTTTTCTAGAGGGCAGGCAGAGTGCTTCATTGTCGGTCCGGAATTGCCAAACATGAGGGCTTCGGGGCCAGGAGAGTGAGGACGGAAGCTTGAGAACCCAAGCTAGACTTCGGATTCAGGGTGAGGGCACGGCAGGTACCCCCTGCAGATCTGAACCAATATCTCATGCATCTGAAGTCAGGGCGAGGATCCGACGTTGGCTCAGGTTGGAGTTTCTGTGCATGACGGCCCCTTCATGAAGGGAGCGGAATCTCGAGGCCATGGAGGTTTTCCACGTTGGGAGATGTGGAGGCCGCCTTCAAGGATTCCTTCTGCGGGACAATTGAGACCTGTTGGTCAGCTCCAGGTCATCCCATATGGAATGACTCCAGAGCACCGTTCCAGGATGGATGCCTGGGAAGTCGGCCTCGCCTTCCAATAGTCTCCTAGCAACAAGACAGTTTAGATCTAATGGATCTGCGGGAGCAACCGGGGTGGCTGAGTTGAAATGCACTTTCCAGAGGATGGGTCCTAACGTGTGTTTGTGTCCATGAGGGCCTTGGAATGGGGAGGTGGCACCGGGACACTGAAGTATTCTCCTAAGCTTTGGCATAGCTCCCATGCACAAGTTTCCTTGTGGAGACGAGATTTGTTCTGATGGGGGCCTCAGGAAATCCCCTCTGCTGGTATTGGAATCCAGGCTTTTGAGGAGACATGCCTGTAAACCAAATCAATGGATCCGATAATGGCCTCGGGTCCTGTCTGGTTCAATCTTCTTGGTATGAGTGGAGGTAGATGAGTGGAGGTAGATGCTCAGCCAGTATCAACCGCCCTTTTTTGTCCCGGGCGACCTACACTATTGGGATGGCCTCAGGGACTTTGGAGGGTTCTCCTAATTTGTACGATTTTTGACAATGGAATGGGCAGAATTCCCATGGATTGGGTGGGGGCAGTCCTAATGTGTGGCTCCAGGGGCCCCAGCCTGGAGGGAGTGTGGCCCAGGACTTTGAGGACAGAAGACTGAAAACACAAACTCAGCTTAAGTTTGGGGACGTAGGTATGGCACGCCCGATCTACAAACCATGAGAAGAACTCTTCAGGATATGAAGAATGAGCGAGTCTGAGGCGCTTGGTCAGGCTTTTGTCTCTGGATTTTGTTTCAGCGATGGCCGTGGAATGTTGGGGAGGTCTCATGGGCCATGGACGAATCTTCCTCTCTGTGGATTTGGCCCGATCCCAATTGTTTTTCGTCAATCCGTGGGATGGGAGGACTCCTTTCAGGTTTGTTACCTCAGGTGTCCCACCAAAAGAGGAATTCCAAAGCAGAGCCCTGGGGAAGAGTGAAGGGACAACCCGAACTACGGTTAAAAATTGGGGCCTAGGGGCATGGCAACCCCAATATGCTGTCTCTTCTTATAGGCCCTGAGAGGCCTTACCTGAGGACTGGGCTTCAGGCTGAGGGTCACAATGTGTGTTTGTGACCAATGTGGCCCGCAAGCATGGGCTGGGCCTCATGGGCCACGCTTGATTCAACTACACTGAACGTTGGACAACATGCCAACCACAAGGTTTCTTGCCATGGGGAAAGAGTTCTGATTTCTGCATCATTTTCAACCCTGGACAGTGGTTGGAGATAAGGTCTAGGTTCTGGAGCCTGAAAACCGCAGTTGGGAAGAGATGACGACCTAAGGCCATGGCGGGTCCGATGTGCTCAGTGTGCGGCCAGCTGTCTGGGTGGGACCAGGAGGTCCAGGCTCATGCTGGGTCAGAAGGGGAAATAGTGCCCAGGTCAGCCTATATGTTTGGGGTACAGCCGAATGGCGTGCAGGTTGATCCTCATTTGCGGTTTCGGGGTAGCCCTGAGGGCAATGTTTTACTTCTGTAGGGCAGGCAGAGTGCGGCATTGTAGTTCTGGATTGCCCAACTGGAGGGCTTGTGGGCCAGTAGTCTGAGGACGGAGTCTGAGAACCCAAGCTAGGCCTAGGTTTCTGGGTGAGGATATGGCAGGCACAATCTACAGACCTCAATAGAGATCTCGTGCTTCTGAAGTCAGGGCAAGGATCAGACGATCGCTCAGGTTGGACTTTCTGCCCTGATGGCCCTTCCTTGAAGGTGGTTGGATCACGAGGACATGGGGGTTTTCCCACGATGGGAGTTGTGAGAAGCTCCAAACTGCAAAGATTCTTCTGCAGGACAATTGAGACCTGTTGGTTGGCTCCAGGCCAACGATTCCGAGCAGGGTTCTAAGGATGGATGGCTGGGTAGCCCACCTCGCATTCCAATTGTCTCCAAGCAACAAGACAGTTTAGATCTGCTGGATGTGGGTGGCAACCGAGGAGGCTGAGTTGAAATGGACTTTCCTGTGGATGTGTCCTAATATGTTTTTGTGTCTATGGAGACCTTGGAATGAAGTGGTGGCCCTGGGGCCCTGAAGGGTTCTCCTAAACAGAGGCTTTGACACAGCTCCAACGTGCATGTTTCCCATGTGTAGATGAGATTTGTTCTGATGGGTGAGTCAAGAAACAGCCATATGCTGGTATTGAAATCCAGGCCTCTGAGGAGAGATGCCTGGAAACCAAAGCAATGGATCCGATTAGTGCCTAGGGGCCTGTTCGTTCCTTTTTACCTCTGGGGACATCAGTCTACGGGTCTGAGTGCAGGTAGGTGCTCAGATGGGCTCAGATTGCCCCTGTTTGTCCTGGGAAGCCACAACTATTGGGATGGCCTCAGGGACTTTGGAGGTTATCCTACTAGTAGGGTTGTGGCCATTGGAATGGGCACATACAATTCCCTTGGAGAGGGCAAGTACAGTCCTCAGGTTTGGCTCCAGGGCCCTGAGCCTGTAGGGTGTGTAGGCTAGAGCTGTTTGGACAGTTGTCTGAAAACACAAACTCGGCTTATGTTTTGGGTCATAGGTATGGCAGGACTGATCTACAGACCATGAGGAGAACACTTCGGGATATGAAAAAAGGGCGAGTGTGAGGCTCTTGCTCAAGTTTTTGTCTCTGGATATCGTGTCACTCATGGTCGTGAAATTGCCGGGTGACTTCATGGGAAATGGACGAGTCTTACTCTCTGGGGGTTCGGTCCCGTCCAAAGAGTTTGGGGTCATTCTGGGGATGGAAGAAGTCCGTTTTTTTGTTGTTGTTGTCGATTTGTTTCATTTGGTTTTTCAACCTCAGATGTCCCACCAAATGAGGGATTCCAGAGTAGAGCCCTGGGGTGGGGCGACTGGACAACCAGAAATCTGGTTAAAAATTGGGGACTAGGGACATGTCAAGCCCATTATGACATCTAATGGTCCAGCCACTGAGAGGACTTACTAGAGGACAGGACTCACGCTGAGGTCACAATGCGTGTTTATGCTCTCGTCGCACGCAAGAATGGGCGGGGCCTCAGGGTGAATGCTGGTTTCTCCTACACTGAACGTTGGACAACATGCCAACCACAAGGTTTCTTGCCATGGGTCAGGAAGAGTTCTGATTTCTGCATTACAGTCACCCGTGGGCAGTGATTGGAGATAAGGTCTAGGTTCTGAAGCCTGAAAACTGAGGTAGGGAAGAGATGATGACCTAAGGCCATGGCGGGTCTGATATGCTCAGCGTGCGGTCAGCTGTCTGGGTGTTGGTCAGCAGGTCCGGGCTCAGGTTGTGTCAGACAGTGCATTAGTGCCCAGGTTAGACTATATAATTTGGGTACATTCGAGTGCCGTGTAGGTTTATCCTCATTTAAGCTGCCTGGGCTGCTCATTAGGCAATATATTTTTTCGAGAGGGCAGGCAGAGTGCTTCATTGTCGGTCCGGAATTGCCAAACTTGAGAGCTTCGGGGCCAGGAGAGTGAGGACGGAAGTCTGAGAACACAAGCTAGACTTCGGATTCAGGGTGAGGGCACGGCAGGTACCCCCTGCAGATCTGAACCAATATCTCATGCATCTGAAGTCAGGGCGAGGATCCGACGTTGGCTCAGGTTGGAGTTTCTGTGCATGACGGCCCCTTCATGAAGGGAGCGGAATCTCGAGGCCATGGAGGTTTTCCACGTTGGGAGATGTGGGATGCCCCCTTCAAGGATTCCTTCTGCGGGACAATTGAGACCTGTTGGACAGCTCCAGTTCATCCCTTATGGAATGACTCCAGAGCACCGTTCCAGGATGGATGCCTGGGAAGTCGGCCTCGCCTTCCAATTGTCTCCTAGCAACAAGACAGTTTAGATCTAATGGATCTGCGGGAGCAACCGGGGTGGCTGAGTTGAAATGCACTTTCCAGAGGATGGGTCCTAACGTGTGTTTGTGTCCATGAGGGCCTTGGAATGGGGAGGTGGCACTGGGACCCTGAAGTATTCTCCTAAGCTTTGGCATAGCTCCCATGCACAAGTTTCCTTGTGGAGACGAGATTTGTTCTGATGGGTGCCTCAGGAAATCCCCACTGCTGGTATTGGAATCCAGGCTTTTGAGGAGACATGCCTGTAAACCAAAGCAATGGATCCGATAATGGCCTCGGGTCCTGTCTGGTTCAATCTTCTTGGTATGAGTGGAGGTAGATGAGTGGAGGTAGATGCTCAGCCGGTATCAACCGCCCTTTTTTGTCCCGGGCGACCTACACTATTGGGATGGCCTCAGGGACTTTGGAGGGTTCTCCTAATTTGTATGATTTTTGACAATGGAATGGGCAGAATTCCCATAGATTGGGTGGGGGATGTCCTAATGTGTGGCTCCAGGGGCCCCAGCCTGGAGGGAGTGTGGCCCAGGACTTTGAGGACAGAAGACTGAAAACACAAACTCAGCTTAAGTTTGGGGACGTAGGTATGGCACGCCCGATCTACAAACCATGAGAAGAACTCTTCAGGATATGAAGAATGAGCGAGTCTGAGGCGCTTGCTCAGGCTTTTGTCTCTGGATTTTGTTTCAGCGATGGCCGTGGAATGTTGGGGAGGTCTCATGGGCCATGGACGAATCTTCCTCTCTGTGGATTTGGCCCGATCCCAATTGTTTTTCGTCAATCTGTGGGATGGGAGGACTCCTTTCAGGTTTGTTACCTCAGGTGTCCCACCAAAAGAGGAATTCCAAAGCAGAGCCCTGGGGAAGAGTGAAGGGACAACCCGAACTATGGTTAAAAATTGGGGCATAGGGGCATGGCAAGCCCAATATGCTGTTTCTTCATATAGGCCCTGAGAGGCCTTACCTGAGGACTGGGCTCAGGCTGAGGGTCACAATGTGTGTTTGTGACCAATGTGGCCCACAAGCATGGGCTGGGCCTCATGGGCCACGCTTGTTTCAACTACACTGAACGTTGGACAACATGCCAACCACAAGGTTTCTTGCCATGGGGAAAGAGTTCTGATTTCTGCATCATTTTCAACCCTGGGCAGTGGTTGGAGATAAGGTCTAGGTTCTGGAGCCTGAAAACCGCAGTTGGGAAGAGATGACGACCTAAGGCCATGGCGGGTCCGATGTGCTCAGTGTGCGGCCAGCTGTCTGGGTGGGACCAGGAGGTCCAGGCTCAGGCTGGGTCAGAAGGGGAAATAGTGCCCAGGTCAGCCTATATGTTTGGGGTACAGCCGAATGGTGTGCAGGTTGATCCTCATTTGCGGTTTCGGGGTAGCCCTGAGGGCAATGTTTTACTTCTGTAGGGCAGGCAGAGTGCGGCATTGTAGTTCTGGATTGCCAAACTGGAGGGCTTGTGGGCCAGTAGTCTGAGGACGGAGTCTGAGAACCCAAGCTAGGCCTAGGTTTCTGGGTGAGGATATGGCAGGCACAATCTACAGACCTCAATAGAGATCTCGTGCACCTGAAGTCAGGGCAAGGATCAGACGATCGCTCACGTTGGACTTTCTGCCCTGATGGCCCTTTCTTGAAGGGGGTTGGATCATGAGGACATGGGGGTTTTCCCACGATGGGAGTTGTGAGAAGCTCCAAACTGCAAAGATTCTTCTGCAGGACAATTGAGACCTGTTGGTTGGCTCCAGGCCAACGATTCCGAGCAGGGTTCTAAGGATGGATGGCTGGGTAGCCCACCTCGCATTCCAATTGTCTCCAAGCAACAAGACAGGTTAGATCTGCTGGATGTGGGGGGCAACCGAGGAGGCTGAGTTGAAATGGACTCTCCTGTGGATGTGTCCTAATATGTTTTTGTGTCTATGGAGACCTTGGAATGAAGCGGTGGCCCTGGGGCCCTGAAGGGTTCTCCTAAACAGAGGCTTTGACACAGCTCCAAGGTGCATGTTTCCCATGTGTAGATGAGATTAGTTCTGATGGGTGAGTCAAGAAACAGCCATATGCTGGTATTGAAATCCAGGCCTCTGAGGAGAGATGCCTGGAAACCAAAGCAATGGATCTGATTAGTGCCTAGGGGCCTGTTCGTTCCTTTTTACCTCTGGGGACATCAGTCTACGGGTCTGAGTGCAGGTAGGTGCTCAGATGGGCTCAGATTGCCCCTGTTTGTCCTGGGAAGCCACAACTCTTGGGATGGCCTCAGGGACTTTGGAGGATATCCTATTAGTAGGGCCGTGGCCATTGGAATGGGCACATAAAATTCCCTTGGAGAGGGCAAGTACAGTCCTCAGGTTTGGCTCCAGGGCCCTGAGCCTGTAGGGTGTGTAGGCCAGAGATGTTTGGACATTTGTCTGAAAACACAAACTCGGCTTATGTTTTGGGTCATAGGTATGGCAGGACTGATCTACAGACCATGAGGAGAACACTTCGGGATATGAAAAAAGGGCGAGTGTGAGGCTCTTGCTCAAGTTTTTGTCTCTGGATATCGTGTCACTCATGGTCGTGAAATTGCCGGGTGACTTCATGGGAAATGGACGAGACTTACTCTCTGGGGGTTCGGTCCCGTCCAAAGAGTTTGGGGTCATTCTGGGGATGGGAGAAGTCCGTTTTTTTGTTGTTGTTGTCGATTTGTTTCATTTTGTTTTTCAACCTCAGATGTCCCACCAAATGAGGGATTCCAGAGTAGAGCCCTGGGGTGGGGCGACTGGACAACCAGAAATCTGGTTAAAAATTGGGGACTAGGGACATGTCAAGCCCATTATGACATCTTATGGTCCAGCCACTGAGAGGACTTACTAGAGGACAGGACTCACGCTGAGGTCACAATGCGTGTTTATGCTCTCGTCGCACTCAAGAATGGACGGGGCCTAAGGGTGAATGCTGGTTTCTCCTACACTGAACGTTGGACAACATGCCAACCACAAGGTTTCTTGCCATGGGTCAGGAAGAGTTCTGATTTCTGCATTACAGTCACCCGTGGGCAGTGATTGGAGATAAGGTCTAGGTTCTGAAGCCTGAAAACTGAGATAGTGAAGAGATGATGACCTAAGGCCATGTAGGGTCTGATGTGCTCAGGTTGCGGTCAGCTGTCTGGGTGTTGGTCAGCAGGTCCGGGCTCAGGTTGTGTCAGACAGTGCATTAGTGCCCAGGTTAGACTATATAATTTGGGTACATTCGAGTGTCGTGTAGGTTTATCTTCATTTAAGCTGCCTGGGCAGCTCATTAGGCAATATATTTTTTCTAGAGGGCAGGCAGAGTGCTTCATTGTCGGTCCGGAATTGCCAAACATGAGGGCTTCGGGGCCAGGAGAGTGAGGACGGAAGCTTGAGAACCCAAGCTAGACTTCGGATTCAGGGTGAGGGCACGGCAGGTACCCCCTGCAGATCTGAACCAATATCTCATGCATCTGAAGTCAGGGCGAGGATCCGACGTTGGCTCAGGTTGGAGTTTCTGTGCATGACGGCCCCTTCATGAAGGGAGCGGAATCTCGAGGCCATGGAGGTTTTCCACGTTGGGAGATGTGGAGGCCGCCTTCAAGGATTCCTTCTGCGGGACAATTGAGACCTGTTGGTCAGCTCCAGGTCATCCCATATGGAATGACTCCAGAGCACCGTTCCAGGATGGATGCCTGGGAAGTCGGCCTCGCCTTCCAATAGTCTCCTAGCAACAAGACAGTTTAGATCTAATGGATCTGCGGGAGCAACCGGGGTGGCTGAGTTGAAATGCACTTTCCAGAGGATGGGTCCTAACGTGTGTTTGTGTCCATGAGGGCCTTGGAATGGGGAGGTGGCACCGGGACACTGAAGTATTCTCCTAAGCTTTGGCATAGCTCCCATGCACAAGTTTCCTTGTGGAGACGGGATTTGTTCTGATGGGGGCCTCAGGAAATCCCCTCTGCTGGTATTGGAATCCAGGCTTTTGAGGAGACATGCCTGTAAACCAAATCAATGGATCCGATAATGGCCTCGGGTCCTGTCTGGTTCAATCTTCTTGGTATGAGTGGAGGTAGATGAGTGGAGGTAGATGCTCAGCCGGTATCAACCGCCCTTTTTTGTCCCGGGCGACCTACACTATTGGGATGGCCTCAGGGACTTTGGAGGGTTCTCCTAATTTGTACGATTTTTGACAATGGAATGGGCAGAATTCCCATGGATTGGGTGGGGGCAGTCCTAATGTGTGGCTCCAGGGGCCCCAGCCTGGAGGGAGTGTGGCCCAGGACTTTGAGGACAGAAGACTGAAAACACAAACTCAGCTTAAGTTTGGGGACGTAGGTATGGCACGCCCGATCTACAAACCATGAGAAGAACTCTTCAGGATATGAAGAATGAGCGAGTCTGAGGCGCTTGGTCAGGCTTTTGTCTCTGGATTTTGTTTCAGCGATGGCCGTGGAATGTTGGGGAGGTCTCATGGGCCATGGACGAATCTTCCTCTCTGTGGATTTGGCCCGATCCCAATTGTTTTTCGTCAATCCGTGGGATGGGAGGACTCCTTTCAGGTTTGTTACCTCAGGTGTCCCACCAAAAGAGGAATTCCAAAGCAGAGCCCTGGGGAAGAGTGAAGGGACAACCCGAACTACGGTTAAAAATTGGGGCCTAGGGGCATGGCAACCCCAATATGCTGTCTCTTCTTATAGGCCCTGAGAGGCCTTACCTGAGGACTGGGCTTCAGGCTGAGGGTCACAATGTGTGTTTGTGACCAATGTGGCCCGCAAGCATGGGCTGGGCCTCATGGGCCACGCTTGATTCAACTACACTGAACGTTGGACAACATGCCAACCACAAGGTTTCTTGCCATGGGGAAAGAGTTCTGATTTCTGCATCATTTTCAACCCTGGACAGTGGTTGGAGATAAGGTCTAGGTTCTGGAGCCTGAAAACCGCAGTTGGGAAGAGATGACGACCTAAGGCCATGGCGGGTCCGATGTGCTCAGTGTGCGGCCAGCTGTCTGGGTGGGACCAGGAGGTCCAGGCTCATGCTGGGTCAGAAGGGGAAATAGTGCCCAGGTCAGCCTATATGTTTGGGGTACAGCCGAATGGCGTGCAGGTTGATCCTCATTTGCGGTTTCGGGGTAGCCCTGAGGGCAATGTTTTACTTCTGTAGGGCAGGCAGAGTGCGGCATTGTAGTTCTGGATTGCCCAACTGGAGGGCTTGTGGGCCAGTAGTCTGAGGACGGAGTCTGAGAACCCAAGCTAGGCCTAGGTTTCTGGGTGAGGATATGGCAGGCACAATCTACAGACCTCAATAGAGATCTCGTGCTTCTGAAGTCAGGGCAAGGATCAGACGATCGCTCAGGTTGGACTTTCTGCCCTGATGGCCCTTCCTTGAAGGTGGTTGGATCACGAGGACATGGGGGTTTTCCCACGATGGGAGTTGTGAGAAGCTCCAAACTGCAAAGATTCTTCTGCAGGACAATTGAGACCTGTTGGTTGGCTCCAGGCCAACGATTCCGAGCAGGGTTCTAAGGATGGATGGCTGGGTAGCCCACCTCGCATTCCAATTGTCTCCAAGCAACAAGACAGTTTAGATCTGCTGGATGTGGGGGGCAACCGAGGAGGCTGAGTTGAAATGGACTTTCCTGTGGATGTGTCCTAATATGTTTTTGTGTCTATGGAGACCTTGGAATGAAGTGGTGGCCCTGGGGCCCTGAAGGGTTCTCCTAAACAGAGGCTTTGACACAGCTCCAACGTGCATGTTTCCCATGTGTAGATGAGATTTGTTCTGATGGGTGAGTCAAGAAACAGCCATATGCTGGTATTGAAATCCAGGCCTCTGAGGAGAGATGCCTGGAAACCAAAGCAATGGATCCGATTAGTGCCTAGGGGCCTGTTCGTTCCTTTTTACCTCTGGGGACATCAGTCTACGGGTCTGAGTGCAGGTAGGTGCTCAGATGGGCTCAGATTGCCCCTGTTTGTCCTGGGAAGCCACAACTATTGGGATGGCCTCAGAGACTTTGGAGGTTATCCTACTAGTAGGGTTGTGGCCATTGGAATGGGCACATACAATTCCCTTGGAGAGGGCAAGTACAGTCCTCAGGTTTGGCTCCAGGGCCCTGAGCCTGTAGGGTGTGTAGGCTAGAGCTGTTTGGACAGTTGTCTGAAAACACAAACTCGGCTTATGTTTTGGGTCATAGGTATGGCAGGACTGATCTACAGACCATGAGGAGAACACTTCGGGATATGAAAAAAGGGCGAGTGTGAGGCTCTTGCTCAAGTTTTTGTCTCTGGATATCGTGTCACTCATGGTCGTGAAATTGCCGGGTGACTTCATGGGAAATGGACGAGTCTTACTCTCTGGGGGTTCGGTCCCGTCCAAAGAGTTTGGGGTCATTCTGGGGATGGAAGAAGTCCGTTTTTTTGTTGTTGTTGTCGATTTGTTTCATTTGGTTTTTCAACCTCAGATGTCCCACCAAATGAGGGATTCCAGAGTAGAGCCCTGGGGTGGGGCGACTGGACAACCAGAAATCTGGTTAAAAATTGGGGACTAGGGACATGTCAAGCCCATTATGACATCTAATGGTCCAGCCACTGAGAGGACTTACTAGAGGACAGGACTCACGCTGAGGTCACAATGCGTGTTTATGCTCTCGTCGCACGCAAGAATGGGCGGGGCCTCAGGGTGAATGCTGGTTTCTCCTACACTGAACGTTGGACAACATGCCAACCACAAGGTTTCTTGCCATGGGTCAGGAAGAGTTCTGATTTCTGCATTACAGTCACCCGTGGGCAGTGATTGGAGATAAGGTCTAGGTTCTGAAGCCTGAAAACTGAGGTAGGGAAGAGATGATGACCTAAGGCCATGGCGGGTCTGATATGCTCAGCGTGCGGTCAGCTGTCTGGGTGTTGGTCAGCAGGTCCGGGCTCAGGTTGTGTCAGACAGTGCATTAGTGCCCAGGTTAGACTATATAATTTGGGTACATTCGAGTGCCGTGTAGGTTTATCCTCATTTAAGCTGCCTGGGCTGCTCATTAGGCAATATATTTTTTCGAGAGGGCAGGCAGAGTGCTTCATTGTCGGTCCGGAATTGCCAAACTTGAGAGCTTCGGGGCCAGGAGAGTGAGGACGGAAGTCTGAGAACACAAGCTAGACTTCGGATTCAGGGTGAGGGCACGGCAGGTACCCCCTGCAGATCTGAACCAATATCTCATGCATCTGAAGTCAGGGCGAGGATCCGACGTTGGCTCAGGTTGGAGTTTCTGTGCATGACGGCCCCTTCATGAAGGGAGCGGAATCTCGAGGCCATGGAGGTTTTCCACGTTGGGAGATGTGGGATGCCCCCTTCAAGGATTCCTTCTGCGGGACAATTGAGACCTGTTGGACAGCTCCAGTTCATCCCTTATGGAATGACTCCAGAGCACCGTTCCAGGATGGATGCCTGGGAAGTCGGCCTCGCCTTCCAATTGTCTCCTAGCAACAAGACAGTTTAGATCTAATGGATCTGCGGGAGCAACCGGGGTGGCTGAGTTGAAATGCACTTTCCAGAGGATGGGTCCTAACGTGTGTTTGTGTCCATGAGGGCCTTGGAATGGGGAGGTGGCACTGGGACCCTGAAGTATTCTCCTAAGCTTTGGCATAGCTCCCATGCACAAGTTTCCTTGTGGAGACGAGATTTGTTCTGATGGGTGCCTCAGGAAATCCCCACTGCTGGTATTGGAATCCAGGCTTTTGAGGAGACATGCCTGTAAACCAAAGCAATGGATCCGATAATGGCCTCGGGTCCTGTCTGGTTCAATCTTCTTGGTATGAGTGGAGGTAGATGAGTGGAGGTAGATGCTCAGCCGGTATCAACCGCCCTTTTTTGTCCCGGGCGACCTACACTATTGGGATGGCCTCAGGGACTTTGGAGGGTTCTCCTAATTTGTATGATTTTTGACAATGGAATGGGCAGAATTCCCATAGATTGGGTGGGGGATGTCCTAATGTGTGGCTCCAGGGGCCCCAGCCTGGAGGGAGTGTGGCCCAGGACTTTGAGGACAGAAGACTGAAAACACAAACTCAGCTTAAGTTTGGGGACGTAGGTATGGCACGCCCGATCTACAAACCATGAGAAGAACTCTTCAGGATATGAAGAATGAGCGAGTCTGAGGCGCTTGCTCAGGCTTTTGTCTCTGGATTTTGTTTCAGCGATGGCCGTGGAATGTTGGGGAGGTCTCATGGGCCATGGACGAATCTTCCTCTCTGTGGATTTGGCCCGATCCCAATTGTTTTTCGTCAATCTGTGGGATGGGAGGACTCCTTTCAGGTTTGTTACCTCAGGTGTCCCACCAAAAGAGGAATTCCAAAGCAGAGCCCTGGGGAAGAGTGAAGGGACAACCCGAACTATGGTTAAAAATTGGGGCATAGGGGCATGGCAAGCCCAATATGCTGTTTCTTCATATAGGCCCTGAGAGGCCTTACCTGAGGACTGGGCTCAGGCTGAGGGTCACAATGTGTGTTTGTGACCAATGTGGCCCGCAAGCATGGGCTGGGCCTCATGGGCCACGCTTGTTTCAACTACACTGAACGTTGGACAACATGCCAACCACAAGGTTTCTTGCCATGGGGAAAGAGTTCTGATTTCTGCATCATTTTCAACCCTGGGCAGTGGTTGGAGATAAGGTCTAGGTTCTGGAGCCTGAAAACCGCAGTTGGGAAGAGATGACGACCTAAGGCCATGGCGGGTCCGATGTGCTCAGTGTGCGGCCAGCTGTCTGGGTGGGACCAGGAGGTCCAGGCTCAGGCTGGGTCAGAAGGGGAAATAGTGCCCAGGTCAGCCTATATGTTTGGGGTACAGCCGAATGGTGTGCAGGTTGATCCTCATTTGCGGTTTCGGGGTAGCCCTGAGGGCAATGTTTTACTTCTGTAGGGCAGGCAGAGTGCGGCATTGTAGTTCTGGATTGCCAAACTGGAGGGCTTGTGGGCCAGTAGTCTGAGGACGGAGTCTGAGAACCCAAGCTAGGCCTAGGTTTCTGGGTGAGGATATGGCAGGCACAATCTACAGACCTCAATAGAGATCTCGTGCACCTGAAGTCAGGGCAAGGATCAGACGATCGCTCACGTTGGACTTTCTGCCCTGATGGCCCTTTCTTGAAGGGGGTTGGATCACGAGGACATGGGGGTTTTCCCACGATGGGAGTTGTGAGAAGCTCCAAACTGCAAAGATTCTTCTGCAGGACAATTGAGACCTGTTGGTTGGCTCCAGGCCAACGATTCCGAGCAGGGTTCTAAGGATGGATGGCTGGGTAGCCCACCTCGCATTCCAATTGTCTCCAAGCAACAAGACAGGTTAGATCTGCTGGATGTGGGGGGCAACCGAGGAGGCTGAGTTGAAATGGACTCTCCTGTGGATGTGTCCTAATATGTTTTTGTGTCTATGGAGACCTTGGAATGAAGCGGTGGCCCTGGGGCCCTGAAGGGTTCTCCTAAACAGAGGCTTTGACACAGCTCCAAGGTGCATGTTTCCCATGTGTAGATGAGATTAGTTCTGATGGGTGAGTCAAGAAACAGCCATATGCTGGTATTGAAATCCAGGCCTCTGAGGAGAGATGCCTGGAAACCAAAGCAATGGATCTGATTAGTGCCTAGGGGCCTGTTCGTTCCTTTTTACCTCTGGGGACATCAGTCTACGGGTCTGAGTGCAGGTAGGTGCTCAGATGGGCTCAGATTGCCCCTGTTTGTCCTGGGAAGCCACAACTCTTGGGATGGCCTCAGGGACTTTGGAGGATATCCTATTAGTAGGGCCGTGGCCATTGGAATGGGCACATAAAATTCCCTTGGAGAGGGCAAGTACAGTCCTCAGGTTTGGCTCCAGGGCCCTGAGCCTGTAGGGTGTGTAGGCCAGAGGTGTTTGGACATTTGTCTGAAAACACAAACTCGGCTTATGTTTTGGGTCATAGGTATGGCAGGACTGATCTACAGACCATGAGGAGAACACTTCGGGATATGAAAAAAGGGCGAGTGTGAGGCTCTTGCTCAAGTTTTTGTCTCTGGATATCGTGTCACTCATGGTCGTGAAATTGCCGGGTGACTTCATGGGAAATGGACGAGACTTACTCTCTGGGGGTTCGGTCCCGTCCAAAGAGTTTCGGGTCATTCTGGGGATGGGAGAAGTCCGTTTTTTTGTTGTTGTTGTCGATTTGTTTCATTTTGTTTTTCAACCTCAGATGTCCCACCAAATGAGGGATTCCAGAGTAGAGCCCTGGGGTGGGGCGACTGGACAACCAGAAATCTGGTTAAAAATTGGGGACTAGGGACATGTCAAGCCCATTATGACATCTTATGGTCCAGCCACTGAGAGGACTTACTAGAGGACAGGACTCACGCTGAGGTCACAATGCGTGTTTATGCTCTCGTCGCACTCAAGAATGGACGGGGCCTAAGGGTGAATGCTGGTTTCTCCTACACTGAACGTTGGACAACATGCCAACCACAAGGTTTCTTGCCATGGGTCAGGAAGAGTTCTGATTTCTGCATTACAGTCACCCGTGGGCAGTGATTGGAGATAAGGTCTAGGTTCTGAAGCCTGAAAACTGAGATAGTGAAGAGATGATGACCTAAGGCCATGTAGGGTCTGATGTGCTCAGGTTGCGGTCAGCTGTCTGGGTGTTGGTCAGCAGGTCCGGGCTCAGGTTGTGTCAGACAGTGCATTAGTGCCCAGGTTAGACTATATAATTTGGGTACATTCGAGTGTCGTGTAGGTTTATCTTCATTTAAGCTGCCTGGGCAGCTCATTAGGCAATATATTTTTTCTAGAGGGCAGGCAGAGTGCTTCATTGTCGGTCCGGAATTGCCAAACATGAGGGCTTCGGGGCCAGGAGAGTGAGGACGGAAGCTTGAGAACCCAAGCTAGACTTCGGATTCAGGGTGAGGGCACGGCAGGTACCCCCTGCAGATCTGAACCAATATCTCATGCATCTGAAGTCAGGGCGAGGATCCGACGTTGGCTCAGGTTGGAGTTTCTGTGCATGACGGCCCCTTCATGAAGGGAGCGGAATCTCGAGGCCATGGAGGTTTTCCACGTTGGGAGATGTGGAGGCCGCCTTCAAGGATTCCTTCTGCGGGACAATTGAGACCTGTTGGTCAGCTCCAGGTCATCCCATATGGAATGACTCCAGAGCACCGTTCCAGGATGGATGCCTGGGAAGTCGGCCTCGCCTTCCAATAGTCTCCTAGCAACAAGACAGTTTAGATCTAATGGATCTGCGGGAGCAACCGGGGTGGCTGAGTTGAAATGCACTTTCCAGAGGATGGGTCCTAACGTGTGTTTGTGTCCATGAGGGCCTTGGAATGGGGAGGTGGCACCGGGACACTGAAGTATTCTCCTAAGCTTTGGCATAGCTCCCATGCACAAGTTTCCTTGTGGAGACGAGATTTGTTCTGATGGGGGCCTCAGGAAATCCCCTCTGCTGGTATTGGAATCCAGGCTTTTGAGGAGACATGCCTGTAAACCAAATCAATGGATCCGATAATGGCCTCGGGTCCTGTCTGGTTCAATCTTCTTGGTATGAGTGGAGGTAGATGAGTGGAGGTAGATGCTCAGCCGGTATCAACCGCCCTTTTTTGTCCCGGGCGACCTACACTATTGGGATGGCCTCAGGGACTTTGGAGGGTTCTCCTAATTTGTACGATTTTTGACAATGGAATGGGCAGAATTCCCATGGATTGGGTGGGGGCAGTCCTAATGTGTGGCTCCAGGGGCCCCAGCCTGGAGGGAGTGTGGCCCAGGACTTTGAGGACAGAAGACTGAAAACACAAACTCAGCTTAAGTTTGGGGACGTAGGTATGGCACGCCCGATCTACAAACCATGAGAAGAACTCTTCAGGATATGAAGAATGAGCGAGTCTGAGGCGCTTGGTCAGGCTTTTGTCTCTGGATTTTGTTTCAGCGATGGCCGTGGAATGTTGGGGAGGTCTCATGGGCCATGGACGAATCTTCCTCTCTGTGGATTTGGCCCGATCCCAATTGTTTTTCGTCAATCCGTGGGATGGGAGGACTCCTTTCAGGTTTGTTACCTCAGGTGTCCCACCAAAAGAGGAATTCCAAAGCAGAGCCCTGGGGAAGAGTGAAGGGACAACCCGAACTACGGTTAAAAATTGGGGCCTAGGGGCATGGCAACCCCAATATGCTGTCTCTTCTTATAGGCCCTGAGAGGCCTTACCTGAGGACTGGGCTTCAGGCTGAGGGTCACAATGTGTGTTTGTGACCAATGTGGCCCGCAAGCATGGGCTGGGCCTCATGGGCCACGCTTGATTCAACTACACTGAACGTTGGACAACATGCCAACCACAAGGTTTCTTGCCATGGGGAAAGAGTTCTGATTTCTGCATCATTTTCAACCCTGGACAGTGGTTGGAGATAAGGTCTAGGTTCTGGAGCCTGAAAACCGCAGTTGGGAAGAGATGACGACCTAAGGCCATGGCGGGTCCGATGTGCTCAGTGTGCGGCCAGCTGTCTGGGTGGGACCAGGAGGTCCAGGCTCATGCTGGGTCAGAAGGGGAAATAGTGCCCAGGTCAGCCTATATGTTTGGGGTACAGCCGAATGGCGTGCAGGTTGATCCTCATTTGCGGTTTCGGGGTAGCCCTGAGGGCAATGTTTTACTTCTGTAGGGCAGGCAGAGTGCGGCATTGTAGTTCTGGATTGCCCAACTGGAGGGCTTGTGGGCCAGTAGTCTGAGGACGGAGTCTGAGAACCCAAGCTAGGCCTAGGTTTCTGGGTGAGGATATGGCAGGCACAATCTACAGACCTCAATAGAGATCTCGTGCTTCTGAAGTCAGGGCAAGGATCAGACGATCGCTCAGGTTGGACTTTCTGCCCTGATGGCCCTTCCTTGAAGGTGGTTGGATCACGAGGACATGGGGGTTTTCCCACGATGGGAGTTGTGAGAAGCTCCAAACTGCAAAGATTCTTCTGCAGGACAATTGAGACCTGTTGGTTGGCTCCAGGCCAACGATTCCGAGCAGGGTTCTAAGGATGGATGGCTGGGTAGCCCACCTCGCATTCCAATTGTCTCCAAGCAACAAGACAGTTTAGATCTGCTGGATGTGGGGGGCAACCGAGGAGGCTGAGTTGAAATGGACTTTCCTGTGGATGTGTCCTAATATGTTTTTGTGTCTATGGAGACCTTGGAATGAAGTGGTGGCCCTGGGGCCCTGAAGGGTTCTCCTAAACAGAGGCTTTGACACAGCTCCAACGTGCATGTTTCCCATGTGTAGATGAGATTTGTTCTGATGGGTGAGTCAAGAAACAGCCATATGCTGGTATTGAAATCCAGGCCTCTGAGGAGAGATGCCTGGAAACCAAAGCAATGGATCCGATTAGTGCCTAGGGGCCTGTTCGTTCCTTTTTACCTCTGGGGACATCAGTCTACGGGTCTGAGTGCAGGTAGGTGCTCAGATGGGCTCAGATTGCCCCTGTTTGTCCTGGGAAGCCACAACTATTGGGATGGCCTCAGGGACTTTGGAGGTTATCCTACTAGTAGTGTTGTGGCCATTGGAATGGGCACATACAATTCCCTTGGAGAGGGCAAGTACAGTCCTCAGGTTTGGCTCCAGGGCCCTGAGCCTGTAGGGTGTGTAGGCCAGAGCTGTTTGGACAGTTGTCTGAAAACACAAACTCGGCTTATGTTTTGGGTCATAGGTATGGCAGGACTGATCTACAGACCATGAGGAGAACACTTCGGGATATGAAAAAAGGGCGAGTGTGAGGCTCTTGCTCAAGTTTTTGTCTCTGGATATCGTGTCACTCATGGTCGTGAAATTGCCGGGTGACTTCATGGGAAATGGACGAGTCTTACTCTCTGGGGGTTCGGTCCCGTCCAAAGAGTTTGGGGTCATTCTGGGGATGGAAGAAGTCCGTTTTTTTGTTGTTGTTGTCGATTTGTTTCATTTGGTTTTTCAACCTCAGATGTCCCACCAAATGAGGGATTCCAGAGTAGAGCCCTGGGGTGGGGCGACTGGACAACCAGAAATCTGGTTAAAAATTGGGGACTAGGGACATGTCAAGCCCATTATGACATCTAATGGTCCAGCCACTGAGAGGACTTACTAGAGGACAGGACTCACGCTGAGGTCACAATGCGTGTTTATGCTCTCGTCGCACGCAAGAATGGGCGGGGCCTCAGGGTGAATGCTGGTTTCTCCTACACTGAACGTTGGACAACATGCCAACCACAAGGTTTCTTGCCATGGGTCAGGAAGAGTTCTGATTTCTGCATTACAGTCACCCGTGGGCAGTGATTGGAGATAAGGTCTAGGTTCTGAAGCCTGAAAACTGAGGTAGGGAAGAGATGATGACCTAAGGCCATGGCGGGTCTGATATGCTCAGCGTGCGGTCAGCTGTCTGGGTGTTGGTCAGCAGGTCCGGGCTCAGGTTGTGTCAGACAGTGCATTAGTGCCCAGGTTAGACTATATAATTTGGGTACATTCGAGTGCCGTGTAGGTTTATCCTCATTTAAGCTGCCTGGGCTGCTCATTAGGCAATATATTTTTTCGAGAGGGCAGGCAGAGTGCTTCATTGTCGGTCCGGAATTGCCAAACTTGAGAGCTTCGGGGCCAGGAGAGTGAGGACGGAAGTCTGAGAACACAAGCTAGACTTCGGATTCAGGGTGAGGGCACGGCAGGTACCCCCTGCAGATCTGAACCAATATCTCATGCATCTGAAGTCAGGGCGAGGATCCGACGTTGGCTCAGGTTGGAGTTTCTGTGCATGACGGCCCCTTCATGAAGGGAGCGGAATCTCGAGGCCATGGAGGTTTTCCACGTTGGGAGATGTGGGATGCCCCCTTCAAGGATTCCTTCTGCGGGACAATTGAGACCTGTTGGACAGCTCCAGTTCATCCCTTATGGAATGACTCCAGAGCACCGTTCCAGGATGGATGCCTGGGAAGTCGGCCTCGCCTTCCAATTGTCTCCTAGCAACAAGACAGTTTAGATCTAATGGATCTGCGGGAGCAACCGGGGTGGCTGAGTTGAAATGCACTTTCCAGAGGATGGGTCCTAACGTGTGTTTGTGTCCATGAGGGCCTTGGAATGGGGAGGTGGCACTGGGACCCTGAAGTATTCTCCTAAGCTTTGGCATAGCTCCCATGCACAAGTTTCCTTGTGGAGACGAGATTTGTTCTGATGGGTGCCTCAGGAAATCCCCACTGCTGGTATTGGAATCCAGGCTTTTGAGGAGACATGCCTGTAAACCAAAGCAATGGATCCGATAATGGCCTCGGGTCCTGTCTGGTTCAATCTTCTTGGTATGAGTGGAGGTAGATGAGTGGAGGTAGATGCTCAGCCGGTATCAACCGCCCTTTTTTGTCCCGGGCGACCTACACTATTGGGATGGCCTCAGGGACTTTGGAGGGTTCTCCTAATTTGTATGATTTTTGACAATGGAATGGGCAGAATTCCCATAGATTGGGTGGGGGATGTCCTAATGTGTGGCTCCAGGGGCCCCAGCCTGGAGGGAGTGTGGCCCAGGACTTTGAGGACAGAAGACTGAAAACACAAACTCAGCTTAAGTTTGGGGACGTAGGTATGGCACGCCCGATCTACAAACCATGAGAAGAACTCTTCAGGATATGAAGAATGAGCGAGTCTGAGGCGCTTGCTCAGGCTTTTGTCTCTGGATTTTGTTTCAGCGATGGCCGTGGAATGTTGGGGAGGTCTCATGGGCCATGGACGAATCTTCCTCTCTGTGGATTTGGCCCGATCCCAATTGTTTTTCGTCAATCTGTGGGATGGGAGGACTCCTTTCAGGTTTGTTACCTCAGGTGTCCCACCAAAAGAGGAATTCCAAAGCAGAGCCCTGGGGAAGAGTGAAGGGACAACCCGAACTATGGTTAAAAATTGGGGCATAGGGGCATGGCAAGCCCAATATGCTGTTTCTTCATATAGGCCCTGAGAGGCCTTACCTGAGGACTGGGCTCAGGCTGAGGGTCACAATGTGTGTTTGTGACCAATGTGGCCCGCAAGCATGGGCTGGGCCTCATGGGCCACGCTTGTTTCAACTACACTGAACGTTGGACAACATGCCAACCACAAGGTTTCTTGCCATGGGGAAAGAGTTCTGATTTCTGCATCATTTTCAACCCTGGGCAGTGGTTGGAGATAAGGTCTAGGTTCTGGAGCCTGAAAACCGCAGTTGGGAAGAGATGACGACCTAAGGCCATGGCGGGTCCGATGTGCTCAGTGTGCGGCCAGCTGTCTGGGTGGGACCAGGAGGTCCAGGCTCAGGCTGGGTCAGAAGGGGAAATAGTGCCCAGGTCAGCCTATATGTTTGGGGTACAGCCGAATGGTGTGCAGGTTGATCCTCATTTGCGGTTTCGGGGTAGCCCTGAGGGCAATATTTTACTTCTGTAGGGCAGGCAGAGTGCGGCATTGTAGTTCTGGATTGCCAAACTGGAGGGCTTGTGGGCCAGTAGTCTGAGGACGGAGTCTGAGAACCCAAGCTAGGCCTAGGTTTCTGGGTGAGGATATGGCAGGCACAATCTACAGACCTCAATAGAGATCTCGTGCACCTGAAGTCAGGGCAAGGATCAGACGATCGCTCACGTTGGACTTTCTGCCCTGATGGCCCTTTCTTGAAGGGGGTTGGATCACGAGGACATGGGGGTTTTCCCACGATGGGAGTTGTGAGAAGCTCCAAACTGCAAAGATTCTTCTGCAGGACAATTGAGACCTGTTGGTTGGCTCCAGGCCAACGATTCCGAGCAGGGTTCTAAGGATGGATGGCTGGGTAGCCCACCTCGCATTCCAATTGTCTCCAAGCAACAAGACAGGTTAGATCTGCTGGATGTGGGGGGCAACCGAGGAGGCTGAGTTGAAATGGACTCTCCTGTGGATGTGTCCTAATATGTTTTTGTGTCTATGGAGACCTTGGAATGAAGCGGTGGCCCTGGGGCCCTGAAGGATTCTCCTAAACAGAGGCTTTGACACAGCTCCAAGGTGCATGTTTCCCATGTGTAGATGAGATTAGTTCTGATGGGTGAGTCAAGAAACAGCCATATGCTGGTATTGAAATCCAGGCCTCTGAGGAGAGATGCCTGGAAACCAAAGCAATGGATCTGATTAGTGCCTAGGGGCCTGTTCGTTCCTTTTTACCTCTGGGGACATCAGTCTACGGGTCTGAGTGCAGGTAGGTGCTCAGATGGGCTCAGATTGCCCCTGTTTGTCCTGGGAAGCCACAACTCTTGGGATGGCCTCAGGGACTTTGGAGGATATCCTATTAGTAGGGCCGTGGCCATTGGAATGGGCACATAAAATTCCCTTGGAGAGGGCAAGTACAGTCCTCAGGTTTGGCTCCAGGGCCCTGAGCCTGTAGGGTGTGTAGGCCAGAGGTGTTTGGACATTTGTCTGAAAACACAAACTCGGCTTATGTTTTGGGTCATAGGTATGGCAGGACTGATCTACAGACCATGAGGAGAACACTTCGGGATATGAAAAAAGGGCGAGTGTGAGGCTCTTGCTCAAGTTTTTGTCTCTGGATATCGTGTCACTCATGGTCGTGAAATTGCCGGGTGACTTCATGGGAAATGGACGAGACTTACTCTCTGGGGGTTCGGTCCCGTCCAAAGAGTTTGGGGTCATTCTGGGGATGGGAGAAGTCCGTTTTTTTGTTGTTGTTGTCGATTTGTTTCATTTTGTTTTTCAACCTCAGATGTCCCACCAAATGAGGGATTCCAGAGTAGAGCCCTGGGGTGGGGCGACTGGACAACCAGAAATCTGGTTAAAAATTGGGGACTAGGGACATGTCAAGCCCATTATGACATCTTATGGTCCAGCCACTGAGAGGACTTACTAGAGGACAGGACTCACGCTGAGGTCACAATGCGTGTTTATGCTCTCGTCGCACTCAAGAATGGACGGGGCCTAAGGGTGAATGCTGGTTTCTCCTACACTGAACGTTGGACAACATGCCAACCACAAGGTTTCTTGCCATGGGTCAGGAAGAGTTCTGATTTCTGCATTACAGTCACCCGTGGGCAGTGATTGGAGATAAGGTCTAGGTTCTGAAGCCTGAAAACTGAGATAGTGAAGAGATGATGACCTAAGGCCATGTAGGGTCTGATGTGCTCAGGTTGCGGTCAGCTGTCTGGGTGTTGGTCAGCAGGTCCGGGCTCAGGTTGTGTCAGACAGTGCATTAGTGCCCAGGTTAGACTATATAATTTGGGTACATTCGAGTGTCGTGTAGGTTTATCTTCATTTAAGCTGCCTGGGCAGCTCATTAGGCAATATATTTTTTCTAGAGGGCAGGCAGAGTGCTTCATTGTCGGTCCGGAATTGCCAAACATGAGGGATTCGGGGCCAGGAGAGTGAGGACGGAAGCTTGAGAACCCAAGCTAGACTTCGGATTCAGGGTGAGGGCACGGCAGGTACCCCCTGCAGATCTGAACCAATATCTCATGCATCTGAAGTCAGGGCGAGGATCCGACGTTGGCTCAGGTTGGAGTTTCTGTGCATGACGGCCCCTTCATGAAGGGAGCGGAATCTCGAGGCCATGGAGGTTTTCCACGTTGGGAGATGTGGAGGCCGCCTTCAAGGATTCCTTCTGCGGGACAATTGAGACCTGTTGGTCAGCTCCAGGTCATCCCATATGGAATGACTCCAGAGCACCGTTCCAGGATGGATGCCTGGGAAGTCGGCCTCGCCTTCCAATAGTCTCCTAGCAACAAGACAGTTTAGATCTAATGGATCTGCGGGAGCAACCGGGGTGGCTGAGTTGAAATGCACTTTCCAGAGGATGGGTCCTAACGTGTGTTTGTGTCCATGAGGGCCTTGGAATGGGGAGGTGGCACCGGGACACTGAAGTATTCTCCTAAGCTTTGGCATAGCTCCCATGCACAAGTTTCCTTGTGGAGACGAGATTTGTTCTGATGGGGGCCTCAGGAAATCCCCTCTGCTGGTATTGGAATCCAGGCTTTTGAGGAGACATGCCTGTAAACCAAATCAATGGATCCGATAATGGCCTCGGGTCCTGTCTGGTTCAATCTTCTTGGTATGAGTGGAGGTAGATGAGTGGAGGTAGATGCTCAGCCGGTATCAACCGCCCTTTTTTGTCCCGGGCGACCTACACTATTGGGATGGCCTCAGGGACTTTGGAGGGTTCTCCTAATTTGTACGATTTTTGACAATGGAATGGGCAGAATTCCCATGGATTGGGTGGGGGCAGTCCTAATGTGTGGCTCCAGGGGCCCCAGCCTGGAGGGAGTGTGGCCCAGGACTTTGAGGACAGAAGACTGAAAACACAAACTCAGCTTAAGTTTGGGGACGTAGGTGTGGCACGCCCGATCTACAAACCATGAGAAGAACTCTTCAGGATATGAAGAATGAGCGAGTCTGAGGCGCTTGGTCAGGCTTTTGACTCTGGATTTTGTTTCAGCGATGGCCGTGGAATGTTGGGGAGGTCTCATGGGCCATGGACGAATCTTCCTCTCTGTGGATTTGGCCCGATCCCAATTGTTTTTCGTCAATCCGTGGGATGGGAGGACTCCTTTCAGGTTTGTTACCTCAGGTGTCCCACCAAAAGAGGAATTCCAAAGCAGAGCCCTGGGGAAGAGTGAAGGGACAACCCGAACTACGGTTAAAAATTGGGGCCTAGGGGCATGGCAACCCCAATATGCTGTCTCTTCTTATAGGCCCTGAGAGGCCTTACCTGAGGACTGGGCTTCAGGCTGAGGGTCACAATGTGTGTTTGTGACCAATGTGGCCCGCAAGCATGGGCTGGGCCTCATGGGCCACGCTTGATTCAACTACACTGAACGTTGGACAACATGCCAACCACAAGGTTTCTTGCCATGGGGAAAGAGTTCTGATTTCTGCATCATTTTCAACCCTGGACAGTGGTTGGAGATAAGGTCTAGGTTCTGGAGCCTGAAAACCGCAGTTGGGAAGAGATGACGACCTAAGGCCATGGCGGGTCCGATGTGCTCAGTGTGCGGCCAGCTGTCTGGGTGGGACCAGGAGGTCCAGGCTCATGCTGGGTCAGAAGGGGAAATAGTGCCCAGGTCAGCCTATATGTTTGGGGTACAGCCGAATGGCGTGCAGGTTGATCCTCATTTGCGGTTTCGGGGTAGCCCTGAGGGCAATGTTTTACTTCTGTAGGGCGGGCAGAGTGCGGCATTGTAGTTCTGGATTGCCCAACTGGAGGGCTTGTGGGCCAGTAGTCTGAGGACGGAGTCTGAGAACCCAAGCTAGGCCTAGGTTTCTGGGTGAGGATATGGCAGGCACAATCTACAGACCTCAATAGAGATCTCGTGCTTCTGAAGTCAGGGCAAGGATCAGACGATCGCTCAGGTTGGACTTTCTGCCCTGATGGCCCTTCCTTGAAGGTGGTTGGATCACGAGGACATGGGGGTTTTCCCACGATGGGAGTTGTGAGAAGCTCCAAACTGCAAAGATTCTTCTGCAGGACAATTGAGACCTGTTGGTTGGCTCCAGGCCAACGATTCCGAGCAGGGTTCTAAGGATGGATGGCTGGGTAGCCCACCTCGCATTCCAATTGTCTCCAAGCAACAAGACAGTTTAGATCTGCTGGATGTGGGGGGCAACCGAGGAGGCTGAGTTGAAATGGACTTTCCTGTGGATGTGTCCTAATATGTTTTTGTGTCTATGGAGACCTTGGAATGAAGTGGTGGCCCTGGGGCCCTGAAGGGTTCTCCTAAACAGAGGCTTTGACACAGCTCCAACGTGCATGTTTCCCATGTGTAGATGAGATTTGTTCTGATGGGTGAGTCAAGAAACAGCCATATGCTGGTATTGAAATCCAGGCCTCTGAGGAGAGATGCCTGGAAACCAAAGCAATGGATCCGATTAGTGCCTAGGGGCCTGTTCGTTCCTTTTTACCTCTGGGGACATCAGTCTACGGGTCTGAGTGCAGGTAGGTGCTCAGATGGGCTCAGATTGCCCCTGTTTGTCCTGGGAAGCCACATTTATTGGGATGGCCTCAGGGACTTTGGAGGTTATCCTACTAGTAGGGTTGTGGCCATTGGAATGGGCACATACAATTCCCTTGGAGAGGGCAAGTACAGTCCTCAGGTTTGGCTCCAGGGCCCTGAGCCTGTAGGGTGTGTAGGCCAGAGCTGTTTGGACAGTTGTCTGAAAACACAAACTCGGCTTATGTTTTGGGTCATAGGTATGGCAGGACTGATCTACAGACCATGAGGAGAACACTTCGGGATATGAAAAAAGGGCGAGTGTGAGGCTCTTGCTCAAGTTTTTGTCTCTGGATATCGTGTCACTCATGGTCGTGAAATTGCCGGGTGACTTCATGGGAAATGGACGAGTCTTACTCTCTGGGGGTTCGGTCCCGTCCAAAGAGTTTGGGGTCATTCTGGGGATGGAAGAAGTCCGTTTTTTTGTTGTTGTTGTCGATTTGTTTCATTTGGTTTTTCAACCTCAGATGTCCCACCAAATGAGGGATTCCAGAGTAGAGCCCTGGGGTGGGGCGACTGGACAACCAGAAATCTGGTTAAAAATTGGGGACTAGGGACATGTCAAGCCCATTATGACATCTAATGGTCCAGCCACTGAGAGGACTTACTAGAGGACAGGACTCACGCTGAGGTCACAATGCGTGTTTATGCTCTCGTCGCACGCAAGAATGGGCGGGGCCTCAGGGTGGATGCTGGTTTCTCCTACACTGAACGTTGGACAACATGCCAACCACAAGGTTTCTTGCCATGGGTCAGGAAGAGTTCTGATTTCTGCATCACAGTCACCCGTGGGCAGTGATTGGAGATAAGGTCTAGGTTCTGAAGCCTGAAAACTGAGGTAGGGAAGAGATGATGACCTAAGGCCATGGCGGGTCTGATATGCTCAGCGTGCGGTCAGCTGTCTGGGTGTTGGTCAGCAGGTCCGGGCTCAGGTTGTGTCAGACAGTGCATTAGTGCCCAGGTTAGACTATATAATTTGGGTACATTCGAGTGCCGTGTAGGTATATCCTCATTTAAGCTGCCTGGGCTGCTCATTAGGCAATATATTTTTTCTAGAGGGCAGGCAGAGTGCTTCATTGTCGGTCCGCAATTGCCAAACTTGAGGGCTTCGGGGCCAGGAGAGTGAGGACGGAAGTCTGAGAACACAAGCTAGACTTCGGATTCACGGTGAGGGCACGGCAGGTACCCCCTGCAGATCTGAACCAATATCTCATGCATCTGAAGTCAGGGCGAGGATCCGACGTTGGCTCAGGTTGGAGTTTCTGTGCATGACGGCCCCTTCATGAAGGGAGCGGAATCTCGAGGCTATGGAGGTTTTCCACGTTGGGAGATGTGGGATGCCCCCTTCAAGGATTCCTTCTGCGGGACAACTGAGACCTGTTGGACAGCTCCAGTTCATCCCTTATGGAATGACTCCAGAGCACCGTTCCAGGATGGATGCCTGGGAAGTCGGCCTCGCCTTCCAATTGTCTCCTAGCAACAAGAAAGTTTAGATCTAATGTATCTGCGGGAGCAACCGGGGTGGCTGAGTTGAAATGCACTTTCCAGGGGATGGGTCCTAACGTGTGTTTGTGTCCATGAGGGCCTTGGAATGGGGAGGTGGCACCGGGACCCTGAAGTATTCTCCTAAGCTTTGGCATAGCTCCCATGCACAAGTTTCCTTGTGGAGACGAGATTTGTTCTGATGGGTGCCTCAGGAAATCCCCTCTGCTAGTATTGGAATGCAGGCTTTTGAGGAGACATGCCTGTAAACCAAAGCAATGGATCCGATAATGGCCTCCGGTCCTGTCTGGTTCAATCTTCTTGGTATGAGTGGAGGTAGATGAGTGGAGGTAGATGCTCAGCCGGTATCAACCGCCCTTTTTTGTCCCGGGCACCTACACTATTGGGATGGCCTCAGGGACTTTGGAGGGTTCTCCTAATTTGTACGATTTTTGACAATGGAATGGGCAGAATTCCCATGGATTGGGTGGGGGCAGTCCTAATGTGTGGCTCCAGGGGCCCCAGCCTGGAGGGAGTGTGGCCCAGGACTTTGAGGACAGAAGACTGAAAACACAAACTCAGCTTATGTTTGGGGACGTAGGTATGGCACGCCCGATCTACAAACCATGAGAAGAACTCTTCAGGATATGAAGAATGAGCGAGTCTGAGGCGCTTGGTCAGGCTTTTGTCTCTGACTTTTGTTTCAGCGATGGCCGTGGAATGTTGGGGAGGTCTCATGGGCCATGGACGAACCTTCCTCTCTGTGGATTTGGCCCGATCCCAATTGTTTTTCGTCAATCTGTGGGATGGGAGGACTCCTTTCAGGTTTGTTACCTCAGGTGTCCCACCAAAAGAGGAATTCCAAAGCAGAGCCCTGGGGAAGAGTGAAGGGACAACCCGAACTATGGTTAAAAATTGGGGCCTAGGGGCATGGCAAGCCCAATATGCTGTCTCTTCATATAGGCCCTGAGAGGCCTTACCTGAGGACTGGGCTTCAGGCTGAGGGTCACAATGTGTGTTTGTGACCAATGTGGCCGCAAGCATGGGCTGGGCCTCATGGGCCACGCTTGTTTCAACTACACTGAACGTTGGACAACATGCCAACCACAAGGTTTCTTGCCATGGGGAAAGAGTTCTGATTTCTGCATCATTTTCAACCCTGGGCAGTGGTTGGAGATAAGGTCTAGGTTCTGGAGCCTGAAAACCGCAGTTGGGAAGAGATGACGACCTAAGGCCATGGCGGGTCCGATGTGCTCAGTGTGCGGCCAGCTGTCTGGGTGGGACCAGGAGGTCCAGGCTCAGGCTGGGTCAGAAGGGGAAATAGTGCCCAGGTCAGCCTCTATATTTGGGGTACAGCCGAATGGCGTGCAGGTTGATCCTCATTTGGAGTTTCGGGTAGCCCTGAGGGCAATGTTTTACTTCTGTAGGGCAGGCAGAGTGCGGCATTGTAGTTCTGGATTGCCCAACTGGAGGGCTTGTGGGCCAGTAGTCTGAGGACGGAGTCTGAGAACCCAAGCTAGGCCTAGGTTTCTGGGTGAGGATATGGCAGGCACAATCTACAGACCTCAATCGAGATCTAGTGCATGTGAAGTCAGGGCAAGGATCAGACGATCGCTCAGGTTGGACTTTCTGCTGATGGCCCATTCTTGAAGGGGGTTGGATCACGAGGACATGGGGGTTTTCCCACGATGGGAGTTGTGAGAAGCTCCAATCTGCAAAGATTCTTCTGCAGGACAATTGAGATCTATTGGTTGGCTCCAGGCCAACGATTCCGAGCAGGGTTCTAAGGATGGTTGGCTGGGTAGCCCACCTCGCAATCCAATGGTCTCCAAGCAACAAGACAGGTTAGATCTGCTGGATGTGGGGGGCAACCGAGGAGGTTGAGTTGAAATGGACTCTCCTGTGGATGTGTCCTAATATGTTTTTGTGTCTATGGAGACCTTGGAATGAAGCGTTGGCCCTGGGGCCCTGAAGGGTTCTCCTAAACAGAGGCTTTGACACAGCTCCAACGTGCATGTTTCCCATGTGTAGATGAGATTTGTTCTGATGGGTGAGTCAAGAATCAGCCATATGCTGGTATTGAAATCCAGGCCTCTGAGGAGAGATGCCTGGAAACCAAAGCAATGGATCCGATTAGTGCCTAGGGGCCTGTTCGTTCCTTTTTACCTCTGGGGACATCAGTCTACGGGTCTGAGTGCCGGTAGGTGCTCAGATGGGCTCAGATTGCCCCCGTTTGTCCTGGGAAGCCACAACTATTGGGATGGCCTCAGGGACTTTGGAGGTTATCCTACTAGTAGGGTTGTGGCCATTGGAATGGGCACATACAATTCCCTTGGAGAGAGCAAGTACAGTCCTCAGGTTTGGCTCCAGGGCCCTGAGCCTGTAGGGTGTGTAGGCCAGAGCTGTTTGGACAGTTTTCTGAAAACACAAACTCGGCTTATGTTTTGGGTCATAGGTATGGCAGGACTGATCTACAGACCATGAGGAGAACACTTCGGGATATGAAAAAAGGGCGAGTGTGAGGCTCTTGCTCAAGTTTTTGTCTCTGGATATCGTGTCACTCATGGTCGTGAAATTGCCGGGTGACTTCATGGGAAATGGACGAGTCTTACTCTCTGGGGGTTCGGTCCCGTCCAAAGAGTTTGGGGTCATTCTGGGGATGGAAGAAGTCCGTTTTTTTTGTTGTTGTTGTCGATTTGTTTCATTTTGTTTTTCAACCTCAGATGTCCCACCAAATGAGGGATTCCAGAGTAGAGCCCTGGGGTGGGGCGACTGGACAACCAGAAATCTGGTTAAAAATTGGGGACTAGGGACATGTCAAGCCCATTATGACTTCTAATGGTCCAGCCACTGAGAGGACTTACTAGAGGACAGGACTCACGCTGAGGTCACAATGCGTGTTTATGCACTTGTCGCACGCAAGAATGGGCGGGGCCTCAGGGTGAATGCTGGTTTCTCCTACACTGAACGTTGGACAACATGCCAACCACAAGGTTTCTTGCCATGGGTCAGGAAGAGTTCTGATTTCTGCATCACAGTCACCCGTGGGCAGTGATTGGAGATAAGGTCTAGGTTCTGAAGCCTGAAAACTGAGGTAGGGAAGAGATGATGACCTAAGGCCATGGCGGGTCTGATATGCTCAGCGTGCGGTCAGCTGTCTGGGTGTTGGTCAGCAGGTCCGGGCTCAGGTTGTGTCAGACAGTGCATTAGTGCCCAGGTTAGACTATATAATTTGGGAACATTCGAGTGCTGTGTAGGTATATCCTCATTTAAGCTGCCTGGGCTGCTCATTAGGCAATATATTTTTTCTAGAGGGCAGGCAGAGTGCTTCATTGTCGGTCCGGAATTGCCAAACTTGAGGGCTTCGGGGCCAGGAGAGTGAGGACGGAAGTCTGAGAACACAAGCTATAATTCGGATTCAGGGTGAGGGCACGGCAGGTACCACCTGCAGATCTGAACCAATATCTCATGCATCTGAAGTCAGGGCGAGGATCCGACGTTGGCTCAGGTTGGAGTTTCTGTGCATGACGGCCCCTTCATGAAGGGAGCGGAATCTCGAGGCCATGGAGGTTTTCCACGTTGGGAGATGTGGGATGCCCCCTTCAAGGATTCCTTCTGCGGGACAATTGAGTCCTGTTGGACAGCTCCAGGACATCCCATATGGAATGACTCCAGAGCACCGTTCCAGGATGGATGCCTGGGACGTCCGCCTCGCCTTCCAATTCTCTCCTTGCAACAAGACAGTTTAGATCTAATGGATCTGCGGGAGCAACCGGGGTGGCTGTGTTGAAATGCACTTTCCAGAGGATGGGTCCTAACGTGTGTTTGTGTCCATGAGGTCCTTGGAATGGGGAGGTGGCACCGGGACCCTGAAGTATTCTCCTAAGCTTTGGCATAGCTCCCATGCACAAGTTTCCTTGTGGAGACGAGATTTGTTCTGATGGGTGCCTCAGGAAATCCCCTCTGCTGGTATTGGAATGCAGGCTTTTGAGGAGACATGCTGTAAACCAAAGCAATGGATCCGATAATGGCCTTGGGTCCTGTCTGGTTCAATCTTCTTGTTATGAGTGGAGGTAGATGAGTGGAGGTAGATGCAGCCGGTATCAACCGCCCTTTTTAGTCCCGGGCGACCTACACTATTGGGATGGCCTCAGGGACTTTGGAGGTTTCTCCTAATTTGTACGATTTTTGACAATGGAATGGGCAGAATTCCCATGGATTGGGTGGGGGCAGTCCTAATGTGTGGCTCCAGGGGCCCCAACATGGAGGGAGTGTGGCCCAGGACTTTGAGGACAGAAGACTGAAAACACAAACTCAGCTTAAGTTTGGGGACGTAGGTATGGCACGCCCGATCTACAAACCATGAGAAGAACTCTTCAGGATATGAATAATGAGCGAGTCTGAGGTGCTTGGTCAGGCTATTGTCTCTGACTTTTGTTTCAGCGATGGCCGTGGAATGTTGGGGAGGTCTCATGGGCCATGGACGAATCTTCCTCTCTGTGGATTTGGCCCGATCCCAATTGGTTTTCGTCAATCTGTGGGATGGGAGGACTCCTTTCAGGTTTGTTACCTCAGGTGTCCCACCAAAAGAGGAATTCCAAAGCAGAGCCCTGGGGAAGAGTGAAGGGACAACCCGAACTATGGTTAAAAATTGGGGCCTAGGGGCATGGCAAGCCCAATATGCTGTCTCTTCATATAGGCCCTGAGAGGCCTTACCTGAGGACTGGGCTTCAGGCTGAGGGTCACAATGTGTGTTTGTGAACAATGTGGCCGCAAGCATGGGCTGGGCCTCATGGGCCACGCTTGTTTCAACTACACTGAACGTTGGACAACATGCCAACCACAAGGTTTCTTGCCATGGGGAAAGAGTTCTGATTTCTGCATCATTTTCAACCCTGGGCAGTGGTTGGAGATAAGGTCTAGGTTCTGGAGCCTGAAAACCGCAGTTGGGAAGAGATGACGACCTAAGGCCATGGCGGGTCCGATGTGCTCAGTGTGCGGCCAGCTGTCTGGGTGGGACCAGGAGGTCCAGGCTCAGGCTTGGTCAGAAGGGGAAATAGTGCACAGGTCAGCCTATATGTTTGGGGTACAGCCGAATGGCGTGCAGGTTGATCCTCATTTGCGGTTTCGGGGTAGCCCTGAGGGCAATGTTTTACGTCTGTAGGGCAGGCAGAGTGCGACATTGTAGTTCTGGATTGCCCAACTGGAGGGCTTGTGGGCCAGTAGTCTGAGGACGGAGTCTGAGAACCCAAGCTAGGCCTAGGTTTCTGGGTGAGGATATGGCAGGCACAATCTACAGACCTCAATCTAGATCTCATGCATCTGAAGTCAGGGCAAGGATCAGACGATCGCTCAGGTTGGACTTTCTGCCCTGATGGCCCATTCTTGAAGGGGGTTGGATCACGAGGACATGCGGGTTTTCCCACGATGGGAGTTGTGAGAAGCTCCAAACTGCAAAGATTCTTCTGCAGGACAATTGAGACCTGTTGGTTGGCTCCAGGCCAACGATTCCGAGCAGGGTTCTAAGGATGGATGGCTGGGTAGCCCACCTCGCATTCCAATGGTCTCCAAGCAACAAGACAGGTTAGATCTGCTGGATGTGGGGGGCAACCGAGGAGGCTGAGTTGAAATGGACTCTCCTGTGGATGTGTCCTAATATGTTTTTGAGTCTATGGAGACCTTGGAATGAAGCGGTGGCCCTGGGGCCCTGAAGGGTTCTCCTAAACAGAGGCTTTGACACAGCTCCAACGTGCATGTTTCCCATGTGTAGATGAGATTTGTTCTGATGGGTGAGTCAAGAAACAGCCATATGCTGGTATTGAAATCCAGGCCTCTGAGGAGAGATGCCTGGAAACCAAAGCAATGGATCCGATTAGTGCCTAGGGGCCTGTTCGTTCCTTTTTACCGCTGGGGACATCAGTCTACGGGTCTGAGTGCAGGTAGGTGCTCAGATGGGCTCAGATTGCCCCTGTTTGTCCTGGGAAGCCACAACTATTGGGATGGCCTCAGGGACTTTGGAGGTTATCCTACTAGTAGGGTTGTGGCCATTGGAATGGGCACATACAATTCCCTTGGAGAGGGCAAGTACAGTCCTCAGTTTTGGCTCCAGGGCCCTGAGCCTGGAGGGTGTGTAGGCCAGAGCTGTTTGGACAGTTGTCTGAAAACACAAACTCGGCTTATGTTTTGGGTCATAGGTATGGCAGGACTGATCTACAGACCATGAGGAGAACACTTCGGGATATGAAAAAAGGGCGAGTGTGAGGCTCTTGCTCAAGTTTTTGTCTCTGGATATCGTGTCACTCATGGTCGTGAAATTGCCGGGTGACTTCATGGGAAATGGACGAGTCTTACTCTCTGGGGGTTCGGTCCCGTCCAAAGAGTTTGGGGTCATTCTGGGGATGGAAGAAGTCCGTTTTTTTGTTGTTGTTGTCGATTTGTTTCATTTTGTTTTTCAACGTCAGATGTCCCACCAAATGAGGGATTCCAGAGTAGAGCCCTGGGGTGGCGCGAATGGACAACCAGAAATCTGGTTAAAAATTGGGGACTAGTAAAAAACTTCCTACTTAAACTAGTTAAGAATGACAGTTAAAATCTTGGCTAATTTTCAATAGTGTGTAAAAATATAAAGAAATTAATAAAACTCCAAGGAAGTCAAAAAAAAAAAAAAATTGGGGACTAGGGACATGTCAAGCCCATTATGACATCTAATGGTCCAGCCACTGAGAGGACTTACTAGAGGACAGGACTCACGCTGAGGTCACAATGCGTGTTTATGCTCTCCTCGCACTCAAGAATGGGCGGGGCCTCAGGGTGAATGCTGGTTTCTCCTACACTGAACGTTGGACAACATGCCAACCACAAGGTTTCTTGCCATGGGTCAGGAAGAGTTCTGATTTCTGCATCACAGTCACCCGTGGGCAGTGATTGGAGATAAGGTCTAGGTTCTGAAGCCTGAAAACTGAGGTAGGGAAGAGATGATGACCTAAGGCCATGGCGGGTCTGATATGCTCAGCGTGCGGTCAGCTGTCTGGGTGTTGGTCAGCAGGTCCGGGCTCAGGTTGTGTCAGACAGTGCATTAGTGCCCAGGGTAGACTATATAATTTGGGTACATTCGAGTGCCGTGTAGGTATATCCTCATTTAAGCTGCCTGGGCTGCTCATTAGGCAATATATTTTTTCTAGATGGCAGGCAGAGTGCTTCATTGTCGGTCCGCAATTGCCAAACTTGAGGGCTTCGGGGCCAGGAGAGTGAGGACGGAAGTCTGAGAACACAAGCTAGACTTCGGATTCAGGGTGAGGGCACGGCAGGTACCCCCTGCAGATCTGAACCAATATCTCATGCATCTGAAGTCAGGGCGAGGATCCGACGTTGGCTCAGGTTGGAGTTTCTGTGCATGACGGCCCCTTCATGAAGGGAGCGGAATCTCGAGGCCATGGAGGTTTTCCACGTTGGGAGATGTGGGATGCCCCCTTCAAGGATTCCTTCTGCGGGACAATTGAGACCTGTTGGACAGCTCCAGTTCATCCCTTATGGAATGACTCCAGAGCACCGTTCCAGGATGGATGCCTGGGAAGTCGGCCTCGCCTTCCAATTGTCTCCTAGCAACAAGACAGTTTAGATATAATGGATCTGCGGGAGCAACCGGGGTGGCTGAGTTGAAATGCACTTTCCAGAGGATGGGTCCTAACGTGTGTTTGTGTCCATGAGGGCCTTGGAATGGGGAGGTGGAACCGGGACCCTGAAGTATTCTCCTAAGCTTTGGCATAGCTCCCATGCACAAGTTTCCTTGTGGAGACGAGATTTGTTCTGATGGGTGCCTCAGGAAATCCCCTCTGCTGGTATTGGAATCCAGGCTTTTGAGGAGACATGCCTGTAAACCAAAGCAATGGATCCGATAATGGCCTCGGGTCCTGTCTGGTTCAATCTTCTTGGTATGAGTGGAGGTAGTTGAGTGGAGGTAGATGCTCAGCCGGTATCAACCGCCCTTTTTTGTCCCGGGCACCTACACTATTGGGATGGCCTCAGGGACTTTGTAGGGTTCTCCTAATTTGTACGATTTTTGACAATGGAATGGGCAGAATTCCCATGGATTGGGTGGGGGCAGTCCTAATGTGTGGCTCCAGGGGCCCCAGCCTGGAGGGAGTGTGGCCCAGGACTTTGAGGACAGAAGACTGAAAACACAAACTCAGCTTAAGTTTGGGGACGTAGGTATGGCACGCCCGATCTACAAACCATGAGAAGAACTCTTCAGGATATGAAGAATGAGCGAGTCTGAGGCGCTTGGTCAGGCTTTTGTCTCTGACTTTTGTTTCAGCGATGGCCGTGGAATGTTGGGGAGGTCTCATGGGCCATGGACGAATCTTCCTCTCTGTGGATTTGGCCCGATCCCAATTGTTTTTCGTCAATCTGTGGGATGGGAGGACTCCTTTCAGGTTTGTTACCTCAGGTGTCCCACCAAAAGAGGAATTCCAAAGCAGAGCCCTGGGGAAGAGTGAAGGGACAACCCGAACTATGGTTAAAAATTGGGGCCTAGGGGCATGGCAAGCCCAATATGCTGTCTCTTCATATAGGCCCTGAGAGGCCTTACCTGAGGACTGGGCTTCAGGCTGAGGGTCACAATGTGTGTTTCTGACCAATGTGGCCGCAAGCATGGGCTGGGCCTCATGGGCCACGCTTGTTTCAACTACACTGAACGTTGGACAACATGCCAACCACAAGGTTTCTTGCCATGGGGAAAGAGTTCTGATTTCTGCATCATTTTCAACCCTGGGCAGTGGTTGGAGATAAGGTCTAGGTACTGGAGCCTGAAACCGCAGTTGTGAAGAGATAACGACCTAAGGCCATGGCGGGTCTGATGTGCTCAGTGTGCGGCCAGCTGTCTGGGTGGGACCAGGAGGTCCAGGCTCAGGCTGGGTCAGAAGGGGAAATAGTGCCCAGGTCAGCCTATATGTTTGGGGTACAGCCGAATGGCGTGCAGGTTGATCCTCATTTGCGGTTTCGGGGTAGCCCTGAGGGCAATGTTTTACGTCTGTAGGGCAGGCAGAGTGCGGCATTGTAGTTCTTGATTGCCCAACTGGAGGGCTTGTGGGCCAGTAGTCTGAGGACGGAGTCTGAGAACCCAAGCTAGGCCTAGGTTTCTGGGTGAGGATATGGCAGGCACAATCTACAGACCTCAATCTAGATCTCATGCATCTGAAGTCAGGGCAAGGATCAGACGATCGCTCAGGTTGGACTTTCTGCCCTGATGGCCCATTCTTGAAGGGGGTTGGATCACGAGGACATGGGGGTTTTCCCACGATGGGAGTTGTGAGAAGCTCCAAACTGCAAAGATTCTTCTGCAGGACAATTGAGACCTGTTGGTTGGCTCCAGGCCAACGATTCCGAGCAGGGTTCTAAGGATGGATGGCTGGGTAGCCCACCTCGCATTCCAATGGTCTCCAAGCAACAAGACAGGTTAGATCTGCTGGATGTGGGGGGCAACCGAGGAGGCTGAGTTGAAATGGACTCTCCTGTGGATGTGTCCTAATATGTTTTTGTGTCTATGGAGACCTTGGAATGAAGCGGTGGCCCTGGGGCCCTGAAGGGTTCTCCTAAACAGAGGCTTTGACACAGCTCCAACGTGCATGTTTCCCATGTGTAGATGAGATTTGTTCTGATGGGTGAGTCAAGAAACAGCCATATGCTGGTATTGAAATCCAGGCCTCTGAGGAGAGATGCCTGGAAACCAAAGCAATGGATCCGATTAGTGCCTAGGGGCCTGTTCGTTCCTTTTTACCTCAGGGGACATCAGTCTACGGGTCTGAGTGCAGGTAGGTGCTCAGATGGGCTCAGATTGCCCCTGTTTGTCCTGGGAAGCCACAACTATTGGGATGGCCTCAGGGACTTTGGAGGTTATCCTACTAGTAGGGTTGTGGCCATTGGAATGGGCACATACAATTCCCTTGGAGAGGGCAAGTACAGTCCTCAGGTTTGGCTCCAGGGCCCTGAGCCTGTAGGGTGTGTAGGCCAGAGCTGTTTGGACAGTTGTCTGAAAACACAAACTCGGCTTATGTTTTGGGTCATAGGTATGGCAGGACTGATCTACAGACCATGAGGAGAACACTTCGGGATATGAAAAAAGGGCGAGTGTGAGGCTCTTGCTCAAGTTTTTGTCTCTGGATATCGTGTCACTCATGGTCGTGAAATTGCCGGGTGACTTCATGGGAAATGGACGAGTCTTACTCTCTGGGGGTTCGGTCCCGTCCAAAGAGTTTGGGGTCATTCTGGGGATGGAAGAAGTCCGTTTTTTTGTTGTTGTTGTCGATTTGTTTCATTTGGTTTTTCAACCTCAGATGTCCCACCAAATGAGGGATTCCAGAGTAGAGCCCTGGGGTGGGGCGACTGGACAACCAGAAATCTGGTTAAAAATTGGGGACTAGGGACATGTCAAGCCCATTATGACATCTAATGGTCCAGCCACTGAGAGGACTTACTAGAGGACAGGACTCACGCTGAGGTCACAATGCGTGTTTATGCTCTCGTCGCACGCAAGAATGGGCGGGGCCTCAGGGTGAATGCTGGTTTCTCCTACACTGAACGTTGGACAACATGCCAACCACAAGGTTTCTTGCCATGGGTCAGGAAGAGTTCTGATTTCTGCATCACAGTCACCCGTGGGCAGTGATTGGAGATAAGGTCTAGGTTCTGAAGCCTGAAAACTGAGGTAGGGAAGAGATGATGACCTAAGGCCATGGCGGTTCTGATATGCTCAGCGTGCGGTCAGCTGTCTGGGTGTTGGTCAGCAGGTCCGGGCTCAGGTTGTGTCAGACAGTGCATTAGTGCCCAGGTTAGACTATATAATTTGGGTACATTCGAGTGCCGTGTAGGTATATCCTCATTTAAGCTGCCTGGGCTGCTCATTAGGCAATATATTTTTTCTAGAGGGCAGGCAGAGTGCTTCATTGTCGGTCCGCAATTGCCAAACTTGAGGGCTTCGGGGCCAGGAGAGTGAGGACGGAAGTCTGAGAACACAAGCTAGACTTCGGATTCAGGGTGAGGGCACGGCAGGTACCCCCTGCAGATCTGAACCAATATCTCATGCATCTGAAGTCAGGGCGAGGATCCGACGTTGGCTCAGGTTGGAGTTTCTGTGCATGACGGCCCCTTCATGAAGGGAGCGGAATCTCGAGGCCATGGAGGTTTTCCACGTTGAGAGATGTGGGATGCCCCCTTCAAGGATTCCTTCTGCGGGACAATTTAGACCTGTTGGACAGCTCCAGTTCATCCCTTATGGAATGACTCCAGAGCACCGTTCCAGGATGGATGCCTGGGAAGTCGGCCTCGCCTTCCAATTGTCTCCTAGCAACAAGACAGTTTAGATCTAATGGATCTGCGGGAGCAACCGGGGTGGCTGAGTTGAAATGCAGTTTCCAGAGGATGGGTCCTAACGTGTGTTTGTGTCCATGAGGGCCTTGGAATGGGGAGGTGGCACCGGGACCCTGAAGTATTCTCCTAAGCTTTGGCATAGCTCCCATGCACAAGTTTCCTTGTGGAGACGAGATTTGTTCTGATGGGTGCCTCAGGAAATCCCCTCTGCTGGTATTGGAATCCAGGCTTTTGAGGAGACATGCCTGTAAACCAAAGCAATGGATCCGATAATGGCCTCGGGTCCTGTCTGGTTCAATCTTCTTGGTATGAGTGGAGGTAGATGAGTGGAGGTAGATGCTCAGCCGGTATCAACCGCCCTTTTTTGTCCCGGGCACCTACACTATTGGGATGGCCTCAGGGACTTTGGAGGGTTCTCCTAATTTGTACGATTTTTGACAATGGAATGGGCAGAATTCCCATGGATTGGGTGGGGGCAGTCCTAATGTGTGGCTCCAGGGGCCCCAGTCTGGAGGGAGTGTGGCCCAGGACTTTGAGGACAGAAGACTGAAAACACAAACTCAGCTTATGTTTGGGGACGTAGGTATGGCACGCCCGATCTACAAACCATGAGAAGAACTCTTCAGGATATGAAGAATGAGCGAGTCTGAGGCGCTTGGTCAGGCTTTTGTCTCTGACTTTTGTTTCAGCGATGGCCGTGGAATGTTGGGGAGGTCTCATGGGCCATGGACGAATCTTCCTCTCTGTGGATTTGGCCCGATCCCAATTGTTTTTCGTCAATCTGTGGGATGGGAGGACTCCTTTCAGGTTTGTTACCTCAGGTGTCCCACCAAAAGAGGAATTCCAAAGCAGAGCCCTGGGGAAGAGTGAAGGGACAACCCGAACTATGGTTAAAAATTGGGGCCTAGGGGCATGGCAAGCCCAATATGCTGTCTCTTCATATAGGCCCTGAGAGGCCTTACCTGAGGACTGGGCTTCAGGCTGAGGGTCACAATGTGTGTTTGTGACCAATGTGGCCGCAAGCATGGGCTGGGCCTCATGGGCCACGCTTGTTTCAACTACACTGAACGTTGGACAACATGCCAACCACAAGGTTTCTTGCCATGGGGAAAGAGTTCTGATTTCTGCATCATTTTCAACCCTGGGCAGTGGTTGGAGATAAGGTCTAGGTTCTGGAGCCTGAAAACCGCAGTTGGGAAGAGATGACGACCTAAGGCCATGGCGGGTCCGATGTGCTCAGTGTGCGGCCAGCTGTCTGGGTGGGACCAGGAGGTCCAGGCTCAGGCTGGGTCAGAAGGGGAAATAGTGCCCAGGTCAGCCTATATGTTTGGGGTACAGCCGAATGGCGTGCAGGTTGATCCTCATTTGCGGTTTCGGGGTAGCCCTGAGGGCAATGTTTTACTTCTGTAGGGCAGGCAGAGTGCGGCATTGTAGTTCTGGATTGCCCAACTGGAGGGCTTGTGGGCCAGTAGTCTGAGGACGGAGTCTGAGAACCCAAGCTAGGCCTAGGTTTCTGGGTGAGGATATGGCAGGCACAATCTACAGACCTCAATCTAGATCTCATGCATCTGAAGTCAGGGCAAGGATCAGACGATCGCTCAGGTTGGACTTTCTGCCCTGATGGCCCATTCTTGAAGGGGGTTGGATCACGAGGACATGGGGGTTTTCCCACGATGGGAGTTGTGAGAAGCTCCAAACTGCAAAGATTCTTCTGCAGGACAATTGAGACCTGTTGGTTGGCTCCAGGCCAACGATTCTGAGCAGGGTTCTAAGGATGGATGGCTGGGTAGCCCACCTCGCATTCCAATGGTCTCCAAGCAACAAGACAGGTTAGATCTGCTGGATGTGGGGGGCAACCGAGGAGGCTGAGTTGAAATGGACTCTCCTGTGGATGTGTCCTAATATGTTTTTGTGTCTATGGAGACCTTGGTATGAAGCGGTGGCCCTGGGGCCCTGAAGGGTTCTCCTAAACAGAGGCTTTGACACAGCTCCAACGTGCATGTTTCCCAAGTGTAGATGAGATTTGTTCTGATGGGTGAGTCAAGAAACAGCCATATGCTGGTATTGAAATCCAGGCCTCTGAGGAGAGATGCCTGGAAACCAAAGCAATGGATCCGATTAGTGCCTAGGGGCCTGTTCGTTCCTTTTTACCTCTGGGGACATCAGTCTACGGGTCTGAGTGCAGGTAGGTGCTCAGATGGGCTCAGATTGCCCCTGTTTGTCCTGGGAAGCCACAACTATTGGGATGGCCACAGGGACTTTGGAGGTTATCCTACTAGTAGGGTTGTGGCCATTGGAATGGGCACATACAATTCCCTTGGAGAGGGCAAGTACAGTCCTCAGGTTTGGCTCCAGGGCCCTGAGCCTGTAGGGTGTGTAGGCCAGAGCTGTTTGGACAGTTGTCTGAAAACACAAACTCAGCTTATGTTTTGGGTCATAGGTATGGCAGGACTGATCTACAGACCATGAGGAGAACACTTCGGGATATGAAAAAAGGGCGAGTGTGAGGCTCTTGCTCAAGTTTTTGTCTCTGGATATCGTGTCACTCATGGTCGTGAAATTGCCGGGTGAGTTCATGGGAAATGGACGAGTCTTACTCTCTGGGGGTTCGGTCCCGTCCAAAGAGTTTGGGGTCATTCTGGGGATGGAAGAAGTCCGTTTTTTTGTTGTTGTCGATTTGTTTCATTTTGTTTTTCAACCTCAGATGTCCCACCAAATGAGGGATTCCAGAGTAGAGCCCTGGGGTGGGGCAACTGGACAACCAGAAATCTGGTTAAAAATTGGGGACTAGGGACATGTCAAGCCCATTATGACATCTAATGGTCCAGCCACTGAGAGGACTTACTAGAGGACAGGACTCACGCTGAGGTCACAATGCGTGTTTATGCTCTCGTCGCACGCAAGAATGGGCGGGGCCTCAGGGTGAATGCTGTTTTCTCCTACACTGAACGTTGGACAACATGCCAACCACAAGGTTTCTTGCCATGGGTCAGGAAGAGTTCTGATTTCTGCATCACAGTCACCCGTGGGCAGTGATTGGAGATAAGGTCTAGGTTCTGAAGCCTGAAAACTGAGGTAGGGAAGAGATGATGACCTAAGGCCATGGCGGGTCTGATATGCTCAGCGTGCGGTCAGCTGTCTGGGTGTTGGTCAGCAGGTCCGGGCTCAGGTTGTGTCAGACAGTGCATTAGTGCCCAGGTTAGACTATATAATTTGGGTACATTCGAGTGCCGTGTAGGTATATCCTCATTTAAGCTCCCTGGGCTGCTCATTAGGCAATATATTTTTTCTAGAGGGCAGGCAGAGTGCTTCATTGTCGGTCCGCAATTGCCAAACTTGTGGGCTTCGGGGCCAGGAGAGTGAGGACGGAAGTCTGAGAACACAAGCTAGACTTCGGATTCAGGGTGAGGGCACGGCAGGTACCCCCTGCAGATCTGAACCAATATCTCATGCATCTGAAGTCAGGGCGAGGATCCGACGTTGGCTCAGGTTGGAGTTTCTGTGCATGACGGCCCCTTCATGAAGGGAGCGGAATCTCGAGGCCATGGAGGTTTTCCACGTTGGGAGATGTGGGATGCCCCCTTCAAGGATTCCTTCTGCGGGACAATTGAGACCTGTTGGACAGCTCCAGTTCATCCCTTATGGAATGACTCCAGAGCACCGTTCCAGGATGGATGCCTGGGAAGTCGGCCTCGCCTTCCAATTGTCTCCTAGCAACAAGACAGTTTAGATCTAATGGATCTGCGGGAGCAACCGGGGTGGCTGAGTTGAAATGCACTTTCCAGAGGATGGGTCCTAACGTGTGTTTGTGTCCATGAGGGCCTTGGAATGGGGAGGTGGCACCGGGACCCTGAAGTATTCTCCTAAGCTTTGGCATAGCTCCCATGCACAAGTTTCCTTGTGGAGACGAGATTTGTTCTGAAGGGTGCCTCAGGAAATCCCCTCTGCTGGTATTGGAATGCAGGCTTTTGAGGAGACATGCCTGTAAACCAAAGCAATGGATCCGATAATGGCCTCGGGTCCTGTCTGGTTCAATCTTCTTGGTATGAGTGGAGGTAGATGAGTGGAGGTAGATGCTCAGCCGGTATCAACCGCCCTTTTTTGTCCCGGGCACCTACACTATTGGGATGGCCTCAGGGACTTTGGAGGGTTCTCCTAATTTGTACGATTTTTGACAATGGAATGGGCAGAATTCCCATGGATTGGGTGGGGGCAGTCCTAATGTGTGGCTCCAGGGGCCCCAGCCTGGAGGGAGTGTGGCCCAGGACTTTGAGGACAGAAGACTGAAAACACAAACTCAGCTTATGTTTGGGGACGTAGGTATGGCACGCCCGATCTACAAACCATGAGAAGAACTCTTCAGGATATGAAGAATGAGCGAGTCTGAGGCGCTTGGTCAGGCTTTTGTCTCTGACTTTTGTTTCAGCGATGGCCGTGGAATGTTGGGGAGGTCTCATGGGCCATGGACGAATCTTCCTCTCTGTAGATTTGGCCCGATCCCAATTGTTTTTCGTCAATCTGTGGGATGGGAGGACTCCTTTCAGGTTTGTTACCTCAGGTGTCCCACCAAAAGAGGAATTCCAAAGCAGAGCCCTGGGGAAGAGTGAAGGGACAACCCGAACTATGGTTAAAAATTGGGGCCTAGGATCATGGCAAGCCCAATATGCTGTCTCTTCATATAGGCCCTGAGAGGCCTTACCTGAGGACTGGGCTTCAGGCTGAGGGTCACAATGTGTGTTTGTGAACAATGTGGCCGCAAGCATGGGCTGGGCCTCATGGGCCACGCTTGTTTCAACTACACTGAACGTTGGACAACATGCCAACCACAAGGTTTCTTGCCATGGGGAAAGAGTTCTGATTTCTGCATCATTTTCAACCCTGGGCAGTGGTTGGAGATAAGGTCTAGGTTCTGGAGCCTGAAAACCGCAGTTGGGAAGAGATGACGACCTAAGGCCATGGCGGGTCCGATGTGCTCAGTGTGCGGCCAGCTGTCTGGGTTGGACCAGGAGGTCCAGGCTCAGGCTGGGTCAGAAGGGGAAATAGTGCCCAGGTCAGCCTATATGTTTGGGGTACAGCCGAATGGCGTGCAGGTTGATCCTCATTTGCGGTTTCGGGGTAGCCCTGAGGGCAATGTTTTACTTCTGTAGGGCAGGCAGAGTGCGGCATTGTAGTTCTGGATTGCCCAACTGGAGGGCTTGTGGGCCAGTAGTCTGAGGACGGAGTCTGAGAACCCAAGCTAGGCCTAGGTTTCTGGGTGAGGATATGGCAGGCACAATCTACAGACCTCAATCTAGATCTCATGCATCTGAAGTCAGGGCAAGGATCAGACGATCGCTCAGGTTGGACTTTCTGCCCTGATGGCCCATTCTTGAAGGGGGTTGGATCACGAGGACATGGGGGTTTTCCCACGATGGGAGTTGTGAGAAGCTCCAAACTGCAAAGATTCTTCTGCAGGACAATTGAGACCTGTTGGATGGCTCCAGGCCAACGATTCCGAGCAGGATTCTAAGGATGGATGGCTGGGTAGCCCACCTCGCATTCCAATGGTCTCCAAGCAACAAGACAGGTTAGATCTGCTGGATGTGGGGGGCAACCGAGGAGGCTGAGTTGAAATGGACTCTCCTGTGGATGTGTCCTAATATGTTTTTGTGTCTATGGAGACCTTGGAATGAAGCGGTGGCCCTGGGGCCCTGAAGGGTTCTCCTAAACAGAGGCTTTGACACAGCTCCAACGTGCATGTTTCCCATGTGTAGATGAGATTTGTTCTGATGGGTGAGTCAAGAAACAGCCATATGCTGGTATTGAAATCCAGGCCTCTGAGGAGAGATGCCTGGAAAACAAAGCAATGGATCCGATTAGTGCCTAGGGGCCTGTTCGTTCCTTTTTACCTCTGGGGACATCAGTCTACGGGTCTGAGTGCAGGTAGGTGCTCAGATGGGCTCAGATTGCCCCTTTTTGTCCTGGGAAGCCACAACTATTGGGATGGCCTCAGGGACTTTGGAGGTTATCCTACTAGTAGGGTTGTGGCCATTCGAATGGGCACATACAATTCCCTTGGAGAGGGCAAGTACAGTCCTCAGGTTTGGCTCCAGGGCCCTGAGCCTGTAGGGTGTGTAGGCCAGAGCTGTTTGGACAGTTGTCTGAAAACACAAACTCGGCTTATGTTTTGGGTCATAGGTATGGCAGGACTGATCTACAGACCATGAGGAGAACACTTCGGGATATGAAAAAAGGGCGAGTGTGAGGCTCTTGCTCAAGTTTTTGTCTCTGGATATCGTGTCACTCATGGTCGTGAAATTGCCGGGTGACTTCATGGGAAATGGACGAGTCTTACTCTCTGGGGGTTCGGTCCCGTCCAAAGAGTTTGGGGTCATTCTGGGGAAGGAAGAAGTCCGTTTTTTTGTTGTTGTTGTCGATTTGTTTCATTTTGTTTTTCAACCTCAGATGTCCCACCAAATGAGGGATTCCAGAGTAGAGCCCTGGGGTGGGGCGACTGGACAACCAGAAATCTGGTTAAAAATTGGGGACTAGGGACATGTCAAGCCCATTATGACATCTAATGGTCCAGCCACTGAGAGGACTTACTAGAGGACAGGACTCACGCTGAGGTCACAATGCGTGTTTATGCTCTCGTCGCACTCAAGAATGGGCGGGGCCTCAGGGTGAATGCTGGTTTCTCCTACACTGAACGTTGGACAACATGCCAACCACAAGGTTTCTTGCCATGGGTCAGGAAGAGTTCTGATTTCTGCATCACAGTCACCCGTGGGCAGTGATTGGAGATAAGGTCTAGGTTCTGAAGCCTGAAAACTGAGGTAGGGAAGAGATGATGACCTAAGGCCATGGCGGGTCTGATGTGCTCAGCGTGCGGTCAGCTGTCTGGGTGTTGGTCAGCAGGTCCGGGCTCAGGTTGTGTCAGACAGTGCATTAGTGCCCAGGTTAGACTATATAATTTGGGTACATTCGAGTGCCGTGTAGGTATATCCTCAATTAAGCTGCCTGGGCTGCTCATTAGGCAATATATTTTTTCTAGAGGGCAGGCAGAGTGCTTCATTGTCGGTCCGGAATTGCCAAACTTGAGGGCTTCGGGGCCAGGAGAGTGAGGACGGAAGTCTGAGAACACAAGCTAGACTTCGGATTCAGGGTGAGGGCACGGCAGGTACCCCCTGAAGATCTGAACCAATATCTCATGCATCTGAAGTCAGGGCGAGGATCCGACGTTGGCTCAGGTTGGAGTTTCTGTGCATGACGGCCCCTTCATGAAGGGAGCGGAATCCCGAGGCCATGGAGGTTTTCCACGTTGGGAGATGTGGGATGCCCCCTTCAAGGATTCCTTCTGCGGGACAATTGAGACCTGTTGGACAGCTCCAGTTCATCCCTTATGGAATGACTCCAGAGCACCGTTCCAGGATGGATGCCTGGGAAGTCCGCCTCGCCTTCCAATTGTCTCCTAGCTACAAGACAGTTTAGATCTAATGGATCTGCAGGAGCAACCGGGGTGGCTGAGTTGAAATGCACTTTCCAGAGGATGGGTCCTAACGTGTGTTTGTGTCCATGAGGGCCTTGGAATGGGGAGGTGGCACCGGGACCCTGAAGTATTCTCCTAAGCTTTGGCATAGCTCCCATGCACAAGTTTCCTTGTGGAGACGAGATTTGTTCTGATGGGTGCCTCAGGAAATCCCCTCTGCTGGTATTGGAATGCAGGCTTTTGAGGAGTCATGACTGTAAACCAAAGCAATGGATCCGATAATGGCCTCGGGTCCTGTCTGGTTCAATCTTCTTGGTATGAGTGGAGGTAGATGAGTGGAGGTAGATGCTCAGCCGGTATCAACCGCCCTTTTTTGTCCCGGGGGACCTACACTATTGGGATGGCCTCAGGGACTTTGGAGGGTTCTCCTAATTTGTACGATTTTTGACAATGGAATGGGCAGAATTCCCATGGATTGGGTGGGGGCAGTCCTAATGTGTGGCTCCAGGGGCCCCAGCCTGGAGGGAGTGTGGCCCAGGACTTTGAGGACAGAAGACTGAAAACACAAACTCAGCTTAAGTGTGGGCACGTAGGTATGGCACGCCCGATCTACAAACCATGAGAAGAACTCTTCATGATAGGAAGAATGAACGAGTCTGAGGCGCTGGCTCAGGCTTTTGTCTCTGGATTTTGTTTCAGCGATGGCCGTGGAATGTTGGGGAGGTCTCATGGGCCATGGACGAATCTTCCTCTCTGTGGATTTGGCCCGATCCCAATTGTTTTTCGTCAATCTGTGGGATGGGAGGACTCCTTTCAGGATTCTTACCTCAGGTGTCCCACCAAAAGAGGAATTCCAAAGCAGAGCCCTGGGGAAGAGTGAAGGGACAACATGAACCATGGTTAAAAATTGGGGCCTAGGGGCATGGCAAGCCCAATATGCTGTCTCTTCATATAGGCCCTGAGAGGCCTTACCTGAGGACTGGGCTCAGGCTGAGGGTCACAATGTGTGTTTGTGACCAATGTGGCCCGCAAGCATGGGCTGGGCCTCATGGGCCACGCTTGTTTCAACTACCCAGAACGTTGGACAACATGCCAACCACAAGGTTTCTTGCCATGGGGAAAGAGTTCTGATTTCTGCATAATTTTCAACCCTGGGCAGTGGTTGGAGATAAGGTCTAGGTTCTGGAGCCTGAAAACCGCAGTTGGGAAGAGATGACGACCTAAGGCCATGGCGGGTCCGAAGTGCTCAGTGTGCGGCCAGCTGTCTGGGTGGGACCAGGAGGTCCAGGCTCAGGCTGGGTCAGAAGGGGAAATAGTGCCTAGGTCAGCCTATATGTTTGGGGTACAGCCGAATGGCGTGCAGGTTGATCCTCATTTGCGGTTTCGGGGTAGTCCTGAGGGCAATGTTTTACTTCTGTAGGGCAGCAGAGTGCGGCATTGTAGTTCTGGATTGCCCAACTGGAGGGCTTGTGGGCCAGTAGTCTGAGGACGGAGTCTGAGAACCCAAGCTAGGCCTAGGTTTCTGGGTGAGGATATGGCAGGCACAATCTACAGACCTCAATCGAGATCTCGTGCATCTGAAGTCAGGGCAAGGATCAGACGATCGCTCAGGTTGGACTTTCTGCCCTGATGGCCCTTTCTTGAAGGGGGTTGGATCACGAGGACATGGGCGTTTTCCCACGATGGGAGTTGTGAGAAGCTCCCAACTGCAAAGATTCTTCTGCAGGACAATTGAGACCTGTTGGTTGGCTCTAGGCCAACGATTCCGAGCAGGGTTCTAAGGATGGATGGCTGGGTAGCCCACCTCGCATTCCAATTGACTCCAAGCAACAAGACAGGTTAGATCTGCTGGATGTGGGGGGCAACCGAGGAGGCTGAGTTGAAATGGACTCTCCTGTGGATGTGTCCTAATATGTTTTTGTGTCTATGGAGACCTTGGAATGAAGCGGTGGACCTGGGGCCCTGAAGGGTTCTCCTAAACAGAGGTTTTGACACAGCTCCAACGTGCATGTTTCCCATGTGTAGATGAGATTTGTTCTGATGGGTGAGTCAAGAAACAGCCATATGCTGGTATTGAAATCCAGGCCTCTGAGGAGAGATGCCTGGAAACCAAAGCAATGGATCCGATTAGTGCCTAGGGGCCTGTTCGTTCCTTTTTACCTCTGGGGACATCAGTCTACGGGTCTGAGTGCAGGTAGGTGCTCAGATGGGCTCAGATTGCCCCTGTTTGTCCTGGGAAGCCACAACTATTGGGATGGCCTCAGGGACTTTGGAGGTTATCCTACTAGTAGGGTGTGGCCATTGGAATGGGCACATACAATTCCCTTGGAGAGGGCAAGTACAGTCCTCAGGTTTGGCTCCAGGGCCCTGAGCCTGTAGGGTGTGTAGGCCAGAGCTGTTTGGACAGTTGTCTGAAAACACAATCTCGGCTTATGTTTTGGGTCATAGGTATGGCAGGACTGATCTACAGACCATGAGGAGAACACTTCGGGATATGAAAAAAGGGCGAGTGTGAGGCTCTTGCTCAAGTTTTTGTCTCTGGATATCGTGTCACTCATGGTCGTGAAATTGCCGGGTGACTTCATGGGAAATGGACGAGTCTTACTCTCTGGGGGTTCAGTCCGTTCAAAGAGTTTGGGCTCATTCTGGGGATGGAAGAAGTCCGTTTTTTTGTTGTTGTTGTCGATTTGTTTCATTTTGTTTTTCAACCTCAGATGTCCCACCAAATGAGGGATTCCAGAGTATAGCCCTGGGGTGGGGCGACTGGACAACCAGAAATCTGGTTAAAAATTGGGGACTAGGGATATGTCAAGCCCATTATGACATCTAATGGTCCAGCCACTGAGAGGACTTACTAGAGGACAGGACTTACGCTGAGGTCACAATGCGTGTTTATGCTCTCGTCGCACTCAAGAATGGGCGGGGCCTCAGGTTGAATGCTGGTTTCTCCTACACTGAACGTTGGACAACATGCCAACCACAAGGTTTCTTGCCATGGGTCAGGAATAGTTCTGATTTCTGCATCACAGTCACCCGTGGGCAGTGATTGGAGATAAGGTCTAGGTTCTGAAGCCTGAAAACTGAGGTAGGGAAGAGATGATGACCTAAGGCCATGGCGGGTCTGATGTGCTCAGCGTGCGGTCAGCTGTTTAGGTGTTGGTCAGCAGGTCCGGGCTCAGGTTGTGTCAGACAGTGCATTAGTGCCCAGGTTAGACTATATAATTTGGGTACATTCGAGTGCCGTGTAGGTTTATCCTCATTTAAGCTGCCTGGGCTGCTCATTAGGCAATATATTTTTTCTAGAGGGCAGGCAGAGTGCTTCATTGTCGGTCCGGAATTGCCAAACTTGAGGGCTTCGGGGCCAGGAGAGTGAGGACGGAAGTCTGAGAACACAAGCTAGACTTCGGATTCAGGGTGAGGGCACGGCAGGTACCCCCTGCAGATCTGAACCAATATCTAATGCATCTGAAGTCAGGGCGAGGATCCGACGTTGATTCAGGTTGGAGTTTCTGTGCATGACAGCCCCTTCATGAAGGGAGCGGAATCTCGAGGCCATGGAGGTTTTCCACGTTGGGAGATGTGGGATGCCCCCTTCAAGGATTCCTTCTGCGGGACAATTGAGACCTGTTGGACAGCTCCAGGACATCCCATATGGAATGACTCCAGAGCACCGTTCGAGGATGGATGCCTGGGAAGTCCGCCTCGCCTTCCAATTGTCTCCTAGCAACAAGACAGTTTAGATCTAATGGATCTGCGGGAGCAACCGGGGTGGCTGAGTTGAAATGCACTTTCCAGAGGATGGGTCCTAACGTGTGTTTGTGTCCATGAGGGCCTTGGAATGGGGAGGTGGCACCGGGACCCTGAAGTATTCTCCTAAGCTTTGGCTTAGCTCCCATGCACAAGTTTCCTTGTGGAGACGAGATTTGTTCTGATGGGTGCCTCAGGAAATCCCCTCTGCTGGTATTGGAACCCAGGCTTTTGAGGAGACATGCCTGTAAACCAAAGCAATGGATCCGATAATGGCCTCGGGTCCTATCTGGTTCAATCTTCTTGGTATGAGTGGAGGTAGATGAGTGGAGGTAGATGCTCAGCCGGTATCAACCGCCCTTTTTTGTCCCGGGCGACCTACACTATTGGGATGGCCTCAGGGACTTTGGAGGGTTCTCCTAATTTGTACGATTTTTGACAATGGAATGGGCAGAATTCCCATGGATTCGGTTCGGGCAGTCCTAATGTGTGGCTCCAGGGGCCCCAGCCATGAGGGAGTGTGGCCCAGGACATTGAGGACAGAAGACTGAAAACACAAACTCAGCTTAAGTTTGGGGACGTACGTATGGCACGCCCGATCTACAAAACATGAGATGAACTCTTCAGGATATGAAGATGAGCGAGTCTGAGGCGCTTGCTCAGGCTTTTGTCTCTGGATTTTGTTTCAGCGATGGCCGTGGAATGTTGGGGAGGTCTCATGGGCCATGGACGAATCTTCCTCTCTGTGGATTTGGCCCGATCCCAATTGTTTTTCGTCAATCTGTGGGATGGGAGGACTCCTTTCAGGTTTGTTACCTCAGGTGTCCCACCAAAAGAGGAATTCCAAAGCAGAGCCCTGGGGAAGAGTGAAGGGACAACCCGAACTATGGTTAAAAATTGGGGCCTAGGGGCATGGCAAGCCCAATATGCTGTCTCTTCATATAGGCCCAGAGAGGCCTTACCTGAGGACTGGGCTCAGGCTGAGGGTCACAATGTGTGTTTGTGACCAATGTGGCCCGCAAACATGGGCTGGGCCTCATGGGCCACGCTTGTTTCAACTACACTGAACGTTGGACAACATGCCAACCACAAGGTATCTTGCCATGGGGAAAGAGTTCTGATTTCTGCATCATTTTCAACCCTGGGCAGTGGTTGGAGATAAGGTCTAGGTTCTGGAGCCTGAAAACCGCAGTTGGGAAGAGATGACGACCTAAGGCCATGGCGGGTCCGATGTGCTCAGTGTGCGGCCAGCTGTCTGGGTGGGACCAGGAGGTCCAGGCTCAGGCTGGGTCAGAAGGGGAAATAGTGCCCAGGTCAGCCTATATGTTTGGGGTACAGCCGAATGGCGTGCAGGTTGATCCTCATTTGCGGTTTCGGGGTAGCCCTGAGAGCAATGTTTTACTTCTGTAGGGCAGGCAGAGTGCGGCATTGTAGTTCTGGATTGCCCAACTGGAGGGCTTGTGGGCCAGTAGTCTGAGGACGGAGTCTGAGAACCCAAGCTAGGCCTAGGATTCTGGGTGAGGATATAGCAGGCACAATCTACAGACCTCAATCGAGATCTCGTGCATCTGAAGTCAGGGCAAGGATCAGACGATGGCTCAGGTTGGACTTTCTGCCCTGATGGCCCTTTCTTGAAGGGGGTTGGATCACGAGGACATTGGGGTTTTCCCACGATGGGAGTTGTGAGAAGCTCCAAACTGCAAAGATTCTTCTGCAGGACAATTGAGACGTGTTGGTTGGCTCCAGGCCAACGATTCCGAGCAGGGTCCTAAGGATGGATGGCTGGGTAGCCCACCTCGCATTCCAATTGTCTCCAAGCAACAAGACAGGTTAGATCTGCTGGATGTGGGGTGCAACCGAGGAGGCTGAGTTGAAATGGACTCTCCTGTGGATGTGTCCTAATATGTTTTTGTGTCTATGGAGACCTTGGAATGAAGCGGTGGCCCTGGAGCCCTGAAGGGTTCTCCTAAACAGAGGCTTTGACACAGCTCCAACGTGCATGTTTCCCATGTGTAGATGAGATTTGTTCTGATGGGTGAGTCAAGAAACAGCCATATGCTGGTATTGAAATCCAGGCCTCTGAGGAGAGATGCCTGGAAACCAAAGCAATGGACCCGATTAGTGCCTAGGGGCCTGTTCGTTCCTTTTTACCTCTGGGGACATCAGTCTACAGGTCTGAGTGCAGGTAGGTGCTCAGATGGGCTCAGATTGCCCCTGTTTGTCCTGGGAAGCCACAACTATTGGGATGGCCTCAGGGACTTTGGAGGTTATACTACTAGTAGGGTTGTGGCCATTGGAATGGGAACATACAATTCCCTTGGAGAGGGCAAGTACAGTCCTCAGGTTTGGCTCCAGGGCCCTGAGTCTGTAGGGTGTGTAGGCCAGAGCTGTTTGGACAGTTGTCTGAAAACACAAACTCGGCTTATGTTTTGGGTCATAGGTATGGCAGGACTGATCTACAGACCATGAGGAGAACACTTCGGGATATGAAAAAAAGGCGAGTGTGAGGCTCTTGCTCAAGTTTTTGTCTCTGGATATCGTGTCACTCATGGTCGTGAAATTGCCGGGTGACTTCATGGGAAATGGACGAGTCTTACTCTCTGGGGGTTCGGTCCCTTCCAAAGATTTTGCGGTCATTCTGGGGATGGAAGAAGTCCGTTTTTTTGTTGTTGTTGTCGATTTGTTTCATTTTGTTTTTCAACCTCAGATGTCCCACCCAATGAGGGATTCCAGAGTAGAGCCCTGGGGTGGGGCGACTGGACAACCAGAAATCTGGTTAAAAATTGGGGACTAGGGACATGTCAAGCCCATTATGACATCTAATGGTCCAGCCACTGAGAGGACTTACTAGAGGACAGGACTCACGCTGAGGTCACAATGCGTGTTTATGCTCTCGTCGCACGCAAGAATTGGCGGGGCCTCAGGGTGAATGCTGGTTTCTCCTACACTGAACGTTGGACAACATGCCAACCACAAGGTTTCTTGCCATGGGTCAGGAAGAGTTCTGATTTCTGCATCACAGTCACCCGTGGGCAGTGATTGGAGATAACGTCTAGGTTCTGAAGCCTGAAAACTGAGGTAGGGAAGAGATGATGACCTAAGGCCATGGCGGGTTGATGTGCTCAGCGTGTGGTCAGCTGTCTGGGTGTTGGTCAGCAGGTCCGCTCTCAGGTTGTGTCAGACAGTGAATTAGTGCCCAGGTTAGACTATATAAATTGGGTACATTCGAGTGCCGTGTAGGTTTATCCTCATTTAAGCTGCCTGGGCTGCTCATTAGGCAATATATTTTTTCGAGAGGGCAGGCAGAGTGCTTCATTGTCGGTCCGGAATTGCCAAACTTGAGGGCTTCGGGGCCAGGAGAGTGAGGACGGAAGTCTGAGAACACAAGCTAGACTTCGGATTCAGGGTGAGGGCACGGCAGGTACCCCCTGCAGATCTGAACCAACATCTCATGCATCTGAAGTCAGGGAGAGGATCCGACGTTGGCTCAGGTTGGAGTATCTGTGCATGACGGCCCCTTCATGAAGGGAGCGGAATCTCGAGTTCATGCAGGTTTTACACGTTGGGAGAAGTGGGATGCCCCTTTCAAGGATTTTCTCTTCGGGACAATTGAGACCTGTTGGACAGCTCCAGGACATCCCATATGGAATGACTCCAGAGCACCGTTCGAGGATGGATGCCTGGGAAGTCCGCCTCGCCTTTCAATTGTCGCCTAGCAACAAGACAGTTTAGATCTAATGGATCTGCGGGAGCAACCGGGGTGGCTGAGTTGAAATGCACTTTCCAGAGGATGGGTCCTAACGTGTGTTTGTGTCCATGAGGGCCTTGGAATGGGGAGGTGGCACCGGGACCCTGAAGTATTCTCCTAAGCTTTGGCATAGCTCCCATGCACAAGTTTCCTTGTGGAGACGAGATTTGTTCTGATGGGTGCCTCAGGAAATCCCCTCTGCTGGTATTGGAATGCAGGCTTTTGAGGAGACATGCCTGTAAACCAAAGCAATGGATCCGATAATGGCCTCGGGTCCTGTCTGGTTCAATCTTCTTGGTATGAGTGGAGGTAGATGAGTGGAGGTAGATGCTCAGCCGGTATCAACCGCCCTTTTTTGTCCTGGGCGACCTACACTATTGGGATGGCCTCAGGGACTTTGGAGGGTTCTCCTAATTTGTACAATTTTTGACAATGGAATGGGCAGAATTCCCATGGATTGGGTGGGGGCAGTCCTAATGTGTGGCTCAAGGGGCCCCAGCCTGGAGGGAGTGTGGCCCAGGACTTTGAGGACAGAAGACTGAAAACACAAACTCAGCTTAAGTTTGGGGACGTAGGTATGGCACGCCCGATCTACAAACCATGAGAAGAACTCTTCAGGATATGAAGATGAGCGAGTCTGAGGAGCTTGCTCAGGCTTTTGTCTCTGGATTTTGTTTCAGCGATGGCTGTGGAATGTTGTGGAGGTCTCATGGGCCATGGACGAATCTTCCTCTCTGTGGATTGGACCTGATCCCAATTGTTTTTCGTCAATCTGTGGGATGGGAGGACTCCTTTCAGGTTTGTTACCTCAGGTGTCCCACCAAAAGAGGAATTCCAAAGCAGAGCCCTGGGGAAGAGTGAAGGCACAACCCGAACTATGGTTAAAAATTGGGGCCTAGGGGCATGGCAAGCCCAATATGCTGTCTCTTCATATAGGCCCTGAGAGGCCTTACCTGAGGACTGGGCTCAGGCTGAGGGTCACAATGTGTGTTTGTGACCAATGTGGCCCGCAAACATGGGCTGGGCCTCATGGGCCACGCTTGTTTCAACTACACTGAACGTTGGACAACATGCCAACCACAAGGTTTCTTGCCATGGGGAAAGAGTTCTGATTTCTGCATCATTTTCAACCCTGGGCAGTGGTTGGAGATAAGGTCTAGGTTCTGGAGCCTGAAAACCGCAGTTGGGAAGAGATGACGACCTAAGGCCATGGCGGGTCCGATGTGCTCAGTGTGTGGCCAGCTGTCTGGGTGGGACCAGGAGGTCCAGGCTCAGGCTGGGTCAGAAGGGGAAATAGTGCCCATGTCAGCCTATATGTTTGGGGTACAGCCGAATGGCGTGCAGGTTGATCCTCATTTGCGGTTTCGGAGTAGCCCTGAGGGCAATGTTTTACTTCAGTTGGGCAGGCAGAGTGCGGCATTGTAGTTCTGGATTGCCCAACTGGAGGGCTTGTGGGCCAGTAGTCTGAAGACGGAATCTGAGAACCCAAGCTAGGCCTAGGTTTCTGGGTGAGGATATGGCAGGCACAATCTACAGACCTCAATCGAGATCTCGTGCATCTGAAGTCAGGGCAAGGATCAGACGATCGCTCAGGTTGGACTTTCTGCCCTGATGGCCCTTTCTTGAAGGGGGTTGGATCACGAGGACATGGGCGTTTTCCCACGATGGGAGTTGTGTGAAGCTCCCAACTGCAAAGATTCTTCTGCAGGACAATTGAGACCTGTTGGTTGGCTCTAGGCCAACGATTCCGAGCAGGGTTCTAAGGATGGATGGCTGGGTAGCCCACCTCGCATTCCAATTGTCTCCAAGCAACAAGACAGGTTAGATCTGCTGGATGTGGGGGGCAACCGAGGAGGCTGAGCTGAAATGGACTCTCCTGTGGATGTGTCCTAATATGTTTTTGTGTCTATGGAGACCTTGGAATGAAGCGGTGGCCCTGGGGCCCTGAAGGGTTCTCCTAAACAGAGGCTTTGACACAGCTCCAACGTGCATGTTTCCCATGTGTAGATGAGATTTGTTCTGATGGGTGAGTCAAGAAACAGCCATATGCTGGTATTGAAATCCAGGCCTCTGAGGAGAGATGCCTGGAAACCAAAGCAATGGATCCGATTAGTGCCTAGGGGCCTGTTCGTTCCTTTTTACCTCTGGGGACATCAGTCTACGGGTCTGAGTGCAGGTAGGTGCTCAGATGGGCTCAGATTGCCCCTGTTTGTCCTGGGAAGCCACAACTATTGGGATGGCCTCAGGGACTTTGGAGGTTATCCTACTAGTAGGGTTGTGGCCATTGGAATGGGCACATACAATTCCCTTGGAGAGGGCAAGTACAGTCCTCAGGTTTGGCTCCAGGGCCCTGAGCCTGTAGGGTGTGTAGGCCAGAGCTGTTTGGACAGTTGTCTGAAAACACAAACTCGGCTTATGTTTTGGGTCATAGGTATGGCAGGACTGATCTACAGACCATGAGGAGAACACTTCGGGATATGAAAAAAGGGCGAGTGTGAGGCTCTTGCTCAAGTTTTTGTCTCTGGATATCGTGTCACTCATGGTCGTGAAAGTGCCGTGTGACTTCATGGGAAATGGACGAGTCTTACTCTCTGGGGGTTCGGTCCCGTCCAAAGAGTTTGGGGTCATTCTGGGGATGGAAGAAGTCCGTTTTTTTGTTGTTGTTGTCGATTTGTTTCATTTTGTTTTTCAACCTCAGATGTCCCACCCAATGAGGGATTCCAGAGTAGAGCCCTGGGGTGGGGCGACTGGACAACCAGAAATCTGGTTAAAAATTGGGGACTAGGGACATGTCAAGCCCATTATGACATCTAATGGTCCAGCCACTGAGAGGACTTACTAGAGGACAGGACTCACGCTGAGGTCACAATGCGTGTTTATGCTCTCGTCGCACGCAAGAATTGGCGGGGCCTCAGGGTGAATGCTGGTTTCTCCTACACTGAACGTTGGACAACATGCCAACCACAAGGTTTCTTGCCATGGGTCAGGAAGAGTTCTGATTTCTGCATCACAGTCACCCGTGGGCAGTGATTGGAGATAACGTCTAGGTTCTGAAGCCTGAAAACTGAGGTAGGGAAGAGATGATGACCTAAGGCCATGGCGGGTTGATGTGCTCAGCGTGTGGTCAGCTGTCTGGGTGTTGGTCAGCAGGTCCGCTCTCAGGTTGTGTCAGACAGTGAATTAGTGCCCAGGTTAGACTATATAAATTGGGTACATTCGAGTGCCGTGTAGGTTTATCCTCATTTAAGCTGCCTGGGCTGCTCATTAGGCAAATTATTTTTTCGAGAGGGCAGGCAGAGTGCTTCATTGTCGGTCCGGAATTGCCAAACTTGAGGGCTTCGGGGCGAGGAGAGTGAGGACGGAAGTCTGAGAACACAAGCTAGACTTCGGATTCAGGGTGAGGGCACGGCAGGTACCCCCTGCAGATCTGAACCAACATCTCATGCATCTGAAGTCAGGGAGAGGATCCGACGTTGGCTCAGGTTGGAGTATCTGTGCATGACGGCCCCTTCATGAAGGGAGCGGAATCTCGAGGTCATGCAGGTTTTACACGTTGGGAGAAGTGGGATGCCCCTTTCAAGGATTTTCTCTTCGGGACAATTGAGACCTGTTGGACAGCTCCAGGACATCCCATATGGAATGACTCCAGAGCACCGTTCGAGGATGGATGCCTGGGAAGTCCGCCTCGCCTTTCAATTGTCGCCTAGCAACAAGACAGTTTAGATCTAATGGATCTGCGGGAGCAACCGGGGTGGCTGAGTTGAAATGCACTTTCCAGAGGATGGGTCCTAACGTGTGTTTGTGTCCATGAGGGCCTTGGAATGGGGAGGTGGCACCGGGACCCTGAAGTATTCTCCTAAGCTTTGGCATAGCTCCCATGCACAAGTTTCCTTGTGGAGACGAGATTTGTTCTGATGGGTGCCTCAGGAAATCCCCTCTGCTGGTATTGGAATGCAGGCTTTTGAGGAGACATGCCTGTAAACCAAAGCAATGGATCCGATAATGGCCTCGGGTCCTGTCTGGTTCAATCTTCTTGGTATGAGTGGAGGTAGATGAGTGGAGGTAGATGCTCAGCCGGTATCAACCGCCCTTTTTTGTCCTGGGCGACCTACACTATTGGGATGGCCTCAGGGACTTTGGAGGGTTCTCCTAATTTGTACAATTTTTGACAATGGAATGGGCAGAATTCCCATGGATTGGGTGGGGGCAGTCCTAATGTGTGGCTCAAGGGGCCCCAGCCTGGAGGGAGTGTGGCCCAGGACTTTGAGGACAGAAGACTGAAAACACAAACTCAGCTTAAGTTTGGGGACGTAGGTATGGCACGCCCGATCTACAAACCATGAGAAGAACTCTTCAGGATATGAAGAATGAGCGAGTCTGAGGAGCTTGCTCAGGCTTTTGTCTCTGGATTTTGTTTCAGCGATGGCTGTGGAATGTTGTGGAGGTCTCATGGGCCATGGACGAATCTTCCTCTCTGTGGATTTGACCCGATCCCAATTGTTTTTCGTCAATCTGTGGGATGGGAGGACTCCTTTCAGGTTTGTTACCTCAGGTGTCCCACCAAAAGAGGAATTCCAAAGCAGAGCCCTGGGGAAGAGTGAAGGCACAACCCGAACTATGGTTAAAAATTGGGGCTTAGGGGCATGGCAAGCCCAATATGCTGTCTCTTCATATAGGCCCTGAGAGGCCTTACCTGAGGACTGGGCTCAGGCTGAGGGTCACAATGTGTGTTTGTGACCAATGTGGCCCGCAAGCATGGGCTGGGCCTCATGGGCCACGCTTGTTTCAACTACACTGAACGTTGGACAACATGCCAACCACAAGGTTTCTTGCCATGGGGAAAGAGTTCTGATTTCTGCATCATTTTCAACCCTGGGCAGTGGTTGGAGATAAGGTCTAGGTTCTGGAGCCTGAAAACCGCAGTTGGGAAGAGATGACGACCTAAGGCCATGGCGGGTCCGATGTGCTCAGTGTGTGGCCAGCTGTCTGGGTGGGACCAGGAGGTCCAGGCTCAGGCTGGGTCAGAACGGGAAATAGTGCCCATGTCAGCCTATATGTTTGGGGTACAGCCGAATGGCGTGCAGGTTGATCCTCATTTGCGGTTTCGGAGTAGCCCTGAGGGCAATGTTTTACTTCAGTTGGGCAGGCAGAGTGCGGCATTGTAGTTCTGGATTGCCCAACTGGAGGGCTTGTGGGCCAGTAGTCTGAAGACGGAATCTGAGAACCCAAGCTAGGCCTAGGTTTCTGGGTGAGGATATGGCAGGCACAATCTACAGACCTCAATCGAGATCTCGTGCATCTGAAGTCAGGGCAAGGATCAGACGATCGCTCAGGTTGGACTTTCTGCCCTGATGGCCCTTTCTTGAAGGGGGTTGGATCACGAGGACATGGGCGTTTTCCCACGATGGGAGTTGTGAGAAGCTCCCAACTGCAAAGATTCTTCTGCAGGACAATTGAGACCTGTTGGTTGGCTCTAGGCCAACGATTCCGAGCAGGGTTCTAAGGATGGATGGCTGGGTAGCCCACCTCGCATTCCAATTGTCTCCAAGCAACAAGACAGGTTAGATCTGCTGGATGTGGGGGGCAACCGAGGAGGCTGAGTTGAAATGGACTCTCCTGTGGATGTGTCCTAATATGTTTTTGTGTCTATGGAGACCTTGGAATGAAGCGGTGGCCCTGGGGCCCTGAAGGGTTCTCCTAAACAGAGGCTTTGACACAGCTCCAACGTGCATGTTTCCCATGTGTAGATGAGATTTGTTCTGATGGGTGAGTCAAGAAACAGCCATATGCTGGTATTGAAATCCAGGCCTCTGAGGAGAGATGCCTGGAAACCAAAGCAATGGATCCGATTAGTGCCTAGGGGCCTGTTCGTTCCTTTTTACCTCTGGGGACATCAGTCTACGGGTCTGAGTGCAGGTAGGTGCTCAGATGGGCTCAGATTGCCCCTGTTTGTCCTGGGAAGCCACAACTATTGGGATGGCCTCAGGGACTTTGGAGGTTATCCTACTAGTAGGGTTGTGGCCATTGGAATGGGCACATACAATTCCCTTGGAGAGGGCAAGTACAGTCCTCAGGTTTGGCTCCAGGGCCCTGAGCCTGTAGGGTGTGTAGGCCAGAGCTGTTTGGACAGTTGTCTGAAAACACAAACTCGGCTTATGTTTTGGGTCATAGGTATGGCAGGACTGATCTACAGACCATGAGGAGAACACTTCGGGATATGAAAAAAGGGCGAGTGTGAGGCTCTTGCTCAAGCTTTTGTCTCTGGATATCGTGTCACTCATGGTCGTGAAAGTGCCGTGTGACTTCATGGGAAATGGACGAGTCTTACTCTCTGGGGGTTCGGTCCCGTCCAAAGAGTTTGGGGTCATTCTGGGGATGGAAGAAGTCCGTTTTTTTGTTGTTGTTGTCGATTTGTTTCATTTTGTTTTTCAACCTCAGATGTCCCACCAAATGAGGGATTCCAGAGTAGAGCCCTGGGGTGGGGCGACTGGACAACCAGAAATCTGGTTAAAAATTGGGGACTAGGGACATGTCAAGCCCATTATGACATCTAATGGTCCAGACACTGAGAGGACTTACTAGAGGACAGGACTCACGCTGAGGTCACAATGCGTGTTTATGCTCTCGTCGCACTCAAGAATGGGCGGGGCCTCAGGGTGAATGCTGGTTTCTCCTACACTGAACATTGGACAACATGCGAACCACAAGGTTTCTTGCCATGGGTCAGGAAGAGTTCTGATTTCTGCATCACAGTCACCCGTGGGCAGTGATTGGAGATAAGGTCTAGGTTCTGAAGCCTGAAAACTGAGGTAGGGAAGAGATGGTGACCTAAGGCCATGGCGGGTCTGATGTGCTCAGCGTGCGGTCAGCTGTCTGGGTGTTGGTCAGCAGGTCCGGGCTCAGGTTGTGTCAGACAGTGCATTAGTGCCCAGGTTAGGCTATATAATTTGGGTACATTCGAGTGCCGTGTAGGTTTATCCTCATTTAAGCTGCCTGGGCTGCTCATTGGCAATATATTTTTTCTAGAGGGCAGGCAGAGTGCTTCATTGTCGGTCCGGAATTCCCAAACTTGAGGGCTTCTGGGCCAGGAGAGTGAGGACGGAATTCTGAGAACACAAGCTAGACTTCGGATTCAGGGTGAGGGCACGGCAGGTACCCCCTGCAGATCTGAACCAACATCTCATGCATCTGAAGTCAGGGCGAGGATCCGACGTTGGCTCAGGTTGGAGTTTCTGTGCATGACGGCCCCTTCATGAAGGGAGCGGAATCTCGAGGCCATGGAGGTTTTACACGTTGGGAGATGTGGGATGCCCCCTTCAAGGATTTCTTCTGCGGGACAATTGAGACCTGTTGGACAGCTCCAGTTCATCCCTCATGGAATGACTCCCGAGCACCGTTCCAGGATGGATGCCTGGGAAGTCCGCCTCGCCTTCCATTGTCTCCTAGCAACAAGACAGTTTAGATCTAATGGATCTGCGAGAGCAACCGGGGTGGCTGAGTTGAAATGCACTTTCCAGAGGATGGGTCCTAACGTGTGTTTGTGTCCATGAGGGCCTTGGAATTGGGAGGTGGCACCGGGACCCTGAAGTATTCTCCTAAGCTTTGGCATAGCTCCCATGCACAAGTTTCCTTGTCGAGATGAGATTTGTTCTGATGGGTGCCTCAGGAAATCCCCTCTGCTGGTATTGGAATGCAGGCTTTTGAGGAGACATGCCTTTAAACCAAAGCAATGGATCCGATAATGGCCTCGGGTCCTGTCTGGTTCAATCTTCTTGGTATGAGTGGAGGTAGATGAGTGGAGGTAGATGCTCAGCCGGTATCAACCGCCCTTTTTTGTCCTGGGCGAACTACACTATTGGGATGGCCTCAGGGACTTTGGAGGGTTCTCCTAATTTGTACAATTTTTGACAATGGAATGGGCAGAATTCCCATGGATTGGGTGGGGGCAGTCCTAATGTGTGGCTCCAGGGGCCCCAGCCTGGAGGGAGTGTGGCCCAGGACTTTGAGGACAGAAGACTGAAAACACAAACTCAGCTTAAGTTTGGGGACGTAGGTATGGCACGCCCGATCTACAAACCATGAGAAGAACTCTTCAGGATATGAAGAATGAGCGAGTCTGAGGAGCTTGCTCAGGCTTTTGTCTCTGGATTTTGTTTCAGCGATGGCTGTGGAATGTTGTGGAGGTCTCATGGGCCATGGACGAATCTTCCTCTCTGTGGATTTGACCCGATCCCAATTGTTTTTCGTCAATCTGTGGGATGGGAGGACTCCTTTCAGGTTTGTTACCTCAGGTGTCCCACCAAAAGAGGAATTCCAAAGCAGAGCCCTGGGGAAGAGTGAAGGCACAACCCGAACTATGGTTAAAAATTGGGGCTTAGGGGCATGGCAAGCCCAATATGCTGTCTCTTCATATAGGCCCTGAGAGGCCTTACCTGAGGACTGGGCTCAGGCTGAGGGTCACAATGTGTGTTTGTGACCAATGTGGCCCGCAAGCATGGGCTGGGCCTCATGGGCCACGCTTGTTTCAACTACACTGAACGTTGGACAACATGCCAACCACAAGGTTTCTTGCCATGGGGAAAGAGTTCTGATTTCTGCATCATTTTCAACCCTGGGCAGTGGTTGGAGATAAGGTCTAGGTTCTGGAGCCTGAAAACCGCAGTTGGGAAGAGATGACGACCTAAGGCCATGGCGGGTCCGATGTGCTCAGTGTGTGGCCAGCTGTCTGGGTGGGACCAGGAGGTCCAGGCTCAGGCTGGGTCAGAACGGGAAATAGTGCCCAGGTCAGCCTATATGTTTGGGGTACAGCCGAATGGCGTGCAGGTTGATCATCATTTGCGGTTTCGGAGTAGCCCTGAGGGCAATGTTTTACTTCAGTTGGGCAGGCAGAGTGCGGCATTGTAGTTCTGGATTGCCCAACTGGAGGGCTTGTGGGCCAGTAGTCTGAAGACGGAATCTGAGAACCCAAGCTAGGCCTAGGTTTCTGGGTGAGGATATGGCAGGCACAATCTACAGACCTCAATCGAGATCTCGTGCATCTGAAGTCAGGGCAAGGATCAGACGATCGCTCAGGTTGGACTTTCTGCCCTGATGGCCCTTTCTTGAAGGGGGTTGGATCACGAGGACATGGGCGTTTTCCCACGATGGGAGTTGTGAGAAGCTCCCAACTGCAAAGATTCTTCTGCAGGACAATTGAGACCTGTTGGTTGGCTCTAGGCCAACGATTCCGAGCAGGGTTCTAAGGATGGATGGCTGGGTAGCCCACCTCGCATTCCAATTGTCTCCAAGCAACAAGACAGGTTAGATCTGCTGGATGTGGGGGGCAACCGAGGAGGCTGAGTTGAAATGGACTCTCCTGTGGATGTGTCCTAATATGTTTTTGTGTCTATGGAGACCTTGGAATGAAGCGGTGGCCCTGGGGCCCTGAAGGGTTCTCCTAAACAGAGGCTTTGACACAGCTCCAACGTGCATGTTTCCCATGTGTAGATGAGATTTGTTCTGATGGGTGAGTCAAGAAACAGCCATATGCTGGTATTGAAATCCAGGCCTCTGAGGAGAGATGCCTGGAAACCAAAGCAATGGATCCGATTAGTGCCTAGGGGCCTGTTCGTTCCTTTTTACCTCTGGGGACATCAGTCTACGGGTCTGAGTGCAGGTAGGTGCTCAGATGGGCTCAGATTGCCCCTGTTTGTCCTGGGAAGCCACAACTATTGGGATGGCCTCAGGGACTTTGGAGGTTATCCTACTAGTAGGGTTGTGGCCATTGGAATGGGCACATACAATTCCCTTGGAGAGGGCAAGTACAGTCCTCAGGTTTGGCTCCAGGGCCCTGAGCCTGTAGGGTGTGTAGGCCAGAGCTGTTTGGACAGTTGTCTGAAAACACAAACTCGGCTTATGTTTTGGGTCATAGGTATGGCAGGACTGATCTACAGACCATGAGGAGAACACTTCGGGATATGAAAAAAGGGCGAGTGTGAGGCTCTTGCTCAAGCTTTTGTCTCTGGATATCGTGTCACTCATGGTCGTGAAAGTGCCGTGTGACTTCATGGGAAATGGACGAGTCTTACTCTCTGGGGGTTCGGTCCCGTCCAAAGAGTTTGGGGTCATTCTGGGGATGGAAGAAGTCCGTTTTTTTGTTGTTGTTGTCGATTTGTTTCATTTTGTTTTTCAACCTCAGATGTCCCACCAAATGAGGGATTCCAGAGTAGAGCCCTGGGGTGGGGCGACTGGACAACCAGAAATCTGGTTAAAAATTGGGGACTAGGGACATGTCAAGCCCATTATGACATCTAATGGTCCAGACACTGAGAGGACTTACTAGAGGACAGGACTCACGCTGAGGTCACAATGCGTGTTTATGCTCTCGTCGCACTCAAGAATGGGCGGGGCCTCAGGGTGAATGCTGGTTTCTCCTACACTGAACGTTGGACAACATGCGAACCACAAGGTTTCTTGCCATGGGTCAGGAAGAGTTCTGATTTCTGCATCACAGTCACCCGTGGGCAGTGATTGGAGATAAGGTCTAGGTTCTGAAGCCTGAAAACTGAGGTAGGGAAGAGATGGTGACCTAAGGCCATGGCGGGTCTGATGTGCTCAGCGTGCGGTCAGCTGTCTGGGTGTTGGTCAGCAGGTCCGGGCTCAGGTTGTGTCAGACAGTGCATTAGTGCCCAGGTTAGGCTATATAATTTGGGTACATTCGAGTGCCGTGTAGGTTTATCCTCATTTAAGCTGCCTGGGCTGCTCATTGGCAATATATTTTTTCTAGAGGGCAGGCAGAGTGCTTCATTGTCGGTCCGGAATTCCCAAACTTGAGGGCTTCTGGGCCAGGAGAGTGAGGACGGAATTCTGAGAACACAAGCTAGACTTCGGATTCAGGGTGAGGGCACGGCAGGTACCCCCTGCAGATCTGAACCAACATCTCATGCATCTGAAGTCAGGGCGAGGATCCGACGTTGGCTCAGGTTGGAGTTTCTGTGCATGACGGCCCCTTCATGAAGGGAGCGGAATCTCGAGGCCATGGAGGTTTTACACGTTGGGAGATGTGGGATGCCCCCTTCAAGGATTTCTTCTGCGGGACAATTGAGACCTGTTGGACAGCTCCAGTTCATCCCTCATGGAATGACTCCCGAGCACCGTTCCAGGATGGATGCCTGGGAAGTCCGCCTCGCCTTCCATTGTCTCCTAGCAACAAGACAGTTTAGATCTAATGGATCTGCGAGAGCAACCGGGGTGGCTGAGTTGAAATGCACTTTCCAGAGGATGGGTCCTAACGTGTGTTTGTGTCCATGAGGGCCTTGGAATTGGGAGGTGGCACCGGGACCCTGAAGTATTCTCCTAAGCTTTGGCATAGCTCCCATGCACAAGTTTCCTTGTCGAGATGAGATTTGTTCTGATGGGTGCCTCAGGAAATCCCCTCTGCTGGTATTGGAATGCAGGCTTTTGAGGAGACATGCCTTTAAACCAAAGCAATGGATCCGATAATGGCCTCGGGTCCTGTCTGGTTCAATCTTCTTGGTATGAGTGGAGGTAGATGAGTGGAGGTAGATGCTCAGCCGGTATCAACCGCCCTTTTTTGTCCCGGGCGACCTACACTATTGGGATGGCCTCAGGGACTTTGGAGGGTTCTCCTAATTTGTACAATTTTTGACAATGGAATGGGCAGAATTCCCATGGATTGGGTGGGGGCAGTCCTAATGTGTGGCTCAAGGGGCCCCAGCCTGGAGGGAGTGTGGCCCAGGACTTTGAGGACAGAAGACTGAAAACACAAACTCAGCTTAAGTGTGGGGACGTAGGTATGGCACGCCCGATCTACAAACCATGAGAAGATCTCTTCAGGATATGAAGATAAGCGAGTCTGAGGCGCTTGCTCAGGCTTTTGTCTCTGGATTTTGTTTCAGCGATGGCCGTGGAATGTTGGGGAGGTCTCATGGGCCATGGACGAATCTTCCTCTCTGTGGATTTGACCCGATCCCAATTGTTTTTCGTCAATCTGTGGGATGGGAGGACACCTTTCAGGTTTTTTACTCAGGTGTCCCACCAAAAGAGGAATTCCAAAGCAGAGCCCTGGGGAAGAGTGAAGGGACAACCCGAACTATGGTTAAAAATTGGGGACTAGGGGCATGGCAAGCCCAATATGCTGTCTCTTCATATAGGCCCTGAGAGGCCTTACCTGAGGACTGGGCTCAGGCTGAGGGTCACAATGTGTGTTTGTGACCAATGTGGCCCGCAAGCATGGGCTGGGCCTCATGGGCCACGCTTGTTTCAACTACCCTGAACGTTGGAAAACATGCCAACCACAAGGTTTCTTGCCATGGGGAAAGAGTTCTGATTTCTGCATCATTTTCAACCCTGGGCAGTGGTTGGACATAAGGTCTAGGTTCTGGAGCCTGAAAACCGCAGTTGGGAAGAGATGACGACCTAAGGCCTTGGCGGGACCGAGGTGCTCAGTGTGCGGCCAGCTGTCTGGGTGGGACCAGGAGGTCCAGGCTCAGGCTGGTAAGAAGGGGAAATAGTGCCCATGTCAGCCTATATGTTTGGGGTACAGCCGAATGGCGTGCAGGTTGATCCTCATTTGCGGTTTCGGGGTAGCCCTGAGGGCAATGCTTTACTTCTGTAGGGCAGGCAGAGTGCGGCATTGTAGTTCTGGATTGCCAAACTGGAGGGCTTGGAGGTCAGTAGTCTGAGGACAGAGTCTGAGAACCCAAGCTAGGCCTAGGTTTCTGGGTGAGGATATGGCAGGCACAATCTACAGACCTCAATCGAGATCTCGTGCATCTGAAGTCAGGGCAAGGATCAGACGATCGCTCAGGTTGGACTTTCAGCCCTGATGGCCCTTTCTTGAAGGGGGTTGGATCACGAGGACATGGGGATTTTCGCACGATGGGAGTTGTGAGAAGCTCCGAACTGCAAAGATTCTTCTGCAGGACAATTGAGACCTGTTGGTTGGCTCCAGGCCAACGATTCCGAGCAGGGTTCTAAGGATGGATGGCTGGGTAGCCCACCTCGCATTCCAATTGTCTCCAAGCAACAAGACAGGTTAGACCTGCTGGATGTGGGGGGCAACCGAGGAGGCTGAGTTGAAATGGACTCTCCTGTGGATGTGTCCTAATATGTTTTTGTGTCTATGGAGACCTTGGAATGAAGCGGTGGCTTTGGGGCCCTGAAGGGTTCTCCTAAACAGAGGCTTTGACACAGCTCCAACATGCATGTTTCCCATGTGTAGATGAGATTTGTTCTGATGGGTGAGTCAAGAAACAGCCATATGCTGGTATTGAAATCCAGGCCTCTGAGGCGAGATGCCTGGAAACCAAAGCAATGGATCCGATTAGTGCCTAGGGGCCTGTTCGTTCCTTTTTACCTCTGGGGACATCAGTCTACGGGTCTGAGTGCAGGTAGGTGCTCAGATGGGCTCAGAATGCCCCTGTTTGTCCTGGGAAGCCACAAATGTTGGGATGGCCTCAGGGACTTTGGAGGCTATCCTACTAGTAGAGTTGTGGCCATTGGAATGGGCACATACAATTCCCTTGGAGAGGGCAAGTACAGTCCTCAGGTTTGGCTCCAGGGCCCTGAGCCTGTAGGGTGTGTAGGCCAGAGCTGTTTGGACAGTTGTCTGAAAACACAAACTCGGCTTATGTTTTGGGTCATAGGTATGGCAGGACTGATCTACAGACCATGAGGAGAACACTTCGGGATATGAAAAAAGGGCGAGTGTGAGGCTCTTGCTCAAGTTTTTGTCTCTGGATATCGTGTCACTCATGGTCGTGAAATTGCCGGGTGACTTCATGGGAAATGGACGAGTCTTACTCTCTGGGGGTTCGGTCCCGTCCAAAGAGTTTGGGGTCATTCTGGGGATGGAAGAAGTCCGTTTTTTTGTTGTTGTTGTCGATTTGTTTCATTTTGTTTTTCAACCTCAGATGTCCCACCAAATGAGGGATTCCAGAGTAGAGCCCTGGGGTGGGGCGACTGGACAACCAGAAATCTGGTTAAAAATTGGGGACTAGGGACATGTCAAGCCCATTATGACATCTAATGGTCGAGCCACTGAGAGGACTTACTAGAGGACAGGACTCACGCTGAGGTCACAATGCGTGTTTATGCTCTCGTCGCACTCAAGAATGGGCGGGGCCTCAGGGTGAATGCTGGTTTCTCCTACACTGAACGTTGGACAACATGCCAACCACAAGGTTTCTTGCCATGGGTCAGGAAGAGTTCTGATTTCTGCATCACAGTCACCCGTGGGCAGTGATTGGAGATAAGGTCTAGGTTCTGAAGCCTGAAAACTGAGGTAGGGAAGAGATGATGACCTAAGGCCATGGCGGGTCTGTTGTGCTCAGCGTGCGGTCAGCTGTCTGGGTGTTGGTCAGCAGGTCCGGTCTCAGGTTGTGTCAGACAGTGCATTAGTGCCCAGGTTAGACTATATAATTTGGGTACATTCGAGTGCCGTGTAGGTTTATCCTCATTTAAGCTGCCTGGGCTGCTCATTAGGCAATATATTTTTTCTAGAGGGCAGGCAGAGTGCTTCATTGTCGGTCCGGAATTGCCAAACTTGAGGGCTTCGGGGCCAGGAGAGTGAGGACGGAAGTCTGAGAACACAAGCTAGACTTCGGATTCACGGTGAGGGCACGGCAGGTACCCCCTGCAGATCTGAACCAACATCTCATGCATCTGAAGTCAGGGCGAGGATCCGACGTTGGCTCAGTTTGGAGTTTCTGTGCATGACGGCCCCTTCATGAAGGGAACGGAATCTCAAGGTAATGGAGGTTTTCCACGTTGGGAGATGTGGGATGCCCCCTTCAAGGATTCCTTCTGCGGGACAATTGAGACCTGTTGGACAGCTCCAGGACATCCCATATGGAATGACTCCAGAGCACCGTTCGAGGATGGATGCCTGGGAAGTCCCCCTCGCCTTCCAATTGTCTCCTAGCAACAAGACAGTTTAGATCTAATGGATCTGCGGGAGCAACCGGGGTGGCTGAGTTGAAATGCACTTTCCAGAGGATGGGTCCTAACGTGTGTTTGTGTCCATGAGGGCCTTGGAATGGGGAGGTGGCACCGGGACCCTGAAGTATTCTCCTAAGCTTTGGCTTAGCTCCCATGCACAAGTTTCCTTGTGGAGACGAGATTTGTTCTGATGGGTGCCTCAGGAAATCCCCTCTGCTGGTATTGGAATCCAGGCTTTTGAGGAAACATGCCTGTAAATCAAAGCTATGGATTCGATAATGGCCTCGGGTCCTGTCTGGTTCAATCTCCTTGGTATGAGTGGAGGTAGATGAGTGGAGGTAGATGCTCAGCCGGTATCAACCGCCCTTTTTTGTCCCGGGCGACCTACACTATTGGGATGGCCTCAGGGACTTTGGAGGGTTCTCCTAATTTGTATTATTTTTGACAATGGAATGGGCAGAATTCCCATGGATTGGGTGGGGGCAGTCCTAATGTGTGGCTCCAGGGGCCCCAGCCTGGAGGGAGTGTGGCCCAGGAATTTGAGGACAGAAGACTGAAAACACAAACTCAGCTTAACTTTGGGGACGTAGGTATGGCACGCCCGATCTACAAACCATGAGAAGAACTCTTCAGGATATGACGAATGAGCGAGTCTGAGGCGCTTGCTCAGGCTTTTTTCTCTGGATTTTGTTTCAGCGATGGCCGTGGAATGTTGGGGAGGTCTCATGGGCCATGGACGAATCTTCCTCTCTGTGGATTTGGCCCGATCCCAATTGTTTTTCGTCAATCTGTGGGATGGGAGGACTCCTTTCAGGTTTGTTACCTCAGGTGTCCCACCAAAAGAGGAATTCCAAAGCAGAGCCCTGGGGAAGAGTGAAGGGACAACCCGAACTATGGTTAAAAATTGGGGCCTAGAGGCATGGCAAGCCCAATATGCTGTCTTTTCATATATGCCCTGAGAGGCCTTTCCTGAGGACTGGGCTCAGGCTGAGGGTCACAATGTGTGTTTGTGACCAATGTGGCCCGCAAGCATGGGCTGGGCCTCATGGGCCACGCTTATATCAACTACACTGAACGTTGGACAACATGCCAACCACAAGGTTTCTTGCCATAAGGAAAGAGTTCTGATTTCTGCATCATTTTCAACCCTGGGCAGTGGTTGGAGATAAGGTCTAGGTTCTGGAGCCTGAAAACCGCAGTTGGGAAGAGATGACGACCTAAGGCCATGGCGGGTCCGATGTGCTCAGTGTGCGGCCAGCTGTCTGGGTGGGACCAGGAGGTCCGGGCTCAGGCTGGGTCAGAAGGGGAAATAGTGCCCAGGTCAGCCTATATGTTTGGGGTACAGCCGAATGGTGTGCAGGTTGATCCTCATTTGCGGTTTCGGGGTAGCCCTGAGGGCAATGTTTTACTTCTGTAGGGCAGGCAGAGTGCGGCATTGTAGTTCTGGATTGCCCAACTGGAGGGCTTGTGGGCCAGTAGTTTGAGGACGGAGTCTGAGAACCCAAGCTAGGCCTAGGTTTCTGGGTGAGGTTATGGCAGGCACAATCTACAGACCTCAATCGAGATCTCATGCATCTGAAGTCAGGGCAAGGATCAGACGATCGCTCAGGTTGGACTTTCTGCCCTGATGGCCCTTTCTTGAAGGGGGTTGGATCACGAGGACATGGGGGATTTCCCACGATGGGAGTTGTGTGAAGCTCCCAACTGCAAAGATTCTTCTGCAGGACAATTGAGACCTGTTGGTTGGCTCCAGGCCAACGATTCCGAGCAGGGTTCTAAGGATGGATGGCTGGGTAGCCCACCTCGCATTCCAATTGTCTCCAAGCAACAAGACAGGTTAGATCTGCTGGATGTGGGGGGCAACCGAGGAGGCTGAGTTGAAATGGACTCTCCTGTGGATGTGTCCTAATATGTTTTTGTGTCTATGGAGACCTTGGAATGAAGCGGTGGCTTTGGGGCCCTGAAGGGTCCTCTTAAACAGAGGCTTTGACACAGCTCCAACGTGCATGTTTCCCATGTGTAGATGAGATTTGTTCTGATGGGTGAGTCAAGAAACAGCCATATGCTGGTATTGAAATCCAGGCCTCTGAGGAGAGATGCCTGGAAACCAAAGCAATGGATCCGATTAGTGCCTAGGGGCCTGTTCGTACCTTTTAACCTCTGGGGACATCAGTCTACGGGTCTGAGTGCAGGTAGGTGCTCAGATGGGCTCAGATTGCCCCTGTTTGTCCTGGGAAGCCACAACTATTGGGATGGCCTCAGGGACTTTGGAGGTTGTCCTACTAGTAGGGTTGTGGCCATTGGAATGGGCACATACAATTCCCTTGGAGAGGGCAAGTACAGTCCTCAGGTTTGGCTCCAGGGCCCTGAGCCTGTAGGGTGTGTAGGCCAGAGCTGTTTGGACAGTTGTCTGAAAACACAAACTTGGCTTATGTTTTGGGTCATAGGTATGGCAGGACTGATCTACAGACCATGAGGAGAACACTTCGGGATATGAAAAAAGGGCGAGTGTGAGGCTCTTGCTCAAGTTTTTGTCTCTGCATATCGTGTCACTCATGGTCGTGGAATTGCCGGGTGAATTCATGGGAAATGGACGAGTCTTACTCTCTGGGGGTTCGGTCCCGTCCAAAGAGTTTGGGGTCATTCTGGGGATGGAAGAAGTCCGTTTTTTGTTGTTGTTGTCGATTTGTTTCCTTTTGTTTTTCAACCTCAGATGTCCCACCAAATGAGGGATTCCAGAGTAGAGCCCTGGGGTGGCGCGACTGGACAACCAGAAATCTGGTTAAAAATTGGGGACTAGGGACATGTCAAGCCCATTATGACATCTAATGGTCCAGCCACTGAGAGGACTTACTAGAGGACAGGACTCACGCTGAGGTCACAATGCATGTTTATGCTCTCGTCGCACTCAAGAATGGGCGGGGCCTCAGGGTGAATGCTGGTTTCTCCTACACTGAACGTTGGACAACATGCCAACCACAAGGTTTCTTGCCATGGGTCAGGAAGAGTTCTGATTTCTGCATCACAGTCACCCGTGGGCAGTGATTGGAGATAAGGTCTAGGTTCTGAAGCCTGAAAACTGAGGTAGGGAAGAGATGATGACCTAAGGCCATGGCGGGTCTGTTGTGCTCAGCGTGCGGTCAGCTGTCTGGGTGTTGGTCAGCAGGTCCGGTCTCAGGTTGTGTCAGACAGTGCATTAGTGCCCAGGTTAGACTATATAATTTGGGTACATTCGAGTGCCGTGTAGGTTTATCCTCATTTAAGCTGCCTGGGCTGCTCATTAGGCAATATATTTTTTCTAGAGGGCAGGCAGAGTGCTTCATTGTCGGTCCGGAATTGCCAAACTTGAGGGCTTCGGGGCCAGGAGAGTGAGGACGGAAGTCTGAGAACACAAGCTAGACTTCGGATTCAGGGTGAGGGCACGGCAGGTACCCCCTGCAGATCTGAACCAACATCTCATGCATCTGAAGTCAGGGCGAGGATCCCACGTTGGCTCAGGTTGGAGTTTCTGTGCATGACGGCCCCTTCATGAAGGGAGAGGAATCTCGAGGCCATGGAGGTTTTCCACGTTGGGAGATGTGGGATGCCCCCTTCAAGGATTCCTTCTGCGGGACAATTGAGACCTGTTGGACAGCTCCAGGACATCCCATATGGAATGACTCCAGAGCACCGTTCGAGGATGGATGCCTGGGAAGTCCGCCTCGCCTTCCAATTGTCTCCTAGCAACAAGACAGTTTAGATCTAATGGATCTGCGGGAGCAACCGGGGTGGCTGAGTTGAAATGCACTTTCCAGAGGATGGGTCCTAACGTGTGTTTGTGTCCATGAGGGCCTTGGAATGGGGAGGTGGCACCGGGACCCTGAAGTATTCTCCTAAGCTTTGGCTTAGCTCCCATGCACAAATTTCCTTTTGGAGACGAGATTTGTTCTGATGGGTGCCTCAGGAAATCCCCTCTGCTGGTATTGGAATCCAGGCTTTTGAGGAGACATGCCTGTAAATCAAAGCAATGGATTCGATAATGGCCTCGGGTCCTGTCTGGTTCAATCTCCTTGGTATGAGTGGAGGTAGATGAGTGGAGGTAGATGCTCAGCCGGTATCAACCGCCCTTTTTTGTCCCGGGCGACCTACACTATTGGGATGGCCTCAGGGACTTTGGAGGTTTCTCCTAATTTGTACGATTTTTGACAATGGAATGGGCAGAATTCCCATGGATTGGGTGGGGGCAGTCCTAATGTGTGGCTCCAGGGGTCCCAGCCTAGAGGGAGTGTGGCCCAGGACTTTGAGGACAGAAGACTGAAAACACAAACTCAGCTTAACTTTGGGGACGTAGGTATGGCACGCCCGATCTACAAACCATGAGAAGAACTCTTCAGGATATGACGAATGAGCGAGTCTGAGGCGCTTGCTCAGGCTTTTTTCTCTGGATTTTGTTTCAGCGATGGCCGTGGAATGTTGGGGAGGTCTCATGGGCCATGGACGAATCTTCCTCTCTGTGGATTTGGCCCGATCCCAATTGTTTTTCGTCAATCTGTGGGATGGGAGGACTCCTTTCAGGTTTGTTACCTCAGGTGTTCCACCAAAAGAGGAATTCCAAAGCAGAGCCCTCTGGAAGAGTGAAGGGACAACCCGAACTATGGTTAAAAATTGGGGCCTAGAGGCATGGCAAGCCCAATATGCTGTCTTTTCATATATGCCCTGAGAGGCCTTTCCTGAGGACTGGGCTCAGGCTGAGGGTCACAATGTGTGTTTGTGACCAATGTGGCCCGCAAGCATGGGCTGGGCCTCATGGGCCACGCTTATATCAACTACACTGAACGTTGGACAACATGCCAACCACAAGGTTTCTTGCCATAAGGAAAGAGTTCTGATTTCTGCATCATTTTCAACCCTGGGCAGTGGTTGGAGATAAGGTCTAGGTTCTGGAGCCTGAAAACCGCAGTTGGGAAGAGATGACGACCTAAGGCCATGGCGGGTCCGATGTGCTCAGTGTGCGGCCAGCTGTCTGGGTGGGACCAGGAGGTCCGGGCTCAGGCTGGGTCAGAAGGGGAAATAGTGCCCAGGTCAGCCTATATGTTTGGGGTACAGCCGAATGGTGTGCAGGTTGATCCTCATTTGCGGTTTCGGGGTAGCCCTGAGGGCAATGTTTTACTTCTGTAGGGCAGGCAGAGTGCGGCATTGTAGTTCTGGATTGCCCAACTGGAGGGCTTGTGGGCCAGTAGTTTGAGGACGGAGTCTGAGAACCCAAGCTAGGCCTAGGTTTCTGGGTGAGGTTATGGCAGGCACAATCTACAGACCTCAATCGAGATCTCATGCATCTGAAGTCAGGGCAAGGATCAGACGATCGCTCAGGTTGGACTTTCTGCCCTGATGGCCCTTTCTTGAAGGGGGTTGGATCACGAGGACATGGGGGATTTCCCACGATGGGAGTTGTGTGAAGCTCCCAACTGCAAAGATTCTTCTGCAGGACAATTGAGACCTGTTGGTTGGCTCCAGGCCAACGATTCCGAGCAGGGTTCTAAGGATGGATGGCTGGGTAGCCCACCTCGCATTCCAATTGTCTCCAAGCAACAAGACAGGTTAGATCTGCTGGATGTGGGGGGCAACCGAGGAGGCTGAGTTGAAATGGACTCTCCTGTGGATGTGTCCTAATATGTTTTTGTGTCTATGGAGACCTTGGAATGAAGCGGTGGCCCTGGGGCCCTGAAGGGTCCTCTTAAACAGAGGCTTTGACACAGCTCCAACGTGCATGTTTCCCATGTGTAGATGAGATTTGTTCTGATGGGTGAGTCAAGAAACAGCCATATGCTGGTATTGAAATCCAGGCCTCTGAGGAGAGATGCCTGGAAACCAAAGCAATGGATCCGATTAGTGCCTAGGGGCCTGTACGTTCCTTTTTACCTCTGGGGACATCAGTCTACGGGTCTGAGTGCAGGTAGGTGCTCAGATGGGCTCAGATTGCCCCTGTTTGTCCTGGGAAGCCACAACTATTGGGATGGCCTCAGGGACTTTGGAGGTTGTCCTACTAGTAGCGTTGTGGCCATTGGAATGGGCACATACAATTCCCTTGGAGAGGGCAAGTACAGTCCTCAGGTTTGGCTCCAGGGCCCTGAGCCTGTAGGGTGTGTAGGCCAGAGCTGTTTGGACAGTTGTCTGAAAACACAAACTCGGCTTATGTTTTGGGTCATAGGTATGGCAGGACTGATCTACAGACCATGAGGAGAACACTTTGGGATATGAAAAAAGGGCGAGTGTGAGGCTCTTGCTCAAGTTTTTGTCTCTGGATATCGTGTCACTCATGGTCGTGAAATTGCCGAATGACTTCATAGGAAATGGACGAGTCTTACTCTCTGGGGATTCTGTCCCGTCCAAAGAGTTTGGGGTCATTCTGGGGATGGAAGAAGTCCGTTTTTTTGTTGTTGTTGTCGATTTGTTTCATTTTGTTTTTCAACCTCAGATGTCCCACCAAATGAGGGATTCCAGAGTAGAGCCCTGGGGTGGGGCGACTGGACAACCAGAAATCTGGTTAAAAATTGGGGACTAGGGACATGTCAAGCCCATTATGACATCTAATGGTCCAGCCACTGAGAGGACTTACTAGAGGACAGGACTCACGCTGAGGTCACAATGCGTGTTTATGCTCTCGTCGCACTCAAGAATGGGCGGGGCCTCAGGGTGAATGCTGGTTTCTCCTACACTGAACGTTGGACAACATGCCAACCACAAGGTTTCTTGCCATGGGTCAGGAAGAGTTCTGATTTCTGCATCACAGTCACCCGTGGGCAGTGATTGGAGATAAGGTCTAGGTTCTGAAGCCTGAAAACTGAGGTAGGGAAGAGATGATGACCTATGGCCATGGCGGGTCTGTTGTGCTCAGCGTGCGGTCAGCTGTCTGGGTGTTGGTCAGCAGGTCCGGGCTCAGGTTGTGTCAGACAGTGCATTAGTGCCCAGGTTAGACTATATAATTTGGGTACATTCGAGTGCCGTGTAGGTTTATCCTCATTTAAGCTGCCTGGGCTGCTCATTAGGCAATATATTTTTTCTAGAGGGCAGGCAGAGTGCTTCATTGTCGGTCCGGAATTGCCAAACTTGAGGGCTTCGGGGCCAGGAGAGTGAGGACTGAAGTCTGAGAACACAAGCTAGACTTCGGATTCACGGTGAGGGCACGGCAGGTACCCCCTGCAGATCTGAACCAATATCTCATGCATCTGAAGTCAGGGCGAGGATCCGACGTTGGCTCATGTTGGAGTTTCTGTGCATGACGGCCCCTTCATGAAGGGAACGGAATCTCAAGGCCATGGAGGTTTTCCACGTTGGGAGATGTGGGATGCCCCCTTCAAGGATTCCTTCTGCGGGACAATTGAGACCTGTTGGACAGCTCCAGGACATCCCATATGGAATGACTCCAGAGCACCGTTCGAGGATGGATGCCTGGGAAGTCCCCCTCGCCTTCCAATTGTCTCCTAGCAACAAGACAGTTTAGATCTAATGGATCTGCGGGAGCAACCGGGGTGGCTGAGTTGAAATGCACTTTCCAGAGGATGGGTCCTAACGTGTGTTTGTGTCCATGAGGGCCTTGGAATGGGGAGGTGGCACCGGGACCCTGAAGTATTCTCCTAAGCTTTGGCTTAGCTCCCATGCACAAGTTTCCTTGTGGAGACGAGATTTGTTCTGATGGGTGCCTCAGGAAATCCCCTCTGCTGGTATTGGAATCCATGCTTTTGAGGAGACATGCCTGTAAATCAAAGCAATGGATTCGATAATGGCCTCGGGTCCTGTCTGGTTCAATCTCCTTGGTATGAGTGGAGGTAGATGAGTGGAGGTAGATGCTCAGCCGGTATCAACCGCCCTTTTTTTCCCGGGCGACCTACACTATTGGGATGGCCTCAGGGACTTTGGAGGGTTCTCCTAATTTGTATTATTTTTGACAATGGAATGGGCAGAATTCCCATGGATTGGGTGGGTGCAGTCCTAATGTGTGGATCCAGGGGCCCCAGCCTGGAGGGAGTGTGGCCCAGGACTTTGAGGACAGAAGACTGAAAACACAAACTCAGCTTAACTTTGGGGACGTAGGTATGGCACGCCCGATCTACAAACCATGAGAAGAACTCTTCAGGATATGAAGAATGAGCGAGTCTGAGGCGCTTGCTCAGGCTTTTTTCTCTGGATTTTGTTTCAGCGATGGCCGTGGAATGTTGGGGAGGTCTCATGGGCCATGGACGAATCTTCCTCTCTGTGGATTTGGCCCGATCCCAATTGTTTTTCGTCAATCTGTGGGATGGGAGGACTCCTTTCAGGTTTGTTACCTCAGGTGTCCCACCAAAAGAGGAATTCCAAAGCAGAGCCCTGGGGAAGAGTGAAGGGACAACCCGAACTATGGTTAAAAATTGGGGCCTAGAGGCATGGCAAGCCCAATATGCTGTCTCTTCATATATGCCCTGAGAGGCCTTTCCTGAGGACTGGGCTCAGGCTGAGGGTCACAATGTGTGTTTGTGACCAATGTGGCCCGCAAGCATGGGCTGGGCCTCATGGGCCACGCTTATATCAACTACATGAACGTTGGACAACATGCCAACCACAAGGTTTCTTGCCATAAGGAAAGAGTTCTGATTTCTGCATCATTTTCAACCCTGGGCAGTGGTTGGAGATAAGGTCTAGGTTCTGGAGCCTGAAAACCGCAGTTGGGAAGAGATGACGACCTAAGGCCATGGCGGGTCCCATGTGCTCAGTGTGCGGCCAGCTGTCTGGGTGGGACCAGGAGGTCCAGGCTCAGGCTGGGTCAGAAGGGGAAATAGTGCCCAGGTCAGCCTATATGTTTGGGGTACAGCCGAATGGCGTGCAGGTTGATCCTCATTTGCGGTTTCGGGGTAGCCCTGAGGGCAATGTTTTACTTCTGTAGGGCAGGCAGAGTGCGGCATTGTAGTTCTGGATTGCCCAACTGGAGGGCTTGTGGGCCAGTAGTTTGAGGACGGAGTCTGAGAACCCAAGCTAGGCCTAGGTTTCTGGGTGAGGTTATGGCAGGCACAATCTACAGACCTCAATCGAGTTCTCATGCATCTGAAGTCAGGGCAAGGATCAGACGATCGCTCAGGTTGGACTTTCTGCCCTGATGGCCCTTTCTTGAAGGGGGTTGGATCACGAGGACATGGGGGATTTCCCACGATGGGAGTTGTGAGAAGCTCCAAACTGCAAAGATTCTTCTGCAGGACAATTGAGACCTGTTGGTTGGCTCCAGGCCAACGATTCCGAGCAGGGTTCTAAGGATGGATGGCTGGGTAGCCCACCTCGCATTCCAATGGTCTCCAAGCAACAAGACAGGTTAGATCTGCTGGATGTGGGGGGCAACCGAGGAGGCTGAGTTGAAATGGACTCTCCTGTGGATGTGTCCTAATATGTTTTTGTGTCTATGGAGACCTTGGAATGAAGCGGTGGCCCCGGGGCCCTGAAGGGTCCTCTTAAACAGAGGCTTTGACACAGCTCCAACGTGCATGTTTCCCATGTGTAGATGAGATTTGTTCTGATGGGTGAGTCAAGAAACAGCCATATGCTGGTATTGAAATCCAGGCCTCTGAGGCGAGATGCCTGGAAACCAAAGCAATGGATCCGATTAGTGCCTAGGGGCCTGTTCGTTCCTTTTTACCTCTGGGGACATCAGTCTACGGGTCTGAGTGCAGGTAGGTGCTCAGATGGGCTCAGATTGCCCCTGTTTGTCCTGGGAAGCCACAACTATTGGGATGGCCTCAGGGACTTTGGAGGTTATCCTACTAGTAGGGTTGTGGCCATTGGAATGGGCACATACAATTCCCTTGGAGAGGGCAAGTACAGTCCTCAGGTTTGGCTCCAGGGCCCTGAGCCTGTAGGGTGTGTAGGCCAGAGCTGTTTGGACAGTTGTCTGAAAACACAAACTCGGCTTATGTTTTGGGTCATAGGTATGGCAGGACTGATCTACAGACCATGAGGAGAACACTTCGGGATATGAAAAAAGGGCGAGTGTGAGGCTCTTGCTCAAGTTTTTGTCTCTGGATATCGTGTCACTCATGGTCGTGGAATTGCCGGGTGACTTCATGGGAAATGGACGAGTATTACTCTCTGGGGGTTCGGTCCCGTCCAAAGAGTTTGGGGTCATTCTGGGGATGGAAGAAGTCCGTTTTTTGTTGTTGTTGTTGTCGATTTGTTTCATTTTGTTTTTCAACCTCAGATGTCCCACCAAATGAGGGATTCCAGAGTAGAGCCCTGGGGTGGCGCGACTGGACAACCAGAAATCTGGTTAAAAATTGGGGACTAGGGACATGTCAAGCCCATTATGACATCTAATGGTCCAGCCACTGAGAGGACTTACTAGAGGACAGGACTCACGCTGAGGTCACAATGCGTGTTTATGCTCTCGTCGCACTCAAGAATGGGCGGGGCCTCAGGGTGAATGCTGGTTTCTCCTACACTGAACGTTGAACAACATGCCAACCACAAGGTTTCTTGCCATGGGTCAGGAAGAGTTCTGATTTCTGCATCACAGTCAACCGTGGGCAGTGATTGGAGATAAGGTCTAGGTTCTGAAGCCTGAAAACTGAGGTAGGGAAGAGATGATGACCTAAGGCCATTGCGGGTCTGATGTGCTCAGCGTGCGGTCAGCTGTCTGGGTGTTGGTCAGCAGGTCCGGGCTCAGGTTGTGTCAGACAGTGCATTAGTGCCCAGGTTAGACTATATAATTTGGGTACATTCGAGTGCCGTGTAGGTTTATCCTCATTTAAGCTGCCTGGGCTGCTCATTAGGCAATATATTTTTTCTAGAGGGCAGGCAGAGTGCTTCTTTTCGGTCCGGAATTGCCAAACTTGAGGGCTTCGGGGCCAGGAGAGTGCGGACGTAAGTCTGAGAACACAAGCTAGACTTCGGATTCAGGGTGAGGGCACGGCAGGTACCCCCTGCAGATCTGAACCAATATCTCATGCATCTGAAGTCAGGGCGAGGATCCGACGTTGGCTCAGGTTGGAGTTTCTGTGCATGACGGCCCCTTCATGAAGGGAGCAGAATCTCGAGGCCATGGAGGTTTTCCACGTTGGGAGATGTGGGATGCCCCCTTCAAGTATTCCTTCTGCAGGACAATTGAGACCTGTTGGACAGCTCCAGGACATCCCATATTGAATGACTCCTGAGCACCGTTCCAGGATGGATGCCTGGGAAGTCCGCCTCGCCTTCCAATTGTCTCCTAGCTACAAGACAGTTTAGATCTAATGGATCTGCGGGAGCAACCGGGGTGGCTGAGTTGAAATGCACTTTCCAGAGGATGGGTCCTAACGTGTGTTTGTGTCCATGAGGGCCTTGGAATGGGGAGGTGGCACCGGGACCCTGAAGTATTCTCCTAAGCTTTGGCTTAGCTTCCATGCACAAGTTTCCTTGTGGAGACGAGATTTGTTCTGATGGGTGCCTCAGGAAATCCCCTCTGCTGGTATTGGAATGCAGGCTTTTGAGGAGACATGCCTGTAACCAAAGCAATGGATCCGATAATGGCCTTGGGTCCTGTCTGGTTCAATCTTCTTGGTATGAGTGGAGGTAGATGAGTGGAGGTAGATGCTCAGCCGGTATCAACCGCCCATTTTTTGTCCCGGGCGACCTACACTATTGGGATGGCCTCAGGGACTTTGGAGGTTTCTCCTAATTTGTACGATTTTTGACAATGGAATGGGCAGAATTCCCATGGATTCGGTGGGGGCAGTCCTAATGTGTGGCTCCAGGGGCCCCAGCCTGGAGGGAGTGTGGCCCAGGACTTTGAGGACAGAAGACTGAAAACACAAACTCAGCTTAAGTTTGGGGACGTAGGTATGGCACGCCCGATCTACAAACCATGAGAAGAACTCTTTAGGATATGAAGAATGAGCGAGTCTGAGGTGCTTGCTCAGGCTTTTATCTCTGGATTTTGTTTCAGCGATGGCCGTGGAATGTTGGGGAGGTCTCATGGGCCATGGACGAATCTTCCTCTCTGTGGATTTGGCCCGATCCCAATTGTTTTTCGTCAATCTGTGGGATGGGAGGACTCCTTTCAGGTTTGTTACCTCAGGTGTCCCACCAAAAGAGGAATTCCAAAGCAGAGCCCTGGGGAAGAGTGAAGGGACAACCCGAACTATGGTTAAAAATTGGGGCCTAGGGGCATGGCAAGCCCAATATGCTGTCTCTTCATATAGGCCCTGAGAGGCCTTACCTGAGGACTGGTCTCAGGCTGAGGGTCACAGTGTGTGTTTGTGACCAATGTGGCCCGCAAGCATGGGCTGGGCCTCATGGGCCACGCTTGTTTCAACTACCCAGAACGTTGGACAACATGCCAACCACAAGGTTTCTTGCCATGGGGAAAGAGTTCTGATTTCTGCATCATTTTCAACCCTGGGCAGTGGTTGGAGATAAGGTCTAGGTTCTGGAGCCTGAAAACCGCAGTTGGGAAGAGATGACGACCTAAGGCCATGGCGGGTCCCATGTGCTCAATGTGCGGCCAGCTGTCTGGGTGGGACCAGGAGGTCCAGGCTCAGGCTGGGTCAGAAGGGGAAATAGTGCCCAGGTCAGCCTATATGTTTGGGGTACAGCCGAATGGCGTGCTGGTTGATCCTCATTTGCGGTTTCGGGTTAGCGCTGAGGGCAATGTTTTACTTCTGTAGGGCAGGCAGAGTGCGGCATTGTAGTTCTGGATTGCCAAACTGGAGGGCTTGTGGGCCAGTAGTCTGAAGATGGAGTCTGAGAACCCAAGCTAGGCCTAGGTTTCTGGGTGAGGATATGGCAGGCACAATCTACAGACCTCAATCGAGATCTCGTGCATCTGAAGTCAGGGCAAGGATCAGACGATCGCTCAGGTTGGACTTTCTGCCTTGATGGCCCTTTCTTGAAGGGGGTTGGATCACGAGGACATGGGGGTTTTCGCACGATGGGAGTTGTGAGAAGCTCCAAACTGCAAAGATTCTTCTGTAGGACAATTGAGACCTGTTGGTTGGCTCTAGGCCAACGATTCCGAGCAGGGTTCTAAGGATGGATGGCTGGGTAGCCCACCTCGCATTCCAATAGTCTCCAAGCAACAAGACAGGTTAGATCTGCTGAATGTGGGGGGCAACCGAGGAGCCTGAGTTGAAATGGACTCTCCTGTGGAATATGTTTTTGTGTCTATGGAGACCTTGGAATGAAGCGGTGGCCCTGGGGCCCTGAAGGGTTCTCCTAAACAGAGGCTTTGACACAGCTCCAACGTGCATGTTTCCCATGTGTCGATGAGATTTGTTCTGATGGGTGAGTCAAGAAACAGCCATATGCTGGTATTGAAACCCAGGCCTCCGAGGAGAGATGCCTGGAAACCAAAGCAATGGATCCGATTAGTGCCTAGGGGCCTGTTCGTTCCTTTTTACCTCTGGGGACATCAGTCTACGGGTCTGAGTGCAGGTAGGTGCTCAGATGGGCTCAATTGCCCCTGTTTGTCCTGGGAAGCCACAACTATTGGGATGGCCTCAGGGACTTTGGAGGTTATCCTACTAGTAGGGTTGTGGCCATTGGAATGGGCACATACAATTCCCTTGGAGAGGGCAAGTACAGTCCTCAGGTTTGGCTCCAGGGCCCTGAGCCTGTAGGGTGTGTAGGCCAGAGCTGTTTGGACAGTTGTCTGAAAACACAAACTCGGCTTATGTTTTGGGTCATAGGTATGGCAGGACTGATCTACAGACCATGAGGAGAACACTTCGGGATATGAAAAAAGGGAGAGTGTGAGGCTCTTGCTCAAGTTTTTGTCTCTGGATATCGTGTCACTCATGGTCGTGAAATTGCCGGGTGACTTCATGGGAAATGGACGAGTCTTACTCTCTGGGGGTTCGGTCCCGTCCAAAGAGTTTGGGGTCATACTGGGGATGGAAGAAGTCCGTTTTTTTGTTGTTGTCGATTTGTTTCATTTTGTTTTTCAACCTCAGATGTCCCACCAAATGAGGGATTCCAGAGTAGAGCCCTGGGGTGGGGCGACTGGACAACCAGAAATCTGGTTAAAAATTGGGGACTAGGGACATGTCAAGCCCATTATGACATCTAATGTTCCAGCCACTGAGAGGACTTACTAGAGGACAGGACTCACGCTGAGGTCACAGTGCATGTTTATGCTCTCCTCGCACACAAGAATGGGCGGGGCCTCAGGGTGAATGCTGGTTTCTCCTACACTGAACGTTGGACAACATGCCAACCACAAGGTTTCTTGCCATGGGTCAGGAAGAGTTCTGATTTCTGCATCACAGTCACCCGTGGGCAGTGATTGGAGATAAGGTCTAGGTTCTGAAGCCTGAAAACTGAGGTAGGGAAGAGATGATGACCTAAGGCCATGGCGGGTCTGATGTGCTCAGCGTGTGGTCAGCTGTCTGGGTGTTGGTCAGCAGGTCCGGGCTCAGGTTGTGTCAGACAGGGAATTAGTGCCCAGGTTAGACTATATAATTTGGGTACATTCGAGTGCCGTGTAGGTATATACTCATTTAAGCTGCCTGGGATGCTCATTAGGCAATATAATTTTTCTAGCGGGCAGGCAGAGTGCTTCATTGTCGGTCCGGAATTGCCAAACTTGAGGGCTTCGGGGCCAGGAGAGTGAGGACGGAAGTCTGAGAACACAAGCTAGACTTCGGATTCAGGGTGAGGGCACGGCAGGTACCCCCTGCAGATCTGAACCAATATCTCATGCATCTGAAGTCAGGGCGAGGATCCGACCTGGCTCAGGTTGGAGTTTCTGTGCATGACGGCCCCTTCATGAAGGGAGCGGAATCTCGAGGCCATGGAGGTTTTCCACGTTGGGAGATTTGGGATGCCTCCTTCAAGGATTCCTTCTGCGGGACAATTGAGACCTGTTGGACAGCTCCAGGACATCCCATATGGTATGACTCCAGAGCACCGTTCCAGGATGGATGCCTGTGAAGTCCGCCTCGCCTTCCAATTGTCTCCTAGCAACAAGACAGTTTAGATCTAATGGATCTGCGGGAGCAACCGGGGTGGCTGAGTTGAAATGCACTTTCCAGAGGATGGGTCCTAACGTGTGTTTGTGTCCATGAGGGCCTTGGAATGGGGAGGTGGCACCGGGACACTGAAGTATTCTCCTAAGCTTTGGCATAGCTCCCATGCACAAGTTTCCTTGTGGAGACGAGATTTGTTCTGATGGGTGCCTCAGGAAATCCCCTCTGCTGGTATTGGAATGCAGGCTTTTGAGGAGACATGCCTGTAACCAAAGCAATGGATCCGATAATGGCCTCGGGTCCTGTCTGGTTCAATCTTCTTGGTATGAGTGGAGGTAGATGAGTGGAGGTAGATGCTCAGCCGGTATCAACCGCCCTTTTTTGTCCTGGGCGACCTACACTATTGGGATGGCCACAGGGACTTTGGAGGGTTCTCCTAATTTGTACGATTTTTGACAATGAAATGGGCAGAATTCCCATGGATTGGGTGGGGGCAGTCCTAATGAGTGGCTCCAAGGCCCCAGCCTGGAGGGAGTGTGGCCCAGGACTTTGAGGACAGAAGACTGAAAACAAAAAATCAGCTTAAGTTTGGGGACGTAGGTATGGCACGCCCGATCTACACACCCTGAGAAGAACTCTTCAGGATATGAAGAATGAGCGAGGCTGAGGTGCTTGCTCAGGCTTTTGTCTCTGACTTTTGTTTCAGCGATGGCCGTGGAATGTTGATGAGATCTCATGGGCCATGGACTAATCTTCCTCTCTGTGGATTTGGCCCGATCCCAATTGTTTTTCGTCAATCTGTGGGATGGGAGGACTCCTTTCAGGTTTGTTACCTCAGGTGTCCCACCAAAAGAAGAATTCCAAAGCAGAGCCCTGGGGAAGAGTGAAGGGACAACCCGAACTATGGTTAAATATTGGGGCCTAGGGGCATGGCAAGCCCAATATGCTGTCTTTTCATATAGGCCCTGAGAGGCCTTACCTGAGGACGGGGCTCAGGCTGAGGGTCACAATGTGGGTTTGCGACCAATGTGGCCCGCAAGCATGGGCTGGGCCTCATGGGCCGGGCCTCATGGGCCACGCTTGTTTCAACTACACTGAACGTTGGAAAACATGCCAACCACAAGGTTTCTTGCCATGGGGAAAGAGTTCTGATTTCTGCATCATTTTCAACCCTGGGCAGTTGTTGGACATAAGGTCTAGGTTCTGGAGCCTGAAAACCGCAGTTGGGAAGAGATGACGACCTAAGGCCATGGTGGGTCCGATGTGCTCAGTGTGCGGCCAGCTGTCTGGGTGGGACCAGGTGGTCCAGGCTCAGGCTGGTAAGAAGGGGAAATAGTGCCCAGGTCAGCCTATATGTTTGGGGTACAGCCGAATGGCGTGCAGGTTGATCCTCATTTGCGGTTTCGGGGTAGCCCTGAGGGCAATGTTTTACTTCTGTAGGGCAGGCAGAGTGTGGCATTGTAGTTCTGGATTGCCCAACTGGAGTGCTTGTGGGCCAGTAGTGTGAGGACGGAGTCTGAGAACCCAAGCTAGGCCTAGGTTTCTGGGTGAGGATATGGCAGGCACAATCTACAGACCTCAATCGAGATCTCGTGCATCTGAAGTCAGGGCAAGGATCAGACGATCGCTCAGGTTGGACTTTCTGCCCTGATGGCCCTTTCTTGAAGGGGGTTGGATCACGAGGACATGGGCGTTTTCCCACGATGGGAGTTGTGAGAAGCTCCAAACTGCAAAGATTCTTCTGCAGGACAATTGAGACCTGTTGGTTGGCTCCAGGCCAATGATTCCGAGCAGGGTTCTAAGGATGGATGGCTGAGTAGCCCACCTCGCATTCCAATTGTCTCCAAGCAACAAGACAGGTTAGATCTGCTGGATGTGGGGGGCAACCGAGGAGGCTGAGTTGAAATGGACTCTCCTGTGGATGTGTCCTAATATGTTTTTGTGTCTATGGAGACCTTGGAATGAAGCGGTGGCCCTGGGGCCCTGAAGGGTTCTCCTAAACAGAGGCTTTGACACAGCTCCAACGTGCATGTTTCCCATGTGTAGATGAGATTTGTTCTGATGGGTGAGTCAAGAAACAGCCATATGCTGGTATTGAAATCCAGGCCTCTGAGGAGAGATGCCTGGAAACCAAAGCAATGGATCCGATTAGTGCCTAGGGGCCTGTTCGTTCCTTTTTAACTCTGGGGACATCAGTCTACGGGTCTGAGTGCAGGTAGGTGCTCAGATGGGTTCAGATTGCCCCTGTTTGTCCTGGGAAGCCACAACTATTGGGATGGCCTCAGGGACTTTGGAGGTTATCCTACTAGTAGGGTTGTGGCCATTGGAATGGGCAGATACAATTCCCTTGGAGAGGGCAAGTACAGTTCTCAGGTTTGGCTCCAGGGCCCTGAGCCTGTAGCGTGTGTAGGCCAGAGCTGTTTGGACAGTTGTCTGAAAACACAAACTCGTCTTATGTTTTGGATCATAGGTATGGAAGGACTGATCTACAGACCATGAGGAGAACACTTCGGGATATGAAAAAAGGTCGAGTGTGAGGCTCTTGCTCAAGTTTTGCCTCTGGATATCGTGTCACTCATGGTCGTGAAATTGCCGGGTGACTTCATGGGAAATGGACGAGTCTTACTCTCTGGGGGTTCGGTCCCATCCAAAGAGTTTGGGGTCATTCTGGGGATGGAAGAAGTCCGTTTTTTTGTTGTTGTCGATTTGTTTCATTTTGTTTTTCAACCTCAGATGTCCCACCAAATGAGGGATTCCAGAGTAGAGCCCTGGGGTGGGTCGACTGGACAACCAGAATTCTGGTTAAAAATTGGGGACTAGGGATATGTCAAGCCCATTATGAAATCTAATGGTCCAGCCACTGAGAGGACTTACTAGAGGACAGGACTCACGCTGAGGTCACAATGCGTGTTTATGCACTCGTCGCACTCAAGAATGGGTGGGGCCTCAGGGTGAATGCTGGTTTCTCCTACACTGAACGTTGGACAACATGCCAACCACAAGGTTTCTTGCCATGGGTCAGGAAGAGTTCTGATTTCTGCATCACAGTCACCCGTGGGCAGTGATTGGAGATAAGGTCTAGGTTCTGAAGCCTGAAAACTGAGGTAGGGATGAGATGATGACCTAAGGCCATGGCGGGTCTGATGTGCTCAGCGTGCGGTCAGCTGTCTGGGTGTTGGTCAGCAGGTCTGGGCTCAGGTTGTGTCAGACAGTGCATTAGTGCCCAGGTTAGACTATATAATTTGGGTACATTCGAGTGCCGTGTAGGTTTATCCTAATTTAAGCTGCCTGGGCTGCTCATTAGGCAATATATTTTTTCTAGAGGACATGGCAGAATGCTTCATTGTCGGTCCGGAATTGCCAAACTTGAGGGCTTCGGGGCCAGGAGAGTGAGGACGGAAGTCTGAGAACACAAGCTAGACTTCGGATTCAGGGTGAGGGCACGGCAGGTACCCCCTGCAGATCTGAACCAACATCTCATGCATCTGAAGTCAGGGCGAGGATCCGAAGTTGGCTCAGGTTGGAGTTTCTGTGCATGACGGCCCCTTAATGAAGGGAGCAGAATCTCGAGGCCATGGAGGTTTTCCACGTTGGGAGATGTGGGATGCCCCCTTCAAGGATTCCTTCTGAGGGACAATTGAGACCTGTTGGACAGCTCCAGGACATCCCATATGGAATGACTCCAGAGCACCGTTCCAGGATGGATGCCTGGGAAGTCCGCCTCGCCTTCCAATTGTCTCCTAGCAACAAGACAGTTTAGATCTAATGGATCTGCGGGAGCAACCGGGGTGGCTGAGTTGAAATGCACTTTCCAGAGGATGGGTCCTAACGTGTGTTTGTGTCCATGAGGGCCTTGGAATGGGGAGGTGGCACCGGGACCCTGAAGTATTCTCCTAAGCTTTGGCTTAGCTCCCATGCACAAGTTTCCTTGTGGAGACGAGATTTGTTCTGATGGGTGCCTCAGGAAATCCCCTCTGCTGGTATTGGAATCCAGGCTTTTGAGGAGACATGCCTGTAAACCAAAGCAATGGATCCGATAATGGCCTCGGGTCCTGTCTGGTTCAATCTTCTTGGTATGAGTGGAGGTAGATGAGTGGAGGTAGTTGCTCAGCCGGTATCAACCGCCCTTTTTTGTCCCGGGCGACCTACACTATTGGGATGGCCTCAGGGACTTTGGAGGTTTCTCCTAATTTGTACGATTTTTGACAATGGAATGGGCAGAATTCCCATGGATTGGGTGGGGGCAGTCCTAATGTGTGGCTCCAGGGGCCCCAGCCTGGAGGGAGTGTGGCCCAGGACTTTGAGGACAGAAGACTGAAAGCACAAACTCAGCTTAAGTATGGGGACGTAGGTATGGCACGCCCGATCTACAAACCATGAGAAGAACTCTTCAGGATATGAAGAATGAGCGAGTCTAAGGCGCTTGCTCAGGCTTTTGTCTCTGACTTTTGTTTCAGCGATGGCCGTGGAATGTTGGGTAGGTCTCATGGGCCATGGACTAATCTTCCTCTCTGTGGATTTGGCCCGATCCCAATTGTTTTTCGTCAATCTGTGGGATGGGAGGACTCCTTTCAGGATTGTTACCTCAGGTGTCCCACCTAAAGAGGAATTCCAAAGCAGAGTCCAGGGGAAGAGTGAAGGGACAACCCGAACTATGGTTAAAAATTGGGGCCTAGAGGCATGGCAAGCCCAATATGCTGTCTCTTCATATAGGCCCTGAGAGGCCTTACCTGAGGACGGGGCTCAGGCTGAGGGTCACAATGTGGGTTTGCGACCAATGTGGCCCGCAAGCATGGGCTGGGCCTCATGGGCCACGCTTGTTTCAACTACACTGAACGTTGGACAACATGCCAAGCACAAGGTTTCTTGCCATGGGGAAAGAGTTCTGATTTCTGCATCATTTTCAACCCTGGGCAGTGGTTGGAGATAAGGTCTAGGTTCTGGAGCCTGAAAACCGCAGTTGGGAAGAGATGACGACCTAAGGCCATGGCGGGTCCGATGTGCTCAGTGTGCGGCCAGCTGTCTGGGTGGGACCAGGAGGTCCAGGCTCAGGCTGGGTCAGAAGGGGAAATAGTGCCCAGGTCAGCCTATATGTTTGGGGTACAGCCGAATGGCGTGCAGGTTGATCCTCATTTGCGGTTTCGGGGTAGCCCTGAGGGCAATGTTTTACTTCTGTAGGGCAGGCAGAGTGCGGCATTGTAGTTCTGGATTGCCAAACTGGAGGGCTTGTGGGCCAGTAGTCTGAGGACGGAGTCTGAGAACCCAAGCTAGGCCTAGGTGTCTGGGTGAGGATATGGCAGGCACAATCTACAGACCTCAATCGAGATCTCGTGCATCTGAAGTCAGGGCAAGGATCAGACGATCGCTCAGGTTGGACTTTCTGCCCTGATGGCCCTTTCTTGAAGGGGGTTGGATCACGAGGACATGGGGGTTTTCGCACGATGGGAGTTGTGAGAAGCTCCAAACTGCAAAGATTCTTCTGCAGGACAATTGAGACCTGTTGGTTGGCTCCAGGCCAACGATTCCGAGCAGGGTTCTAAGGATGGATGGCTGGGTAGCCCACCTCGCATTCCAATTGTCTCCAAGCAACAAGACAGGTTAGATTTGCTGGATGTGGGGGGCAACCGAGGAGGCTGAGTTGAAATGGACTCTCCTGTGGATGTGTCCTAATATGTTTTTGTGTCTATGGAGACCTTGGAATGAAGCGGTGGCCCTGGGGCCCTGAAGGGTTCTCCTAAACAGAGGCTTTGACACAGCTCCAACGTGCATGTTTCCCATGTGTAGATGAGATTTGTTCTGATGGGTGAGTCAAGAAACAGCCATATGCTGGTATTGAAATCCAGGCCTCTGAGGAGAGATGCCTGGAAACCAAAGCAATGGATCCGATTAGTGCCTAGGCGCCTGTTCGTTCCTTTTTACCTCTGGGGACATCAGTCTACGGGTCTGAGTGCAGGTAGGTGCTCAGATGGGCTCAGACTGCCCCTGTGTGTCCTGGGAAGCCACAACTATTGGGATGGCCTCAGGGACTTTGGAGGTTATCCTACTAGTAGGGTTGTGGCCATTGGAATGGGCACATACAATTCCCTTGGAGAGGGCAAGTACAGTCCTCAGGTTTGGCTCCAGGGCCCTGAGCCTGTAGGGTGTGTAGGCCAGAGCTGTTTGGACAGTTGTCTGAAAACACAAACTCGGCTTATGTTTTGGGTCATAGGTATGGCAGGATTGATCTACAGACCATGAGGAGAACACTTCGGGATATGAAAAAAGGGCGAGTGTGAGGCTCTTGCTCAAGTTTTTGTCTCTGGATATCGTGTCACTCATGGTCTTGAAATTGCCGGGTGACTTCATGGGAAATGGACGAGTCTTACTCTCTGAGGGTTCGGTCCCGTCCAAAGAGTTTGGGGTCATTCTGGGGATGGAAGAAGTCCGTTTTTTTGTTGTTGTCGATTTGTTTCATTTTGTTTTTCAACCTCAGATGTCCCACCAAATGAGGGATTCCAGAGTAGAGCCCTGGGGTGGGGCGACTGGACAACCAGAAACCTGGTTAAAAATTGGGGACTAGGAACATGTCAAGCCCATTATGACATCTAATGGTCCAGCCACTGAGAGGACTTACTAGAGGACAGGTCTCACGCTGAGGTCACATGGCGTGTTTATGCTCTCGTCGCACGCAAGAATGGGCGGGGCCTCAGGGTGAATGCTGGATTCTCCTACACTGAACGTTGGACAACATGCCAACCACAAGGTTTCTTGCCATGGGTCAGGAAGAGTTCTGATTTCTGCATCACAGTCACCCGTGGGCAGTGATTGGAGATAAGGTCTAGGTTCTGAAGCCTGAAAACTGAGGTAGGGAAGAGATGATGACCTAAGGCCATGGCGGGTCTGATGTGCTCAGCGTGCGGTCAGCTGTCTGGGTGTTGGTCAGCAGGTCCGGGCTCAGGTTGTGTCAGACAGTGCATTAGTGCCCAGGTTAGACTATATAATTTGGGTACATTCATGTGCCGTGTAGGTTTATCCTCATTTAAGCTGCCTGGGCTGCTCATTAGGCAATATATTTTTTCTAGAGGGCAGGCAGAGTGCTTCATTGTCGGTCCGGAATTGCCAAACTTGAGGGCTTCAGGGCCAGGAGAGTGAGGACGGAAGTCTGAGAACACAAGCTAGACTTCGGATTCAGGGTGAGGGCACGGCAGGTACCCCCTGGAGATCTGAACCAACATCTCATGCATCTGAAGTCAGGGCGAGGATCCGACGTTGGCTCAGGTTGGAGTTTCTGTGCATGACGGCCCCTTCATGAAGAGAGCGGAATCTCGAGGCCATGGAGGTTTTCCACGTTGGGAGATGTGGGATGCCCCCTTCACGGATTCCTTCAGCGGGACAATTGAGACCTGTTGGACAGCTCCAGGACATCCCATATGATATGACTCCAGAGCTCCGTTCCAGGATGGATGCCTGGGAAGTCCGCTTCGCCTTCCAATTGTCTCCTAGCAACAAGACAGTTTAAATCAAATGGATCTGCGGGAGCAACCGGGGTGGCTGAGTTGAAATGCACTTTCCAGAGGATGGGTCCTAACGTGTGTTTGTGTCCATGAGGGCCTTGGAATGGGGAGGTGGCACCGGGACCTTGAAGTATTCTCCTAAGCTTTCCTTAGCTCCCATGCACAAGTTAACTTGTGGAGATGAGATTTGTTCTTATGGGTGCCTCAGGAAATCCCCTCTGCTGGTATTGGCATCCAGGCTTTTGAGGAGACATGCCTGTAAACCAAAGCAATGGATCCGATAATGGCCTCGGGTCCTGTCTGGTTCAATCTTCTTGGTATGAGTGGAGGTAGATGAGTGGAGGTAGATGCTCAGCCGGTATCAACCGCCCTTTTTTGTCCCGGGCGACCTACACTATTGGGATGGCCTCAGGGACTTTGGAGGTTTCTCCTAATTTGTACGATTTTTGACAATGGAATGGGCAGAATTCCCATGGATTGGGTGGGGGCAGTCCTAATGTGTGGCTCCAGGGGCCCCAGCCTGGAGGGAATGTGGCCCAGGACTTTGAGGACAGAAGACTGAAAACACAAACTCAGCTTAAGTTTGGGGACGTAGGTATGGCACGCCCGATCTACAAACCATGAGAAGAACTCTTCAGGATATGAAGAATGAGTGAGTCTGAGGAGCTTGCTCAGGCTTTTGTCTCTGGATTTTGTTTCAGCGATGGCCGTGGAATGTTGGGGAGGTCTCATGGGCCATGGACGAATCTTCCTCTCTGTGGATTTGGCCCGATCCCAATTGTTTTTCGTCAATCTGTGGGATGGGAGGACTCCTTTCAGGATTGTTACCTCAGGTGTCCCACCAAAAGAGGAATTCCAAAGCAGAGCCCTGGGGAAGAGTGAAGGGACACCCCGAACTATGGTTAAAAATTGGGGCCTAGGGGCATGGCAAGCCCAATATGCTGTCTCTTCATATAGGCCCTGAGAGGCCTTACCTGAGGACTGGGCTCAGGCTGAGGGTCACAATGTGTGTTTGTGACCAATGTGGCCCGCAAGCATGGGCTGGGCCTCATGGGCCACGCTTCTTTCAACTACACTGAACGTTGGACAACATGCCAACCACAAGGTTTCTTGCCATGGGGAAAGAGTTCTGATTTCTGCATCATTTTCAACCCTGGGCAGTGGTTGGAGATAAGGTCTAGGTTCTGGAGCCTGAAAACCGCAGTTGGGAAGAGATGACGACCTAAGGCCATGGCGGGTCCGATGTGCTCAGTGTGCGGCCAGCTGTCTGGGTGGGACCAGGAGGTCCAGGCTCAGGCTGGGTCAGAAGGGGAAATAGTGCCCAGGTCAGCCTATATGTTTGGGGTACAGCCGAATGGCGTGCAGGTTGATCCTCATTTGCGGTTTCGGGGTAGCCCTGAGGGCAATGTTTTACTTCTGTAGGGCAGGCAGAGTGCGGCATTGTAGTTCTGGATTGCCAAACTGGAGGGCTTGTGGGCCAGTAGTCTGAGGACGGAGTCTGAGAACCCAAGCTAGGCCTAGGTTTCTGGGTGAGGATATGGCAGGCACAATCTACAGACCTCAATCGAGATCTCGGGCATCTGAAGTCAGGGCAAGGATCAGACGATCGCTCAGGTTGGACTTTCTGCCCTGATGGCCCTTTCTTGAAGGGGGTTGGATCACGAGGACATGGGGGTTTTCGCACGATGGGAGTTGTGAGAAGCTCCAAACTGCAAAGATTCTTCTGCAGGACAATTGAGACCTCTTGGTTTGCTCCAGGCCAACGATTCCGAGCAGGGTTCTAAGGATGGATGGCTGGGTAGCCCACCTCGCATTCCAATTGTCTCCAAGCAACAAGACAGGTTAGATCTGCTGGATGTGGGGGGCAACCGAGGAGGCTGAGTTGAAATGGACTCTCCTGTGGATGTGTCCTAATATGTTTTTGTGTCTATGGAGACCTTGGAATGAAGCGGTGGCCCTGGGGCCCTGAAGGGTTCTCCTAAACAGAGGCTTTGACACAGCTCCAACGTGCATGTTTCCCATGTGTAGATGAGATTTGTTCTGATGGGTGAGTCAAGAAACAGCCATATGCTGGTATTGAAATCCAGGCCTCTGAGGAGAGATGCCTGGAAACCAAAGCAATGGATCCGATTAGTGCCTAGGCGCCTGTTCGTTCCTTTTTACCTCTGGGGACATCAGTCTACGGGTCTGAGTGCAGGTAGGTGCTCAGATGGGCTCAGATTGCCCCTGTTTGTTCTGGGAAGCCACAACTATTGGGATGGCCTCAGGGACTTTGGAGGTTATCCTACTAGTAGGGTTGTGGCCATTGGAATGGGCACATACAATTCCCTTGGAGAGGGCAAGTACAGTCCTCAGGTTTGGCTCCAGGGCCCTGAGCCTGTAGGGTGTGTAGGCCAGAGCTGTTTGGACAGTTGTCTGAAAACACAAAATCGGCTTATGTTTTGGGTCATAGGTATGGCAGGATTGATCTACAGACCATGAGGAGAACACTTCGGGATATGAAAAAAGGGCGAGTGTGAGGCTCTGCTCAAGTTTTTGTCTCTGGATATCGTGTCACTCATGGTCTTGAAATTGCCGGGTGACTTCATGGGAAATGGACGAGTCTTACTCTCTGGGGGTTCGGTCCCGTCCAAAGAGTTTGGGGTCATTCTGGGGATGGAAGAAGTCCGTTTTTTTGTTGTTGTCGATTTGTTTCATTTTATTTTTCAACCTCAGATGTCCCACCAAATGAGGGATTCCAGAGTAGAGCCCTGGGGTGGGGCGACTGGACAACCAGAAATCTGGTTAAAAATTGGGGACTAGGAACATGTCAAGCCCATTATGACATCTAATGGTCCAGCCACTGAGAGGACTTACTAGAGGACAGGTCTCACGCTGAGGTCACATGGCGTGTTTATGCTCTCGTCGCACGCAAGAATGGGCGGGGCCTCAGGGTGAATGCTGGATTCTCCTACACTGAACGTTGGACAACATGCCAACCACAAGGTTTCTTGCCATGGGTCAGGAAGAGTTCTGATTTCTGCATCACAGTCACCCGTGGGCAGTGATTGGAGATAAGGTCTAGGTTCTGAAGCCTGAAAACTGAGGTAGGGAAGAGATGATGACCTAAGGCCATGGCGGGTCTGATGTGCTCAGCGTGCGGTCAGCTGTCTGGGTGTTGGTCAGCAGGTCCGGGCTCAGGTTGTGTCAGACAGTGCATTAGTGCCCAGGTTAGACTATATAATTTGGGTACATTCGAGTGCCGTGTAGGTTTATCCTCATTTAAGCTGCCTGGGCTGCTCATTAGGCAATATATTTTTTCTAGAGGGCAGGCAGAGTGCTTCATTGTCGGTCCGGAATTGCCAAACTTGAGGGCTTCGGGCCAGGAGAGTGAGGACGGAAGTCTGAGAACACAAGCTAGACTTCGGATTCAGGGTGAGGGCACGGCAGGTACCCTCTGGAGATCTGAACCAACATCTCATGCATCTGAAGTCAGGGCGAGGATCCGACGTTGGCTCAGGTTGGAGTTTCTGTGCATGACGGCCCCTTCATGAAGAGAGCGGAATCTCGAGGCCATGGAGGTTTTCCACGTTGGGAGATGTGGGATGCCCCCTTCACGGATTCCTTCAGCGGGACAATTGAGACCTGTTGGACAGCTCCAGGACATCCCATATGATATGACTCCAGAGCACCGTTCCAGGATGGATGCCTGGGAAGTCCGCTTCGCCTTCCAATTGTCTCCTAGCAACAAGACAGTTTAAATCAAATGGATCTGCGGGAGCAACCGGGGTGGCTGAGTTGAAATGCACTTTCCAGAGGATGGGTCCTAACGTGTGTTTGTGTCCATGAGGGCCTTGGAATGGGGAGGTGGCACCGGGACCTTGAAGTATTCTCCTAAGCTTTCCTTAGCTCCCATGCACAAGTTAACTTGTGGAGATGAGATTTGTTCTTATGGGTGCCTCAGGAAATCCCCTCTGCTGGTATTGGCATCCAGGCTTTTGAGGAGACATGCCTGTAAACCAAAGCAATGGATCCGATAATGGCCTCGGGTCCTGTCTGGTTCAATCTTCTTGGTATGAGTGGAGGTAGATGAGTTGAGGTAGATGCTCAGCCGGTATCAACCGCCCTTTTTTGTCCCGGGCGACCTACACTATTGGGATGGCCTCAGGGACTTTGGAGGGTTCTCCTAATTTGTACGATTTTTGACAATGGAATGGGCAGAATTCCCATGGATTGGGTGGGGGCAGTCCTAATGTGTGGCTCCAGGGGCCCCAGCCTGGAGGGAGTGTGGCCCAGGACTTTGAGGACAGAAGACTGAAAACACAAACTCAGCTTAACTTTGGGGACGTAGGTATGGCACGCCCGATCTAAAAACCATGAGAAGAACTCTTCAGGATATGAAGAATGAGTGAGTCTGAGGAGCTTGCTCAGGCTTTTGTCTCTGGATTTTGTTTCAGCGATGGCCGTGGAATGTTGGGGAGGTCTCATGGGCCATGGACGAATCTTCCTCTCTGTGGATTTGGCCCGATCCCAATTGTTTTTCGTCAATCTGTGGGATGGGAGGACTCCTTTCAGGATTGTTACCTCAGGTGTCCCACCAAAAGAGGAATTCCAAAGCAGAGCCCTGGGAAAGAGTGAAGGGACAACCCGAACTATGGTTAAAAATTGGGGCCTAGGGGCATGGCAAGCCCAATATGCTGTCTCTTCATATAGGCCCTGAGAGGCCTTACCTGAGGACTGGGCTCAGGCTGAGGGTCACAATGTGTGTTTGTGACCAATGTGGCCCGCAAGCATGGGCTGGGCCTCATGGGCCACGCTTCTTTCAACTACACTGAACGTTGGACAACATGCCAACCACAAGGTTTCTTGCCATGGGGAAAGAGTTCTGATTTCTGCATCATTTTCAACCCTGGGCAGTGGTTGGAGATAAGGTCTAGGTTCTGGAGCCTGAAAACCGCAGTTGGGAAGAGATGACGACCTAAGGCCATGGCGGGTCCGATGTGCTCAGTGTGCGGCCAGCTGTCTGGGTGGGACCAGGAGGTCCAGGCTCAGGCTGGGTCAGAAGGGGAAATAGTGCCCAGGTCAGCCTATATGTTTGGGGTACAGCCGAATGGCGTGCAGGTTGATCCTCATTTGCGGTTTCGGGGTAGCCCTGAGGGCAATGTTTTACTTCTGTAGGGCAGGCAGAGTGCGGCATTGTAGTTCTGGATTGCCCAACTGGAGGGCTTGTGGGCCAGTAGTCTGAGGACGGAGTCTGAGAACCCAAGCTAGGCCTAGGTTTCTGGGTGAGGATATGGCAGGCACAATCTACAGACCTCAATCGAGATCTCGGGCATCTGAAGTCAGGGCAAGGATCAGACGATCGCTCAGGTTGGACTTTCTGCCCTGATGGCCCTTTCTTGAAGGGGGTTGGATCACGAGGACATGGGGGTTTTCGCACGATGGGAGTTGTGAGAAGCTCCAAACTGCAAAGATTCTTCTGCAGGACAATTGAGACCTGTTGGTTTGCTCCAGGCCAACGATTCCGAGCAGGGTTCTAAGGATGGATGGCTGGGTAGCCCACCTCGCATTCCAATGGTCTCCAAGCAACAAGACAGGTTAGATCTGCTGGATGTGGGGGGCAACCGAGGAGGCTGAGTTGAAATGGACTCTCCTGTGGATGTGTCCTAATATGTTTTTGTGTCTATGGAGACCTTGGAATGAAGCGGTGGCCCTGGGGCCCTGAAGGGTTCTCCTAAACAGAGGCTTTGACACAGCTCCAACGTGCATGTTTCCCATGTGTAGATGAGATTTGTTCTGATGGGTGAGTCAGGAAACAGCCATATGCTGGTATTGAAATCCAGGCCTCTGAGGAGAGATGCCTGGAAACCAAAGCAATGGATCCGATTAGTGCCTAGGGGCCTGTTCATTCCCTTTTACCTCTGGGGACATCAGTCCACGGATCTGAGTGCAGGTAGCTGCTCAGATGGGCTCAGATTGCCCCTGTTTGTCCTGGGAAGCCACAACTATTGGGATGGCCTCAGAGACTTTGGAGGTTATCCTACTAGTAGGGTTGTGGCCATTGGAATGGGCACATACAATTCCCTTGGAGAGGGCAAGTACAGTCCTCAGGTTTGGCTCCAGGGCCCTGAGCCTGTAGGGTGTGTAGGCCAGAGCTGTTTGGACAGTTGTCTGAAAACACAAACTCGGCTTATGTTTTGGGTCATAGGTATGGCAGGACTGATCTGCAGACAATGAGGAGAACACTTCGGGATATGAAAAAAGGGCGAGTGTGAGGCTCTTGCTCAAGTTTTTGTCTCTGGATATCGTGTCACTCATGGTCGTGAAATTGCCAGGTGACTTCATGGGAAATGGACGAGTATTACTCTCTGGGGGTTCGGTCCCATCCAAAGAGTTTGGGGTCATTCTGGGGATGGAAGAAATCCGTTTTTTTGTTGTTGTCGATTTGATTCATTTTGTTTTTCAACCTCAGATGTCCCACCAAATGCGGAATTCCAGAGTAGAGCCCTGGGGTGGGTCGACTGGACAACCAGAATTCTGGTTAAAAATTGGGGACTAGGGATATGTCAAGGCCATTATGACATCTAATGGTCCAGCCACTGAGAGGACTTACTAGAGGACAGGACTCACGCTGAGGTCACAATGCGTTTTTATGCTCTCGTCGCACTCAAGAATGGGCGGGGCCTCAGGGTGAATGCTGGTTTCTCCTACACTGTACGTTGGACAACATGCCAACCAAAAGTTTTCTTGCCATGGGTCAGGAAGAGTTCTGATTTCTGCATCACAGTCACCCGTGGTCAGTGATTGGAGATAAGGTCTAGGTTCTGAAGCCTGAAAACTGAGGTAGGGAAGAGATGATGACCTAAGGCCATGGCGGGTCTGATGTGCTCAGCGTGCGGTCAGCTGTCTGGGTGTTGGTCAGCATGTCCGGGCTCAGGTTGTGTCAGACAGTGCATTAGTGCCCAGGTTAGACTATATAATTTGGGTACATTCGAGGGCCGTGTAGGTTTATCCTCATTTAAGCTGCCTGGGCTGCTCATTAGGCAATATATTTTTTCTAGACGGCAGGCAGAGTGCTTCATTGTCGGTCCGGAATTGCCAAACTTGAGGGCTTCGGGGCCAGGGGAGTGAGGACGGAAGTCTGAGAACACAAGCTAGACTTCGGATTCAGGGTGAGGGCACGGCAGGTACCCCCTGCAGATCTGAACCAATATCTCATGCATCTGAAGTCAGGGCGAGGATCCCACGTTGGCTCAGGTTGGAGTTTCTGTGCATGACGGCCCCTTCATGAAGGGAGCGGAATCTCGAGGCCATGGAGGTTTTCCACGTTGGGAGATGTGGGATGCCCCCTTCAAGGATTCCTTCTGCGGGACAATTGAGACCTGTTGGACAGCTCCAGGACATCCCATATGGAATGACTCCAGAGCACTGTTCGAGGATGGATGCCTGGGAAGTCCGCCTCGCCTTCCAATTGTCTCCTAGCAACAAGACAGTTTAGATCTAATGGATCTGCGGGAGCAACCGGGGTGGCTGAGTTGAAATGCACTTTCCAGAGGATGGGTCCTAACGTGTGTTTGTGTCCATGAGGGCCTTGGAATGGGGAGGAGGCACCGGGACCCTGAAGTATTCTCCTAAGCTTTGGCATAGCTCCCATGCACAAGTTTCCTTGTGGAGACGAGATTTGTTCTGATGAGTGCCTCATGAAATCCCTCTGCTGGTATTGGAATCCAGGCTTTTGAGGAGACATGCCTGTAAACCAAAGCAATGGATCCGATAATGGCCTCGGGTCCTGTCTGGTTCAATCTTCTTGGTATGAGTGGAGGTAGATGAGTGGAGGTAGATGCTCAGCCGGTATCAACCGCCCTTTTTTGTCCCGGGCGACCTACACTATTGGGATGGCCTCAGGGACTTTGGAGGTTTCTCCTAATTTGTACGATTTTTGACAATGGAATGGGCAGAATTCCCATGGATTGGGTGGGGGCAGTCCTAATGTGTGGCTCCAGGGGCCCCAGCCTGGAGGGAGTGTGGCCCAGGACTTTGAGGACAGAAGACTGAAAACACAAACTCAGCTTAAGTTTGGGGACGTAGGTATGGCACGCCCGATCTACAAATCATGAGAAGAACTCTTCAGGATATGAAGAATGAGCGAGTCTGAGGCGCTTGCTCAGGATTTTGTCTCTGGATTTTGTTTCAGCGATGGCCTTGGAATTTTGGGGAGGTCTCATGGGCCATGGACGAATCTTCCCCTCTGTGGATTTGGCCCGATCCCAATTGTTTTTCGTCAATCTGTGGGATGAGAGGACTCCTTTCAGGTTTGTTACCTCAGGTGTCCTACCAAAAGAGGAATTCCAAAGCATAGCCCTGGGGAAGAGTGAAGGGACAACCCGAACTATGGTTAAAATTGGGGCCTAGGGGCATGGCAAGCCCAATATGCTGTCTCTTCATATAGGCCCTGAGAGGCCTTACCTGAGGACTGGGCTCAGGCTGAGGGTCACAATGTGTGTTTGTGACCAATGTGGCCCGCAAGCATGGGCTCGGCCTCATGGGCCTTGCTTGTTTCAACTACACTGAACGTTGGACAACATGCCAACCACAAGGTTTCTTGCCATGGGGAAAGAGTTCTGATTTCTGCATCATTTTCAACCCTGGGCAGTGGTTGGAGATAAGGTCTAGGTTCTGGAGCCTGAAAACCGCAGTTGGGAAGAGATGACGACCTAAGGCCATGGCGGGTCCGATGTGCTCAGTGTGCGGCCAGCTGTCTGGGTGGGACCAGGAGGTCCAGGCTCAGGCTGGGTCAGAAGGGGAAATAGTGCCCAAGTCAGCCTATATGTTTGGGGTACAGCCGAATGGCGTGCAGGTTGATTTTCATTTGCGGTTTCGGGGTAGCCCTGAGGGCAATGTTTTACTTCTGTAGGGCAGGCAGAGTGCGGCATTGTAGTTCTGGATTGCCCAACTGGAGGGCTTGTGGGCCAGGAGTCTGAGGAAGGAGTCTGAGAACCCAAGCTAGGCCTAGGTTTCTGGGTGAGGATATGGCAGGCACAATCTACAGACCTCAATCGAGATCTCGTGCATCTGAAGTCAGGGCAAGGATAGACGATCGCTCAGCTTGGACTTTCTGCCCTGATGGCCCTTTCTTGAAGGGGGTTGGATCACGAGGACATGGGGGTTTTCGCACGATGGGAGTTGTGAGAAGCTCCAAACTTCAAAGATTCTTCTGCAGGACAATTGAGACCTGTTGGTTGGCTCCAGGCCAACGATTCCGAGCAGGGTTCTAAGGATGGATGGCTGGGTAGCCCACCTCTCATTCCAATGGTCTCCAAGCAACAAGACAGGTTAGATCTGCTGGATGTGGGGGGCAACCGAGGAGGCTGAGTTGAAATGGACTCTCCTGTGGATGTGTCCTAATATATTTTTGTGTCTATGGAGACCTTGGAATGAAGCGGTGGCCCTGGGGCCCTGAAGGGTTCTCCTAAACAGAGGCTTTGACACAGCTCCAACGTGCATGTTTCCCATGTGTAGATGAGATTTGTTCTGATGGGTGAGTCAAGAAACAGCCATATGCTGGTATTGAAATCCAGGCCTCTGAGGAGGGATGCCTGGAAACCAAAGCAATGGATCCGATTAGTGCCTAGGGGCCTGTTCATTCCTTTTTACCTCTGGGGACATCAGTCTACGGGTCTGATTGCAGGTAGGTGCTCAGATGGGCTCAGATTGCCCCTGTTTGTCCTGGGAAGCCACAACTATTGGGATGGCCTCAGGGACTTTGGAGGTTATCCTACTAGTAGGGTTGTGGCCATTGGAATGGGCACATACAATTCCCTTGGAGAGGGCAAGTACAGTCCTCAGGTTTGGCTCCAGGGCCCTGAGCCTGTAGGGTGTGTAGGCCAGAGCTGTTTGGACAGTTGTCTGAAAACACAAACTCGGCTTATGTTTTGGGTCATAGGTATGGCAGGACTGATCTACAGACCATGAGGAGAACACTTCGGGATATGAAAAAAGGGCGAGTGTGAGGCTCTTGCTCAAGTTTTTGTTTCTGGATATCGTGTCACTCATGGTCGTGAAATTGCCGGGTGACTTCATGGGAAATGGACGAGTCTTACTCTCTGGGGCTTCGGTCACATCCAAAGAGTTTGGGGTCATTCTGGGGATGGAAGAAGTCCGTTTTTTTGTTGTTGTTGTCGATTTGTTTCATTTTGTTTTTCAACCTCAGATGTCCCACCAAATGAGGGATTCCAGAGTAGAGCCCTGGGGTGGGTCGACTGGACAACCAGAATTCTGGTTAAAAACTGGGGACTAGGGACATGTCAAGCCCATTATGACATCTAATGGTCCAGCCACTGAGAGGACTTACTAGAGGACAGGACTCACGCTGAGGTCACAATGCGTGTTTATGCTCTCGTCGCACTCAAGAATGGGTGGGGCCTCAGGGTGAATGCTGGTTTCTCCTACACTGAACGTTGGACAACATGCCAACCACAAGGTTTCTTGCCATGAGTCAGGAAGAGTTCTGATTTCTGCATCACAGTCACCCGTGGGCAGTGATTGGAGATAAGGTCTAGGTTCTGAAGCCTGAAAACTGAGGTAGGGAAGAGATGATGACCTAAGGCCATGGCGTGTCTGATGTGCTCAGCGTGCGGTCAGCTGTCTGGGTGTTGGTCAGCAGGTCCGGGCTCAGGTTGTGTCAGACAGTGCATTAGTGCCCAGGTTAGACTATATAATTTGGGTACATTCGAGTGCCGTGTAGGTTTATCCTCATTTAAGCTGCCTGGGCTGCTCATTAGGCAATATATTTTTTCTAGAGGACATGGCAGAGTGCTTCATTGTCGGTCCGGAATTGCCAAACTTGAGGGCTTCGGGGCCAGGAGAGTGAGGACGGAAGTCTGAGAACACAAGCTAGACTTCGGATTCAGGGTGAGGGCACGGCAGGTACCCCCTGCAGATCTGAACCAACATATCATGCATCTGAAGTCAGGGCGAGGATCACACGTTGGCTCAGGTTGGAGTTTCTGTGCATGACGGCCCCTTCATGAAGGGAGCGGAATCTCGAGGCCATGGAAGTTTTCCACCTTGGGAGATGTGGGATGCCCCCTTCAAGGATTCCTTCTGTGGGAAAATTGAGACCTGTTGGACAGCTCCAGGACATCCCATATGGAATGACTCCAGAGCACCGTTCCAGGATGGATGCCTGGGAAGCCGCCTCGCCTTCCAATTGTCTCCTAGCAACAAGACAGTTTAGATCTAATGGATCTGCGGGAGCAACCGGGGTGGCTGAGTTGAAATGCACTTACCAGAGGATGGGTCCTAACGTGTGTTTGTTTCGATGAGGGCCTTAGAATGGGGAGGTGGCACCGGGACCCTGAAGTATTCTCCTAAGCTTTGGCTTAGTTCCCATGCACAAGTTTCCTGGTGGAGACAAGATATGTTCTGATGGGTGCCTCAGGAAATCCCCTCTGCTGGTATTGGAATCCAGGCTTTTGAGGAGACATGCCTGTAAACCAAAGCAATGGATCCGATAATGGCCTCGGGTCCTGTCTGGTTCAATCTTTTTGGTATGAGTGGAGGTAGATGAGTGGAGGTAGATGCTCATCCGGTATCAACCGCCCATTTATTGTCCGGGCGACCTACACTATTGGGATGGCCTCAGGAACTTTGGAGGGTTCTCCTAATTTGTACGATTTTTGACAATGGAATGGGCAGAATTCCCATGGATTGGGTGGGGGCAGTCCTAATGTGTGGCTCCAGGGGCCCCAGCCTGGAGGGAGTGTGGCCCAGGACTTTGAGGACAGAAGACAGAAAACACAAACTCAGCTTAAGTTTGGGGACGTAGGTATGGCACGTCCGATCTACAAACCATGAGAAGAACTCTTCAGAGTATGAAGAATGAGCGAGTCTGAGACGCTTGCTCAGGCTTTTGTCTCTGACTTTTGTTTCAGTGATGGCCGTGGAATGTTGGGGAGGTCTCATGGGCCATGGACGAATCTTCCTCTCTGTGGATTTGGCCCGATACCAATTGTTTTTCATCAATCTGTGGGATGGGAGGACTCCTTTCATGTTTGTTACCTCAGGTGTCCCACCAAAAGAGGAATTCCAATGCTGAGCCCTGGGGAAGAGTGAAGGGAAAATCCGAACTATCGTTATAAATTGGGGCCTAGGGGCATGGCAAGCCCAATATGCTGTCTCTTCATATAGGCCCTGAGAGGCCTTACCTGAGGACTGGGCTCAGGCTGAGGGTCACAATGTGTGTTTGTGACAAATGTGGCCCGCAAGCATGGGCTGGGCCTCATGGGCCACGCTTATTTCAACTACACTGAACGTTGGACAACATGCCAACCACAAGTTTTCTTGCCATTAGGAAAGAGTTCTGATTTCTGCATCATTTTCAACCCTGGGCAGTGGTTGGAGATAAGGTCTAGGTTCTGGAGCCTGAAAAGCGCAGTTGGGAAGAGATGACGACCTAAGGCCATGGCGGGTCCGATGTGCTCAGTGTGCGGCCAGCTGTCTGGGTGGGACCAGGAGGTCCAGGCTCAGGCTGGGTCAGAAGGGGAAATAGTGCCCAGGTCAACCTATATGTTTGGGGTACAGCCGAATGGCGTGCAGGTTGATCCTCATTTGGGATTTCGGGGTAGCCCTGAGGGCAATGTTTTACTTCTGTAGGGCAGGCAGAGTGCGGCATTGTAGTTCTGGATTGCCCAACTGGAGGGCTTGTGGGCCAGTAGTCTGAGGACGGAGTCTGAGGACCCAAGCTAGGCCTAGGTTTCTGGGTGAGGATATGGCAGGCTCAATCTACAGACCTCAATCGAGATCTCGTGCATCTGAAGTCAGGGCAAGGATCTGACGATCGCTCAACTTGGACTTTCTGCCCTGATGGCCCTTTCTTGAAGGGGGTTGGATCACGAGGACATGGGGGTTTTCGCACGATGGGAGTTGTGAGAAGCTCCAAACTGCAAAGACTCTTCTGCAGGACAATTGAGATTTGTTGGTTGGCTCCAGGCCAACAATTCCGAGCAAGGTTCAAAGGATGGATGGCTGGGTAGCCCACCTCGCATTCCAATGGTCTCCAAGCAACAAGACAGGTTAGATCTGCTGGATGTGGGCGGCAACCGAGGAGGCTGAGTTGAAATGGACTCTCCTGTGGATGTGTCCTAATATGTTTTTGTGTCTATGGAGACCTTGGAATGAAGCGGTGGCCCTGGGGCCCTGAAGGGTTCTCCTAAACAGAGGCTTTGACACAGCTCCAACGTGCATGTTTCCCATGTGTAGATGAGATTTGTTCTGATGGGTGAGTCAAGAAACAGCCATATGCTGGTATTGAAATCCAGGCCTCTGAGGAGAGATGCCTGGAAACCAAAGCAATGGATCCGATTAGTGCCTAGGGGCCTGTTCGTTCCTTTTTACCTCTGGGGACATCAGTCTACGGGTCTGAGTGCAGGTAGGTGCTCAGATGGGCTCAGATTGCCCCTGTTTGTCCTGGGAAGCCACAACTACTGGGATGGCCTCAGGGACTTTGGAGGTTATCCTACTAGTAGGGTTGTGGCCATTGGAATGGGCACATACAATTCCCTTGGAGAGGGCAAGTACAGTCCTCAGGTTTGGCTCCAGGGCCCTGAGCCTGTAGGGTGTGTAGGCCAGAGCTGTTTGGACAGTTGTCTGAAAACACAAACTTGGCTTATATTTTGGGTCATAGGTATGGCAGGAATGATCTACAGACCATGAGGAGAACACTTCAGGATATGAAAAAAGGGCGAGTGTGAGGCTCTTGCTCAAGTTTTTGTCTCTGGATATCGTGTCACTCATGGTCGTGAAATTGCCGGGTGACTTCATGGGAAATGGACGAGTCTTACTCTCTGGGGGTTTGGTCCCGTCCAAAGAGTTTGGGGTCATTCTGGGTTGGAAGAAGTCCGTTTTTTTGTTGTTGTTGTCGATTTGTTTCATTTTGTTTTTCAACTTCAGATGTCCCACCAAATGAGGGATTCCAGAGTAGAGCCCTGGTGTGGGGCGACTGGACAACCAGAAATCTGGTTAAAAATTGGGGACTAGGGACATGTCAAGCCCATTATGACATCTAATGGTCCAGCCACTGAGAGGACTTACTAGAGGACAGGACTCACGCTGAGGTCACAATGCGTGTTTATGCTCTCGTCGCAGGCAAGAATGGGCGGGGCCTCAGGGTGAATGCTGGTTTCTCCTACACTGAACGTTGGACAACATGCCAACCACAAGGTTTCTTGCCATGGGTCAGGAAGAGTTCTGATTTCTGCATCACAGTCACCCGTGGGCAGTGATTGGAGATAAGGTCTAGGTTCTGATTCCTGAAAACTGAGGTAGGGAAGAGATGATGACCTAAGGCCATGGCGGGTCTGATATGCTCAGGGTGCGGTCAGCTGTCTGGGTGTTGGTCAGCAGGTCCGGGCTCCGGTTGTGTCAGACAGTGCATTAGTGCCCAGTTTAGACTATATAATTTGGGTACATTCGAGTGCCGTGTAGGTTTATCCTCATTTAAGCTGCCTGGGCTGCTCATTAGGCAATATATTTTTTCTAGAGGGCAGGCAGAGTGCTTCATTGTCGGTCCGGAATTGCCAAACTTGAGGGCTTCAAAGCCAGGAGAGTGAGGACGGAACTCTGAGAACACAAGCTAGACTTCGGATTCAGGGTGAGGGCACGGCAGGTACCCCCTGCAGATCTGAACCAATATCTCATGCATCTGAAGTCAGGGCGAGGATCCGACGTTGGCTCAGGTTGGAGTTTCTGGGCATGACGGCCCCTTCATGAAGGGAGCGGAATCTCGAGGCCATGGAGGTTTTCCACGTTGGTAGATGTGGGATGCCCCTTTCAAGGATTCCTTCTGCGGGACAATTGAGACCTGATGTACAGCTCCAGGACAGCCCATATGGAATGACTCCAGAGCACCGTTCGAGGATGGATGCCTGGGAAGTCCGCCTCGCCTTCCAATTGTCTCCTAGCAACAAGACAGTTTAGATCTAATGGATCTGCGGGAGCAACCGGGGTGGCTGAGTTGAAATGCACTTTCCAGAGAATGGGTCCTAACGTGTGTTTGTGTCCATGAGGGCCTTGGAATGGGGAGGTGGCACCGGGACCCTGAAGTATTCTCCTAAGCTTTGGCTTAGCTCCCATGCCCAAGTTTCCTTGTGGAGACGAGATTTGTTCTGATGGGTGCCTCACGAAATCCCCTCTGCTGGTATTGGAATCCAGGCTTTTGAGGAGACATGGCTGTAAACCAAAGCAATGGATCCGATAATGGCCTCGGGTCCTGTCTGGTTCAATCTTCTTGGTATGAGTGGAGGTAGATGAGTGGAGGTAGATGCTCAGCCGGTATCAACCGCCCTTTTATGTCCCGGGCGACCGACACTATTGGGATGGCCTCAGGGACTTTGGAGGGTTCTCCTAATTTGTACGATTTTTGACAATGGAATGGGCAGAATTCCCTTGGATTGGGTGGGGGCAGTCCTAATGTGTGGCTCCAGGGGCCCCAGCCTGGAGGGAGTGTGGCCCAGGACTTTGAGGACAGAAGACTGAAAACACAAACTCAGCTTAAGTTTGGGGACGTAGGTATGGCACGCCCGATCTACAAACCATGAGAAGAACTCTTCAGGATATGAAGAATGAGCGAGTCTGAGGCGCTTGCTCAGGCTTTTGTCTCTGGATTTTGTTTCAGTGATGGCCGTGGAATGTTGTGGAGGTCTCATGGGCCATGGACGAATCTTCCCCTCTGTGGATTTGGCCCGATCCCAATTGTTTTCGTCAATCTGTGGGATGGGAGGACTCCTTTCAGTTTTGTTACCTCAGGTGTCCCACCTAAAGAGGAATTCCAAAGCAGAGCTCTGGGGAGAGTGAAGGGACAACCCGAACTATGGTTAAAAATTGGGGCCTAGGGGCATGGCAAGCCCAATATGCTGTCTCTTCATATAGGCCCTGAGAGGCCTTACCTGAAGACTGGGCTCAGGCTGAGGGTCACAATGTGTGTTTGTGACCAATGTGGCCCGCAAACATGGGCTCGGCCTCATGGGCAACGCTTGTTTCAACTACACTTAACGTTGGACAACATGACAACCACAAGGTTTCTTGCCATTGGGAAAGAGTTCTGATTTCTGCATCATTTTCAACCCTGGGCAGTGGTTGGAGATAAGGTCTAGGTTCTGGTGCCTGAAAACCGCAGTTGGGAAGAGATGACGACCTAAGGCCATGGCGGGTCCGATGTGCTCAGTGTGCGGCCAGCTGTCTGGGTGGGACCAGGAGGTCCAGGCTCAGGCTGGGTCAGAAGGGGAAATAGTGCCCAGGTCAGCCTATATGTTTGGGGTACAGCCGAATGGCGTGCATGTTGATCCTCATTTGGGGTTTCGGGGTAGCCCTGAGAGCAATGTTTTACTTCTGTAGGGCAGGCAGAGTGCGGCATTGTAGTTCTGGATTGCCCAACTGGAGGGCTTGTGGGCCAGTAGTCTGAGGACGGAGTCTGAGAACCCAAGCTAAGCCTAGGTTTCTGGGTGATGATATGGCAGGCACAATCTACAGACCTCAATAGAGAACTCGTGCATCTGAAGTCAGGGCAAGGATCAGACGATCGCTCAGGTTCGACTTTCTGCCCTGATGGCCCTTTCTTGAAGGGGGTTGGATCACGAGGACATGGGGGTTTTCGCACGATGGGAGTTGTGAGAAGCTCCAAACTGCAAAGATTCTTCTGCAGGACAATTGAGACCTGTTGGTTGGCTCCAGACCAACGATTCCGAGCAGGGTTCTAAGGATGGATGGCTGGGTAGACCACCTCGCATTCCAATTGTCTCCAAGCAACAAGACAGGTTAGATCTGCTGGATGTGGGGGGCAACCGAGGAGGCTGAGTTGAAATGGACTCTCCTGTGGATGTGTCCTAATATGTTTTTGTGTCTATGGAGACCTTGGAATGAAGCGGTGGCCCTGGGGCCCTGAAGGGTTCTCCTAAACAGAGGCTTTGACACAGCTCCAACGTGCATGTTTCCCATGTGTAGATGAGATTTGTTCTGATGGGTGAGTCAGGAAACAGCCATATGCTGGTATTGAAATCCAGGCCTCTGAGGAGAGATGCCTGGAAACCAAAGCAATGGATCCAATTAATGCCTAGGGGCCTGTTCATTCCCTTTTACCTCTGGGGACATCAGTCCACGGATCTGAGTGCAGGTAGGTGCTCAGATGGGCTCAGATTGCCCCTCTTTGTCCTGGGAAGCCACAACTCTTGGGATGGCCTCAGGGACTTTGGAGGTTATTTGATTAGTAAGGTTTTGGCCATTGAAATGGGCACATACAATTCCCTTGGAGAGGGCAAGTACAGTCCTCAGGTTTGGCTCCAGGGCCCTGAGCCTGTAGGGTGTGTAGGCCAGAGCTGTTTGGACAGTTGTCTGAAAACACAAACTCGCCTTATGTTTCGGGTCATAGGTATGGCAGGACTGATCTACAGACCATGAGGAGAACACTTCGGGATATGAAAAAAGGGCGAGTGTGAGGCTCTTACTCAAGTTTTTGTCTCTGGATATCTTGTCACTCATGGTCGTGAAATTGCCGTGTGACTTCATGGGAAATGGACGAGTCTTACACTCTGGGGGTTCGGTCCTGTCCAAAGAGTTTGGGGTCATTCTGGGGATGGAAGAAGTCCGTTTTTTTGTTGTTGTTGTCGATTTGTTTCATTTTGTTTTTCAACCTCAGATGTCCCACCAAATGAGGGATTCCAGAGTAGAGCCCTGGGGTGGGGCGACTGGACAACCAGAAATCTGGTTAAAAATTGGGGACTAGGGACATGTCAAGCCCATTATGACATCTAATGGTCCAGCCACTGAGAGGACTTACTAGAGGACAGGACTCACGCTGAGGTCACAATGCGTGTTTATGCTCTCGTCTCACTCAAGAATGGGTGTGGCCTCAGGGTGAATGCTGGTTTCTCCTACACTGAACGTTGGACAACATGCCAACCACAAGGTTTCTTGCCATGGGTCAGGAAGAGTTCTGATTTCTGCATCACAGTCACCCGTGGGCAGTGATTGGAGATAAGGTCTAGGTTCTGAAGCCTGAAAACTGAGGTAGGGAAGAGATGATGACCTAAGGCCATGGCGGGTCTGATGTGCTCAGCGTGCGGTCAGCTGTCTGGGTGTTGGTCAGCAGGTCCGGGCTCAGGTTGTGTCAGACAGTGCATTAGTGCCCAGGTTAGACTATATAATTTGGGTACATTCGAGTGCCGTGTAGGTTTATCCTCATTTAAGCTGCCTGGGCTGCTCATTAGACAATATATTTTTTCTAGAGGAAATGGCAGAGTGCTTCATTGTCGGTCCGGAATTGCCAAACTTGAGGGCTTCGGGGCCAGGAGAGTGAAGACGGAAGTCTGAGAACACAAGCTAGTCTTCGGATTCAGGGTGAGGGCACGGCAGGTACCCCCTGCAGATCTGAACCAACATCTCATGCATCTGAAGTCAGGGCGAGGTTCCGACGTTGGCTCAGGTTGGAGTTTCTGTGCATGACGGCCCCTTCATGAAGGGAGCGGAATCTCGAGGCCATGGAGGTTTTCCACGTTGGGAAATGTGGGATGACCCTTCAAGGATTCCTTCTGCGGGACAATTGAGTCCTGTTGGACAGCTCCAGGACATCCCATATGGAATGACTCCAGAGCACCGTTCGAGGATGGATGCCTGGGAAGTCCGCCTCGCCTTCCAATTGTCTCCTAGCAACAAGACAGTTTAGATCTAATGGATCTGCGGGAGCAACCGGGGTGGCTGAGTTGAAATGCACTTTCCAGAGGATGGGTCCTAACGTGTGTTTGTGTCCATGAGGGCCTTGGAATGGGGAGGTGGCACCGGGACCCTGAAGTATTCTCCTTAGCTTTGGCTTAGCTCCCATGCACAAGTTTCCTTGTGGAAACGAGATTTGTTCTGATGGGTGCCTCAGGAAATCCCCTCTGCTGGTATTGGAAGCCAGGCTTTTGAGGAGACATGCCTGTAAACCAAAGCAATGGATCCGATAATGGCCTCGGGTCCTGTCTGGTTCAATCTTCTTGGTATGAGTGGAGGTAGATGAGTGGAGGTAGATGCTCAGCCGGTATCAACCGCCCTTTTTTGTCCCGGGCGACCTACACTATTGGGATGGCCTCAGGGACTTTGGAGGGTTCTCCTAATTTGTACGATTTTTGACAATGGAATGGGCAGAATTCCCATGGATTGGGGGGGGCAGTCCTAATGTGTGGCTCCAGGGGCCCCAGCCTGGAGGGAGTGTGGCCCAGGACTTTGAGGACAGAAGACTGAAAACACAAACTCAGCTTAAGTTGGGGGACGTAGGTATGGCATGCCCGATCTACAAACCATGAGAAGAACTCTTCAGGATATGAAGAATGAGCGAGTCTGAGGCGCTTGCTCAGGCTTTTGTCTCTGACTTTTGTTTCAGCGATGGCCGTGGAATGTTGGGGAGGTCTCATGGGCAATGGACGATTCTTCCTCTCTGTGGATTTGGCCCGATCCCAATTGTTTTTCGTCAATCTGTGGGATGGGAGGACTCCTTTCAGGTTTGTTACCTCAGGTGTCCCACCAAAAGAGGAATTCCAAAGCAGAGCCCTGGGGAAGAGTGAAGGGACAACCCGAACTATGGTTAAAAATTGGGGCCTAGGGCCATGGCAAGCCCAATATGCTGTCTCTTCATATAGGCCCTGAGAGGCCTTCCTGAGGACTGGGCTCAGGGTGAGGGTCACAATGTGTGTTTGTGACCAATGTGTCCCACAAGCATGGGCTGGGCCTCATGGGCCACGCTTGTTTCAACTACACTGAACGTTGGACAACATGCCAAGCACAAGGTTTCTTGCCATGGGGAAAGAGTTCTGATTTCTGCATCATTTTCAACCCTGGGCAGTGGTTGGAGATAAGGTCTAGGTTCTGGAGCCTGAAAACCGCAGTTGGGAAGAGATGACGACCTAAGGCCATGGCGGGTCCGATGTGCTCAGTGTGCGGCCAGCTGTCTGGGTGGGACTAGGAGGTCCATGCTCAGGCTGGGTCAGAAGGGGAAATAGTGCCCGGTCAGCCTATATGTTTGGGGTACAGTCGAATGGCGTGCAGGTTGATCCTCATTTGCGGTTTCGGGGTAGCCCTGAGGGCAATGTTTTACTTCTGTAGGGCAGGCAGAGTGCGGCATTGTAGTTCTGGATTGCCAAAATGGAGGGCTTGTGGGCCAGTAGTCTGAGGACGGAGTCTGAGAACCCAAGCTAGGCCTAGGTTTCTGGGTGAGGATATGGCAGGCACAATCTACAGACCTCAATCGAGATCTCGAGCATCTAAAGTCAGGGCAAGGATCAGACGATCGCTCAGGTTGGACTTTTTGCCCTGATGGCCCTTTCTTGAAGGGGGTTGGATCACGAGGACATGGGGGTTTTCCCACGATGGGAGTTGTGAGAAGCTCCAAACTGCAAAGATTTTTCTGCAGGACAATTGAGACCTGTTGGTTGGCTCCAGGCCAACGATTCCGAGCAGGATTCTAAGGATAGATGGCTGGGTAGCCCACCTCGCATTCCAATGGTCTCCAAGCAACAAGACAGGTTAGATCTGCTGGATGTGGGGGGCAACCGAGGAGGCTGAGTTGAAATGGACTCTCCTGTGGATGTGTCCTAATATGTTTTTGTGTCTATGGAGACCTTGGAATGAAGCGGTGGCCCTGGGGCCCTGAAGGGTTCTCCTAAACAGAGGCTTTGACACAGCTCCAACGTGCATGTTTCCCATGTGTAGATGAGATTTGTTCTGATGGGTGAGTCAAGAAACAGCCATATGCTGGTATTGAAATCCAGGCCTCTGAGGAGAGATGCCTGGAAACCAAAGCAATGGATCCGATTAGTGCCTAGGGGCCTGTTCGTTCCTTTTTACCTCTGGGGACATCAGTCTACGGGTCTGAGTGCAGGTAGGTGCTCAGATGGGCTCAGATTGCCCTTGTTTGTCCTGGGAAGCCACAACTATTGGGATGGCCTCAGGGACTTTGGAGGTTATCCTACTAGTAGGGTTGTGGCCATTGGAATGGGCACATACAATTCCCTTGGGGAGGGCAAGTACAGTCCTCAGGTTTGGCTCCAGGGCCCTGAGCCTGTAGGGTGTGTAGGCCAGAGCTGTTTGGACAGTTGTCTGAAAACACAAACTCGGCTTATGTTTTGGGTCATAGGTATGGCAGGACTGATCTACAGACCATGAGGAGAACACTTCGGGATATGAAAAAAGGGCGAGTGTGAGGCTCTTGCTCAAGTTTTTGTCTCTGCATATCGTGTCACTCATGGTCGTGAAATTGCCGGGTGACTTCATGGGAAATGGACGAGTCTTACTCTCTGGGGGTTCGGTCCCGTCCAAAGAGTTTGGGGTCATTCTGGGGATGTAAGAAGTCCGTTTATTGTTGTTGTCGATTTGTTTCATTTTGTTTTTCAACCTCAGATGTCCCACCAAATGAGGGATTTCAGAGTAGAGCCCTGGTGTGGGGCGACTGGACAACCAGAAATCTGGTTAAATTTGGGGACTAGGGACATGTCAAGGCCATTATGACATCTAATGGTCCAGCCACTGAGAGGACTTACTAGAGGACAGGACTCACGCTGAGGTCACAATGCGTGTTTATGCTCTCGTCGCACGCAAGAATGGGCGGGGCCTCAGTGTGAAGGCTAGTTTCTCCTACACTGAACGTTGGACAACATGCCAACCACAAGGTTTCTTGCCATGGGTCAGAAAGAGTTCTGATTTCTGCATCACAGTCACCCGTGGGCAGTGATTGTCGATAAGGTCTAGGTTCTGAAGCCTGAAAACTGAGGTAGGGAGAAGATGATGACTTAAGGCCATGGCGGTTCTGATGTGCTCAACCTGCGGTCAGCTGTCTGGGTGTTGGTCAGCAGGTCCGGGCTCAGGTTGTGTCAGACAGTGCATAGTGCCCAGGTTAGACTATATAATTTGGGTACATTCG